>NW_026000168.1:8678690-8844585 GCF_001458135.2 Marmota marmota marmota
GGGGGGGGGGGAGAGAGAGAGAGAGAGAGAGAGAGAGAGAGAGAGATAGAGATGCTCTGTGAGCAGACATAAACCAGGGGTTTTCATAGCCCCTTCAAAATGTTGACAGTTTCATTAATGACTCATTCATGTTTCAGTAATATGGGGGGAAATCTGGGATTTGGAAAAAAATCTTTATTTGCAACTTTCTCTGCAATGATCCCCCAGAGCCTCTACGAGTCCCAAGCAGGTTAGACTCTGGTGAAAAGTGATCATTGGCGATGATGTCTGACGTTGCAATTTAGGGTGACTGCCCACCACTACCTCTGTCTCTGATTTGACAGGTAAAGTGAGGAAGAGGTTTGCAACGTAGTTAAATGTTGGCCAATTCCTGGTCTTTAACCGCGTGCACAAAACCATCTCCGGGACTCACTAAGTGACTTTTCCCAATGTCACGTGCTGTTTCTACCGCAGTTAAGGGAGCGAAGGATAATGCAGAGGAGGGGCACCCAATGGGCAGCAAAGAATTCTAGGACGCACGCCTGTCTTCCCAGTGGGCCTGGAGGCTGAGGCAGGAGGATCGCGGGTTCAAAGCCAGCCTCAGCAAAAGCAAGGTGCTCAGCAACTCAGTGAGACCCTGTCTCTAAATAAAATACAAAAGAGGGCTGGGGAGATGGCTCAGTGGTGGAGGGCCCCTGAGTTCAGTCCCTGGTACCCGCTGCCAAAAAAATAAAAATCCTAGGTTTGGGTCATTTTCTTATTTGTAACCATGATGTCAACTCCATCATTTCAACAATTTCTTCTTTGGTCTTGCATTCTTGGTCTTTGTCTAGGACACATCCCTCTAGATGGCATGGTCTAGGCTATGGCTCCTTAACAGACTAACCAGCGTGCAGACCCCGTGCCTGCACTGAATCCTGCAGGAAACGGAAACACAAGGAGCCCTCTGGGGTCTGAGCACATCTAAACACACTACGAAGATGCAAGAGAGAACTAAAACCAGAATAGAACAGCATAGGGCACTCAGCACGAGTGGAGCTCTCGGACGGGACATTTCTCTGGGTGTCACTGAGCAAGCAATGCATACGGGTGAAGGCCTCATGTCGCTGCCAACTTCACAGACCCTACACACTGCAGTGACACCAATGTATTCTTTCTTGAATTCTAAATGAGCCTTCGCTTGTTGTGGTGTAAACTAATCAATAAAATCAGTCAGCGTGTAACTTATAGGTTATAGATTCGTCAAAAAAATATAGATTATCGGTAGAAGATTTTGATCAGTGAGATAAGACAATTATAAAGCATTAACACTCCGTTTTGATGCCTTCTATAAAAAAGATCTGTTTTGTTTTAATTTTTGTTTTGGGGTACCAGGGATTGAAGTCGGGGGCACTCCTCGACCACTGAGCCACCTCCCCAGCCCTATTTTGTATTTTATTTAGAGACAGGGTCTCACTGAGTTACTTAGCACCTTGCTAAATTGCTGAGGGTGGCTTTGAACTTGCAATCCTCCTGCCTCAGCCTCCTGAGCTGCTGGGATGACAGGTGTGAGCCACCACACCCAGCTAGAAAAAAAACTGTTACATGACCCATTTCTGAGAAACAGAAATGAAAGTTGTCTTCTTATAAAGGAATTGCTTTTCTGTACTTTGTACCCCACAGGATGAACCCACCTCAGGATATGGTGGTGGTTGTGGTGAGCTATATCCTGGGTTTGAGTACATTTATGTGTCTACATGACTTTAAAATAGATTATCCCCCCCCACACTCAGCAGAAACTCAGGACACGGTTGTCTAACACTTGCTCAGACCTGAGATGTGGTTAAGCTGATTGCTTTTTTAGCTTCTGTAACTTGCTTGCTTGCATGATGCTGAGAAAAACCCCCGAGGTGTGGTTTTCGTCCTTAAATTCCCAAGATACAGGCCAGGAAGTGGCTGTTCTCCCACAGAGCATCAGTCTCCATGGGTGGGGGACAGTCCCTGGCAGGTAAATAAAGCTCTCTTTTGTTTGAATTTGGACTTAGATTATTTTCTGAAGCGGCTCCTTGTAACACGCTTACTGCAACTTTTTTCCTTAGGAGCTATTTAATTTCTTAAACTCTTTTATATGGACACTCTGTTTAAGACGCAAACACATCACATACAGAGTATATTCGAATTTTTATTCTGTTAACTTTCTACTATTTTTAAAAAGACTTTTTAAACATCTTTCTTCTTTACTAAATAGAAACACATAAATACACAGCTTAGCCCTGGCTTACCTGGGTCAGGATCTCACCATCATTACCTTCTACCTCCATATCCTGTCTCACCAGAAGCTCTCAGGGGAATGCATGTATGAGGAGACCTCATCATCTATGATAACAAGGTCTTCTTCTAGAATTCCTCCGGAAAGACATTCCTGGGGCTGTGTCACAGTGAGTTTGTCTGTCTGTCTGTCTCTCTCCATATATACATGGATATATATATATATATATTTATATATATATATATATATATATATATATATATATATCTCCATGCAGTCATTCATTTTATATATATAAAAGATACTAGAATATGTATATATATATATTTTTTTTCTAAAAGTATATAACCCAAGGACTTAAAACCAGCATACTAAAATGACAGAGCCACTTCAATGTTTATAGCCACACAATTCACTAAGGTGTGGAAGCAACCTAGATGCCCTTCAGTAGAGGAAAGGATCAAGAAACTGCGGTGTATATACACAATGGAATATTACTCAGCATTAAAAGAGAATACAATTATGGAATTTGCAGGTAAATGGGTGGAGCTGGAGAATATCGTGCTAAGTGAAGCAAGCCAATCCCCAAAATCCAAAGGCTGAAGGTTCTCTCTGATAAATGGATGATGATCCATAATGGGGCGGGGGGTGTGGGGAGAATGGAGGAACTTTGGGCAAAGTGAGGGATCGGGAGGGGAAGGGGTAGGGGGTAAGTACGATGGCAAGAGATGGACACCATTACCCTAGGTACATGTGTGACCGCACATGGGGTGTGACTCTACATTGTGTACAACCAGAGAAATGAAAAGTTGTGCTCCACTTGTGTACGAGGAATCGAAATGCATTCGATTCATTAGAACGAATTAAATTAGAACAAAATTTTTAAAAAGTATTGTATGAGAATATCACGCTAAGTGAAATAAGCCAATCCCAGAAAACCAAAGGTGGAATGCTATTTTCTGGTAAGCAGACGCTGATCCGTGGGCGGGGGGGGGGGAGGGCAGGGAAGAGTGAAGGAACTTTGGATTGTGCAGAGGGGAGGGGGGGACTATGGGGTGGGAAGGACAGTGGAATGGGACAGACATCATGATCATGACCCTCTCTACCTGGATGATTACACTAGTGGTGTGACCGCACCATGTTCAGCCACAGGAAGGACGAGTGGTGTGGCGATCTTGAGAGGTCAGCCTCTTTATCTCTGCTGTCTATGATGGACTTCAGGTCACTTTCCCCTTACGAAGGGAGAGGTCCAGCCTCCATGACTGTCTAGGTCTCAATCAGCTTTTCCCACAACTTTGGGAATTCGAGGCTCCTTCGTTCACATCCTGATCACCGAGTTTCTTAATTCTTGTTGAATCCACTTGGCCCCTGTTCTACCACCGTCTTGGTCAACTTCCAGATCTCTCTTGCTACTATAGATCTGTGGCCTATTCTTTTCTTTCTTTTTCTTTTTCTTTTCTTTTTTCTTTTTTTTTTTTTGTACCCGGCTACATCCCCAGCCCCCTTTTTTTATATTTTGATTCAGAGACAGGGTCTTGCTCAATTCCTTAAGGCCTGACTAAGTTGGGGAGGCTGACATTGAATTCATGATCCTCCTTTCTCAGCCTCCCAAGTTGCTGGGGATGGCAGGCACCCACTACTGTGCCTGCCTTTGTAGCCTATACTTGATAGGTACCAACCAAATCATGGTTTTCATGAAATAAAATCAAGGCTGGGTTAGAGTTGGGTGTAGGCTTTTATATTTAATGATGACCAGCTCAGGACCTGGTCATCAGGAAGCACAGAGAGAGCTCTGCTTATCAGGGACAAAGTACAAACCTCTGAGGCACGCCCCCGGTGACCTATGTCCAGCTACACCATCCTGCCTGCCGTCACCACCCACTTAAGCCATACCAGTGGAGGATGAGCTTACACCTGTCATAATGCAATCATGTCACCTGTGAACCTTCTTGCATTGTCTCACACATGAGCTTTTGGGGGACACCTCACCTCTAAACCCTAGGAGATACATTCTCACAAGTCTTCTTGCTCTTCACAGAATTTCTGCTCTAGAAACACGAGTGCATAGTTTGGATAGAGTTGGTACTTTTGCTCCATTGCACTGATTCCGGTTCTAGAATGTGAGAGAGCCACCATTCATAGTCCAGCCTGATTATATCCTGAGCTTTATCTCATGGCTATTTTCTGGTGAACAGGCATCTCTCTGTGGTAGCGGGGAGATGTTTGGAAACTCACCATTTTAGAATCCAGCAAATAGACTATTGCTTTAAATTTGTGTCATGCCTGTCACTTGGGGAGAGCAGAGCCTCCTGGGATTCACCAGGACCCCCGGGGGCCACTAGCTTGCTCTTTGCCAGGCTTGGGGTGGAAAAAAAAGAAACCATGGTGAAGCCCTTATTATTCGGAAACACTCAAGCATAAATCTTGCTGATGACAGAGATTGTCCCCATGCCTCAGGCAGTGATGTCATCATGAATACAAAGAGCATCAAGTGCTTACAATTTAACCCCTTTCCTGCCAAACCATTTCCTGCCTCAATCCACTCCAATTGTTCCTTTTGGCCAGAAATCTTTCCTGTTTTTTTTTTTTTTTCTAAGAAATTAAGGTATTTGCCACTTGATTTTGAAAGGTGTTTTTCATTGAACTTCCCCACCTCTGCCGAAGGACTACCAAGGACGGGACCTGTGTCGGTCACCTCTGTATGCTCAGGGAATAGCACCGAGTGGGGTGTTTGGAAAAAATGGATGAACTGATTTCAATTCAAAGTCTGGCCTCTGTCTGTGAGGTCGTGATACCCACTGGTGAGAAAGAGGCAGAGGAAGGAGGTTTGAGGTAAACCTTGGCAAATACAAGCGGTGTGTGTTCCCTAGAAAGAGGGGGAAGAAATAATGGAGTGGGGTTTGTGGCATGCCATAGGGTGAACAATGGTCCTCCAGAGACCATTGGAACTTGTGAATGTTATCTTCCATGGTGTTTTATTACTGGGACCAAAACACCCTACAAGAACTGAAGGAAAAGTTTTATCTAGGCTCATGGTTTCAGAGGGTCCATCCACGGTCATCCAACTCCACATCTCTTGACCCAAGTGGGGAGGACATCATGGCGGAACGGTGTGGTGGAGGAAAGCAACTCAGCACATGGCAATCAGGAAGCAGAGAACCCTGCTCACCTGGGACAAAATGTCAACCCCAAAGGCACACCCCCACTGACCTCCCCCACCCCACATACTACCTGTCTACAGTTCCCACCCAGTTAATCCATATCAGTGGATTAATCCACCAATCAGGTTACATCTCTCATGATCTAATCGTTGACCTCTAAATATTCTTGCATTGTCTCATGAAATTTGGGAGGATATCACATCTCCCAAGCCCAAACACATGGCCAAAGTGACTTTGCACATGTGTTAAATTAAGAATCTTGAGATGGAGAGATTATCCTGCAGTGTCTGGATGGGGTTCCATCTAATCTGAAGCATCCTTATAATAAGGGTGCAGGGTGAGGGGTGGTCAGAGTCAGAGAAGGAGGTAAGAAGACAGAAGCTGTGAGAAGCCAAGAGACCTAGCAGCCACCAGGAGCTGGAGCAAGCATGGAAAGGGCTCTTTGTTCCAGCTGCAGAAGCTAACCCATACAGGGCCGTGTGACTACAGAGGTCTTAAAATGGACAAAAGAGTCCTAGGGACAAATGGTGGCTGGGTGGAGGATGGAGCATTGGGAACAGGCAGGGCTGACTCTTGGGTGCCAGGAGTTCAATGCAGATAGCTCTCTGGGTCCCATCTAGAACTTTCCAATACAAAGACTCATGCAGTGACCCTCATGACACTATGTGAGCTGTTGCTACCTTAGTCACCCTCTCCCGCCAAGATGCTCAGCCTCACCTGGAGCCCCAAGGCATGGAATCCGCCTTCTATGGACTAAGACCTCTGAAACCGTGAGCCCTCAAATAAACCTTTCCTCCTCTACAGTTGTTCTGGTCAGATCCTTTGGTCACAGCTGCAAAAAAAAAAGAGCTGACTAATGCAACCCTGCAAAGCCGGTCACCTTCAAGAACAAGGAGCATACAACAAAGTCAGGAAATGCCACCTCTAACAACTCACATCAATACCATCTGAGGTTTTGCACCACAGTGATAAGCATTCCTGAAAAACCCATTAAAAACAGATGAGATTAGAAAGCACAGGAAAAGGGAGGCAGAGATCCTCCTCCATATCTTTATGAGCTCTTATGACCAGAAAATATCGATTACTGTAAAAGTTCCCTTAAGTCAGAGGACCTGGTATTAAATTTTATTCCTTATCTACTATAATATTTTATGGCTTTCTTTTTTTTTAGCATAAATCCTCTTTATTTTTGAATTTGAGTATGAAGATAAAAATGAATAAGATTTATCTGAAAGGTTTTCTGCTCTATCCTTGGCTGTAGGACCCTCACGGGTTACTTAATCTTCTTGCCTGTTTCTTCAACTTGCAAATCTTTCCGGAGGAGTCTCACTACTGAACACCTTTTTCAGTTTGGGTGCTGGGGTGGAACAGGGGACCTCACACCCAATAAGCACTTGACCACTGAGCCACACCCCTAGCCCCAGACAGTTGATATCTTAAAAGGAAATGGGATCATAAGGTGAAAACTTGTAGCATGTTCTTAACACTTAATATTAACTGCTAGGCATGATTGAAGTCTAGATCTGAGCCCACGGTTGGTTTGGCATCTCTAATTCTTTGGTTCACTTTTTGGATCTCTCTCTCTCTCTTTATTGTATTTATTTATTTATTGGTACCAGGGGTTGAGCTCAGGGGCTCTGGACCACTGAGCCACCTCCCCAGCCCTATTTTATATTTTATTGAGAGACAGGATCTCGCTGAGTTGCTTAGGCCTCGCTTTTGCTGAGGCTGGCTCTGAACTCGAGATCCTCCTGCCTCAGCCTCCTGAGCTGCTGGAATGACAGGGTGGGCCCTGAGCCCTGCAGATCTCCTGACACTAATTAAGGTCACATCTCTTGGTTCCCCTCTAGGTGTTGATGCTGGCGCTCAGTAGGAGGCGCTAGAGGGAAAGGTCAAGGCTCCGGGAGGAAGTGGATAAGCCAGAGTCCCATATCCTCAGAGGATCCCAGCAGGATCAAGATCCTGTTCAAGAAGAATGGAGCTTGCAACTGCTGCTGCTTCCATCCAAGCCATCATCCTATTGGACGGTGCTGCCCACACTTAGGGAGGGTCTCCAATTCAGTTGGCTATCCCACATGCCAATCATCCCTGGACACACCCTCATGGACCCACCCAGAAGCCTTTAAATCCTTGGCATCTCTCAATCCAACCAAGCTGACATTTCAAACTAACCATGACACCTCCCAAAGAATTCTATGTCGAGCTGACAGTTCTTATATTAAACTCTTTTCCCCATAACCAGGGCAGGTCCTGGATCTCAACTTGACCCTGAAGAATACACTCTTTTTTTGGTATCTTTTTTCATGAACACAAGTTCTTACTTTGCATACAGTCCCGTTTAACTGGGGAGGCTACACAGAAAAAAAAAAAAAAAAAGACAATCAAAAAGAAAATTGAGAAAGAGACTTGAAGGTGCACTTCATAAAAAGGACATCCAAATGCCCAGCAGAAGAGAAGGTGTTCAACTTCCTTAGTAATTAAGGAAACGCTATTTAAAACTCTGAGATACTGACTAGACGGATTCATATTAAAAAAAAATACCGGAAATGCCAAATGATGATGAAGAGTAGAACCATTGGTTCTCTTCTCTGCTAGGAGTAATACATTGGTTACAGCCACCTTGGAAAACCGTTGGAAAGTACTTATGTGTCAATCACATGGGTACCCCACAGCCACCAGTCATGGTCCTAGTATCGCCCAGTTGAAATGCATGCATTTAAAGACATGAGCAAGAAAGTTCACAGAGGTGTCATCTGTATGATTCCAATCTAGAAGGAACACAGATATCCAGTAGAATGAGGTTATGCTTCAAGAAGTGAGGTGTCCCCCAAAAGCTGGTGTGTGATGCAATGCAAGAAAGTTTGGAGGTGAAATGATTGGGTTATGAGGATCTTAACCTAATCAGTGCATTGATCCTCTGATAGGGGTTAATTGGGTGGTGACTGTAAGCAGGTAGGCTATGACTTTCCTCTTCCACCATGATTTGGGGGCTGCCCCCTTGGACCCCAAGAAATGGAGTCTGCCATCTATACACTGAGACCTCTGAAACTATGGGCACCAAATACACTTCTCCTCCTCTAAAATTGTTCTTGTCAAGTCTTTTGGATGACTAAAAAAATGGAGAAAGACATTGAAGTACTTTTATTACAGTGTGAGCACATAGGTTAGTGATAATGGATAAATCGTAGCTACTCCGAACATGGAGTACTCTGGACATCACACTATGCAGGAAAAGCAGCCAGATATAGGCACGGAAGCAATTCCAACAACATAAAGGTCAACACTTGGATAAACTGATCTGGTGTCAAAAATCCAGGATTGTAGTTGACCTTGGACTAGGGTGGAGGGTCTTGGGTGGGAGATGATACCTTAGTAAGGTTCTGTTTCTGGACCTGGGTGATGGTTTCATTGATGTCTGCAGTCCTTGTGTGATCATTCACTGAGCAGGATGATCTCATTGATGATTAGGTGCTATACTTCAGCAAAAGGTTTCTAAACACCTGAAGTCTGAAGTTTCCAATCTGCATCCAGCATTTATTTTGAAAAAACTCGCCCATTTCTTCCTTACCAACCTTTGCCTTTCTTTAGGACGTGGGATTTATTTATTTATTTCTTCCCTTAGATCTCCCGTACATCAAAACCACCTTGCTTTACCCGAGTTGGTTACGCTGCCAACCAGGTTAATGGTACCTTTAAGACAGGTCTTTACTTGGGTCTGAATCTTCAGGGCTGAGTACCCCGTCTAACTAGCAAGTCCTCGATAAATGACCACTGGGTGCATTCTACCAGATATTTCCCTAAAGGATCTTATTACTACTCTTATAACTGTAAAATGGCACCTTGTAGAGAGAAGACATTCGAGCATATTTATTGCGTGTGTAAAAATGAATCCAAAGCCATAATTATAGTTTAAACTCCGCGGCGCCTCACAGGAAAATTGACTTCAAATTCTTCTCAACGATTCAGTGAATTGTCACCCATTTCCTAGGTAAAGCCTACTGCCATCCCAAATATATTTTTTGCCTAGCTGTTTTTTTTATCCTGCTATAGTTTTTGGATACTCAGGAAATGGCTATGTGGTTCCCTATTTTCTGTAAGTTATTGATCATTGTAGTTATTGATTATTGATGAATCACAGACCAGCTGACTGACTCGGGCAAGACCTTTTTAACTCTGCTTGACCTGAGGTTACTCATCCTTAAAACAGAAGAGGTTGTATTTGTTACGAAAAAGGAAAAAGTTTGCCAGGTGCGGTGGCTCACGCCTGTCATCCCAGTGGCCTGGGAGGCTGAGGCAGGAGGATCCCAAGTTCAAAGCCAGCCTCAGCCAAAGCGAGGCCCTAAGCAACTCGGTGAGACCCTGTCTCTAAATAAAATACAAAATAGGGCTGGGGATGTGGCTTAGTGGTTGAGTGCCTCTGCGTTCAATCTCCAGTACCTAAATAAATAAGTGAATAAATAACTGGCATATAACTGTCCTGCCAGCCATTGGTTATTTCTCCGGCCATGACAGACATCACTAATCAATTACACCATATTTTTCCACCGAGTCCAAATGGAGTCTCAGAGTTCTCAGTCTAGCACACCAGAACCACACCACTGGATTGTGGTTGGCAATCAGGCAAAACCCAGTTCCCCACCCTTAACAGGAAGATCCAAGATGTCTCTTTAATTCTGAACTTCTTTTGCCTGTTGACCCACCAGAAAATCATATTCTCTTGGATGACTCCAAGGCACTAACACCATCTCAAAGTACACTCAGGACCATCAAAGAAACATTACATTCTATGACTCATAATTTCAGAACACTTTATGGCATTATCAATCTTGGCCACTGGATAGTTCACGTACGGTGCTCATTTAACCCCACTCTGCTTAGGTGTCCCTTGCTAGAGTGAGGTTTTACCTGAGCACAGGCACAAAAATCAAGTATCCTCATAGAATGCAGATGTCCCAGATCCAAAGTCCCTCTGTCTCTTACATATCCACAGTGAAGTGAATTTTCCTAAAACCCTAGCCCTTGACAGATAGACATTCACCATGTCTCTTCGTTGTGGGGCAAATGTAGAGAAATCAGGAGCAAAGACCTAAGCAATTTTCCCAGTGAAGTCCTGAAGTTGGAAGTATTTGAAGAATATCTTCAGGTATTGTTTGTATCTGATGTCAACTCATTTATATAATTGCTGACAGCCTGTTAGCATGGGATTACTTGGCAGAAGGAGGAAAAATGAGAAATCTGAGGCTGAATATGGTGACTCATGAATGCTGTGGATGACAAGAAGATCAGGTTTCTGTTAAATAAAGAGACTTCTGGTCCAATCTCCTGGAAGAAGTTGCACTCTTGACCTAGAGGTGGAATTTCTTTTACTCATTCACCCAAGAGTTGGGATGACAAGTCCTCCATCAGGGGACATGAACTCAGAGCCTAGGAAGCATCCTTTCACATTGAAGGTTGGGCCATGGTGGTTCATGGGATTGAGATTTGAAAAAGGTCTCCTAGGGTCTCGGAGATCTCCTTGAAAAGACCTCATCCAAGTTCCACAGAGCAGAGGAGAGAGAGCCAGTACCTATGAACCAATAAAAGGGACTGAAACATTGGTTTTGCAACTAGTATGATCCCTTAACCTCTTGGGTTGTTTCCATTCGTATAACTCTGGGGATAACCTGGATGTTCCTAATATATCTTTCAGCTCAAATACACTCGGTGGTGCCCAATAAAGTTGATCCAATGAAGCAGAGGTAATATCATAATTATCCACATCCTTTAGGCCCACATGGATTCTAGATCACTCTAAAGCAGAGGTTGTGTTTACCATTTTGAGACGTGGGTACCACCAAGCCACCATGACTTAAGTGCTCTGTAAAGATTGTGGATGGATAGAAGGATGAGTGAATGGATGAGTAGGTGGATGAATGGAAGGATGGGTGGGTAGACAAACAATGGATGGATGGATGGGTGGATGGATGCATGGAGGATGGATGGATGGGTGGATGGATGCATGGAGGATGGATGGATGGGTAGATGGGTGAATGGTGGATGGATGAATGGGTTGGTGGATGGATATGTCTGTCCTTATATCCCTGGGCCTTCTCTTCCACCTGATGCTCTCTGACATCATGATCAACATCCTGGTTTGGTCCTGAGCCAGAAAAAGTAACGTATCCGTTGATTTTTGAAATAAGCTCCTGCAGTACAAATTCTGGGACGTGGTGACATATGTTCACCAAGTGGAAACTTGTGATTTCCATTTGATGATAAGGACTTCCGTAGCTCAAAGAATACTTCAAGGGTGGCTGTGAAGCAGTAATTGACCATCCGAGCCTGGGTCTGTAGCATGAAGGAGGAGGCCTGGGAGATGTCAAGGTCCCCTTGTCCTCTGTAATTCATGTGCATCCATCCACCCATCCATCCATCCATCCATCCACCATTCACTCATCTACCCACCCACCCATCCTTCCATCCATTCACCTACTCATCCATCCACCCATCCTTCCATCCATCCACAATCTTTCCATCTATCTACCCATACATCCACTCATCCACCCAAGTTTCTAAGTCCAGACCAATTACCTTTCTGATCCAGAGCTACAGAGGGTCCTTGTGCTATTTATCCTGGGCTTAACCACCACAACTAGCTTAGCATGAGTGACATTTGTGATGGGTTGTCAACTGCGTTTTTAGGACACTCAATGGCTTCTCTAGGGAGGCTGAGAAAATCTCACTGGATATATATGACGATATACGTGTCCGTACGTAGGCATATACACACTGTAAATAGGCACCCATACGTATATACGCATGCACACAATGGATGCACATTACCTGAAGGCTGGTGTCAAAAGTCGAAATTTGAGGACCCTGATGACTATGAGGTCTAGTCTAATGGCCCTTGTGGACCCTCTTTCCGATGGTCCTGGTTTTCCCAGGCAGTTATCTGTGAAAAGTGTCAGACTCCCGAGTATTTCCCATATTCTTAGGACATGTTCATTGGTTTTCTACTTCTATCGTGACAAATTACTACACACCTGTAAGTTTAAATGATAGATATGTATTATCTTATAGCTCTGGAAGTCACAAGTCCAATGTGGGTCTCACTGGGCTATAAACAAAGTGTTGGCTGTGTTCTTTTCTGGAAACTCTGCGGTAGAGCCTATTAGATTTCCTGGTCTCGCTTCTACAGGCTGCTCACACTCCTGGCTCCATGGCTGTCTTCCTCCATCTTCAAAGATACCAATGTGGCATCTCCCTGACCACAGCTATAAAAGATCCTCTCGGTTCCCTGTGGCGTCTCTCATTGGTCTCTCTGTGGAGCAGCTCTTTGTTTTGTAAAAATCACGGATAGAAGTCTCTATTCTACTTGGAAGAATCTTTTCAGATGAGAACAGGAATTTGTTCAAAGGTTTGTAGATGAAATGTCAAGATGGTTTGCCATTTTGCAAAAGGATCATGTTGAATCCCAAGTGACAAATTTATTCTGTTGCCAAAGAGAGATGGTATTTAAATAAAGGTCACACAAAATCAGGTGTGTGTGTGGGGGCGGGGGGGTGGGGAGGTGGATAAGAAATTCAAGAGTAATTTTCAAGAATCTTTGGATCTTAGCTACTCTACAGTTCTACCATCTATTCCTGTTTACTCCCTTTTTAAGTCTGTGAATCTACATATCTATCCATCCACCAACCCATCTATCTACCCATCCACCCATCCATCTGCCATTCATCCATCCACCCATCCATCTACCACCATTCATCCATCTACCCATTCATGCACTCATCCATTCTTCCATACACCCATCCATTCACTCATCCATCCATCTACCCACCCATCCATCCACCAACCCATTCATCCATCCACCATTAATCCATCTACCCATCCATCCACCATTCATCCACCCACCCATCCATTCACCCATCCATCCATCTACCCATCCATTATTCATTTATCTACCCACCCATCCTTCTATCCATCCAACTACTCATCCATCCACCCATCCTTCCATCCATCCACAATCTTTCCATCTATCTACCCATACATCCACCTACCCATCTATCCATCCATCCATCCATCCATCATCCATCCACCTACTCATCCATCCACCCATCCTTCCGTCTATCCACCCATCCACCCACCCACTCATCCATCCACCATGTGCACCTACAAGTTACTCAATACATACATATCATGTGTCAGTAGCACTTGGGACACACTGCTGATCAAACAAAGTCCTCGTTCTTATAGGACTGAAAGTATTACATCAAGCTTTTACAAAGCACGATCTGTGGTTCATTTATATCACAGTTACCAGATTCTTAGCTCCTGTGCATCTATGGAGGTAGAAGTAGGGGCTCTGTTTCTAGGTGATTTAAATACCATTAACCTTTAGATCCTATAGTCACAAATAAAAGCAATTCAGCAGGTGGATCCCCCCTTTCATGCTCTCTCCATGGTTCACTGAAATCTCCAGCAAGGGTCAGTCACGGGGTAGGACGAAAATCCAGCTGGAGCACATCCCTCTCCCTAAATATGAGGAGAGCTTTACTGAAATAATTCGCACTTTATGTTGCAGAGACTTACATATCGTTACCCTTGATAAGCATGTGCCCTCTAAATTGAACGAAGTCAACTGAACTCGAAATCTACACGATGTCAAAATCAAACTGACGTGCGAAATCTAGCAAACATCAAAATATACTCTGCCCAGCTGTTCTCTGAGTTGCCTATTGATTCTGAGAGGTACCCGATTCCTACAGAAGACCCCAGCCTTTATAAGAGGCTTCTCCTTGACTGATGACATTGTGCGCCCTCCCCTAGCGCTCTTGCTTTTTAGAAGCATGACCTGAAACTGCACAGCTTCTAAAAGTACCCCGGGATCTATATTTTAAACAATTGTACTGAATTCCTTGAATAAATGTCAGATCGATGCCGAGAGATTGTTCTAATTGACATGTTCCTATAAATGCTTCTTTTTAACTTAGGAACTCATTAAGTATTTTCATCAGTTAAATTCCTTTGCCAAACATTTATGGAGTGTCTACTTCAGGCCAGGAACGATGCTGATAATGAGAAACACGAAGGCAATCCCCAATTTCATGGAATTTACAACATCCTAAAAGAAAGCAGAGGGTCGGAGCTGGGACAAAGTACCACGAGGTTGCAATAAATAATCCGAAGGCAAGGAGCCGGAGCTGATATAGAGAAGGATGAGAAACAACTTCCGTTTGAATGCAAAACAAGAGCCTTCGTAATTGTAATCACACAGAAGCTTCCAAATTTGCAAACTCATGTTTATGCATATGATTCTGGAGAGGGTTTTTAAAAAAATCTACTATATTTTTAATCACCCTTTATTTCATAATAAATATTTTACAACCACTATCCTGTTCATTAACACGTGGCAGAATAGTCAATATTCAGAGCATTAGAATTCATATGTTATTGAACCTTCCAGGCTAATGAATTATCATGATATCGGTCTATTTCAGCGAGAGGGAGGCCAGGTGCACAAATATCCATTGGCCACGAGGTGGCGCTGCTGATATTTACAAAAAGTGCCTGGAGGCGGATGATCTGTCTCCTAGAATCTCTTGGTCTCTCTGTCTGTCTGTCTGTCTGTCTCTTTCCACTTAGTTAGTGAAGGAGAAATGGAAAGCCGAAAAAAAAAAAAAAAAGAAAAGAAAGGCATTTCTAAAAGCACTCAACTTTGTTTTTAAAAATAATAAAAAATTCCCTAACCTTCTCTACCAAAATTCATATTAGTTGAGTTTGCAGAACTCTTTAGATGGTCTGACTTGGGATGAGGCTGCTCCCTTGAATTTCTCAAAGTCTATCAACTTTCCCCATTGGCATCCTCTCCAGGAAAGGAAAGGAAGGTCAAGGTCGAGGAAAGGAAGTCCCTGCTCAGCCTTGGACTGATTCTCTTGGCCCCTGTGGACTGCTCTCTTGTTGATTTCCTTTCCTGTCTGTACATTTCTGGAATGGACTTGGGTTCACTTTATAACTCGGCAGTCCCTTTCCCAGGCCCCCCACCCACCCGCCCACCTGGCTTCAGAAACCTTACCCACCCTGGTAGAGCTCAGTTTCTGAAAGTCTCCTCTTGACCTTCAGCAGATTCTTGCTTTTCAGAACTCAGCAGAGATTTCTCCTGGCCACTCTTGCTCTGGACACGCCTGAGATAAATCCCAATTTCAGTCTGCCCTGGCAGGGGAGCCAATAGCTCAGCCCTCGCCTTTGGTGAACTGATTCTCCCTGCCTCGTGGAACCTGGATTCAAGGGAGAGCAGGGTGCACTCACCTGCTTTTTTCGGTCAGGTCCCTTAATGAGGGGGTTGGAAAGGGCTCCTACATTTATTTGGCCTGGTGCCGTCTGCCTGAGAAGCCTGAAATCCACAATCTGGGCAGCTGATCCCGACTTCCACATGTGCACAGGTGACCTTGGGCCTGACCTCCGTGGGCCTCTGAGCCCTGTGTAAAATGAGGCTCTTGGAAACCTGCTCTCGGGGGGTCCCCCTTTGGCTCCTAACATTTTATAGGTTTGGAAATCGCTGCTTAACACCCTTGACCCAATCGCTTCGATATGGTTTCTGCTGACTCTCCACAGCTTTGGGCAGAGCTGCTAGGACCCTGGAGGAGGGCCAGGGGCACGGGGGACGGTAGGAACAGCTGGGGAGGGTTGTGGCTCAGCCCTCCCGTATGCTCCCAGCTGGATCCTGTCACAGATCTGGTGACACACTGGCTGTGGAAGTGCATCTCTTACATCCCCCTTGGAACAAGGACAAGAATAAACAAATGAAGTACAGAATGATGGCCTCAGGTCTTCCCGAGGCTGCTGGTTCTCCAACATGGGCCTTCGTCCCAGCTGTCCAGACAGAGCACCTGTGAACACAGGGTTGCATTGATGGTCTGGAGGTGAGGTGTCCCCCCAGAAGCTCACGTGTGAGACAATGCAAGAAGGTTCAGAGGAGAGATGATGGGGTTATGAGAGCCTGAACCCAGTCCGTGAATGAATCCCCTGATGGGATTCACTGGGTGGTACCTGAAGTCATGGGTGTGGGGCTGGAGGAGGTGGGCACTGGGGACGTGGCTTTGGGGTATGCATTTTGTATCTGGAGAGTGGAGTCGCTCTCTGCTCCCTGATCACCATGTGAGCTGCTTCTGTCCACCACACTCTTCCGCCATGATGTCCTGCCTCACCTCGAGCCCTGAGGAATGGAGGCTGCTGTCAATGGACTGAGACCTCTGACACGGTGAGCCCCCAAATCAACCTTTCCTCCTCTACACTTGTTCTGGTCGGGTCTTTTAGTCACAGCAGCGAAAAAGCTGACTCAAACAATTGCCAAGCCACCCCCTGCCCCGAGGTTTCCCATCCTGCAGGGGCCAAGGTGAGCTGAAGAATTTACATTTTTAGCAAGTTATCAGGTGGTGTTAACCCTGCATGGCCCAGGGGGCCGGCCAGACACTGCTCACCCTTCATGTAGCTGGTGTGTGGACCCCTGTGGGGTCCCGAGGATGTGTACATTATGTGGCAAAAGGACCTTAAATTAAGTATCTTGAGATGGGTGATGACTCACAATAACCTGGCTGGTCCCAAGGATCTTTATAAGGGGAAGTCAGAGGATCAGCATGAGCAAGGGAAAAAGTGTAGAGAATGGAAAAGAGGCTGGCCTCCAGCCAAGGAACACAGGAGGCAGCCAGAAACCAGAAGAGGCTGTGAGGGGACAGTGGACTTCCCTGACCTTCTGTATCTTCTTCCCATTGAAAACCTGAAATGGGGCAAAACCTCTCCATCTACAGATTTAGCCATTTCTGCAAACCCATCCAACCACGATTCTCCCCTCTCAACTGGTTTTATCACCTTGAACTGATAATGGTGGTCACAGAATCTGTAATGTCCCACAATGCGCACTTTTTATTTCTTATATTTTTTTGGGTCTGGACCCGGAGATGTGAAGTGCAACACACTAGCTAGCGCACCTCGACTCCTGGGGCTGCTCTAACTGCTTTCTGTGCATTAGCTATTTCCATCCTTACAGCCGCCTTGTGAGTTAGGTACCCGACCCGAGAGAAACAAGACGTTCAGAGAGGTTAAGGAAGTGGTCCAAAGTCACACAGACCCTACATGGGAAAACCAGTTTCAGATCTAGGCGGACTCCTTGAGTGCTCTTCTTCCCGACTTGCTCCCTTTTCGGAAGCAGAATTTTACCCATCTTGTAGAAACCGGAAAGGTCCAGGCCCCGCAGGAGAGCGGACTTCTGATCCTCAGACCCGTGGCTCACACCAGGCTTCTGCTAATTGAAATGTGGAGAGAGGGCTCCGGGGGGGGGGGGCTGGTGTCTACACAGACAGATCCCTGAGAGAAGCCACTTCCCCTTGACAGGTCCAACCCCGAAAACTAGCCAGACACTGAACAGTGGGAGGAGGACTCGGGTATTCTGAGAGCAGGCCCTGCAAGCCGAGAGTTCCTGCTCCAAGTCACTGGGAGAGGGCGGGTGAGTTACTTTAGACGCTAGAAATAGGTGAAAAGCTGTGGAGCAACTGGAACCTCATCTGTTGTGAGTGGAAAGGCAAAATAGGCAGACACTTTGAAAGACAATTTGACATGAATCATGGGACAGTCCATCCCATGATTCAGGAACTGCACTCCTTTACCTAAAGGAAACAAACTTGAGTCTACACAATCACCCGCACATGGGTGCGTATGGCAGTAATTATATTCGTAATCATCCTAACTTGGAAGCAATCAAAACTTCCTCCAGTCTGTGAATAGATAAGCTGTGGTACCTCCAGCCAATGGTACTAAAAAGAAATCAGCTTGCGAGTCATGAAAAGACGGGGGCAAACTTAAGGGCATATTAGCAAGGGAAAGACACTGTGTTAGAAAGCTTTCCATTGCTGTAACAAAATAACTGAGGTAATCAACTGAAAAAGAAGAAAGGTTTGTTTTGGCTCACAGGTTTGGAGTTTCAGCCCACGATTTAGAACCTCCTCCGAGGCCCCAAGTATTTCAAGTTCTATTTTGACTAATTTTAAAATTGAGAAGTTTGAATGAAACAAACAAACCAACCAAAACTAGCAACAAAGGTCCCTGAAGTCCCCCGACAAAAGACCAAACCTCGGCTAACGATGATCTGTTTCCTTTTCATGACCTTCCCAGCCCCTGAGGCAATGGGTGACGTCTAGCCACCCACCTCCAGATGCTCCCCCGTGTGCCAGGGGGCATACTTCTTGGGAAATCCACTGGAAGCTCAAAATCCTGTGAGTGAAGAATCCATTTCGTACACCTAACCTAGCCCACCTGCCAGCTCAGCCACAGGACGCCCCGCAGGTCGTGGGACTGACTGAAGCCACCGCCCAGTCCCCCCGGCCTGGCCTCTCGATAGAACATCTACCGTGTCGCTGGCCTGAGATCTACACGTCAGGTTCAAGCAGTGGCTTCTACCGAATGCACAGAATTTTTGCTCCATTGTGAAAGACCAGAATTGTTAGGATGAACCCTCCTAAGTCGGGGACCATCTGTGCTTGGAAGCAGACACGAGCTTTGTGTGACTCTGTGTGTGTGTGACTCTGTGTGCGTGTATGTGTGTGTGTGTGTGTGTGTGTGTGTGTGTGTGTGAGAGAGAGAGAGAGAGAGAGAGAGAAAGAGAGAGAGATTGATTGATTGATTGATTGATTGATTCTGGAGTCTAAACCCAGGACCTTGTGCGTGCTCAGCCGTGCTCTATACCTGAGCTACATCCCCAACCTTATAAATTTACTGAGGACCTACTGTGCCAAAAGTCCTCTTTAGGAAAAAGGACAACAAGAATCCCTATGCAAATAGAAACAAGAGGAACAAGTAGATGATAAAATAAACAAAAATGTGTAGATTATAACATGCATGATGCTATAATGTCCCCAAATGCTCATTTGTTAAAGGGTTTCCCCAGCAGGGTACTATTGAGAAGTAATGGAACTTTGCGTGACAGAGCCTGGTTGGAGGTCCTTCTGTCGTAGGGGGCATGCCCTAGGGATCCAAGCCCCTTCCTTTCTCTCTCTTTTGCTTCCTGGCCAAGAGTTGAACAGTTTTGCTCCATCCAACCTTGCCCCCCCCCCCCACCACCAAAACCATGATGGGTTGCCTCATTATAGGCCCAAAGCTAACCTGGCATGGAATGGAATTTCTAGAACTGTGAGTCCAAATAAACCTTTTTACTTTATAGGCTAATTATCTCAGGCAGTTTGTTACAGTCATGGAAAGCTGACCGACACATACAATGAAGGGAATAAGAAAATGTAGTTAGTGGGGTGTTCACACGATTGGGGGAGGCCTGCTCACCTTGTCAGGACAGTTAGGCAGCCATCTCTGAGGTGGTGACAGCTGAGCTGAGATCTGACCATTAGAATCCAGGCAGGCAGAACCTAGAAGGAAATAAAGTAGAGGTAATATCAAAGGAGGCCAGTATGTCTGGACTAGAATGAGGGTCAATGGATGGTATTAGACATTGCCTTGGTGACCTCAGGGGGTGGCTGAGCTCAGGGGAGAGGTTGCTTCAGTATGAATTTCCGAATCAGCGTCTAGAAGTTGAGGAGATCACCCGAGGCAGTCCCCCATGGTGCCTGTGCTCCTGAAGCCATGGGAGGTCATTTCAGAGTTCACACAGATGAGCTCTTGAAATTGTGGTTATTCTCAGGGCATTAGAAAAATACGGAGCAGATACAGATGGTGGGTGACCTCACACGCCATATGGAAAAAGAAAAACCTCATAAAACAGCTCTAAGTATTTCTGACCTTCAGTGTCTTCCTTGGGTGGGGACACCAGTTTCTTCTCTCTCTCTCGTTCCCTCTCTCCCCTCTTTCAGGAAGTTCGCGATCACCCTTTGGTCTCCATGGGGGATGGGTTCCAGGATCTCTTGCTGCTACCCAAATCTGCAGATGTATGAGCATTTTTTTATTCATTAAATTCATGTCGGCTATGAAAAATTCCTACAGGACATTCCAAATCTATTGCGCCCTATAGGAAAATTCCAGAACTTTCTAAAGAGCCGAACTTTATAAAATCGTCAATATCCCAGGAGTGGTTATTAAATAGGCGGGCAGTGCATATTCCAAACAGAGCAGAGAGCTGAAATTTCATTTCTAGTTCAACCTTGAGCCATTCTCGTGACTTCAGCTGAGCTTCATTGATTTCCTGGTCTGCAGTTTTATTGTTCTAACATTAGGGACTGGTAGGGCCAAGGTCCCCCCAAAGAGTGCCTCCTAAAATACCTTTGGAAGACTGCCTCAGAGATGGCTGCCTAACTGTCCTAACAAGATGAGCAGGACTCCCTCAGTTGCATGACCACTCCACTGACTATATTTTCTTATTCCCTTCATAGTAAGTCAGCTTTCCATGACTATAACAAACTACCTGAGATACTTAGCTTAAATAGTGAAAAGGTTTATATTGACTCACAGTTCTAGAGATTCCATTTCATGCAGGTTAGCTTTGGGCCTGTGATGAGGCAGCCCATCATGGTGGAGGGGGGTTGGATGGGTAGCAATGATCCTTGGAACTTTGTTTAATCTACTGTGTTTTGCAAATGTACTTGATTAAAAAAAGGACATTTTTATGAAAGACAGCATCTATTCCTTTTCTTCCTGTGACACGCACTCTGATGATTCACAGCCAGCCTGTGAGGGTCTGCAGGTCCTCCGCGGGGTTTTGAGCATAGGTATAGAATGTGAAGGATTTGCAATTTAGGATGTTTCTAATTAATTCATTTGCATTTCATTCATTTTTTTTTTCTCCTGGAGATAACACTCTATTTTTTCTCTCTTGTTAAGATAGCTCTGAAACAAATTAGCAATGGAAAAAAAATATTCCCTTTGCATTTTCTGAATTTGATTTTCAGGGGTCTTCTGTCTCTAGAAATCACGGGTGCTCATTCCTTCCGTGGTGACCATTATGCCCCTAAAATATTGAAGTCGGGCAAGAGCAGAGCCATCGTGGAAACATTAAGAGAACATAATTACCGTACAAGGGTACCACCACCTAATTTGCATAGCGTTGAACGGGCCTCTCGTCGGGGAGAAGAAACGGTTTTTTGGAAAAAAAACAATTTCTGTGTCTTGATTTTTATGCTTTTTGGTTTCTCGTAGACCCCTGGGTCCAATGAGACTGCTTTATTATACAAATTGCAAATAAATCAGGATTTCTAAGACTCGTCTTCCCAAGAATGAGGCAAGCTTCATCTTTTATGGTACCTTAGGGGGGAGTTTGGGAAGATTCAAACATACAGCTCCTTCTGGAACACTAAATTCCTTGCAAGAGATCATGGCCATGCTATTTCTTTCCTAATCAGGTGGATGAAGCAAATTGCAGGCACAGAGGAGTCGGCCCATGTGCTCACTGGACGAGGCATTTCACCAAGCATCCCATATGTGTTACGAGGAAGAATTTAGATCTATGTCTTCAAAAAAGTGTGCATGGAAACAAATCGTTCCTACAAAGCTCTAGTTTCTTTTTCTCCCCCCCAACAAAGACAGAGTCTGATGTAGGATGTCTTTTATTGCTGAACCTCGATGCTCCCTGTAGCCTTTCTTAAAGCACCTGAGTAACAGCTACTGACTTCTTACAGGGGATGAGGTCACCTGAGATAGACCAGAGAAGGACTGCCTATCTCCAAGGAGACTTGAGCCCAGCCTCTGACAAGGAGCAAAAAAAGGATTGATTGTGTGCATGTGGTGGTGGCGGGGCTGGGGATCAAAGCCAGGGCCTTGTGCCATGTGCTCTGTCACTGAGCCACATCCCTAGCACTTTAAAAAGGATCTTGCTACTAGTAAGAGTCCAGACCCTTAAGAGAGACTTGGGTGGGGTTGCCGCTGTAGACTTTCGCTCAAGTTCAAAGAATTAAATTGCTCAATGCACAGAGGACGTCAGGACAGAGGAATTTGAGATAATCGTGTGCTCACTGCAAGCCAGCAGAGCTCTTGGGTTTTGTTAGTAACAGTAAAGGACTTTCCCACTTGGGAAGTTTCTGTCCCACTAGTGTCTGCCCTGGGTAGTCTAGTTACCCCAAACTAGCTTAATACCAAGCGCCACATTTTCACAGCGACGGCGATAGATCAGAGAGGATGTAGGAAAGACGGATGTCCCCATCAAGGTCTGGAGACCTTGACAGTTTGCAGAGTGTGACCTCTAAGGCGGAGGGTACCTTTGCACCCAAAGCAGCAGGTCTTTTGGAAGAATAAAAAAAAAATGTATCGACCCTCAAGACAAAAGGCTTACGGGAGAAGTGACAGGTGACTGTGATGTACAAGATAACTTCCTCACTTGAGAGGAAAAAAAAAGTAGGGCTGTTTGTTATAGATTATTACTCTGCAATACTATTGAATATGATTCTGTTTCCATCGTAATGGCCAATGTTGGAAGTGAACTCGAATTTTCCACGTTCTCCTCTACCCTATTGTTAATCAAAGTCCCCAAGGCCAAGGACAATGGATTCTCATGAATTCATACACATTTCCAACATGGCTTTTATATTTACCCCCTTCTCATGTCTACATTCTTTCTCTCTTAAAATGACCAAACAATTCCGACGATTAGCAACGTGTGGATCGCCAACTCACACCCGATGGAATTAACCAGTGCCATTGTAAATCGAGACACCCCAGAGGACAAGGTGAGTCTCTTATCAAACTCCCTCCATGTCCCCTGTGCTATGCAGATTGCTATGGTGACAGAGCAAAGGTACTTCGAGTAGAAAATTTCAGCTTGAAATTTTTGTGTGTGGAAGTTTTCTGTCTCTGGTTGGGCCTTGATTTGAACTTGGCACGATTCCTGTCGCCTGGGAATGACATGGGTTGATAAAGGGTCATAAGTCAATTCCAAATAGTAACCTTTGGTCTTCCATGGGCCCTAACCATAACAAGATGGCGGGCAGGCTGTGCAGGGAGGTGCCCATAACTGTGACATAAAAAACACACAGGAGAAAGCTACAAGTTCTGGGACTCTGAAGCAATTAGAATAGTCCAATCATGTCAGAACAGCGATCCTCTGACCCTAGAAATCTGTAAGGAAAGACACTAAACTCTAGCTATATCATTGAGGAGTCTTATAATGCAAAGAACTCTGGGCTGTTTCTAGCAAGATTGTCTCCAATTTTCCCACACTTTGACATCGATTAAAAAGCAACAACCAAAAAAAGACAGAAGAAAGACCTGGACACCATTATCTCAAGGGCTGATGCCCTTCTCCTCTGGAGACAGACACATTTCGGTAGGGGGCAGCACGGGGATCTGGAAGCATCTCTGCTGCTTCTACTTTGATCCAAGGACCACGTGATACAGAGATGAAGAGAGTCCCTGGCTTCAATGACATAACGCTGTCTAGTAGGGACAGAAACACACAGGGAGCTAAGCTGTCCCTGACTCTTCTTTCTCTCCCTAGCATCGTTCATCTAATCACGGGACTCTCACTTGAAAAGCTGATCCTGTGTCCTACATTTTTGGCAAAATAGTCGAAAACCCCAAGTACGGGTTTTACATCATCTACTGCAAATACTTCCTACCGTTACTCGTGGTGCTACTGGGTGTGGGTGGCTCGGGACCCCCTGCAAACCTCGTTGGGTCCTCTCCTCTGCACGGAGTGCCCTCTGCCCAGTCTCTGGACACTTAAACTTCGCATCCTTTAGGGCCCATTCCCAGTCCATAGTCTCCAGTGAGTCCATCTCCCATTCTCTAAGCTGGAAGTAATCACTCCCTCGTCCGAAATGACCAGTAGCAAATGACCGTCCTCGTATGAGAGTTTTCACAATCTGGCTCCAAATACGTTTACCTGCATAGAGTAGAATCAAAAGAAGAATCACATTGACATTTAAAAATGTACCTAGCAAATTATCAAAAAAGAAATATCAATAACTGATGTTAAATGCAGACAGCCTACTGTGAGTGCCGTTCTACGTGATGGCTATATGTTCTGAAATGAGCCCAGGATGAAGAAAAGAATAATCTGCTAGATTCTTCTTTTTTTGAATAATATTTTTAGTGGTAGTTGGACACAATACCTTAAAATTTTTTATTGTTGGCTGTTCAAAACATTACATAATTCTTGATATATCATATTTCACACTTTGATTCAAGTGGGTTATGAGCTCCCATTTTTACCCCAAATACAGATTGCAGAATCACATCAGTTACACATCCATTGATTTACATATTGCCATACTAGTGTCTGTTGTGTTCTGCTGCCTTTCCTATCCTCTACTATCCCCCCTCCCCTCCCCTCCCCTCGCCTCTTCTCTCTCTGCCCCCTCTACTGACATTCATTTGTCCCCCTTGTATTATTTTTCCCTTTCCCCTCACTTCCTCTTGTATCTACTTTTGTATAACTCTGAGGGTCTCCTTCCATTTCCATGCAATTTCCCTTCTCTTTCCCTTTCCCTCCCATCTCTCATCCCAGTTTAATGTTAATCTTCTTCTCATGCTCTTCGACCCTACTCTGTTCTTAGTTACTCTCCTTATATCAAAGAAGACATTTGGCATTTGTTTTTTAGGGATTGGCTAGCTTCACTTAGCATAATCTGCTCTAATGCCATCCATTTCCCTCTAAATTCTATGATTTTGTCATTTTTTAATGCAGAGTAATACTCCATTGTGTATAAATGCCACATTTTTTTTATCCATTCATCTATTGAAGGGCATCTAGGTTGGTTCCACAGTCTTGCTATTGTGAATTGTGCTGCTATGAACATCGATGTAGCAGTGTCCCTGTAGCATGCTCTTTTTAGGTCTTTAGGGAATAGACCGAGAAGGGGAATAGCTGGGTCAAATGGTGGCTCCATTCCCAGCTTTCCAAGAAATCTCCATACTGCTTTCCAAATTGGCTGCACCAATTTGCAGTCCCACCAGCAATGTACAAGTGGACACAATACCTTTGTTTTATTTATTTATTTTAATGTGGTGCTGAGGATCGAACCCAGCACCTTGCACATGCTAGGCAGGCACTCTACCACTGAGCCCCAACCCCGTCCCCTCTGCTAGATTCTTAACTGTTATCAGTCCCCATGGATCTGTTTTAAGGACATGTTGTAAATGTAGATATGCTTAATATATTTAAATACGTTATACATTTAAACATGTTGTGTTAAATATGTTAAAATGTCAATTTTTTAATTAATAGCTTAACACATGTTATATTTAATGTATGCAAATGTTGTAATTTCGGTTACATATTTAAATAAATATGTAATGTATTTAAATATAACATACAAATATATTAAATATCATATATTTAAACACTACACATTTGCATATTCAATAAGTATTCAAATACATTTAAATATGTGAGATATATTTGTATTGCCCCATGAAAAATTTATATATCTATATTTGTTTTTAAATATAGATTGCAAGATGTGACATATTTACATGACAACATGTTATATGAGTACATTTATACTATAATAGGTAATATAAATCATGTCTATGTCATGTCATATAAGTGTACCTTAAACTCCAGTCACACTGTTGGCTGAAATGCTCTCACGGTGAACTTGACACAGGTCTGGGCACAGGTTGGACCACACATAGTGCCCATGGCAGAGAGAGCCCTGAGGGCCACCTAATTCCATGGCTTTCCTGTTCCCGGGCAAATAGGAAACTCGGAAGCAAGCTGGCTCCTGGGGTCCATCAGCCAAAGAGGAGACAACCCACACCAACCTCTGGAAAAACTGGCAGAGCTGGGATTTTGGAGCAGGTCACCTTGGTCCCCTTCACGGCCTGGACTCTTTGGGGAACTTCAAAAATACTGCTGCCCCTGGACATGTCTTGCTGATGCAGGAGGATCGCGAGTTCAAAGCCAGCCTCAGCAATGGTGAGGCACTTAGCAACTCAGTGAGACTCTGTCTCTAAATAAAATACAAAATAGGGCTGGGGATGGGGCTCAGGGGTCGAGTGCCCCTGAGTGGTGGCCTCACCGGGATGCACGGCAGCCCCCGCCTGCCAGCCGTGCAGTCCTCTCGGCTCCAAGATAAATGGTGCCTCAGGTGAAACCGATTCGTGTTACCTTCGGAGGACGCGGTGCGGCTGATGGCTGTGTCCTTATTTACCAACCTGTGGATCCACCATCTATCATCCAGATGTGTCCAGGGAGCCGTCTTGCAAAGGCGAAGAAAATCACCAGAGCCGTATTTTAGGGAAGGAGAAGAGATTGTCAACTCATTGAAAATGGATGAAAATAAATCCACCTGATCTATGTATTTTTGATCTGTTCCAACAAGACATGATGAAAACGTCCCTGGGTGAATTTTATTGCTGATCCAAAGCAGAGGCTGATGGCCCAGGGCGGGGCAGCTTTGCCGAGCTCAGAGCTCATAGGTTACGCCTTGTCTCCACCACAAATACCTCCACATTTTATCTTATTTTATTTTTATTTTTCTCTCGGATCCATACAGTTGAATCATAAAGGGTGGGAATTGAAAAGGGCCCGTTAACAAACTTTTTCCAAAATTTTGAACCTGAAAGGCACAAACTTATAGGCCAGGAAGCTCCTAAAATCCTCGTGACTATTTTCCAGGGGTTGAGCGCACCTGGGAGAATTTAAAACACACCCATAAACCCCCAAGTAACACACACACACAAGCATCTTCACACACTTGTCCCAGTGACGGTACAAGAGACAGAGCACAAAACCTTAAGTGCTTTTAAGGAGCCAAGTTCACGCCCTGGTGACCAGTTTCTCCAACGATGACCTTGACCTTGGTCCGGGATCCTTAAGAAAACACAGGCTGATTTGGGCGCATTGGGAGCAAGCCATCTTCCTAAGTCACATATCTAAACCAGCTGTCTCCCAAGTCTAGAAGACTGGTCCTGAGCTTCAGGCGACAGGGGCTTGGACACGGTCCACCCCACTGACTCTCAGGTTGAACTTGGATTTCCAGTATAGTGGTGTTAGGAGGTAAGTCCTGCAGGAGGGTCAGGGTCTTTCTTGGGAGACCACATAAGTCCTCAAGGGACTGGATTAGCTGTCCTAAGAATAATTATGAGCTGGGGTTGGGGTCCTGTGGTCTAGCAGCCCTGGATTGAGCTCCATCACCACAATAAAAAAAAAAAAAAGAAAGACTTGATTGCTATGCAGCAGATCAGCCTCTCTCCTGCATCTACTCTTGCACAAACTTTTGCCACGTGATGTCATCTGCCCAGGACTTAGCATGACACCTTCGACAGAGGCAGCCGCCTCAACTTGCACTTTTCTGTTTCCAGAACTGTGAGTGAAATCAACCTCTTTTCTTCCTCAATTCCCAGTCTCGGGTATTCTGTGATAGCAACTCAGAAAGGACCAGGACAGCTGTGCCCTGGGGAGGGGAATCCAGTTGTGACAACCTGACAGCCGGGGAGATTCTAGGTGTGACAACCTGTTCTCCCCAGCAATGCCCAGACATTCTGATCAGGTCCTCTCTAGGTGACTGGTTTTGACACCAGGTAATGAAAATCTCAAGCTGAGACACCCCATGGAAGAGAATCATTGAAAGCTAAAACCAGGCAGGAATCCTCAATAGAAGCAAGCCTCACAGTGAGAATTTATTAATTTTTTTGATTGAACCTAGAGAAGTTTAAACACTGAGTCACATCCCCATCATTTATAGATTTTATTTTGAGACAGGGTCTTGCTAAGTTGCCTAGAGCCTTGCTAAGTGGCCAAGACTGGCCTCCAACTTGTGATCCTCCTGCCTTAGCCTCCTGAGCTGCTGGGATTATCTCAGTGAGAATTCTTTCCACGGGTGCTGAGGCTGGCTGCAGCCCAGCGATGGTGGTGAAGGTGGGTCCCCATTTTGGAGTCCAGGAGCCTCAGAAAGAATGACCTCTCCCTCCTCTGTCTCTGCTAACACTGAAACTCCAGTGCTCTTAGTCTTGATGTATTCCACCATTTCAGCAGTACGGTGCCCAGGAACAGCAAGGGGGTGAAGTAGCAATCTCTTCAGAGGTCCCATCATGTATTCCTGCATAGAGGGACCACTGATGACCAACGCATGGACACTGACCAGCTGGATTGCAGTGGAGAGCCCACTGGAGCCACCTACTGGCTGGCAGCCGCAACTGCAGGGGGAAATGCCAGCCCCACACCCCTTCTGCTGGCCATACTCTCCCACCTGGCCCTTTCCTGCCTCAGCTCTCCCGGGCAGCCTCTGTGCTATGCACCTGCGTCCCTCCTTCCACCCGCCTCCTCTTGCCCAACTCCCCTTTCTCTCTGCTCCCCTCTGCTTCTCTTACCATATCCAGGACCTGCTGGGGATCCCCTGATGCTAGCTCCTAACCAATCCCTGCAGCCATGGTCACCTGGATGGCATGTGACCTGCTTCCTGTCTCTAGGGTGCTATGGCGAGCTGCTGGGGACATGTCTCAGGGCACTGGAGAGGAGGGGGGACTTGGGAAGCCCCTGAGGGGTGCATCTGGATGTGAAGAGAGAGAGTGGGAAGAGGGTGAACAATAGTACCAGGAGAGAGAGCGCGGCTTCATTGGACTTTCCAACAGCTGACATTTCTTTTATTGGGAGGGTATAGAGATTGAACTCAGGGGCACTGGACCCCTGAGCCCCATCCCCAGCCCTATTTTGTATTTTATTTAGAGACAGCGTCTCACTGAGGTGCTTAGGGCCTCGCTTTTGCGGAGGCTGGCTTTGGGCTTGCAATCCTCCTGCCTCGGCCTCCTGAGCCACTGGGATTACACACATGCGCCATGCACCCACCCCACAGCTGACATTTCTGATATGCCTACTCTCTGCTTGGCCTGCAGCTAAGTGCATGACATAGATGACCCTATTTCCTTTTTGTTTAACCTATGTTGAATCGCCCTCTTGACTGATAGAGAAATTGAGACTAACCTTCAACTACCTCGTGGGAGAATTAGGAATTAATTAGCCCCCCATTCCTTTCATGATGGCACAGGTGACTCAAGATAAAGACATTTCCATCATCGCTGATCTACATCTTTCTATTTCCCTCCTCCTTCCTCGGGTCTTCGATTACTGCTCGATACTGGAGCAACAGAAAGTTCTAGAAATCCGTCTCTAACATGTTGGCCACTGCAGGTTGCTATGCGAGAGAGGTTTGCTTCTCTTTCTCATGCATTATTTAGTAATGAAGAAACTTCCTGGCTCAGAAATTGTGGGCTAATTATCATTTGCATAGTTACATGGTAAACACATTCCTGAATTGCTATGTTCAATTTTTTCCCCCTCCTACGACTCCCCAGGAATTTCATTCTCTTTAAAAATGGGCTTATTACTTATTCATTAAATAGATTTATCCTGAAGTCGATCATATCATCTCTCCCGAGAACCGGTTTCATTACTTTTCCTTGAGGTTAATAGATAAAGATCAGCCATAAACATGCCAAAGAGCTTTTTAAGTCTCTTGCTAGGCCCGATGTCTTGGGTGGTTGCTGGTCGTATTTAAACACATTCCACTGGAACCTGAATTGGGAACTTGACCTTTGAGATCCTCAGAGTAGCCCCCCCACCAGGTAGAACGTTAAATAAACATTCTGTAGGGAATGGGGACCCGCTATTAACAGTTTCACACCTTCTAGAGATTTCTTTGCTGGGGTAGAGAAAAAAGCGTTAGATTCGTCTTATCAGGATAAAACAGGATCTATTTAAGCTTTAATCAGTTTAAGAGGGCGCAGAAAACTGAGGATATAAGAAGAGGAGAGAAGCAAGTGGGAAATAAATAAATGGATACAGGAGCATCCAGGATCCCGCCATCCGACTCCTGGTGACTGAATCCAGGCCTTGGCACATGCTAACCAAGTGCTCCATCTCTGAGCTGAAAACCCAGCCCCGGGGGAGAATTCTTAAGCACTAAGTAAAAGATATCTGTGCTGTCTGCTCATCATGTAAATTTCTGACAGATTCCAAAACTTCCCTGGGTTAAAGGGCTTGAGACTGTGAAGACATAATCTGATGATCATTTATTTAATTTTTTTTTGTAGTTGTAGATGGATAAAATGCCTTTATTTTATTTATTTTTATGTGGTGCTGAGGATCGAACCCAGTGCCTCATGCGTGCTAGGCAGGCGCTCTACCCCTGAGCTACAGCCCCAGCCCCTGATGATCATTTTATACACACAGGCATCCAGTAAGATGACCTCATGGTTTTAATACTTTAAATGGAGGGCACTTCCAAGTGTTGGTGCAGTATGTCTGCTGACCTATAATAGCAGCTCTGAAGCTTACTTTAAAATGGACGTTTTCTTTCCCTCTCCTCCCTCTCCCTAACCGGGGAGCAGGGAACAGGATGACCTTTTACCCATCCAAGACCTACTTCTCTGTATTTGAGCCCTCACGCACCACCAGCACCAAGTCATTCAGACTTGGGGGAATGGCATTAGAGATCTGGGAAGTGACTATCTCCTAAATTAACAGGTAAATCGCAATCGCCCAGCAGGGCACCCGGGGAATGCAGCCTTTGAAGACCTTCTTGGAAAGCCCTCTCTTCTCCCTGAGAGGCAGAACCACAGCCTCTGGGAATTACCTTGGTCTGTGAGGCATATATGCAGTTTTCTTATGCACTGATTCATATACTAACTCATTTTCCTCATTCTCCCCATGAAACACCGGGATGGTTACTTGTGTGTCAGTTTGACTGGGCTACAAGGTGCCCAGATAGCTGGATAGACATTCTTTCTGGATGAGTCTGTGAGGGTGTTTCCAGAAGAGGTCCGTATTCCAATGGGCCGACCGAGTGGGCCGCATTTAATCCATCAGAGGTCTTAGAAGCACACAACTTTACAAAAAAGGAGGATCCATCCTTCCTGCCTGGCTGACTGCTAGTGTTGGGACATCAATCTCCTGTTATTCCTGCTTCTCAGAACTTCAGACCTGGATTTGAACTTGGCTCTCCAGATCTCAGGCCTTTGGACTCAGATTGGAAACATACTCCTTGTTGGCCGATGGTGGATCTCGGGACTTCTTAGTCGTCGTACTCCCATGAGCAAGGTGCCTTTCTAAGTCCCTGACGTCACCTATCGGAAGCAGCTCTCTCCTGAGTCTATAAGATCAACCCTGAGCTGCAGACTACAGGTGGTTGGTCCCCACGGAAGCTCAAGATGAAATTGGGTTGCCAATGGTCATGGGGTTAGGAGAGGGGTCTTCAGGAGACACTGGTGTGTTTCTTGGGAGAGGCCATTAGTTCTCAGGGGAATAGATCGGCTATCCTAAGGGCAGGCTTAATTTTTTTTTTAAATCACATGCGTTTAGACAAGAAAATATGTTGAAGTCCATTTTGGACTCACACATCACCTGCTTGAAAATTCTAGGGAGTGGGGAGGTAGGGAGTGGGTTGAAGTAGAAGAAAGAAAAATCCCTGTAACAACGTGGAATTTTCATCATCCACAGAACTGGAGGAAAGCAGGAGCCTTTATGTGGCTTCTTATACCCGACGGTGAAAGCCGGTCAAATCAGAACTACTTCAAGTGTAGTTACAAAGATGATTCTAATGATATGTTGGTAATTTGAATTAATTACAGAGTGATCCACCGCAGATTACAGGAAGTGAAGAAGGAAATACAAATAAACAACGCGCTGGAACAGATTTGTGGGATGAGCGGAGAATAACGAATCCAGAGAGGTGGCGGGTGAGGCATTCATAATTCCCACTCTCTCCCTCTTTCCCTGAACACGGGGAGGTGAGTATTCTGCAAAAAATCAGAGCAAAACTGGTTACTCTTGCTGCTTTTATAAAAGGAAATGGTTGCAGATTCAGAGCCACCGTCAAACCGTTTTCAAATTCGCCCCCTGTCTTCTCCATCCTAAGCCACATAGTGGTCTTGTACTCCATTAAACGGGTTTTTGTTGTTATTATTATTATTAACTGTCTGTTTGCAACCCCAGGGGACAGATCACCACGATCCCATTCCGTCTTAGGGCCTCTATTCCTAGAAGGCTGGTGAATTTGGAAAGGCAACTCCTCTATTTCACGAGATTCCATTACTGGAAAAGATAGTCGTCCTATTCTAGAAGGATAATAAGTTCGTCCTGAGAAAAGACCATTTCAAATGAATGCAATTAAAATGGGGAGCAAAACACGCATAAAAGCTGGGGAATGTTCGATTGGAGTTTTATTCTTAAAAAAATAAAATGAGGCCCGCATTACAGAATCTTAGGTCAGAGTTAACCTGGGAGTTATAAATGCAGCTGTGCATGAAACGTCAGGATGAGCACAGCCGGAAATCAAGCGGTGATGGATTTTGGGCGAGCTTGACTTTTTTCCTATCTGAAGGGTAGAGGATTCAATATCCTTTATTTTGTGTTTGAGTTTCACAGTGTGATCATCAGGAGGGGCCCTTCTGCAAAAAACATGTGAAAAAGCTTCATCCACCTCCCCTGGACTCTCTCCCCATCTTTGGTTATTTAAATCTTTTTCCTCGGAAGCGTTTATTTGACGACTTTTCCTCACCTATTTTTCTCTTAATTGTTGAGCATTCGACTCTATTTGATTCCCCTGTCCATGGCTTTTTGTCCAATTAGAAGCTGTTATATCTATTATTTCCTATGCTTTACAATATCCTGCATGGGGGACAAGATTTACAGGATCTCACCTTGCGGAGGCCCTGAACTTACACATCGTCCATCAGTGAGGTGGGCCACCCAACACAGCCAAGGGTCCCTGTGCCTGTAAGGCTATTTTATATTAATAGATAGGGTTCTGCTTCCAAGCCTTTATTTTCTTCTACTCCAGAAATTCAAGGATAAGAAACAATCAGATATTTTCAATTCTTGTCTATTGAATTCACAGCCTTATCCGATTCTTCTTCATAGGAATGGGTGATATCAGCAGACGGCAGACGGTGGGATCTCAGGACTTCCCAGTCTCTGTACGACGAACTACCGCACCCAAGATCACCCATCAGGGTGAAACTCTGATGTTTTTCCCTATATTTCCAGTGTCAGATATTTTATTTATTTTTTTGAAAATTTTTATTTGTTCATTTTACATGCATATCACAGTAGAGTGTATTTCGGCACATTATACATACATGGGATTGGGAAATATATATATTATCTATACACGTAGGAAGTATGACTTCCCATTCTTGTGGTGGTACACCGGTTGTGTGTTCACACGTGAACGTAGGAAAGCGATGTCTGATTTTGTAATGGGAATGCACTTATTTTTAAAAGAAAACCTTTATGCCATTCTCATTTATGGATGTGAAATCTCAGCATTACCTGGAAGGTCATTAGAACACATACCTCGTGGCATTAAAAACAGTTTTGAAAAATTCTAGCTCGGTAGCATTGCAGGAACCTCACTCATGAAAGTCTGAGGTGTGCTCTCTGTTGATAAACACTGGAGAGATTAAGAGTGTTAGGAGGGTTAAGAACATGCTGATGCCAGATCCAGGGTTTCTCAGGTGTTATTCAAAAGACAGGATAAGAAAAGTGATTATTTTTTTTTCACTATGTGAGTCAATATCGCCTAATGTCACTACCGCTAAAAATCATCGTTCATCTATCAGCGGTTCCATCACCCATTCTGGGGGACGCTCTTCTAACTCAGTTGAGGATTTATGTGGTCTATGTGGGAAGAGTCAGGTGCTGGGGACAGGTTATTCTCTTTTGAGGTCGGGATGTCATTGGGATTGTCTTGCAGTGGTCTGAGCAGAAAGAGTGTTTGTCCACCTCTCAGCATTGAGCAGGTTCTGCTGCAGAGGTACTGGCTGGTGGCCCCCTGGACTTCAGAACGTGATGACCGGGTCCTTGGAATAAGAGCTATGCCTTCTCATAAAGTGACCGCGTAGGGCTGCCATGGGCTAACTGACCTACAGAAGTCAGGATTCCTAGAATAGGGACCGTGCGCAGCACCATGGAGAAAAGTTTTTGATCGACAGTTCTCAAGAGTCAAGCCTGGCTATCTTTGGGGCTGAATCTCAGGGTCACTTAGCCATTTGCCACCTAAGTGAAGTATTTCACTCTTATTTTTTTTATCTGTTCAAATTCATTATACATGACAGCAGAATGGATTTGGATCCATTGTGCACAATTGCAGCACAACATTTCATTTCTCAGGTTTACATGATGTAGAGTCACACCGTTTGTGCAGTCACACATGTACCTAGGGTAATGATATCCATCTCATTCCGCCATCTTTCCTGCCCCCATGCCCCCTCCCCTCCTCCCCCCACTTTGCCCAATCAAAGTTCCTCCATTTGTCCCCCCCCCCGCCACTATGGATCAGCATCCACTTATCATAGAGAACTTTTGGCCTTTGGTTTTTTGGGATTGGCTTACTTCACTTAGCATGATATTCTCCAACTCTATCCATTTAACTGCAAATGCCATGATTTTATTCTCTTTTAATGCTGAGTAATATTCCATTGTGTATATGTACCACAGTTTCTTTATCCATTCATCTATTGAAGGGCACCTAGGTTGCTTCCACAGCTGAACTAATGTGAATTGAGCTGCTATAAACATGGATGTGGCTGTGTCCCTGTAGTATGTTGATTTTAAGTCCTTTGGGTATAAACTGAGGAGTGGGATAGCTGGGTCAATTCTAAGTTTTCTGAGGAATCTCCATACTGCTTTCCAGAGGGGTTGCTTTATAAATTAGTACGTGATTCTGGATTCTTGGTGTGTAGAGAATCCATGGGCAGCCTCTTCCCTTGACACTTCTAATTTGGAATTCTAGACTTGAGAGGTTTGGGAAATTAAGCACTTTCTACCATCTGGGCACAGAAACACTCCGTTGGGTAAGATTCACCATCTCCCGTCCAGGCTGGCAAGCGTCCACCTAAATGATGGAACATCTGGTTTACCTGGGGGAGTCTGCTAAGGTGCACCAAGTGTGGGCCAGACCCTTCTTGTCTCGTCTTCTTAGACATTCTGTGAACTTCCTTGTATTCCCAGTAAAAATGAAACAGTTCAGACTCCCCATAGCTATATAACCTCCCCAAGTGGCAGATCGAGAAAGTGGTGGATTTGAACCCAGATCAGATTCCAAAGTCCATTTTATAACAAAAGGGTAATAAAGATATCGTGGTGCTCTATGGAAAAAACATCAGCTGCGAAAGTCTACAATCTGCATTGGTGCAAGACTTTTAGTCTGATGGTTCTCCATCTCCACGGGTTCCATGTCTGTGGATCCAACCAACCATGGATTGAACCCAGTTGCAAAAACAAAACAAAACAACGACAAAAAACCCCCAAACTTCTGTTCGTACTGAATGAGACCGATTTCTTCTTCCATGTCATCATTTGCTCAACAATACAACACGGGTTGTCTTAGGTATTATAAGGAGCACGGAGATGGTTTCAAATATCGAGGAAGAAGCATTGGTTTGGAGCACTCACCATGGAATTGGAAGACCTTGGACCAGTGTCCCACAGCATCCGCTACTGACCTTTGAACTGGGCTGCAGAAACACCTCTTCCCTCTCCTATGTGAGGAGCTGAATTATGTACTGGACCAAAGTCCCTAAAACACTGATGACCTCTGCTGACCTTCTATGCCACAGACCCCTTTCCCTAAATGACCCAGAGGCTGAGATGGCACCACCCCCCTCTCTTATAAAACAGGTGAACTTTTGCCAGGATGAATCCTAACAAGTCATTACCAACACCCACCCCCCCACTTAGGGGTGGCACTAAGCAACCACCAATTTATACAACTCCAGAGCCCATTTTCAAAACTGCTTGAATCGCTGTTTTCTTGGACCATCATTCCTAATTAGCCCTAAATAAATGCATTTTTTTTTTTTTGTTCTCAACTAGTTTGATTTTATTCTCGGTGGAGAACATTATGTGGAGGGTATGGAGAGGTGAGGTGAAAATACGATGCCATTTAATATAAGACACTTGAGCATCTGTGAATTTTGGTGTCCTAGGCGGTGGGGGCAGGGTGTCCTGGAACCAATCCCTGGTAGATACTGAAGGACAACTGTGCTATATATAGAAAAGCGAGTTTTTGATTCCAGGACGTAGCTCAGAGTTTCACAGCAAGTGATCCCATCCAATTAGCTAATTTTCCTTGGCAGTTGGTAGGCATTCACACAAATTCCCATGCATATCCACCAGTCCCTTCGAACTGCAAGTCTGGGGTGGGAAGAAATTTCTATTTGTAGGACAAAATCTTTCATTTAGGACTAATAGCAGGTCCTGACTCTTAAAGTCTCCAAGTCCCCTGAAAACCAAGTTCTAGAACACAGAAGCACCTACCTCCTAGGTGCACAAATCTCATGCAACCAGTTCGGTGACTTCAATCAAATAACTGAATTTCTCCCACCACCAGGCTTGTAGGCGAGCACCTATCTTCACGGTTGTTTTCAAACGATGGAAAAATGGTGGACTCTCAAATTTCAACATGCCACAAGGGTTCCACGAAGCTGGACATCCACAATCCGGTCTGGAGTTTTGATTTTTCTTCCGAAATGCCTGTTTGTTCCTTTCCTCACCAATTTTGTTTTCCTTTAAGACACTCCGGAGTCACTTAGAGGCAATTCTGCATTCGAGTTTAGTTTTTCTATCCCCCAAACCCCGAGAAAGGGCAACGCGATACGCCACATCCTATCTGTAACAAATTGCAAAGGAATGGAAGGAAAATCATTGCCTCTATGAGGAGGAGAGAGGTTTTTGATCAGCCAAGAGATGTGCTGGAAAACTCATCTCGGTTGTATAGACCTCCGTATGGGTTCTCCGGACTCAGCCTGTGCTTTGTGGCACATTTCAGTCTTTTCATTTCTTTCTGCTTCCAATTTTTAGTATGGTAGGCTCTGCAAATCCTTGGGTTCTGCATTCATAGGTTGGATCAACTGGGGAACCCGAAATTTTAATAAACGGTGTTTGTACTGAACATGTACACACCTCTTTGGTATCATTATTCCCTGAACAATAATACAGTGTAGCAACCACTTACATGGCATGCACATTGTATCTGGTATTCTAAGTCAGTCACCTAGAGATGATTTCAGGTAGACAAGAGGATGTACGTAGGTTATGTAAATGCTACAGCATTTCATAGAAGGGACTTGGGCATCCACAGATTGGGATTCTGGAATCAATCCCCCTACAGGTAGCACAGGATAACAATAATTAGTTATAGGAAATAAAATCAAAGAAATATTTTCCTTTGCTTGCACAGTGTAGTTCTTATTCCTTTGCAAGGGTAAATTCGGCATCACCTGGACTTTACCTTGAGCCCAGCACACAGAGCAAGGGTTTTGTTTGTGCTGAATATAGGTCACTTTGCTGATCACGTCACGTAGCTGGGACATTTGCTCTTCGAGGCTCAGCATCCTCGAGGCTCAGCATCCGAGGCTCTGGAGAACAAGCCAGACCCAGATTGCTGAGGCCAAGTGCTAAGGTCTCCTACAGGAACTTGCTCTCCTCCCTCTGGGTCTTTAGCCAATGATAAAGGAGAAGCTGATCTTAGTCCCCTCTCTCCTCCTCCTCAGACTCTGTCTGCTTCTCAGAGCACGTGCCAGACACTGGGGCGAGTTTCTGAGGTTGTTTTTTTGTTTGTTTTCTTCTCTTGGGCGTCACTGCGTATTTCTCAATCTCTCTCCAGGTGGGGAGAGGGCAGGCGTGGGACCAAGTTCTGATCAGCTTCCTGTGTGCAGAAAGGAGGTCCGTAATTCTCAGGCACCCAACGACTGGCTATTTCTAGTGGGTGGTAGGGCACTGAGAAACAGAACCACGTTTGACATAATAGCATCAAAATCAAAGAAGAAAAGATCTGAGTGGGAACTGTCCAATGAACTTTAACATACAATTATTATGGCATATATTTGGCATAGACTAAATGTTTGAATAATGCCCTGCACCACCAAAGATGCCCACATTGCAATCCCCAGGACCTGTGAATGTTTCAAAAAGGACTTTACCAGGGAGATTAAATTAAGAATCCTGAGATTACCCTGGATATCTGGATGGGCTTAACGTAATCACCAGAGTCGTTATGGGAAGGCAGAGGGACATTTGACTGCACGGGAGGACTCTCAGGGGGATGCAGTCCACGACCTGAGCAGCCATTCATTGCTGGGTTTGTACATGGAAGAAAGGTCCCTCAGGAAGTTGCAAAAGGAAAGGACACAGATTCTCCCCTAGAGCCTGCAGAACTTTCATACTCGCCCAGTGAAACTGACTTCTTACCTCCAGAACTGTATAATGCAATTTAAAACTACACAGGACTCCATCTCACTCCAGTCAGAATGGCAATGGTTAAGAACACAACCAACCGTAAAGGTTGGCAAGGATGTGGGGAAAAAGGCTCACTCACACATTGCTGGTGGGAGTGCAAATTGGTGCAAACACTCTGGAAAGCAGTATGGAGATTCCTCAGAAAATGTGGAACGGAACCACCAGTAGACCCAACCGCCCCACTCCTCAGGTCATACACAAAGGACTTAAAATCAGCATACTACTGTGACATAACCACATCAATGTTTATAGTAGCACAATTCACAATAGTGAAAATATGGAACCAACATGGGTGCCCTTCAACAGATGGATGGATAAAGAAAATGTGGTTCATAGACACCATGGAATATTACTCAGCGATGAAGAAGAATGAAATGATGAAATTTGCTGGTATATGGATGAAACTATCGTGCTAAGTGAAATAAGCTAATTCCCCCAAACCAAAGGCTGAATATTCTTTATGATATATGAATACATATATTCATATATATTATCTCGCTCTAAGCCACCAAATTTGTTATAGCAGAAGCACCAAAGTAACATATAAGCCTTCTGAATTTTTCACGGCCCTCTCTTCTATTCTCCTTTATATTGCTAAGCCACTTCGTAGACGAGGTCATCCTACGGACAATAACAGCAATAGCTGGTATGTGCTAACTATGGATGAGCTATGATGCCTATTTTTGTCTAGTGATTTTATCATTTATTCTTCAAAAAAAAAAGCCTATGAGATAAATCTTATGTTTACTGACCCTGGATAATAAGGATAAGTCTCAGGGAATTGAAGTAACTTGTCCAGGATCACACAGATCATGATGGATCTACACAAGTCACGCCCCAGGCATGCTTCCAAGTGCATACAGCCAAGGTATGTGGGTATCTCCATGTGTGTGTGGGCTGGGGGTATCACATGCGAATTATTCTCTAAAAATATGGTAAAGCTTGATTGAATGACTGCTTTTGGTTCTGGGAGTTGAACCCAACTTTACCAGTACTTTACCACTGTCCTGAGCTAACTCCCCTGTTCTTTAAATTTATTTATTTATTTTTTAATTTTGAGAGTCTCTCTCATAAATTGCCTAGGCTGGCCTCGAATTTGAGATCCTCCTACCACAGCCTCCTTAGTTGCTGGGATTCCAGGTGTGCGCCTGGCTGAAAATCTGATGGGGAAGACTTTCAGCATCAACAGAAAAATCGTAAAACCCCACCTTTGAACACAAGCATTTTTAAGAAGTCTTCCCAATTTTCTCAGGCAAAAGGGTCCAGGTTTGTATTCCGGGGTAGCGATGACTCAAAAATGGAGCCAGGAATCAGGTCGAGTGGGAGCAGTTTCATTCAAGGAGCTTAGTGTCTGACACCAGGGCAGCTTTATGTAAAATAAGCGCCATCACAAAACCAAGCCGCTCAGGACGAGTTGCCCTCCTTGTATTATAAATGGGTTGTAGAGGAGGAGAATCAGAGAGAGTCCTGACTTTTTTGCATACCCCTAATTAGGTCATTTTCAATACTGTTAAGACTTACCCAGCTTGAACACGATGTAAACTGCTGGGTGGTTACAAGGCACCCCAGAAATGTCTCTCAAGTAGAGAAGCCTGCTCTTTCTGTCCCTGAGAAGGTGCAACACTGTATCTATCTCCCAGTGTCACCTGCTCTGATCATGTCACACAGAGGTATCTAAAAACCAAAGGGGAACGTCGCAGCTTATCACATGTGTGTCCCTGGGGACCTAAATCCGTGTCTGATTCTCTTCATCCATACAGGAGGCAATATTTCTGCCCCGTCTGCACAGCAATGTTGGAGATTGAACCAGATCCCACGAGCACACGTACTTCGAGAACTCAGGTCCGATTGAAATTAAAAAAAAAAAAAAAAAGGAACCTTGTTCAACTTTAACCACGATAGGAAAATGCAAGAATAGCTTAGCCCCTGAAATCAAAAGCCTTTGAAATAGCAAAGTGTTTAGGAAAAGGGAAAGAGACATAAAAACTCTGTTTTTTTTCTGACATTTTGGTTTAAGAAGATAGGGACCCTCTTTGCTCTGCTGAGAGCCTGGGAGGGAGGAGCCCATGAAGCCCCCCTGAGCTCTGGTTTATTTCTATCTGGCTCATCCTTGTGCTGCGCTGGATTTCCTGCTCACAGCTAGGTTCTGAGCTAAGGAAAAGTCTAGATGATCACGTCTGCTTTAACACGCTTGCTGTCTCCTCCCAAGATCATTACGGATTAAAAGTGTCTCAGACCTCCCTTCTGCTAATGCCCTGGAGTGGAGTCCGAGGACACGCTTCCTCCTGGCCACTCTGAGCCAATTCCCAGCATCTTGGTCAAGGGAGGAAAATGGTGGAACATGCCGGTTCTGGAGGAAGTTGAGGGGCATTGCAATAGGGCCTGCAGTTACCCCCAAACTTGGAACAGGGCCCGGCACGAGTCAGACCCCAGGGGAATGATTGCCAAGTGCCCAAGAAGACAGAGGCTGCGATCCAGGGGAAGGTGTACAAAGTCGAAACTAAGTGCCAGCGAATCCCTGCAAGTTTGGGAAGAGGGAGGAGAAAGGAGCAATCACTACAGACACGGCCGCATCCGTAGGGTCCTCACCACTCTCCGACGGTGAATTAGCAAGAAAAAATACCCAGGCAGTGATGTCGCGGTGAAGTGCACTTTAAAGGTCGACGATAAACCACAATGGACATGTACCAGAGACCTCCGTCTTTATTCCAAACTTATTTGACTTAAGCCAGATGACCTGGTCTAAGCCCTGCCTCTCTTCACTTGTCAACCATGTGATTCTAATCCGCATGCTCCTCACCTTCTGTTTCAACTTCCTCTTTTGTAAAATGAGGGTGATAATAATCTACTCCCCTGAGATGTTGTGAGTATTAAATGAGGTAGTATATAAGAGTTAGACTAGTGCCTGGAATTTGTGACTTACTCGGGCAGGTTGATAACGGCTCCCCCCCCAATAGATCCACATCTTGTCCCTGGGCGGTGATGAAATTTTGATGTCCGTTTGGCTGAGTGACAGTGGCCAGATATTTGCTCAAATATTATTCTGGATGTTTCTGTGAAGTTAGGTGCTTTTTTTCGGGGGTGGGGGGAAAGAAATCAGCTAAAGTCAGAAAGAGCAGTCTCACTGGGCCCCTTGTCCCATTTTACTACTTTCTCTGGACAAATTCCATTGCTTCTCAAATCATTGGTCATGGAAAAAATTTTCAAAATTTTTAATAACTTGGTTCATTTATTTATAAAAAGGTTGATATTAGACAATGTCCCACCCCTCAGTGTCTCATCTACACCTTCACATAATGCTCTATACTTGCAGGGTGCTTCCTGGTGTACCGACACACAGATAAATGGGTATAGATGGAGATAATTATGAGAAAATGCACAAAAGAATTATCTGGAAACTGGCACTGAACTTTTTTTCCTTCCAGTCTAGTTTTTTTTTTTTTTTTTCTGATTTAATAAAGTATCCAAAGCCAGGAATTAAAAAAAAATGATGATATGATAATGGCAGTTTATATCTTGGAGCATCAACAGGGGCCATAAATCTAAATTTAATTTTGCATTTAATAAAACCTTCCACATTTACTGCACGAGAGTCCAGGAAATGGATTTGCTCCAACCCGATTGCTTCTGCTGCGTATTACACCAAATATTGTGTGTCATCATACGGTTTGGTGGCTTCCTGATATATCCGACTTCAAAACGGCCTCCAACTCAGTCCTTGCTAAGTGGCTGAGGCTGGCCTCTTGCCTCAGCCTCTGCATTCCCTGGGATTATAGTAGGTGCCACCACACTGGGCCAGAATTCCCCTCGATTTTAACACGGATGGGTGAGCTTCGGTGGCTCAATCTCTTGAGCATCGTTCAGATGCAAATAGCAAAATCAGAGTAAAATCTTAAAAGGAGAAGTCAGAATAACGGAGCGTGCAACCTGGGAACATTAGATAGGAATCACTAAGCTAACGGTGTACAGCTCTGAGCACATGCGATCCTCCTGCCTCAGCCTCCTGAGTCTCTGGGATTACAGGTGTGCTCCACTGTGCCCGGCTGGCTCCTTTTAAAATCAGATGATCTTCAAGTTTATTTCCATTTTCATGGTTTCTGTGATTCTCCTATGCCATGTAGCATAACCTATTCAAAGGTCCTGGGGTGATGGCTTGGACATCTTTGGTGGGTTATTATTCTGCCTACCACGGTCTGCAAACTCACAGACATATTGTCATTAAAGTGATTGGTAGCTCATTATGGTTTAAATTGGCACATCCCCAGTGACTGATGATACTGGGCATATTCTTTGCATATTTCTTCCCCAGCTTTTACCTTCTTTGGTGTTTGAAGTTTTTGTTCAAATCTATTACCCATTTTTTTTTTAAAAAAACTGGGTTGTTTTTCCTTATTATACAAATTGAGAGTTATTTTGCTACTGTATAAAAAGCGCATTGTCAAATATGTGTTTCGTAAATATTTTCTCCAACTCGATGGGGTTTTTCTTCGTTTTCTTAACAACGTCTTTAAAGAAAATGTGTCAAGCTGGATACTTTCTAACTCTTTCGTCTTCTGATTTTTGTACCCTTAGATATCTTTGTCGAAATTTCACAGGTAACACAGCATAGTTTGGTCTGTTTTTTTTTTTTTTTTGAACACGGATATCTCATTATTCCAGCATCATGTTGAAAACAATTTAATTTTTTTTGCCTTCACGTCTGTCTTTCGTTTATGAAGATTCTTGAAGGAGAACTGCCCAGATGTTTTATATCTTTATTACCTCAGAACTTTTCACCCATTTTTAAAAATATTTCTTGACCTCTATCTATGCTAACAATAACATGCTCTTGATAAAATTGAAACATCCCTTCATTACAGATGAGGTTTGACATGGACCGGGATGGTCCATACACATCTTTGGATCTTTGATGAATAATTGATCTCTTACTGCCATTGGATGGCCCAAATAATTTGATTACATCTTTATCTAGTAATGGAGACTCATTAGCAGAATTATTTCGCAGTTGTTTGCACCTGCAAACAATCTCTTTTTGTTTAGGGGAGTGTTTCATTTGTCTGCCTGACGTGCTTTTGCTCAGAAACACCACTGATGACGGTCAATGCAACCACACCCCCATCCTAGGCTGAACTGTCAATCACCCACTGTCAATCACATGGTCCAAACCAGTTCACACCAGACTTACTGATGTTGACTAGAAGCTGCCCGCCTAGAACTGGTTATCTGAGTGACTTTTGGAGAATTTAAGTTAAATGAAGAATAAAACATGGGAGGCCACACTTTTGTGAAATCACATGTGAATGAAATATACTCTTTTTGGGGGAGAGGTACAGGGGACTGAACTCAGGGGCACTCAACCTCTGAGCCACATCCTCAGCCCTATTTTGTATTTTATTTAGAGACAGGGGCTCACTGAGTTTCTTGGGGCCTCGCTTTTGCTGAGGCTGGCTTGGAACTCAGGATCCTCCTGCCTCAGCCTCCCAAACTGCTGGGATTTCAGGCGTGAGCCATCGCACTTGGCTGTGAAGATGGAATTGTGTAAATCGTAATCTACTCGTTCAATGGAACATCACTAAAAGAGTCTGTATCACATTTGAGAACTTCCTCTTTTAAAAGGCCATGTTCCCATATATATATATTTTTTTGAGTTCTCCATTATTCAAAAGGTGTCAGCTAAATCCCGTGGATCAGGATAGACGGTTTTGTTTTTATGACTTTTTCTCCTTCAGGTTAACGAACCTTTACCTTTAGAGTTCTTTGGAGAGTTACTGACCTAGACATAAGTGATTTGGTTTTGTTTTATAGCTTCTAGAGATATTCGGATGTTTTGACAGGACGCCATCCCAGTCACAGGGTCTGTGGCTCAGGTTTTATGGGGACCCCTGGGACTCGGGGCCCTGGGGGAGTGCTGTGGTGAGTTCCTGCAGGGAGGCACAGCTCACGCCCCTGGGTTCTCCAAGGCAGAGGTCAATTTATTTTTATTTTTATTTTTTGGTTGGAGGCCTGCATCTTTGGGAATGTGCTCTCGGGTCAGGGTGCTGATGAACTTCCTTGCACCAGATGCAGCTCTGCCCAGACTAGATCCCTACAGGAATCATTAGCTCCGGGGCTGATGTGCCAGGAGCCAAATCCCTTGTCCCGGGCACCTGCTTCCTGTGGAGAACTCTTATCTACAGGACACAGGCAAATCTAGGCATGCTGGGTCACCCCTCCAGAATGTCCTTCTCTGCCCCTTCTTCTCTTGTTACCCCATGATGCACATTGCAATGAGATCAAGGGTATGGAGAAGCCAGAAAATTCAACTGCCCTTGGCCTGTGCACTCAAAATGTACCAAAATAACCAAAATGACAATATGAACAAATCTACATCTTTCCAAACGCTGTGAGGGACCGGCATAGCTCCAGTGTGGTTCAATGTACAAATTCTTATTAAAATATCTAAGACCTTTGTGCCGGGGTGAAATATTAACAACCTTTTTCATACAATGGTTAGATTATCAGGGCACTGGGGCATATTGCATTTCCCTTTTTGCACTGGTTGCCAGGGAGCTCAGAGTGCTATGTGCTCTGTCTTAGCAAGTTTCTTTAACCTCAGTTTTTCTGATCTCATCCATCTCTATTACAGGAATTCATTCCTTTTTTTGAAGCATTGTATTGTATCTGTATTCTGTAGGATAAGTAGCTAATAAAAAGAGTTTATTGGACTTGTGTGATATTTAAACCTGATATATCTAGGTTCCTCACACTGTTCACAGCAAGAGTTTTCATATTCAGGGATTCTGTTTCTAAGGGTATCCTTGTTACCACTCTTCTGCCCTCTTGGGGGGAAGTGCTAGGAGGTTTGTGTGGCTCCAAAGAAACCATTTCTTGATGACACTTCAACCAGACGGAGCAGCGGGGGAAGAATGACACTTCCAGACATCAGTGTAGGTGACACCTTCTCAAATCCACTCTGGCAAGGAGTCCAGAAACGTGCCGTGAAAATCCTTCTTACAGGAATATTCACGCGGGGGATTGAAAGCACCATTTCTCAGACGCCGAGAAGCTGTGATTGACCCAAGTACCCAACACAGAACCCCCCAAACCATCACGAGGGGGAGAAGACGAAGTGGATTCTCTAAACCAACAAGAAATGCTGATTTCAGAATCCCTTAGGGTCCAGAGCTACTGAGAACTCCCTGTCCCTCACCTGGTGGCCTTACAGCTGTTCCTGTGGGACTTCTCATCTGTCAAGTCAGTGGCCTTGGATCCAAGCTCTCTCTCCACCCAGAAGAACATGTTTTTTGTTTGTTTGTTTGTTTTTACCACCAGGGATTCTGTGCTCAGGGTAGGTGTCCTGCAGAGAATGATGAAGAAGGCTTTTCCCAAACATGAACCTGGCTTGCCCTTCGTTGAAAATGTCACAAGCGACTCAGGGACTCACGTGGCCATCTCATCCACAGGGGACGGAGTTCCAATGGGACAGTTAAATATTCCCAATCCATGAAGCCCACCTGTCGAGTCGATTGAGCTTGGAATCAGGCAGCTGGACCCAACGAGATCCCCATCTGTCCCCAGCAGCCCAAGGAGGGTGGATGGAGAAGATGACACTCTGCCTCTTTCCCTCCCAGACCCATGCCACCCCCGGGTCCCGGCTCCCCCCAGCTCTGAAGATTGAAATTCCTTTGCAGCAAATGACCACTTGAAATTCATGGGTTCACAGTCCCATGTCTCTCTCTTGGAAACAGTGGGACCGAGACTAATTACCTTCCATATTTAAAAAAAAAATCACTTATTATGTATCATCATTATTTTTTTTTTTTTGATGAACACAGACTCCTTCTTCCACTGCCCTATCTCACCGCACAGTGCTACGTTTTCAACAGAGGAGACGTAATTAAATTAGAATTCACGGTGGCAAAGCAGAAGGAGGTTGATAATAATTGCTTTTCAGACACCGCTGTAATTGGTGCTCCAAGGATTTTATTTCAAAGCATCAACGTCGATTTGGGAGGCCCCTGGTATCTGGAGCCGAGGTCCTTTGATGAAGATGCTCTGTCTTCATGTGTCTAGGTTTTCTTAAATTTTAACTAAACTGTTTTTTTTTTTTAATGATTATGTTAATCATTCCAGGACCACGATGCTACTTTATGGTCACTGGAAGATAAAATTCAAATTCCCCTTCTGCCTGTTAGTTAAAGTGCATACAATCCTTGCTCATTCACTGTGGGATGAGCCTTTGAAATTTCACGACCATCATTGGGTACCTGCTATGCTGGGTTCAGTGCATCAAATCGAGGGATCTGGTTGAATAAATGACCCAACCCACCTCTTGTCTGTGCTCATGCTGTGGCTGTGACCTGGAAGGTCTAAACTTTTGGTGCTGGTCCAATGGGTACAATTCTCCTGACTCTTCAAAGATCTCTTCTTCTGCAGGACCATGTGACCCTAGCAAAGTCACCTCCCTTTTCCGAGTTGGATTGTCTTGTGGGCAATGCAAGTTTATCCAGTTGCATTACCATGAAGGTACCCATTTGTCCCCAGTTATCCACCTACGAGGACAAACACAGGGGGGTGCACACCTCACAATCGGGCCCGACGTATCTACAGCGTTAAAAGTAAATTAATAACCCGCCTAATCATTGCAGCAGAGATGGAATTTCTCCTACACAATTGCTATTCCTGGCTTCGGGCAGAAGAAGCCGAGCAGAATTTCATCGTCTTATCCCTCCACCCAAAGTTGATTAGTCGTGTGAAACAGGCCGGTTAATTCGTCACCAGGAGAGGGACTTTCCATCTCACTGGGGTGTCAAGATTTTGATGAAAGGCCAGAGTCCGTCCCCTCTTTCAAGGGGGTACATGGAACTCTCTAGATGTACGTACGCTGGTTCTGTGAAGGGCATAATGGTCGTGAATTGGCAAAAAAGAAAGGCATTACTTTCTGGATTGTAGGACTGTGCGTCCATTATGTTGTTGGTGTTTGGGGCTGAGGGTCTGGGTCTTTAGTCGACAGGTTTACAGGGGCTGGGAGCCATCCTGAAAGCACAGACTTGGCGGGGACAGTGAACGGGTGACATCAGTGTCCTTGCAAAGGGTGATCCCCAGCAAAAGCGACGAAGGGCATTTTGGAAATTTGATTCCAGGCAGGGAAAAGACAGGATGGGTCTGGGGGCATTGTGGAGTGCCCAGGAGGAGGGACGAATTCAAGACCTGGAACACAACGCAAGCAAAGGGGGGTGTGGGGGGGGGGGCGGAAAGGTCACAAGAGGCCACCGCCGGAAGGCTACAGGGAGACCCTCTCCAGGAATTCATAGGTCACCAGAGTGGATCGTAGGTCCTACTGGATTGTAACCCAAAGAACAAAAAAAGCACCCCTCAGCCCACACTGGCATAAATAAAGAGCTTCTCTGAGAAAAGAAATGGAGAAAGTGTGGACGCTCTTGTTGTGAAAGAATTCCAACTAAGGAACGCAAAAGGGACGAGAGAAACAAAATTGTCATTAGAACACACACAGCACAGATGGCCCCGGCCAGGACCTCAGAGGGACAGAGGAAGAGGTGGAGTCTAAGCACAGACGGGATTTGGGTTGTTTCAAAGGGTCTCCTGCAAATACCTGGCAATGCCCAAGGGAAAATGTGACTCATGATGGAGAATCCTGATAAGAGACCAAACCGCTTCAGATAAGAGATCAAGGGTGACGTCCTTGGGACACCCTCCACTAGACACAGGGACATGTCCTCCATCAATTCCTTACCGATAACGCATCTCTCTGCAAGTTAGGAATCAGAACTAACACCAGACCACACAAATTGAGGGACTTTCTCTATAGCCACCGATCACCCCTGAGGTCACCCCTTATCTGAGGTCTCAGTGATCTATGCTTCACGGGGCTCTGGATTAAATGAAAAATTAATCAAGCATTCCATGGAAAATTCTAGAAATAAACAACCCATAGGTTGTGAGTAACTTGCATTTTGTTGTAGTATTTGATTATTGTGGCTGTTAATCTCTTACTACGTTTCATGTGTCCATGAGATTTGAGCATATTTATGTATATAGGGAAAAAAAATAGTTCCTATGGGTTTTGGTACCACCCCCAATTTCAGGTATCCGTGGAACATCTTTGAACTTATTCCGCCCTCGGATGGGGCGGCGGGAGGACTACCATACTCTTCCAGTGTCTCATGATCATGAAGAGAAGGGAAGAAGATATTGCCACAGATTGGAGGAGACTCCGGTTATGGGGCGATGGAACACAAGTTGGGAATCCTATATTACATCCTGGGACAGAAAAGAAACGTAACCGGAAAGCTATAGTAAAATAGGAATAAATTCTGCTGGTCACAGTAGAGTCGAAGGTGGATTTCTCATTTTTTGAGCATTGTTCTCAGGTAATGCAAGGTGTTACAAGCTGAGTTAAGGACCCATGGGAACCCTCTGGACGGTTTTGTTTTCTTATTTTTGCAAGTTTTCTCTATGTCTAAAATGGTCTCATAATAAATTAAAAAAAAAGACTTTGCGTTGGTCGCTTCTTGTGAAGTGTTAGGGATGGAATGAAGGACCTCACGTTTACTTGGCAAGTGCTCTACCACGGACACCCGCAGCCCCTCAAAATAAAAGGTCTTTCAAAGTGAATTTAAGAATAAAAAGAAAAAAAAAAACCCAGGCCAGGCACGGTCGGTCACACACACACATGTGTAATCCCAACAACTTGGGAGGTTGAGGCTGGAGGATCTCAAGTTCAAGGCCGGCCTCAGCAACGGAGTGAGGCCCTAAGCAACTTAGCAAGATCCTGTCCCAAAATAAAAATAAAATAAAAAAGGACTTGGATGTGGCTTAGTGGCTACGTGCCCCTGGGTTTGATCCCCAGTCCCTCTACTCAAAAAAGAAAAGAAGAAGAATCAAAATCCAGGAGTGTGCTACCTTGTGACCTCTAAAGAAAGCGTTTTCCTCATCTCACGAAACGTGTGGAATTATATAGTTTCTATAACACAAAGTTAAGAGGAAAAAACCTCAGCCTTTGGCTACGCAGGGGGATATTTGCAGTCTCCAAATATATTCATCCCACCCATCTTTACAGATCTCCTCCTGGGGGCTCGGGACAGAGCTCTCGTGAATCTCTTTTCTTCATTTCAGAATCTTGCTTTCTGTCCTAGGAGGCAAAAATGAATTTTCCAGACATCAATCTATCTATTTTCTCTCCTGAAATTGCTTCCCGTCCGGTGAGACAGCTCACAATGCCCTGGTAGGCCATCAGCAGTTTTATTGGTTTCTTTGTTGTTATCCTGGGTATCGCTGGTGCTGGGAGGTCTGGGGAAGTTTTGGCTACGTCTCATGGTGGAAAAAAAAAATACCCCATAAATCACAGCGCATGTGTTTCCTCCGTGAATAGATGAGACCAGGCAATCGCACTAGTCTGCTTGAGGGGCTCGGCAGATCTCTGGGTCTCACAGGAACCGGCAACCCAAGGGTGACAAGGTGGTACCTAAGTGTTGTCCCCACACCCCACTTGGGAGATCTATTGACCCTGAACGTGATGACAATTCATGTCTGCTGGGATAATAGCTCCAATGAGGCCTATAACACAAAAAATGAGAAAATGAGCCTATCCTGGGAATTCTGTGTCTGTGGATCCTATTTCCAATGCACAGAGAGTCACATGCCACCCTGCAGGGGGTCATGGGAACACAATCGTGGGACATTACGATTGTAATGCGACACCCGGGCTCGCTGCACAAGGGTGCACCCGAAGAAGCCCAGTCGTGAGGTTGTTTAAAAGAAATCCCCATCCTGAGCCTCTTCAACACCGAAGGACCCCTGTCCAACTCTCCTTCCTACATTTCTCAGCCACTTCCTGTATCAAACCATCAGACTCTGAAATCTGGCCTTCGGGATTTTGCTTTTACTATCCCTTTTCCTTTCCCCCTGAATTCTTTAATTGATGTATTTTGTTACCAGGGATGGCACCCAGGGGCGCTTTACTACGGAGCCATATCCCCAGCCCTTTTTTATTTTTATTTTGAGACAGGGGGTCTCGCTCAGTTGCTTAGGGCCTTGACTGTGCGATCCTCCTGCCTCAGACTCCAAAGCCCCTGGCAGTACAGGCATGCACCTCTATGGCTACCCAGTCTTGATTATGTGAGTCTATTCTACAAATCTTCCTCCCCTGATCTACTTCTGGCTTGTGATTTTCTTCCACGAAAGATCAGAAAAAACAGGAGTCTCTGAGACTCTCTTTGGGTGGGTGGATAAGAATTGGGGGAGGCCATAGGGTGGGTTCTGAATCTAATTTCCCAGCCATCAAGCCCCATGTAGGAGGTTTCAGCTGCCTCTAGTCCTCATTCAGGAGGGGAGCAGAATCCCTTTGGTCTACAAGGAGGGTCTTCCTGTTCCTTCAACGCTCAGAACCTCTGTGGCCATGTCTTTGGTTACAGAAAAGAGCTTTTTTTTTTGAGACTAAAAAATTGAGAGACTCTAGCCCGGAGCCAAGATATAATGATACCCCGTGGCAACCCAAAGGCAGTGGGCCCCGAAGGCAGCACCTCTCCTGTTCTTACCAGAGCTTCCATCTCCTCAGACAGCTCTCTTTCCTACAGAAAAATTCATAAAAGCTTTTTTATTACATAATTATACTTCTGTGCTGGGTAGTTATGTGAGGCAACTACTTGCAATTAGCATGTTTAATTAGGAAATTAGGTGTTATAATCACAATGTACAGCAAAAAAAATGTGTCATGAGGTTTTAGCTCGTAAACAAATGGCTTTCTAAATTTTCTTTTAAGGAGTTGGGGGGGGGAGGAAACCCACAAAATTAATGTCGACTTCCTGTTTGGGTGAGGAGTGAGATTTAATTTGCTTATTGGTAACAGGTAGGCTCCATCTGTCCAATGGAGCGTGTCTTCCACCTTGACTGGAATTAGTCACTGTGGTAGGTAGCTGTCCCCGTGGTCACTCCTGGACTATGTGGGGCTACCTGGACACAGGTGTCTAGAGTACGGATGCTCAAAAGGTCCAGTTCTTTCCATTCAGCCTACGTTTAGTGCATTCTATGGAGACAGGGGCAAAGGACAGGTAGCTGCTTATTAAAGAAAAGGAAATGGGTAGATAGCCCTCCCCATCAACTGACTGCTAGGACCTCTAGGGAGAACCCATCCTGACCTGTATCACTACTGTGTGGCAGGCACTTCAAGGTGCTAGAGATGAGCTAATCAGCAAAGACGGAAAAGCAACTTCTAGAAACACTGGCGGCTGGCAGATGGATATGCTGCAGAAGAGGACCCCATAACCCCTCTCACAGGGTAGCCCAGCAACCAGAAGGGGGCAAGGCTCATCAGTGGGCACTGACAGGGATTAGGAACTGCGTATTTCAAAAACCTCAACCAATTCTGAGGGTTTTTCACACAAAGAAATGGCAAGTGTTGGAAGCAACAGAGATGCTTCACCTAACTTCAACATCAGATGGTGTACACGGGACTGAACATCCCAGGGTACTCCGGGAAGACATGTGATTTTCATGTTTTATGTATCGGTTACAAATAAGTTCAAGGGCTGGGGTTGTGGCTCAAGCGGTAATGCGCTCTCCTGGCATGCACGGGGCGCTGGGTTCGATCCTCAGCACCACATAAAAATAAAAATAAAGATGTTGTGTCCATTGAAAACTAAAAAATAAATATTAAAAAATTCTCTCTCTCTTTAAAAAATGAATTCAAAATTTCTTCATTTTTTATTATATATAATAACCTATCAACCAACCAAGACAACTAAGGTGCAGAATTTGCTCAGACACACGTAATTCTCAACAGAGTTTAAAAATCCCCCCAGAGACTCTAATTGGTTGACTTATGGGTCTTGCTTCATTCTCTCTGAGGACAAGTGATGGGTTTGCCTATCTTGTGACACATAAGATATGAAATTATCAGTAAAATTCCATATATTCACTGTGTTTATGTGTTTACCGCATAAACACAGTTTATAAGGGAGATGAGGACCCAACTCCTACCTTCAAGGTAACAGGGAAGACAAGGAACACAGGAATGCCAGAGGTGGCCAGTCAATCAAAGATATTTGCTCCCTTTCCACAGAGCAGCACTGATGCTTAGAAGCTGGTTGAACACTCCCCAAACCTCCTTAGAAGTAAGCAGAGGTACAGGATCTATCTTGGCCAAGGAAAAGTGAAGGCTACGCAGCGTGTTTCTTGCAAGCTGACCCAGGTGAGAAATAGGTCTTGTCTCCCTCAATGGCCTCGGAAGCACGTTTTGAAAATGCAGACCCACAAGATGGAAGGATCTTGCTCATCAGATGCTTGATATGTTGCAGAAGCTAAGGTTGACACAGAAGGCAAGTTCAAAAGCAAATGCTAAGCGTTGGGATGGCGTTAATGCAATGGGAGAACGGAAGAGGAGGGTGGAGGAAGCTTCAGGAATCAGCTCGAGTGGGATAAGGAGTGAGCGATATCTCAGTGATGAGTGGATACCAAAGACAAGGGGTCACAGGAGTGTCAGAAGACGAGTGGCAGAAGGTGAGAGAGGGTGGGGATGGGACAACAGAGGTCCCACTTGGCTGGAGTCAAGAAGGCAGTAGGGTTGGATGCCAGAGAAATACACAAGGGCTAGATCTTGCAGGAGTTTGGACTTGACCTTGCTGGCAAGAGTAATGGATTGTAAGAAGGCGATGACGTGGCAGGATGTGAGTTTCTGATAGACAACTCCGGTTGCTCTGCAGAGGATGAAGAGGATGAGGTTGGAGAAAGGGTGACCGATGCCAAGGCCATACTTTAAGAAAGGGGTGATAAGAATAGGGACAGCCTGCAGGATTCGGTGATGACAAGGGAGGAGAGGGATATATGGAGCTAGAATCAGAGATGAATGCTGGTACGAGACCGGAGAGGACAGAGAACTTGGGGTCCATGACAGCTGCACCAATCTTGGCTTATCTCTTGGTTTGGCTCATGGATTTCATCTCTGCAAGATTTAGTTTGACCCATAAAATGGGGAGACCAACCCAGTTTGCAGGATTTGTGTGTGTGTGTGTGTGTGTGTGTGTGTGTGTGTGTGGATTAAGTGAAACTCTGATGTGAAAAGATCCTATAATTCTGCAGCACTTTGCAAATGGGACGTTCTCCACTGGAGATGGAGTCCACACAGCTATTGTCCAAGTTCTTCACCCTCCAAAATTTGTGCATCAGACTGTCCCTAGGACTCCGTGGAGTGGAGTTTTAGAGGGTCCACCAGGAAGGAACCTGTCCATTCTGGCAGACGAACTTCACAAGTTATTGTCTCCCCCGCCCATGAACCTACCATTTCCTTCCAAATGAATTGTAGGGGCTTCAGGGATCTTGTTTGGATGTGAAGTGTCCCCCACCCACCAAATATCCTGTTAATTAATACAAGAAAGGCAGAGGTAAAATGATTGGACTATGAAAGGTGTCACCTGAACCGTCCATCCTAATGGGAAGGGACTCACGGGGTGGTGACTGTAGACAGGTAGAGCATGGTTGGAAGAGGTGGGTCACTGGGGGTGTTCCCTGGAAGGGTGCATCTGTACTGCAGGTCTGACTGTCTGTCTGTCTGTCTTTCTCTCTCTTTCCTTGCTGCCCTGAGAGGAGCAACTTTTCTCTTCTGAACACTTCCACCATGATATTCCACCATGATATTCCGCCTCACCTTGGACCCAGAGTAATGGAGTTGGCCACCTATTAATTAACTGAGACCTCTGAAACCATGAACCTCGAATAAACTTTACCTCCTTTATGTTGTTCCTGTCAGGCATTTTGATCACAGTTACTCAGAAGCTCACTAAAACACTCAAGTTCCCTTGCTAGACTGCATCTGGGGACATCAGGTACCTGGATAGGTTGGAGGTCACCCTTCCTTCTAGAACAGCCCCTGAAACCCTGTATTTGTGGTTTTCACCACTATTTAAGTTGTATCTGCTAATATTGGTGAGAAGTTCTCTACACAGAAATAAGGGTTCTTGTCTCCTTGTCTCTCCCCTAAGCACTAAGGTCCATGGGTAGGTGCACAATCCACAATGCCCTTTCATTTGACCAATGAATTTGGAGAAGGTCTCTCTGTGAGCAGAGTAAGACACTCTTCTCTCAAAACCCACTTACCACTCGGCTGTATCACACCATCCATCTCAGTGTGGTTGTTTTCCTTGATTCCCGATACCAGCTGGGCTCAGGACTATATTTTATGGTTTGCCATCAAGACACTGAGTTCATTGAAATAAATAAATAAATAAATAAATAAAAACAGAACCACCTCTGCATTTCACAATTAAGATTCATCGACACTTACCATTTTGTGGCAAGTGGATCTTGGAGATAATTCAAAGAGCTTCTCTCTTCAATCAGATTGACAGCATCTTGGGGGGTCGACAGAAACCGTGATTCGAGCAATTTTTCTTTTACATGCTTTCTGAGGCTTGGCTAGCCAACTAGGCAGGTGGCATGCAGGTGGCATATTGTAGGAGTTTACAGTCGAATGAATCTTTGATTGAAGTACGTGGGTCAAAAATTAAGAGAGAGGGAGGGGGGAGAGAGAGAGAGAGAGAGGGAGAGAGAGGGAGATGTTCATACAACACAACAGCTGGTATTACCAACTGCATAAAACAACAATTTGAAATAAGTAAAGACGTATCATTAGTGCTTTTGGAACAATAAACCCCTCATTTGATTGCACCGTTTTAAATATTTGATGGAGTCTATTGTGATACCTAATTTAGTTGTTTCTCAACAGCAGCCTGGATGATGTTTCCCACTTGCGTTTGCAGTTCATCAAATTTCTGCCATTCTTTGTGATGAAAAATGACTGCAGAAGGGAAAGAGAGGAGGGAGGGGGAAGCCCGGTGGAACCCTCAAAGAGCAAGGCAGACTCATTCAAGATGGCGGCTCCAGGCAGACATATTGGAATCCAGGCTCCTCAGCCTTCTCCAAGGGAGGTCTGAGAACAGAGTTTTAAAGCATCTACATAGAACCATTGTGCAATGGCCTACGGTTTTGTTTTCTTGGTATGTATTCCCATTTTCTTTTTGGTAATAGCACTTCCCAAACAATCAGATTCTGCCCGTAGACTTCACCGAACTTGTTTGCAGAGACATCTTGCCCTTGGTTTTGGCTCACAGGATAGGCACACGTGGACTCTATCTGTGCCCATCTTTCTTCTGATGGGGAATGAACCTCCCTGGGTGAGAAGAAAAGAAAAGCAGGGCCCAGACTTGGAGAGAGTGTCACAGGGCATTAATATTCAGAGTCTCCAGAGCCAGAAACAAAATCCACCCTGGGACTCTGGGTATTTATACCAATACATCCCCTTCTTCCATTTTTTTCCACGCAGTGGCTTTGACATGGGTTTATGTCACCTGACATAAAGAGTTCTGATGACCACACTAACTTTAAAAATGTGACTTTCCATGAAGGAAACAACTAAAAAATGTTTACAGCTCATTCTATCTTGACCCACGTCTAGGCACTCCCGATGCTAGATTTCTGCAGCTAATATTTATAAAATGATTACTTGTAGGACTTTTATAAAATGATAGAAAAACATCATATTTGGATAAAATCAGCCAAGGGACCATGTGTGTGTGTGTGTGTGTAAGGAAATTATATTTAAATGTTAAAGCAAGGATGTCACCATCCATCGCTGCCATTACAGATCCCCTTGGATATAGTAATATCCTCTTGGACCAAGGAAGAGTCTTCTTGAAAAGTGAAAGGTTGTCACAGAGAAAAATCATCCCTTCAAAACTCATCTTTTGTCCTCCATTTCAAGTCTCCATTTCCTATCGCTTTTGTCTTTCAAAACACAGCAGTACCTTGCAATACGCTTCAGGTGCTTTATAATAATTCAAATACAACTACAATTCACGGGTGTCTAGATATTTCCAGAGTTGGGCCACCATCACTTCAGCTTTAGAGAATTTTCCTCACTCAGAAAAAGAAACTGCAACCCTGTGTTGTCATTTTCTGATACCGTCTGCCCTCGGCCCCCGGTAATAGCTAATTCGCTCTCTGTCTCTGTGGACCTTCCTATTCTGAAATTTCATATCAGTGGAATCATATAGTACAGGATCTCTCCCTCAGCACCACCTGTTCAAGCTTCATCCTCTTAGGTATGAGGATCTCAGTTGTTTTCATGGCAGAATAATATTGTATCAGATGAACCCACCCCATTGTCCACGGGTCACCCATTCATTAGCTGATGGACATCTGGATTGTGTCCACTTTTTTTCATGAATACCTCTGCGATGAATGTCCATGTATAATGTAGGTATGGACATATATTTTCAAAACTCATGGGTGTACACCTAGGAATGCAAAGGCTGGGTCATACTTTGTTATGGTTTGGAGGTGAGGTGACCCCCAGAAGCTCACGTGCAAGACAATGCAAGAAGGTTCAGAGGAGAAATGACTGGGTTATAAGAATCTTAACCCAATCAGTGAATTAATCCCCTGATAGGGATTAACTGAGTGGTCACTGAAGTATTAGGGTTTGGCTGGAGAAGGTGGTCTGGGGGTATATATATTTGTTATCTGGACAGTGGAGTCTCTCTCTGCTCCCTGATCCCCACGTGAGCTGCTTCCCTCTGCCACACTCTTCCACCATGATGTCCTGCCTCACCTCGAGCCCTGAGGAATGGAGCCTGCTGCTGTCCATGGATGGAGACCTCTGAAACCATGATCCCCCACATAAACCATTCCTCCTAAAACTGTTCTGGTCAGACCCTTTAGTTACAGTGGGAAAAAAAAAGCTGATTAAAATATATGCTAATGCCATTTTATCTTTTCTAGGGGTCGCCATATTGTTTTCCAAGGTGGTTGCACCTGTTTGCTCTTCCACGTGAGGTTTAGGAGTCTTCCAATCTTCCCCTGTTCTCCTCAGTATTTGTCATGTGCCACATTGATTATTGCTGTCCCAGTGGGTCTGAAGGGGTAGGTCACTGTGGTTTTGATCTGCATGGAAGGATGGCTAATGAGGTGGTGCATCTTCACGGGCCCTTGGTGGCCATTTGTACCATTTCTTTGGAGAAATGTCCACCCAGACCACTTGCCTATTTTTTTTTAAATTAGAATTTATCACTTTAGTAGCAGTAGGCAGGCTCTATTGGTGAATAAACTTGGTCTCGGGTTTTGGAATGATTTCATCAGCAAAAGCGAGGCGCTAAGCAACTCAGGGAGGCCCTGTCTCTAAATAAAATACAAAATAGGGCTGGGGAGGTGGCTCAGCGGTCAAGTGCCCCTGAGTTCAATCCCCAGTACCTCCACCCCCCCCACCCCATGCCCACTGCAAAATAAAAGACTAAATGATCTAGAAAGTTCAGAAAACACAGGAGTCTAGCCAACCAGCTGAAGTGATTAGTTAGCAGGTCACTGGAAGCTGTCACAAGCATATTCTTAGAAGAGGCGGCCTCCCTCACGTGGCCAGTAGCTAAACTGATTTGGAGGCCGTGACTTGGGTCATAATTACATGATTTTTCTCTGGTAAGGAAGAAGGTGGTAAATGGCTAGTGTTAAGAATCCAGGGAGCTGGGTCCAGCCTGGGTCCTGCTATCCCTCTAGGCTGCCAGACAAGGAGCTTATGTTCAGGAAGATTAATTCTCAGAATGAGAAATGTGGGAAGCGCTTGGTAGTCCGTGGGCCAACACTCAATTCCACTGGGGGATTTAAAAATAAAACCAAATCGGGGCCTGCATCGAAACACCTGGCCCAGCCTTTGACTTGCACCTTCTTGTCTTTATCATAAGTTAGGTCCTGGGTAAAAACCGGGGTGCAGCGTGCAATCGTAGAAAGCAAGTGCGTAATCGTAGAAACATGGAGGTGATTCTAGCCTTGGTAGAACATCATGAAATCTCAGTGCATTTGATCCTAGGAATGTTTTAGACAGAAAAATGTGGCTCTATTCTGTGTCACCATATAAGACCATAACCACAAACACACACATCCATAAGAAAAACAACCCCACGTGCTGTTGAATTAAGGACAGACTGTGTGCATTGACTTCTGCTGGCTGTCTGTTCATTTAGTTTGTTTATCTGCACTGCTCTTACCAGCAGACAAGCAGTAGCAGGTGCAGGAAAAAAAAAAAAAACCTCAAAAAATTTTGGCAAAGAAAACCTTGATATTCTGAAAATTTTACCCATTAAGTTCTATTTTCCGGAAATCGCAAAACCCCAGCAATTATTCCAATTTGGTGATGGAACATTTGTTTTGCAGAGGTTGAAGAATCTGTAAACTATGTTCTAAAATTTCATAATACGAGTTGTCCTGTACCCACCAAGGCCGTGGCTTGTCTATTAATAAACACCATATTAAGGAAAAAAAACTATCATCTCTTCGGCACTGGACTGACTGACGGAGGACAGGTACCCAGAGGCTAGAGCTTAGCTGTTTGCATTTTCTATTTCCTGTTACCCGATGGAAATGGATTTTTCAACTCTTTTGCCCTTTCTCATATTAACTTTGCAAAATTTTTTTGTGCCACATACAAAATAGCATCCGTCCAGAGAAGAGATGAGAACCAAGCAATGTGAGCAGAATCTCTCTTCCTCCACCTGGGTCTGAGAGCTTCTCTTCCTCAACACGGGTTTTCTTGGGGTTTACTGACCAAGGGGTTTACTGACCACAGGGTCAGTACCTACTGTACCTCTAGCATCTACACTGGGGCCTAGCCCATAATAGATTTGGAAAAATAAAACATCCGTTCATCAAACCTGAAGTTATATTTGGGACCACGTCTTTTGGACTAAGACATACCGGGATTGGATCTCAGTTTATTACCTTAGTCAAGGAATGCAATGCCTCAAAAAATTTTTTACACATCTGCTAAATGATACAACAATATTTACCTTTATAGCATTACCTGGAGAATTAAGTTACTCTAAGTAAAGAATTAACACAGTGCCTTGTGCATAGGACTTAATAAATGCCAATGACTCTTGCTACAGACTGCAAATGAGATTCTTGTAATTATCTATGCTTACTAAATGGCATAATAATAAGGCAGTGTGAATTTATTTTACACTCAAATAACTGTGACAATACCGGGTTTCACGTTTTTTTTTGGGGAAAAAGAAAAACCATGCACATTTGCTTATTAACACATTTTAGCAATTAGCAGTCCACACAGGGGGAAACAATTTCTTATATCTAATTTAATTCTATACATTTAACAGTTAACCACAAAGAACTTTGCCAGAGAAGCTCTCAACTTATTGGTTTACAGAGGGAGGCTAAAGCTCAGGAAATGTACTATTTTAATGGAAATCATTTTTGGCCCTCCGCGATTGAGTCTGGCTTTGCTAATCAACACCACTAGATTCTCGATGATTACCATTTAAGCAAAACAGATGGGCCCTGGGTTTGATAGCCAATTTTCTAAGTTGATTTGCCTATAAGAAGAGCTACTGTGAACTATTTCTACAAGGGAACCGTTGATTTACCATTTGCATAGCAAAGTAAATAATCAACAAAAAAAAGCATATGAAACCTATAATAAATAAGGTCATATCACTGGGCAGAATAAGGGAATGTGGGCCTCTAGGGAATTCTGGGCTAAATTCAAGAATTTGAATGGACCTTATAATCAAAATGGTAGCGTTCTTCTTGGCCATGTTTTTTTTTTATACCATTTGTTACTTGTGTGATGGTCTAGGTGGGTCAAGGCCAACCATGCCTCTCTTGTTCTCATACTTACAACCCTGGACACGAATAGATTTCATTGGAAAGTATATTGCCATTTTCTCACTGTAGATATTACAAGTCATCTCCAGCCTGGAATTGGGGAGGAACACTAAATATTAAACATGAAGGTAGGCTTGGGAAATCAGATTTTGGAGGACGGCTTATTGATGCCTTAGTATGAACCCAATTTTTATGGAAGGGGGTACCAGAGATTGAACTCAGGGACACTCGACCACTGAGCCACATCCCCAGCCCTATTTTGTATTCTATTTAGAGACAGGGTCTCACTGAGTTGCTTAGCACCTCACCGTTGCTGAGGCTGGCGTTGAGAGATCCTCCTGTCTCAGCCTCCTGAGCTGCTGGGATTACAGGCGTGTGCCGCTGCACCCAACTCCTATGTACCCATTTATGAGAGAAATTTCCTCTACAAAGGACAGGAAGAAGCAGCTGACAAAGAGAAAATCAGGAAGCTGGTTTTGAAGGATGAATAAATTAATCAGAGTTTATGATTGTAAGTAACCATGCACTCTGAACATCTCAAGAAGTTATCTTTACAAAGAATCTTTGCTGTTCTTTTAAAATTTTTTCTCTGCTTAAAATTTCAACTTTATTGGTTTCTCTTCTAGTTTTTATTATTTATTTTTCTTGTTTCAGGTATAAATTACCCTCATTTCTCCAGTTCCCTAAGATGGAAGCTTAGGTTCATGACCATAGATCTTTCTTTTTTTCTCCCCCACAATCTATACACTTTTGACTCTGCAAACTTCCCTTTAAGAATTGCGATGCTGCATTCCATAAATTTTGGGAGTTGTATTCTCATTTTCATTTAGTTTGAGATATTTTAAAATTTCTCCCAAGACTTCTTTGATCCATGTTCTTTAAAAAGCTTGCTTCACTTTTACGATATTCGGGGGTTTTCCAGTGTTATTGATCTCTGCTAACGATTTCCCATTTAATTCCACTGTGGTCGGAGAACATCCTGTGGATAATCTGTACAAATGTGCTGAGGTGCATCGCATGGTCCATAATGTGGTCTGCCCTGGTTAAATTTCCGTAGGAGCTTCGGAAGAACGTGGTGCGTGCTCTGTGGCTGGTGAATAGAGTATTCTATAGATTTCAGTTAGATCAAGTTGATTGATAGAGCTACTCCGGTCGTATATATATTCTTACTGATTTTCTGCTTGCTTGATCTATGAATTATTGACATGGGGCTATTTAAGTTTTCAACGACAAAATGGATTTGTCTATTTCTGATTTCTATTATTCTTCCCTTGGGTCTCTTGACAGATTGTTGTTAGATACCTAACCAATAAGGATCGTGATGGCTTCTTGGATAAATAATCCCTTCATGTGATGCCATTCTTTGTCCCTGATAATCCCCTTTGTTTTGAGGTCTGCTTTGCTCGAAATCCATACAGCTATTCAACTTTTGGGTAATCAGTGTTAACGTGGTATGTCTTTCTCCATTTCTTCTTTATAAAGTGGGTTTCTTGTAGAACACAGAGGTGGGTCTTGTTTGGTTTCTGTTTTTTAATCCTCTCTGATAATCTCTGTCTTTTATTTGGTTCTATTTAGGCCATTTATACTTAAAGTAATTATTGACATAATTTCCACCATGTTTTCACTGTTATCTATACATTGTATTTGTTCTCTGCTACATTTTCTCCTTCTTGGTTCTTCTCTGGATCTGAGCGTTTTATGATTTCCTTTAGCACAGAAATGCAACTTCTTTTTAAGCACTTCTTAGTTGTTGCCCTAGAGTTTTCTGGGTAAATAGACATAACATAGTAAATCAATAAGAATCAATAACAAAATAGCAAAATCTTTCAACGCGTAGCTCAGAATGCAACGGCATTGAGGTTCAGCCGCCTAGAACATTATCGTCTTCTCAAACATGAAGCTCCCTATCCATAGAAGTTTTAAATCTGAGTTCCCCAGGTTTTTGTCTGCCCTCTGGATCTCGGGCTTCCCCAGGTCCTCTTCCTCAGATGGAGTATGCACTTTGAACCTCTTTTGAGCTGTAATCCACTTTTTTTTCCTATTATAAGACGAGAATGCCGTACCCCAGAGTACCTTGTACTTAATTATTGTTTTACTAACTTATCTGTAGCTATCTTTAACTCATGGGCTTACGCTTATCACCTTACATTGTTCTCCATCTTTAACAACTTAAATCTTATGTCCTGTTGTTATGTGCTTGACTGTTACTTCTAACTTATAACTGGGGCAGACTAGACTAACTTCACATCACTGATTCTGTGACCCTTACCATATAATTCTCTTATCCTTACTAATTAATATTTCATTAACCTATAATCTCTAGTCTCAAAGTCTGTAATCTGTAATTTGTGTTGACTAAACTCAGACCATACCAAGTCTTTGGATCAAGAAATGAAGGCAGACGTATTTACCTGTATAAGAAATCCCAGGAAGAGGAGGCAGAGCTGGCTCTGGGGACCACGTGAGCTAAGGGAGGTTGCCAAGGCTGCTGGTGTATACATTGTGACTTCTCCCAGTGACCATGCAATGGTCTCCTATTGTCGATTGTCCACCTGTTTATCTTTGTCCTGTGGCTGCAGGCAGCTATGAACCTAACGGGTCTGCGATCCGAGAAGCAAAGAATCTTCCCCTTCACCTTAAAAAAATATTAAAAATAGAAGATCCTTGCTAGTCAAGAGGAGGGGATGTGGGAGGGAGATAGAAGCCGTTTCAGAAAGGGCAGTTAAGGAAGGAGAATAAACACTGATAATCCATGCACAGGAAGGGAAAGTTGGGGGGGCCCTGAGGCCAAATTTGCCTACTTCCCAATTTCCTGTGCTTTAGAAACCCCTTGTAATTCTTTCGGATGTTTATGAGAAGGGATGATTTCCAAAGTCATCTCCTCCAGTCCTTCGTGAAGTGGATAACTGAGTCTATTAATCTGACAGTGCGTTTAAACTGAGTTACTGTGACAAGGGACTTGCATTATCTATTTCATCCAGTTGCCGACTGTCAGAATAAATCTCATGGGGGAGAAATCAAAGCTGCTTTCTGTTATTGGCTGTATTTATATTCCACAAATGCTCATCTTCGCCTTGGTGTAACGCGTAGCTCAGGACGGAACGGCGAGGTGGTGGTTTCCCAGTGTAAGCTCCCGTGGTCCCCAGATCCCACCAAGGAAAAGTAAAAACCTGTCATGAGGACAGCTTCTGGCTGTTCAAACTCAATGACAATGGCATTTTTTGGATCAATGAATGGTTGCTCATGCACACTTGACCTCCAACAGCCTGACTCTCCATGAAAATTTTCAAAAAGGGAATAAAATTTCCTGTAAAGCCAACTAGAAGGTGTGCAAGTTCTCTTCCTGCTCAATCCAGTTTTAACTAGCATAAGCTGAAGAGAAAATTTAACATCACACACACAAATCTGTGTGTATCAAGAAGGATTTAATATATGCTTTTAAGTCCTGTCATGATTAGGACCCATTATTTCATCTCTTGAGTTTGCATTTGGGAAGGGTTGGTGTTCACTCTTAGCCTGAGAGGCAAGTTTTCCTTGGAAGTACAGGTGTGTGTTTCTCACACAACCAAGTTTAAAGGTTGCACCTCATTGGTTAGACTGTGTCCCATGTTCAAACCCCAGCCTGCCACTATAGCCAGATCATGGTGGCTCTCCTTGGCCAGAATGGGAAGGAAGAATTGGTATTTTTAGCCTAAGAGCTACACTAAAGGTACAAACAAACAAAATGGTGGTTCCCCAGAAGAAAAACTCAGGGTTTAGTGAACAAAATAGTAGTAACACCTGTTACAACAGGGATAATAGATGTTTATGGAGTGATCAGTAGGTTCCAGAACTCCTTGGACTATTTGATATGATTTAACTAAATCACTCTTCATCTCAACTTCATGAGAAGACAGAGGTTGTGTAACTTGCCAAAAGTTTCCCAGTGCCTTAGTCCCCTTGGTGTTGCTATGACAAAATACCTGAGGCTGGGTACTTGATAAAAAGGTTTATCTGGATCATAATTCTAGTGATTGGACGAACCAAAGAACATGATCTACCATGGTGAGGGGCCTGTAGGGTGCATCACAACATGGCAGAGAAGGGGAAGAGGAAATGGCTGTATACATAAAGGGCCCATGCACATGGCATGGCTTATGAAGACCCAGTCTTGCAAGAGCTAGTTCACTCCTGAGAGACTCCGCCCATCGTGAGAGGCCAATAGTAATCCTTGTGACCTAAACACCTTCCATTAGGCCCCACCTCTTAAAGGTTCCACTGCCTCAATAATGCCATATTGGGGAAGACACTTCTAGCACACAAACATCTGGGGGAGAAACCAAGCACCCAGATAATACGCAGGGAAACCCATCGAGCTCTAGAATTAGGGCAGTTGACCACTGCCTAGCACTGACTCTTCAGTGACTCAGGCAATAAAACCCAGAGGCCACCCCAGAATGCAGGGCACAAGGACACAGGATGACCAGGACCTCATCTTGAGAGACATCTCCTGATGCTCTTCAGTTAACTCTTAATTGTATCCCCAACTCAAACTGCTTGACCACCCTGGAGAATGAACACATCTGTTTCGAAAACTAAAAAAAAATCTTGATTTTCCATTTATGGACACTGCCCTGCCCCTATTTTGCTCATCCTAGCGTCAACAGACAGATTTCTACAAAGGATTAAGTTGAACAGTGAACCCATGTTCCTGTTTTTCTCTCTTGTTCTGTTTCTGTTGAAGGAAAACATCTCTCCACCAGCTTGTAGACATGGGCCTGATGTTCCCTCCCCTTAAACTCCTGAAGCCCCGTGAGAATCCCACCGAGGTGGACGTCTGGAGATGGATTTCACCCTTCCCATCTATGCAAACAACCTGCAGGGCCCTTTGACAACCGACGAGTTTCAAGGGAATCCCAAAGAGAATGTGGACAGGTGAGGCAAAATGTTTTGTTTCAGCCTTTTAGAGAGATGTATAGAGTTTGCAGAAAAAATGCATTTAAAAACTTTACAATCAGGACAGCCAATGGGAGGAGGGGAAAAACATTGGAATTATGCAATTAGGAACTCCGTTTGAAAAATATATATAAATCGATGAATTCAGTGAAAATTGTTTTATATAAGTGCTTGACTAAGATGATTTTTTTTTTATTCAATAAGTTGCTAGGTGACTGGGTTCAACCACAGGTATTTCTTCCTAAAATGATTTATGCTGTGTAAGAAATTACTCCCAAATCAAGGCATTAAAAACAGCAATCGTGTTATTGTTCGGTGGCCTGCGGGTTGGCTGGGATGTGGCTCGTCTAGGGTGGCCGGGCCAGGGGCAGCTCCTCTCCACGTATTTTTCATCCTCCTCGGGAAATCAGTAGGTCACTTTGGGTGTGACCTTCTCAGGAGGATGGCAGATGATAAAAAGTGTGAGCCCAACGGTGTCAGGAGTTCGTAAGCCTCTGTTTGCACTGTGTCATTGTGTCCACGGGCCAGAGCGCGGACACACCACCCAACACCAAGGCTCCCGACATGTGTCCTACCCACATCGGAAGGTACCGCAAAATGACACTGAAAAGTGAGCAGGTACAAGGAGGGGCAGAGAAGTGGGGCCTGTAATGCCATCCACCACACCCTGTCACTCACCCTCTGCTGGACGACTGACCAACAACCGTAGCCAACAAGAGATAAGTCCAAGGTTGACCAGAAGGCCTCCATGACTTGAATGAACCAATAAGGTTTTAAAAAGAACATGCACTGGGCTGGGGGGTGGCTCAGCCGTAGGGCGCTCGCCTAGCACGTGGGAGGTCCTGGGTTCGATCCTTAGCACCACATAAACATAGATAAATAAAATAAAGGTATTGTGTCCAGTTACAACTAAAAAAAAAAAAAAAGAAAAAAGAACAAATACCTATATCATGTCTACCATCTGCCAGGCATTGTTCTAAAATATATATGTTTAGACATATGTACATAGATATATATTATAAATACGTAATGATGATGATCATTTTATAATTATGCAATTATAATTATAATAATTACATATTATAATACTTATACATAATGATTATATTTTATGATTGTAAATAATGATACATAGTATAATATATTATCCAGTGGTATATATTATGTTCTATCTCTATAATTTATATATATATATATATATATATATATATATATATATATACACACATACACACACACACACACACACACATGCAGATACGTGTCATCATCACGACCTCATGAAATGGGTACAGTTATGATGGCCCCATCATTCAAGAGGAAACCAAAGCCTAGAGCCAGTTCAAGAGCCAGGCTGCACACCTACACAGTCTGATGCCTTGCCCCGTAGGTTGTTCTCTTGGAAAGAGAGGCGGCAGGTTCTTGTTTCTTGGAAGGCCCACGGCCTGCTCATAAGCATTTTAATTTGGAAAAATAAAAAGATTTCAAATACAGTGATTTAAACCGTTTATGGATTCCATCTCAGATTTCCAAAGGACAGAACAGGTGACAACGGAACCGTTCTGGTGGAAGATGTCCCATCTTTAAAGACAAAGACTGAGGTCACAACCAAATGCTTCTTAAAGGGCCGAATCATAAATATTTTAGGTATCTGAGGCTCCCGGGGGCCGTGGAACTGCTCAATTCTGCCACCACAGTGCTAAAACATCCGTGGATACTAGGTAAATGAGTGTGCAGAGCCATGTTCCAATCAAACTCCATTTATGGACCCTAAAATCTGGATTTCAGACCATTCGCACATGACACCAAATGTCATTCTTAATTGTTTTTTTTCTAGTCATTTTAAAACGTGAAAACATCCTTAGCTCCCAGGTCATATCAAAACAAGGACGTGACTGGATTTGGCCTATGGATCGTGGCTCGCTGAGTCCCAGATAGATCTGTCAAGGGATCTCAGTAAGGAGCTCTGCCCTTATTGATCTAAAAGGAGAAGGGACAATCTCAGATACAGGCTAGGCTGGCGTGTGATAAACAAAAGATAACTTCAGCCCTTGAGATGGTTTCAAGCTCTGAATGTCCCTAACATCTAAGACTTTTCTTTTCTTTCCGTCCAACTGAGAGCTATTTGGTGACCTTTGTAATTCACATTATCTTTTTATTCTGTAATGACAGGCAGATTTTTAGAAGCCCCTCTGAAATTCTATAGGTGTGAGATCCTTTTCTGAGAGAGCAACTTTGACCTCAAAGGCTAGGGAAGGAAGGGCTAAGCTTTTTTTATTCTTGAGGTTTCATGACTGCATCCTAGAGACAGAAGAAGGTAGAGACCCTGAGAACTTCCTTGCCTTGTCTGGGGCCCATTTAGGATGCAAATCTACAGGAAATTCCTAACTTGGGGTTGTGGGACTGCATGAGAAATACAAAATCCTGTGATTTATTTTTGGAGTATAGTATTAAATATAAAACTGGGATGTAAGAAAGGCAGCTGAGGTTGAGAGCAGAATGGAAAGTTACAATCAGTTAACACCGTGCTGCTAAAACTCACAGCCCCTTGTCAGTAGGAGGTGAGGGGGAGGGGCTGAAAGGCACTCAATACAAAAAGTCTTTACTCACCCAAGATAACAGAGGCAGGTGGAGACCACTAAAGGAATGCTTCTTTAAATACCCCAACAGGAGACAGCAAAACCTAGCAAGACTGTGCGCCCCATGGTACTCAGCCAATGAGGAACTAGAGGATAAAGGGCTGATTGTAACCATTCAGGGTGCATCTGCTCCCTGGGACCCCTGATCTTGGAAGACCATCATGAAAGTCCAGTCTTGCTTTCTGGATACCTTTGTGTCTCAGTCCAGTCTTTGGGTTTGGACAGGTGACTGTGTTTGTCACAATCGCCAATTTTATTCTGCCGTGATGGTGAGCCATTGGGCAAGCTTAGGTGATGGAGTCCAACAGCTGCCTGCAAATCCTCTACCTAAGTCTTTTCATAAGTTCTTCTAGGACGTCTCTGGTCTCTTCCTGTCCACAAGGAGACCCTAAACATAAACAGTTAAAATGGAAGAAGGGGCTGAGGTTGTAGCTCAGGGGTAGAGTGCTTGCCTTAGCATGCATGAGGTGCTGGGTTCGATCCCTGGGACCACATAAAAATAAACAAATAAAATAAAGGTATTGTGTCCATCTACAACTAAAAAAAGAAGAAAGTAGAAACTCAGATTTCAAGAAGGCCCCTCGTATAATAAGCTTTAAAGCAATTAAGAAATTACTATTCTTAAAAAAAAATTATTATCATCTAAATCCCCTTTGTGGCCAGTGTTAAAAGCTAATTCACTTTGGCTGTATCTTTCATGAGTGGGGACTTTATTTTAAACCCTTTGAAAAAGAACCAATTAAAAATACAAAGCTTCTGGACTGGGGTGGTGGCTCAGCGGTAGAGCGCTCACCTAGCACGTGTGAGGCCCTGGGTTCAATCCCCAGCACCACATAAAAATAAATTAATAAAAAATAGGTATTGTGCCCAATTACAACAAAAAATACACAAAAAATACAAAGCTTCTTTTTTTGGGGGGGGAGGCTACTAAGGATTGAACTCAGGGGCACTCGACCACATCCCCAGACCTAATTTTTGTATTTTATTTAGAGACAGGGTCTCACTGAGTTGCTTAGCGCCTCGCTTTTTGCTGAGGCTGACTTTGAACTTGGGATCCTCCTGCCTCAGCCTCCTGAGCCGCTGGGATTACAGTGCGCACCATTGTGCCCCACAAAACTTCTATTTTATTCACTACAATTTGTGAATTGCGGGACTGATCAAGTTAGTGTCAAGTTGACAAGAAAACACAACACAAAAACAAACAACAACAACAACAACAACAAAACCCAAGCACTTCTCTGTGGGATAAACAATAGAAATTGGATGAAAAAAAAAAATCAATCCTCTCCCCAGTTCCTACTTCCCTTCCACCTTCCAACCATCTTTTCCAGAAAGACTTGGCAATTCAACCTTCCTATTCTGAAACAATGGACTTTACTAGAATTTTTTCTTCCCTTTTGGGGGGAGATGCCTGAAAATAACATATTCTGGCTGGGTGCGGGCGTGCACGCCCGTGATCCCAGTGGCTCAGGAGGCTGAGGCAGGAGGATGGAGAATTCAAAGGCAGCCTCCGCCAAAGTGGGAGGCTCTAAGCAACTCAGTGAGACCCTGTCTCTAAATAAAGTACAAAACAGGGCTGGGGAGGTGGCTCCGTGGTCAAGCACCCCTGAGTTCAAACCCTGATACAAACAAAATTATATATATATATATTTTTCCTCTATTTGATTTGTTGAAAACATATCATTAAACTTGGGAAAATATGCTAAAATGGTAATTTCCGAATGCTTTTTACTTTTTTTTCTTTTCCTGCCTACAGAAGTCCCGCTGCCTTCTGTGATCTGTGTGAGGAGGAGAAAACCGATTCAATGAAAATATTTTTCCATGGATGATACCGGAAAGCAGTAAGAGGAATATAAAAAGTGCACATCTTAGGTTCCATCTCTGTTGGGGAATCAGCAGTTACACTGACTAATTGTATGTTTTGCAGACTCTCACTGTTTTAGAGACTGTTAAAAAATAAAAGAAAAAAAAAATCTTAATTCATGATTTTCCCCGAAGCTGTCATTTGGTCTCGGTGGGTGGTCAGGAAGCGAAGTACAAAACATCAGTGTCGTGGCCCTCTCAGTGAGTTCTCCCTTTGATCCAGCTCGGAGCCCAGACAGGAGACAATATGTTCCTTGCTTTACTGCCATTGCGGATTGTTCATTAGTTTTAATTATTTTCCAAGATCTAGAGGGAGCCATCACAAAAAATTAATCATGAATGGAAGGCAAGGCGGCCTCCTGTGATCGTGAAAACACATAGAGCATTTTGGATTATGGATATATTTCTTTTAACGATTTATACTCACACTAGAACTGAAGGGGCATATGGAATATCGGCATTTATTAAAGAGGTTTGGGGAGGTCTGATGAATCCTACGTTTTATTGTAAAGTTAAGTTGCCTTTCTATTGTTTTTTTTTTTAAAGTGAGTCTGCATGGGGGAGTCATTTCCTAATTTTTTTTTTTAGCTTGCTGGAGTAATAAACTAAAAGCCTTTTATTGTTAGGAAGGATTTTAGAAATTAGGCCACTTATGCAATGCTTTTAGTTCTTGAAGTATTTCTACCAATTTCAGGAAATGTCTCTCTCTCTTTTTTGGAACAATTTATTCTGTTCTAGAAAGTTCAGCAACTCAGAATCCTGTCTCTCCCTGGCTGCCCATACTCCCAATCCCTGTAAAATGAGTATTGAAGCTGCTCCCCAGGTCCCCTGAAGTCATCTGAAGGGCTTTGAGGTTGCAGGTTTTGGAATCCAAATACCCGGGTTCGACCACTTCCCCGATGTACCACTGGGCAATCATTTAGGCATCCTAAGCCTCGATTTGCTACTTGTAAAAGATGGAGGAAAAATAATTGTGCCTACTTCACACAGTTTGGTTGTGAAGATTAAATGAGGACATGAATTCAAAGTGTTTCACAATGTGCCAAAGGATTAAGTGCTGGGTCGATGCTCATAATGGCTTTTAATATCATGACTACGTTTCAGATGAACAAAAAAAATTCTACGAGGTCCTCATGGGACATGGTTTTGTGTGGCCTCACTAATAAGGTGAGGAAGTTGTCTTCGTTTGAATAAGGGAAACTCTCAGATCCGGGGATAATAGTCTCAGGCACACAGAGATGGTGCCTCACCCTGCTCATGTTGGGGTTGTGACTTCAGGATATTCTTGTCCCTAAAATAACTAAAGTAACTTTAGATGTCCCTGCGGGGGAATAACTATCACTGGGACAGTCCGATAAAATACTTTTGGAGCACCAAGAACTCTGGGGATATTGTCTGACCCAAACCATGAGTCAAAACAAACCTTTTTTCCTGATGAGATGATTATCTCAGGTATTTTGTCACAGTCATGGAAAGCTAATCTAGTATCTGTTTATAATCATATTACGAATGAAGTGATTGAGTCAGATGATATCAGCTCTTCTTCTCTGAGAAGGGTCTGGTCCCTTGAATGCTGTGCCCTGGGCTTTCAGATCTGTCTGATTCTGGGTGAGTTTTCAGCCCTTCATTCTAAATCTTATCTGGCCTCTCTCTTATCCATTTACCTATAGAAGATGCTGCCTCTCCTGTCAGTGACGGAGCTAAACTGGTGCTTACCTGGCATGTCCCTGGAGTGAACCTTCATGCTAACCTGTGAAGCTAGATAAATCACCCTGATCCAAGCCACAGACTTGGGTTTGGAAGTAAGTAAAAATCAATTAATCTGCAACCTTAGAGATGGGCTGTTGGACCCCTTAGGACCCCTCTCAGTTGTATTACTTTCTGATAGGTAATTCTTTGTCTGCTATTGTTTGAATCTAGAGGATTCCCCCAAAGACCCATGTGGGTTGGTCCCTACCCCATGGCATTCCTGGGAGGTGATGCCTGTCCCCTCTCTTGACCTCTGAGTCAGTATGAGGTGAACGGGCCTCTTCCACTAAGTGCCCCCACCATGATATCTACTGTGCTGCCATTAGCCCAAAGCAAGTGCCCATGACCATGAACAGGAACTTTGGAAACCATGAGTCAAAACAAACCTTTCTTCCTGATGAGATTATTATTTCAGGTATTTTGTCACAGTCATGGAAAGCTAATCCAGTGTCTGTTTATAATCATATTACGAATGAATTAGTCCATACCTTGTCAGACCTTGCATGCAGTTATTCCCTGGTGAACATGGAGGATCGGTTCCGAGACTCCTGCAGACACCCCAATCCACAGATACTCGAGTCCCTTCTATAAAATGGTGCAGTATTTGCATATGACTTATGCACCTCCTCCCATAGACTTTAACTTCTCTCTAGATTCCTTATAACACCCAACACAATGCTATGTGGAGATTCAGATCATATTGTTAAAGGGATAACAACATAAAACGTGTCTATCTGTGCTCAGTATAATTGTTTTTCCAATTTTTTTTCCCCGTGGTTGGATATACCTGTGGGTGCGGAACCCCTCAAATACAGAGGTTGACTGTGGACCGTTTCTCCTGTATCTATTTATCCTTTTATTCTAGCCGACCTTTTAAATATTGCTGTGACCAAAAGATCTGACGAGAACAATTCAGAGGAGGAAAAGTTTATTTGGGGCTTATGATTTCAGAGGTCTCAGTTCACGATTGGCCAGGTCCATATCTCTGGCCCTGGGGTGAGGCAGAAGGTCATGGCTGAAGGACGTGGTGGAGGAAAGAGCTCAGGACATGGCAATCAGACACGGAGAGAGACCTCCAAGAGACCTCTGTTCACCAGGGACAAAATATCAGCCCCCAAGACATACCCACAGGGACCCACCTCCTCCGGCCACACCCTGTCTGTCTAGATAATCCATTCAAGTGGATTAATGCTCTGATTAGGGTAAGGCTCTGATCACCCAGTCATTTCACCTCTCAACTTTCTTGTATTGTCACACACATGAGCTTTGCAGGGGACACTTCATATCTAAGCCATAATACCTTTGTTCTGGAAACCCTTTCAAAAAGGAAAACCGAGGTTGATCTGGCACAGTACACGGTTCCTGCAATTATTCTTGCCTTTTTAAACAGCTCAGTCATGTATGAGATTCATGGAGACACTAGGCGAGATCCAGGAGAAAAGCTGCAATCTCTCTTTAATTGCAAATGATAAGGAATTTTGTCTGTCTCAGGTCTCCCAAAATTCCCCTTGGAGACCCACTGGTTTTCTCCCTCCATATACTGTTGAATCCTCAATAAGCTAAAAAGCCTTCGCCGCCTTATCCTCAAAGGTCTTTATATTTATTCCTCTTGTCTTCAAACTGCCCATCAGATTTTGGCTACGAGCCATCCGCTCACCAGGTGCAATAGTTAGTAGTCAATACCCTAGAACATTCCTAGGTGTTTACTACCCAGATTTAGGCAAACCCAAGGTACATTTCTTAGGCAAACCCTCCTTCTGCCCAGCGAACTGAGACTAGCTTTGGGTTTATTTTGATGTCATGTGCAACTGAGACGATTATTAATACCGCTGGTCAGTGGTGCAACAAATCCACTTTTCTCCTTCTCTTTAAAATTCAGCACCAGACTTGCCCAGCTCTGGGCTTCTGCAAAGGTTCTACATTGCTTATTCTCTTTTGAGACTTGTGATGTTCCTGAGGGGCGGGGAAGACCCTAGGAGTTCCAGAGGGTTAGAGTACATTACAAGCTTACGAGCAGGTTTGAAGGAATAGGGAGCGAGTCTGAAAATCTTTACCTTTTCGGAACTGGTCTAGAATGTAATAGGCCCTTCCTAATATTTCCTGTCCAATTGATCTCTTATTGGATTTTAAATGCTTCAAGAGTAGGGAGTGGATTTTATTTATCTTTGAACTCAATGCAGTGCCTAGCATGAGGAACTTTCCAAATTGATCCTTTCTCCCTCTTTGGGGGAGACTATTTTTCTCAGTGTAGAAACCCGACATACTCATCAAGATTTTTTTAAAAAATTGTTTTTTGTTTTGGAACTACAGCTATCGAACCGGAATGCAGCATAGGAATTAACAGATACCACTCATGGATGATTGTTCACTGGAATTCTACAAAAATAACATAATGACCCCTGTCCCTACCCACACCTTTCGACTTGAGCAATATTAAGGACGATAATTTCCATTTATATCGCAGTTCATTGCCTGCGCAGTTAATGCTCCATCCTAAGGTCTATCTTTTGAAGTAGGTGATCAGCAATGGCATTTTACAGTCAAGAAAACCGAGGCTCAGGACTAGGGTTGGAGCTCAGGGGTAGAGCACTTGCCTGGCATGTGTGAGGCACTGCATTCGATCCTCAGCACCGCATATCAATGGTAAAATAAAGGTATTGTGCCCATCTACAACTAAAAAAAAAAATTAGAAGAGAAGACTGAGGTTCAGAGAGTAGAGGTGACTTTACCAAGAAAGTGAACTACTATGAACAGACTAAGCTATAACCGACTCATTTGGCTCCTTCTACTCTTTCCCATTGGGCTTCATTGTTGGCTCTTTCCCCTATATTTTCGTAGCACGTGGGAAGCCCAAGTTAGAGGACATCAGCAACTCAAAGCCACAAAACCAGAAGTAACGTCTCTGTCCTCCATCTCCACCTCCATTCCCCTAGCAGGTCCTCTCAGTCTTTCCTACTGGACGTGTCTTCTCTGATCTCCAACCGACAGATGCCACCCTTATCCCTGCAGGACTCCTACGGCTTCCTAAGGGGGGCCTTTTCCTGTCACACTTCAAGGTCCCTGGTTGTCAACCTGAGTGTACGTCAGAATTCCCAGCGAGGGCTTGTTAAAAACACACAGCTGTGCTCTAGGCCAGAGTCTCCGACTGAGTGGCTTTGGGGCAGGGCGTGAGAGTCCGCCATTTTGACAGATTCTCAGGGGGTGCTGCTGGCGCACACACTTTGAAGACCGCTGGCCCAGCCAATCTCCTTCCCACCTAGGAACTTGAGGGAGCGCTCCCAGACTCAAATCCGATTAAGCAACTCCCTTGCAAACAGGTTTCTGATATCTTCCCACTTTGACTCATGACAAAATCCCAACTGCCCAGCCTGAACTTTGAGGTGCCTTCTGACATACATTCCTGCCCGTCTCTCTTAACCTCACGTCCTCCTGGCTCCTAGGGACATGGGCATCACTGAGCATCACTGAACCCCTCTCCCACCCTCTGTCTGGGAATGGTCCTTCCCCATAACCATCAGGGGATGGCTTCCCCGGCTCCTTCTCTAGCTCAAGACTGGTCTCCCCCAGAGACTCCTTTCCTGACTTCCTTCCGAGTCGCCCTCCCAGTGACTCTGGGATGACCCCGTTCCTACTTCCCTTGTTGGTTTTACTCATCTGTTTTCTCTCCAGATGGCCAGAATGCCATCCCTGGGACAACAGGGCCATTTCCTGCTTCCCGAGCACCATGCACAAAACCAGGTCTGCCCTATAACCAGACTCCATAGATATTTGATGCCTGAATGAAGGAGTCCCCTAAAGCCTTCTTCAGCCTCCTAGACTCTTGCAGGTCAGTAACCTAATCGAGACCCCAGACCCTTCTGTTTTCCCAATCCCCGAGGGACAGAGGTCAGTTACAAGTACTCAACATCCTTCTTTGCCATCAAGGAAACAACCATATGAGACCAAGTGCCCCCGGAAGCTGAGACAGACACAAAGTTCTAGGACTTTAATACACCAGCAAGGTCAGCCACAGAACTGATTTTCCTCTGTGTTTTGTTCACTGAGAAAAAAAAAAAAAACCAGATTGAATCAGGCTGTTCTCAGGAATAGATGCAGCAGCCTGCACATGGGTGTGTAGATAGTTATATTCACAACAGACCGTGCAGCTGGGCGTGGGACATTCTCGGGTGTTTCTGCTCTGTCTGTCCAGCCCTGGTGGGGAGTTCCTGTACCCCTGCTCCACACTGGGCATGTGACTCAGGATGGCCAATCAGATGACTGCATTCTTCTCACTAGTGGTTGGTCAAGGTATATTTCACGGGCATCCCCCCGGGCCAATAAGAGTCCCCACCCCACCAAGCTATTCTCCTGGTGCTACCAGGAAACATTCCCTCTCTCTGGAATCATGAGAATGACATATGCTGAGGGACTCTGGGAGCCACTTTGTCACTCTGTTGGAAAGAGTCTATCTGAAAATAAATTTGAATCCTGATCCAGAGTCTGAATGCCATTTCTTTCCACCGCTGGATTGGGCGTGCCTGGGTCTAACACCTGTATTCCCTAGTCAGGTGAAGACGTCACTTCTCATTTGTCCTTAGACCAATGTGAGTTCGGTTCTGTCATTTGTCACGGAAGGGGTGCTGAGGAACACAGCAACGTGTCCTCGTGAGACTCCTCTGTGAAGAGTCCTGCTGGGATGGTGCTATTTTTCTGTCAACACTTTGTTCAAAGGCGGTTGGAACCACCCACAATGTAGCACCAAAGCGACTGCGAATTCGGAGCCCACACATCCCTGCCAAGACAGCACAGCACATGTTATTAATAATAAGGCCTCCAATTCTCTGGCGTTTCCTTCTAAAGAGGCCCAATAAACCTAGCAAAGACAGATATTCTCCAGCTAGGTGACCCTGGGAAATCAGATTACACTGTGGGGTGTTGGTTATAAGTGTGAACACAGGCAGAGGAGGTGAGGTAGGAGTTGCAGTTGACATGCAATGAGACCGTGAGACAGAATGTGAAATAATTAGCATCGTGATTCCAGAGTTTTGGGAAATCAAAATGTTGGTATTGAATACAACCGTCTGCGATAAAGGTCTGGGAACATGTATTCCGGGTCACGTCAGAAGGTCTTCCTGTCACTCAGAAGAGGAAGGAGGAAGGCCACTCTTGTGCATCTCTAACAGATCTTTTACTCAAAAGCATTACATGATGTGCTAAAATATATATTTTTTAAAGATCCATTTACTTTATTTTACCTCTAACATAATATATATGCTAGGAAATAACATTGTCATTTTATCACGAACTGTGGGCACAAGCCAGCCAGTATCATGTGTCTAAGAATTAAGCTGGGAATTCCAGAGGTCTTCATATTTTTCCCAAAGCAAACCTGACTCGGAGAAAGATGACATGACGGGACCCACATCTGCCCAAACAAACAAACAACAAAACCCACAACAATTTAGATTATTTCCACCTCGATGGGATACCATTCAACGAACCATCTTCATTCAGCCACCTTTCAAAGCCATTCTGGCCCATGTCACTGAACCATGAGCAACAACCACAGACTCATGGGGAACTTAGGTCATCTTTTACATGACATTGGTCCCTTCAGAGCACTCAGTGTGTGTGGCATTGAGAGAGGGAGATTCTATGGAAAACGTTTTAGTCCCCTTTTTTGTTCCTGTGACCCACAGACCGGACGAGAACGATGTGCAGGAGGTAAAGTTCATTTGGGGCTCACAGTTTCAGAGGTCTCCGTCCACAGATGGCTGAGTCCCTAGCTCTGGCCCAAGGTGAGGCAGAACATCATGATGTCAGGGTGTGGAGCAGGAACAACATGTAAACCCCAAAGCCACACCCCCAGTGACCTGCCTCCTCCAGCCACCGTTACCACCCAGTGACTCGGTATCAGTGGATTCATTCACGGATCAGGTTGAGGCTCTCAAAACCCAACCATTTCACCTCTAAACCTTCTTGCAGTGTCTCATCCATGAGCTTTTGTGGTGGTGGTGGTGGGGGACCCTCATATGGAAACTGCAATAGGAACAATATCCAGTTTTTTGTATCAAGTTATAAAATAGCTCATTTGGAAGTCTAAGGGAGACATACAGAGAACACATTTTCAAAAAACAAAACGTGTAAGTATCTGCTAATTAGCACAACAAATGGAATAAAAATTGCGAGGTGAGAGAAAGGATTAATGAAAAACAAAAAGCTTACTATTGGAAGAAATGAGCATTCCTGTGAGATTTTTTGAGAAGGTAGGGAAAGTTATGCATTTGGGAATATTTGAAGAGTTGCATTTTTTTTCATGGGTGTTGGAGGGGGTTGGTTTATAAAGGCCAGAAAAATATCTTATGGCCTTTCTGAAGGACACATCATTAGACACTATTTAAAATATCAACCATGTGAAATGATCTCTTTTAAGGAACAAGGTCCAACAAAAACTGTGTAGCATATGTCAGTTTCTCTCTCTCTCTCTCTCAGTAAATATATTCCTCAACACTGCATGGGGCATATTTATGCTAAAACAACATTATTTTTGGTTGACCTGAAATTAAAATTTAACTGAACAGAACTTTCCTTACTTTCACTTACTAAGCTAGGAAACTCTGCACAAAAGGATCTAAGTCTAAACCTGCTTTTAAAAAAAAGAAGTTATCCAGCATTAAAAAGATCCTATCAATATCATATAAAAGTTATTATATGCCAGGTTCTGTTCTGGGCCTTTTATGTATTTTGACTCGATTAATCCTTACGAAAACTTATGATGTAGAAACATTATTAGTTTATCTTCTTTTTCCCCAAGGAAGTAACTGTGAGGCACAGAGAGGTTCAATAACAGACCTGAGGCATAGGCAGGATTTGAACCCAGGATGCTGAGCTGTAGAGTCTCTGCTTCTGACTCTTACGTCATCACAAGAGCTAAGTTCTGTTTTCACATAGCTACTGAGAAAAGTCATCTCCTCGGGGCCCCTTTAGAATAGTGCATCCTGATGTGTAAACTGCTGACTCGATCCCTAAAACCAAAAGCACCATCCCTGGATAGAGCATCTCCCATCTTGAAGTGAGCCCCAGATATCCCTCCTGGGGTCACGATGCTGTCTGGTAGCTGGCTGCAGTTGGCTGGCTCCTTATCTTCCTGGGCCTCTCATTCATCTCCTCCAAATTGTCTCCTCGTCCCTCTCTGATGGGCTCATACTCGACATTTTATGGTGGTAGTGCTTGATGACAATGTGGCATTACAGAAAACAGACAACATTAGCGTGGCCAGGTGCTTTTCAGACAATGTTGCAACCGGTAGAGAGGAATAGGCCACCCACGTTCCTGATTTATTGCCAGGGACTCAGACACTCACTGGGCTGAAAGCCTCTTGGTTTTATACCATTTTATATTTGTCAGGGTTTGTCCCCAATATGGGCAGGGAGCTTGTGATATAGATTTTTGAGAGGAGCAAATACCATATACATCCAACGGACCCATCCCAAGAATCCTGGTGAGAAGAATTATACCTATCACTTAAGGGTATTTTTAAAAAATTCTTTACTGAATTGATGCTGTAATTTACATGATGGAAATAAAGCGTATCATCGATGAGCATCGTTAGGATATTTAAAAATCATTAGGTCCCTGAATTGACTTATTTTTTTTTTTTTTTTTGCTTTACGGTATCTATGTGTGCAGTGTTCAAGCATTTTCCTCCTGGGTGAAACATTTATTTCAATAAAGTAATATAAAACCCTTCGTCCATTCCTACTTACAGGAATAAACCTATTTGTAATGACTCTTACTCGAGCGCTGCATTGAGTCCTTCTCCGTGTAATCAGACATTACACGGAATTACAAACAATGGGGGAGCGAAATCAATCAGCCATGGCAGAGGGATTGACACAGCCCTGGCTCATTCGACGGGGTTGCTTTGGAAGAATTAATAACACCCGAGGTAATTACTAACCTGGGAGAGCCAGACTCTGGATCATTCTTGTGTGCTTTTTGAACACAAAGCGTGCAGGAACTCACTGTTCTCTGCAAGCCACGCACCTGCACCTGTTTCCTGCAGCCAACCATGGATGGGCTCAGGTGTCTTAAACGTCACATTTCCTAGATCAGCATTTCTCACCAGAGGGTGATGCATCCCCAGGGGAGCCCTGGCAATCAGTGAAGACACTGGGGTTGTCTGAACTTGGGGGTGGGAGGTGCTGTTATTAGCCAGAGATGCAACTCTGCATTCTACCACGCATGGAGGAGCCCCTCGGCCAACCCCTGCCCCATGGCACGGGATCACCCAGCCTTATGTTCACAGTACCAAGGTTGAGAAATCCTGGCTCTAAGTGCTGCCTCTGACGCATGAACTGCTCTGACCCAGAGCTCAAAAAACAGGTCGGAACAGCAGTGATAGCTCCAAGATGAATGGCTCATCTCTCGCTGCCTTTGGCTGAGGTCTCTATTCTGCACAAAGGGCTTGGCAAATCCCTTCATTTTTCCTCCAGCTCCCTCTACTCTCTGGTGCAGGGGCATATATCACAGCCACCTGTCCACTGGCTGTAAGACACCACCTCCGGAGCAGACAGCTTAATGCCTCAGAGAAGGGACCATGGTGGATACAGCTGGTCCAGAGGAGGATGCTCAGCTGGGAAATCGAACCTGGCTCTTTTCTCCCACCTAAACACCCTTGGCTGTTTGGAAGTACCTTGGCTGTTAAAATCGAAAACATTTACTGAGCCAACTTCCAGGTGGCAAAAATGTACTGTGTCTACGGAAACACAAGATCACTGTAATAATGTGCCCAAACACCTGCTTCCGATAACCAAATATTGCATATTTATATGCCTCAAGTAGCCCTATGGACAATTGGTCTTTTTTTTGCGCAAGGTGACTACTTTGCGGGACACCCAAAATAAAATAGCCAACTTCCCCTCAGCTTTAGGTCCCCGAGACCCTGTATAGCTCATCCTGGCCACCTCTGATGGATCTCTGTTAAGCGTATGGTCACATTTCACAGTGCCAGAACCCTCCGTTTTTATCATGAGAGGAAAAGGTCAAATTGGGGTTAAAAAAAAAAAACACAGCTGTCCAAATCAGCTGGTTTAGGAAAAAGTCACAAAGACACTTCAATTTGCCATGCAGATAACATCTCTCATGGGCCCCCTGATTGCCCCTGTTCCTGAGGTGTCTGAGCTGAATGCCCAGAGAATGTCCCACTGTGTCTGTGGGCTGGGTCACCCCTGCAGCCTCCAAGACCTTTCCCCCTCTGTTCTCACCCATAGCAATATGGATTTAATGTAATTGTCGTGGTGACATTAGCGCTGCCACCCATAGATACGCCCCATATCTGTCATAATGGGGTAAAAGGCACAGAAAGGCATGTCTTAAATTGAGGGTCTCTCTGGTCCTGTGGCAGGTCTGTCAGAGAAGACCTCGGTGTTCCTAGAACCATGCCATTTGGCTGGATACCCAGGCCCCAAGTCACATTTTCTTTCAAAGCCAAGCAACTCTGGCTATTTCTTTGCTCTAGGATCCAGGCACTGTAGTAGAGTCACCTAGCAGAGGACAATCACTCTCAGCCTGAATTCCCCAAAGTGTATCTTGTCCAGCTTCTCAAACCTGACACAGTCACTTTATCAGAAGCATAGGATGCTTGGAGATGCTCCACCCTCGTCTCCCCTTTTCACACAGGAGAAACCCGGGTCTGCTGCCTCTCCCACGATGACTTTGGTAGACCAGTACTCCTTGAGGCATTTGTGTGCCTCTCTTTGTCAAAGGATCTTTTTTTCTTTACTCTTCTCCCACCAGATTGGGCCATTTTATTCCCTTTTGGCCAATGACATAGAAAGAAATACTGGGTGTCCCTTTCAAGCAGGGACTTTTGAGGGCCATCAAGTGGTTCTGCTATGTTCTGTTTCCTTATTTTTATTTTTTTATCACAAGAAGTGTCCCAAGGAGACCCGGTTCCTTCAGCCTGGGTTCTAGATCAAAGATGAACAGAAGCAGGCCAGGGCCAACTCTTAGCTAGTAAATAAGAAATAAGCCCTTGTTGAGGTAAGCTACCTATATTCTTGTTTGCCCGGGATCATTTGTTACTGTACCATCACTTAGCCTATACTGACTAAAGTCCACCCACCAAGTTCATATGAGAGCTGTGTTAAGCTCCATTCCTGATTCCTAGACCACCTTTTTTCCACTAATGTATCAGACTGAAAAATATGTATTTCAGCCACAGGAATTATGAAAAGATTAACTTCCAACTTTTGAGCAGAGAGACCACTTGTTTTTGTTTTTTAAAAAGATTTTTAATTATCTTACATAAAAAAAAAAAACTAGAAGGACTAGGGCATTACCCACATCAAAAACAGTGGCATTTGTGAGAATATTTTTTTTTCTTTTGATGAGTTAACATCAGATTATTTTTTTTGCTTACACAAAATAAGAACAAGGGAATTTCACTATTTTGCCAGTTGGGAATGGTTCTTCTCCCCCCAATCCAGATTTCTCTTGGAGGACCAGATGTGTCAACTTGGTTTGATTAACTCCATGATGTCGTCCCCCGCCCCCCCGAATATTGTCCCTGTTGAAAAACTGGCTTCACAAAGAAGGTGGCAGCAGGAAAATTTCAGGATCCAAAGATTAAAAATAAGTCTTGGGCAGTGTGGGGTTATTTTCTGTCTCTGGGGGGGATCATCCGGTGTCCGAGGCCTGGGGACAGAGGCAAAGTCCCCAGCCGCCCATCTAGGAGATGTCACTCTCAGTAGCGTCTGGTGTCCTGACCTGTGCTCGCCCAGGATGACGGTGGGTAAGGAGCAGCAGGTCACAGGGGCCCCCTGACCCTCTGGGAGACAGACTCTGGGCAGACCCCGGGGCTGAGGGTCAGCGGCCAGGGGAGAATCAACGACTGTCCCCACCTGTGGTCCCTGAGGTCCTGGGGCAGGGATGCAGGAGGCAGCCAGTGTCACAAGATGTCCCTGTCCCCAGCCAGGCTGGGTGCCTGGCTAAGCGAGGAGAAAGATGGTGTCCCCTCCTCAGGGCCTGGCCCCTGCGCCTGGTCTCACGTCCTCCATGGCACCTCCAGGAAGGGGAGGAAGTGACATCCAGGGGAAGGCCGGGAAGTGAGGCCACCGTCACAAAGTTCAGGGTGTGACAGCTCAGTCTGCCCCCAACAGGCCCCATGCCCCGCTCCTCTTCATGGACCACGTCCCTTCTGAGAGTCACGCCCTGCCCTTTATAGGCACAGGACCCAGAAGTTCCAGGGACAAGTCCATGTTTAGGCCCTCGGATCCGGAAGTTCCAAAGGTGCACGTCCATGTTTAGGTGCCCGGATCCGGAAGTTCCTCCAGCAAACATCCATGTTTAGGCCGTAGCATCCAGAAGTGCCTCAGGTGCACGTCCATGTTTAGTCTCTAGGATCCGGAAGTTTCTCAATCTTCCATGTTTAGGCCGTAGCATCCGGAAGTTCCTCAGGTGCATGTTTAGGCCCCCGGATCTGGAAGTTACTCAGGTGCACGTCCATCTTTGGGCCCTTGGATCCCAAAGTGCCTCAGTCCTCCATGTTTAGGCTGCATCATCTGGAAGTTCCTCAGGCGCACGTCCATGTTTAAGCCCCTGAGTCCGGAAGTTCCTCAGCATCCATGTTTAGGCTCCTTGTGAGAATATTAAGGGTGCAGTTCCCCAGAAAATCCTAGCCCTAGGGTTTAGACTGCACGTAAACTTGAACTCCATGCTCTTTAGAAGGTAAACCTCATTTTACGCGGCACCAAACCTCGTGTGTTGTTTAAAATCGGAGATAGAAAGAAAACACAGTGAAAAAAAAATTTTTTTTTCTCCTGGAGGAAGTCAGAGGGCATCCACAAAACAAAACTAAGACAGGATGACAGAAAGAAAGGAAAAAAGAAGTCAGAGAAAAACCTCCAGACCCATCACGTAATTATAAACACCATTTAGGTGTATATATTTACTTCATTATTTTCTAGCTAACGAGTTTTCAAATAAGTGAGGAACATTCTGTTGATGACTTAACACAGCAATTTCACAAACTGTCAAGAGTGAAGAACTTCCCCGGGGTATGCAAAGCTGGGCTCGGATCTTCTTAATTGCCACCTTGCTCGCCTGCGTGACAAGTGATCCTCTGCACTGTCAGGAAGTCACAGCTGAGACGGGGTGGCTGTGCCATGGGCCCCTCTCATGGCTGGGTTGCTGACAGCCCAGGCTGAGAAAGAAAACAAGACTCGCTTGAGGAGTCGAGATGGAGAGGTCAGTGTGGCGGTCACTCTCAAAACAGAGGTGCTCTTCTTAAGGTGAAGATGTCACTGTCCCCGGATGCAGTCATCCTCCCTGGGACAAGTGTTGGCTGGAGGGCAGAGACCCTTGCTCCACGATGGCTCTTTGCCAGCACTCCTCCCCCCTGAGTGCTCAGTGCTTGGTTCTCTACCGCTGGGTCACAGGTTTTACTTTTTTTAAAACAAGATTTTAAATTCTTCACGTGTTCTTCCCCAGAAATGCTTCCTATGTCGAAGAGAAAAAGTCCGAAGATGGGAAATAGTGAGCTCCTAAGAACGAGGCCCTCAAGGAGGGATTTCTGATCCAAAGATGGAGGACATACTTGATCTTGCTGCACGATCGAGTTGCATCCAGGGCGGGTTCACAGGCTTGGGCAGTCGATGGCGGGTCCTCCAGGACATGGTACCATTCACCTTCTTGGTGGGCGCTGGCTCTTGTGAGAGGAGAGTGAATGATTCTTTCTGATGGCTTCTTTCTGAAGCGCTCTGGATTTCTTAGTCGTTTTATTGAGATGTTGTTTGTGTGCCGTAAAATTCACTTGTTTGGAGCATAAATTCCGTGATTTCTAGATATTTACAGAGCCGGGCAACCCCCATCAGAGTCCAATGGCAGAACATTTCCATCATCCCCCAGAGCTCCCAACTTGCCGGGGTGGGGCAGGGGGCGTGAGCTCTCTCCCATTTCTCATGCCGAGGGCCAGGCAGATACCAACCCACTTTTGCCCCCAGTCCAGTCTCCCCCAGATGTCAGAGATGCACCTTCCGGGAAGGCCAGAAGGACCCCGAGTTTTCTAACCTAGACATCAAGCCCCAAACTTGTCTAGGATCCTAGATTTAAGCCATTGTGAGTCACTGTGTGCTTAGGAACAAAAAGGGGGAGACAGAAATACGGGGGGGCTGGTCAATGCTCCTGGCCTAGAGAGCCCTCCTGGCCAAACCAGTTTCTGGATACTAAGGAAGCAGAAGGTTCCCAACACTGTCCCTGAAATACACGCCAGAGGACCTTTGGGGGACTACAAGGAATGGTAAAGACCTCTCTCTCTCTCTCTCGAATCCTGTCCTCTGCAAACATGGTTCACAGCTGTCCTCTTTCTCCTTCATATGCCGACCCTGAGTGGACCTGGTAGGGATTCAGCTGCTCTGTGTGGATCCCTATCCCGCCAATCACTGGAAAGGGGGCGGGAGCTCCTATTGGGCACTAAAAGTTCACCAGGCACTTCACTAAAGTTTTGTTTAACTATGCACAGAGGAACAGAAAGTCCTTCAACCTACCAATTCCATCGCCTTTGGATGTCTACCCAGCGGTGGATTGCTGGACCCTATGGTAGTCTTAGGTTTTCGAGAGAACCCCACAGTTTCTCCTAACACCCGGCTCTGGGAAGTCAACACTGTGCTTCCAATTTTAGGAAGAAGGCAACTGGCGAGGTTAGGTGACTTTCCTGGGCCCATTATCACTTGATGACTCCCTGGGGTCACCCAGAGGGTGTCAGAGCCAGAGTCAAAGCTGACACCCCCATGGAACTGCGAGTCTCATGGCCACAAAGCCTCAAATGTGAGGCTGCCTTTGTTGTTCAACAAGTGAAGCCTGCCCCCAACGTGGATGAGTCACTCACATCCCACCTCCAAAAGCCTTGTTGTGTTTTGTTTGGGTACTGGGGATTGATCCTCGGGTGCTTTGCCACGGAGCCACATCCCACAGCTCCCCCAGTTTCTTTGAGAGAGAGAGTATCACCGAGTTGCTGAGGCTGGCTTGAACTTGAGATCCTCCTGCCTCAGCCTCCCGAGTCACTGGGATTACAAGGAGGCACTGCCAACACACCCAGCTCCACCTTCCGAAGTTCTGATACTTCCATGTGACACATAAACTGGTCTGACTTTTACTTAAACGGATTCCATTTTAATTTTTGCGTAAAATGCTGATTTTGAAAAAATCTTTTCCATCACTAACCTAATGACATAAACAAGAACTACGTTTTTCAAAATTTATTTTTTATTTGTTCTAATTAGCTCTACATGACAGTAGAATGCACTTTGACACGTCATCTACAGATGGAGTGTAATTTCCCATTCTTTGGGTTGTACATGATGTAGAATCCCACTGGTCATACAGTTATATATGTACATAGAGTATTAGTGTCTGATTCATTCTATCCTTTCTACTCCTACACCTTCTCCCCTCCCTGGACTCCCCTCTAGCCAATCTAAAGTACCCTCTGTTCTTCCCTAGTTCCCCCCTTATTGTGAATTGGCATCTGCATATCAAAGAAAACATTCGGTTTTTGAGTTTTGGGGATTGGCTTATTTCACTTAGCACAATATTCTCTAGCTCTAACCATTTACTAGCAAATGCCATAATTGCATTCTTCTTTAACACTGAGTAATATTCCATTGTGCATACAGGCCATATTTTCTTTATCCGTTCATCAGTTTAAGAGCATCTAGTTTGGTTCCATAGCTTGGCTATTGTGAATTGAGCTGCTATAAACATCAATGTGGCTGCAACACTGTAATATGCTGATTTTAAGTCCTTTGGGTATAAACCAAGGCATGGGATAGCTGGGCCCAAGGGTGGTTGTTAGAGTCTGTAAACAAGTCAAGATGGTGCCTGGCATATTGCCAGAGGGAGTGGTTTGTGAAGTAACACCAGCGAGCCATTAAGTGTGGAGATTCCTTATTGGTTGACTGATGTATCTAGTTTATGCTAATTAAGATAAGCTGTGTGGAATGTATAAATACCGCTACTGTCCTACAATAAACGGCTTCCACTCCTGCTGTATCAATCTACACAAGTTCTTCGTCACCCCCCCGGTTATTTTGCTGCAGCCGGACTGCGGCAGGTGGTTCCATTCCAAGTTTTCTGAGGAATCTCCATACTGCTTTCCATAATGGTTGCACCCATTTGCAGTCCCACCAGCAATGTATGAGTGTGCCTTTTCCCCCACATCCTCACCAACATTTATTATTGTCTGTATTCCTGAAAACTGTCATTCTGACTGGAATGAGATGAAATCTTTGAGCAGTTTTGATTGACATTTCTCTAATTGCTAGAGACGTTGAACATTTTTTTTCTATATTTGTTGATCGATTATATTTCTCCTTCTGTGAAGTGTCTGTTATTCAGCTATTTTTCAATAATCCTGTCGATGAAACACCCACAGTCAGAGGCTTACATGGACCTGAGTATTCTTGCACATACGGGGATCTACAGGTTGACTACATCTGGCTGATGTAGCTGGGCTTAGCCGGACATCCCCCAGGATGCAGGTCCACTCCACATGACTTATTCTGAGGCCTCGCATCAACGGACACAGGCTCTCTGTGACCTGGAAGAGGCACACCCTCTGGTCCACCCATATTTCACTGGCCAAGGCGAGTAACACATGCAATCCCAGCATCAATGCGGTATGGCCAGACACTGATCCTGGAGATGGGGGAGAGCGGAGGGAATATTTGCTGAACAGTCATGTTCTCCACCACACGTGGAAAAGAAACAATCAACACGTGGAAACAAAGCAATATTTTAAATTTTTAGTTACCTACCACTGACTGCATAAAATATGAAATGCTTGAATTTGAATTTCAGATAGGAAACAAATACTTTGCAACAGGAGCATGTCCAAATATTACATGGTACAGGCCGTAAAAAGATGATGTGTTGTTTATCCAAAATTAAAATCAGACGGGGCTTCGTGTATCTTAATTTCCTAAATGTAGCAGCTCTTTGCAGGAAGATTCGCGTCTAAGCATGCTTTGTACTGTTCTTTATTTTTTTTTAAAAGAGATTAAAAATGTCAGGAATATTCCAGCATTATACTGAAACTTTGTCCTTAATGTCAAAGCTACGTAGAAATAGTTGAATAGAAGGGAATAACTTTTTTTTTTTTGGTGGGGGTCGGGGGTACTGGGGATTGAACTCAGGGCACTTCACCACTGGGGCACATCCCCTGCCCCTTTTTTATACTTTATTTAAAGACAGGGTCTCCCTGAGTTGATTAGGGCCTCTCTCGGTTGCTGAGGCTGGCTTTGAACTTGAGATCCTCCTGCCTTAGCCTCCCAAGCAGCTGGGAATACAGGCATGCACCATCGCGCCCAGCGGGAATAACTTTTTCATGATGTAATTCAGTGCCTGTTAAAGTCCTTCCATTGTGTCTTGTAAAACCATCACACCTTCATCTCGGATGACCTTGTATACAAGCAGAGGAACTTCTCTCCTGTTTGCCTCACCCTCTGGTAGACTTCATCTTGCAGAAGAAGAATTCACAACCTGTAGCTGAGATGAAACTCAACCCAGGGTCTGCATGAAACTCCAAAGTCTGTCCCTTGCAAAAATAGAAACAGTTGCATACATTTTTTCCCCCTTTAGGATATTTATTTATAATTCTGGAAGGTTCTGAAGGTCAAGCTGAATATTCTGATTCCAGGTGTGAGAAATAAGATGTGTGTTTTTTTCCATAACTTCTGGTAGTCTTAGAATGACCTGTCTTTGTGCCTATGAGATTGGTATCATGGTTTTATGAACAAGGGATCAAAATGACTCTCTTGACCTTGGACTGTTCTTCCCCTTCTTTCTGATGGGGCTGACTTCCCATACTGAAGAGCCAGATCTGATTTCGGCTTCAGAAGGACCCCTTGCATCTCAGCTACAGGCCCCATTGGGATACTCTGATGGTCCACCCATCTGGCCACACCAGGGTCAACTTTTTTCCTTTTACAAACGCTCAGAGAGTAAGTATTTCCAGCTGTGCTGGCCTTCCAGTGTCGGTCACCACTGCTGGACTCTGCGGTGGGCGTGGCTGTGTTCCAATGAATCTTTATGGGTAAGCACTGAAATTTCAACTTCGTAGCATTGGGGGGCATCATGAAATATTAATCTTCTTTTGATTTTTGAATATACTGTCCATTTAAGAATTTTTCTGGTTACAAACTTTGCCAAAAGGGACTCCAGGTTGGACCTGGCTATAGGACCTTCCTTCAAGGTCCTCCCATCTTAGACTTTGGGGGTGCCTAGCATACATGACGGAGGTGATGTTGAGCTTCACCCACGTTGGGCTACACCACTCCTCACCTGCTCTACCCACTGCTGTCCTGGCCTAGGCCAGGAGAAGGGACTGTCCAGCGGTTTAATAAGACATCGCCTTAGTTGGATTTCAGGGACGTTAAACTCTCTTTGTACCCCCACCATAGAGATGGGGGAAAGCACCAAATCACTGTGACATGGAAACATTAAAAGAGACTTTACAGCCTTTAAAATCTTCTGCAATCTGAGCTGGGCACTCAGGAGAAGGACTCAGACACAGGTCCCAGATGGAAATACTCTAAGTCCTCCCATCCTTGAACCACTTGGAGTCGTAGCTCAGTTCCCTGGAAAACCTTCCCCGTTTAGTGCAAAAATCTTTCCACACTTGGACAATGTCTTTCCTCTTCTCCTTCATGGAGCTACACAGGCCCTTGAGTTTGGTATAAGCTGTTGCCTCTGCTTGGGATGTTCTTCAAGTCTCAACTTTAACGTCACCACCTAAGAGGCTTTTGCTTTTTATTTTTGGTATCAGGGATTGAACCCATTGACCCCATCCCCAGCCCTTTTAATTTATTTTTTTTATTCTGAGACAAGGTCTTGCTGAGTTGCACGGGGCCTGGTTAAATTGCCACGGCTGGCCTCCAACTTGCGATCCTCCTATTTCAGCCTCCTGATCTGCGGGGATCATTGCAGGCATGTGCTACCACACCAGGGCAGAGAGTCATTTTCTGATCATTCAGAGGTCACAGATAGATTCCCTGTCCATTCTGCATCTCAGCACTGTTTTTCCCCCTTTCTGACACTATTATGATCTGTTTCTCTTGCCTATCTCCATGGTCTCTATAGGCTAACAGTTCCTGACATGAAGTAGGTGTTCCATAAATATTGGTGGAATTAATGAACAAGGTGTTGGCTTCCTGAGTCCCGTAGCTTATATTTAAGTTGTAGCACCTCATTTCTTGACCTCTTGAGAAATCTAATTGCTAAACTTTGTTTTTTTCTTTTGATCTGTAAAATGGAAATAATCTACTTTATGATGTCCTTGGAAGCATAAAATGATAACAGAAGCTCATGTAAAGTGCTTATCACAATGGCTGGCATGCATGAAAGAGAAGCAATATCTGTCAGTCCATCCATCCATATATCAATCTATCCATCTTATTACCTATCATCTGTCACTTAGCTACCAATATCTGTCTACCAATTATCTTCATTATCATTCATTGAACTCATTATCGTCTCTGGAATGAATGAATGCACATCACATTCACATTCGTCATCCTACTAAAGATCTTAAACCCATTTGTCTTTGGCTGCACTGTGCTTTAACATAATTTTATTCTGCTAAAAAAATCAGAATAAGCTAAATCAATCATCAGAGAGAGATTGCTCATGTTTTCAGTTTCCACCATATAATGGCCCTTGGTCTAGACTCACGATTTGCACCCATTCCTGGGTGGTCCTTTTAGTATTAAGACCAAGCTCTGAGCTACGGCGTTCATCACACACAGATATTTTATACAATAGGAGGAGTATCATCAGTGGGTCATATCTTTTGGATGCCCACTAGTTGAAAATAATCACCTGAATTTACAACTCACATATGCATCAATAAATGAACAAATGAGCATCAAGTGATGAAGTAAATTAAATGGTATTACTCAATGTAAAGAAATATTATCCTATAATATTAATCTCTTAGGAGTTCTGTCTCTAGAGTCAACCCTAGAAATGAGTTTTCTCCTCCCCCCAATTTTCTGTCCAATAATCTTCTGCTGCCGGGCATGGTGGCGCACACCTGCAATCCCAGTGGCTCAGGAGGCTGAGGTAGGAGGATCAGAAACTCACAACCAGCCTTAGTAACTTTGTAAGGACCTGAGCAACTTAGCGAGGACCTGTCTTAAAATAAAAAAATAAAAATAAAATAACTAGGATGTGGCTCAGTGGTTAAGTGCCCCTGGGTAAAATCCATGGTACCTAAATAAATTTTTTTTTTTTAAAAAATCCTATGTTATCACTTAGGCCAATCAGAACATAAAATACTATTGGAAGGTTTAAATCCTTGCTTCATGGCAGGATTCATTTTCTTTTATTTATTTATTTATTTATCTATTTTAGGATTCATCTTTTTGGCATTGTCTTTTTACATTATTATGTGGATTAAAACAAGACAAGACAGACTGGGGGAGGTTTGAGGTTTTTCTCTTCATGCCCTATAAAAACAAAAAAAAAAGAAGAAAGGAAAGGAAAAAATATCTACAAGCAAGGTGCTTTTAAAGTACTCTGTGCACACACACACACACACAAAATCATAATGAGGAAAATATCCTCAATTACCTACAACGAAACAGGTTTTTTAGGACTCACTTGGGCTTGCATAAGCCTGAGGCTCTGCCACCAGTACCTAGGACCCACCAAGTTTGCATTTTGTGAGAGGAATATTGTAGCTGCCTAAATAATGCCCCCCAAAGACACAGGACCCGAATCCCTGTGACTTGTAGATATTGGTCTTTGCAGGTGAGATTCAGTTAAGCATCTTGAGATGGGGAGATTATTTTGGATAACCCATGAGAGCCCTAAATGTAACCTCAAGTATCCTCATCAGAGAGAAGAAAAGAGATTTCAGACACACGGAAGAGAAGGAGATAGATCTATGGGACAGAGATGGGAGTGAGGGGACCACAAGCCAAGGAAGGCTGATGGCCACCAGAGGCTGAGAGGTGAGAATGAATTATTCCCTGGAACCTCTGGAGGGAGCAAGGTCTGAGAACACCTTGATTTTGACCCACTGAAACTGTCTTCAGACTTTTAGCCACTAGACCTGTCACAGAATGCATTTCTATTGTTTTAAGCCAGTAAGAGTGTTGTCTTCCACTATAGCAGCCACAGGAGAGGAGTAACAATTTTGTTGTTACTCAGAAGGCAACTCAAAAACTCTGCTCTATTCCATTATTCCTCATCCCTACTTATTCAACAGCACAAGAGCATGTTAGAAATGTAGCATCTCTGTCCCCAACTTTGGAACTGGGATGGGCAGTTCAACAAGATCCCAGGTGACTGACGTGCACTTTTGAACTTGAGAATCACTGCAGTAAAAATTCTGCAGCCTTTTGGGGAGAGGTTGCTTCTCACTTCCCTGAAGGTCTGCAGTCACCATCTGGTGTGGGGTTCGGTGCTGTGTTGACAGGTTGGTTAGTGTGTTGTGAGGGTGTGAGGAAGAGGCTCCCCCTAGAGGCAAAAATCCCACTCTCCAACCAACCCCCCCTGCATCCTCAGAAGTAATGTATTATTTACTGGTGACTCTCTTGAACCTGGATCAGGTGAGACCAGAATTCTTTAAAATGGTGCTCAAATGCCCCCAAAATGATCCTGCTATTTACACGGCCATATCACATGTATCTCAGGCAGTCTAATGATTTACAGAAAGACATTTCTGATACTCAGGGCCATCACTATAGAAATGAGCTTCTGTTGCACATCTCGTGACAGGGATGTTGCAGGCACATAGCTTCAAATGTGCCTTGAGTGACCAGGTGACCTTGAATATCTCTTTCAGTAGAAAGCGTTTGATTCTTGACCATCATCAAACATCATATTTACAGTTTTAATGACATTTTTTTTAAACAAACCCAAGGGGTTGAGTCATAGCATCGATAGCCAAGGAAGAACTCATTAAAGAGTTTGGACTGATCCCAATAGTTGTGTAAGATTATATTTTCTGACCTGCAGAGGAAATTTATCTGTCAACTCCTGCCTTAATAAGCAAGAGCAAAAATGCTGGAATCAACAACACAAACTATAAATGTGTACGGCAGCTAATTTTTAATTGGCACTTTCCCCTGCACCTGCCGTAGGAGTTTCACACATTTGTCAACATGCTGAAAACGCGTATTTAGGATTTGCAGTCTTGTTCTTTTTCACATGCGATCAACAATACTCAAATTCAAGTTCCTCTGAACACTCCCAGAGACTTGAAGTGAAGAAAAGATTATTTCATAGTTGGGCAGTGGGAAGGTATCTCAGGGTTAATTCCAAGTATTTTGTTCTAAAACCAAAACCAACCAAACAAAAAAAACTCATGGGTAGAAAAGATAGGAACTGAGACACCCAGAGTAGTAAGCTGATACATGTGCTTCCAGTTTTAACTCTGAATGGTACTGGAAGTTTCTAGACTGATAGGACATCTTTCCAGAGTCAGGAGACATGAGCAGACACATGGTAGGAGAAATAGATAACAAGGTTATAGCCCGAGTATAAATGTCCTACCTTGTTCTATTAGTCAGCTTTCCGTGACTGTAACACATACCTGAGATGATCAATGTATAAAGGTCAACCATTAGTCTCATTGGTAAGCAGGTCTAACCTCTGCCATCTTATGATGTAAAACTCAAACGCTGTCACTGAGTGGTCTTATTACTGATGGAAGAGACAGAGACAGAACAATGGAAAATTATTCTCTCCTAGGTGAGGGCATGTTGAAAAACCATCTTGAGGGAGTTGAGTTATCTATTGGAATGTCTTGAATCTAATGGAATCATAATCATGATGAGATGTCCCCCAAGAGTGCATGTGTGAAATAAAGCAAGATTTAGAGGTGAAATTATTAGATTATAAGAACTGGAATCTATTCAATGGATTAATCCACTTGTATGGATTAACTGGTGGTAACTGTAGGCAGGTAGGGTGTGGCTAGAGGAGGAGGGTCACTGGGAGGGGTGAGCCTTGGTGGTTTATATTTTGTTCCAGGTAAGCTGAGCTCTCTCTGATTCCTGATTGCCATGTCCTGAGTCACTTTCCTTTGCCACACCCTTCCACCATGATGTCCTACCTCACCTTGGACCCAGAGCTATGGAGTCAGCCAACCACGGGCTGAACCTCTGAAACTGAGCTAAAATAAACTTTTCTTCCTCTACCTTGTTCTTGTCAGGTATATTGGTCACAGCGAGACAAAGCTGACTAATGCACAGAGGTGTTTTACAATCAAGAAGACTGAGGGCTAGAAATGAGAAGGTCTTATCTCATATTAGAGGTAAGCAAAGTATAGATCTGGAGTTAGAACCCAGGTTTTCTGTTAGCCTAATGTTTGTTACATACCACCTTCTGTGCATCTATATATTCTCTTGTTAATCCATCCATCTATCCATCTACCCAAGAATTTAAACATTTATCCAAACTTTCAATTACCTCCCCACTCACCCATCCATCCATCCATCCACCCATCCATCCAAGAATATGATCACTTTTCCAAACTTTTACCTTCCCATCCATACATCCATCCATCTATCCATCTGTCCATCCATCCGTCTATCCATCTGTCCATCCAAGAATCTAATCATTTATCCAAACTTCTACTTTCCCATTCACACATCCATCCATCCATCCATCCTTCCATCCATGCATCCATCCAAGTGTTCCTCTGTCTACTACTAATTTATTTTACTAATTATGAAGCTCCTTTCAAGGATAGTTATTAGGATTATTAAAATGGCTGAACTTGGAAACTATCCCTGCCCTCCAGAGCTCAATATGATAATATCCAAATACTCGGTTCATCATTTCAGAGTATTTAAATATATATAAGTAAACAGAGTATTTAAATAAACATAAGTATTTAAATAAACATAAACAGAGTATTTAAATATTTATAAGTAGAGTTGAATCCGAGTGTGTGGTCAGCTGTCAAAAACAGTTCAATCTGCAACACTTTTCTTTACATTTAGGTTCCAATACTCACATTTCCCTTTTTCTTGGTTTTCTGAAATCAGCGGCTCTATTTCAGAACAAGGCAGTTGTTGAGAAACCCTAACAAGTAATAAATACGAGCTCTGTCCGCAAGATGTCAGAGGTCATCATGGAAGTAGTAACATTTATTTTTATTCATTTTTTTTAGTTCACTAAGTTATCATGCATTTGAATATTTACACATTTAGAAAGTTATCATGTATTTGAATATTTACACATTGTGTAGATGGACACAATGCCTTTATTTTGTTTATTTAGTTTTTTTGATGTGGTGCTGGGGATTGAACCTTGTGCCTCACTCATGCTAGGCAAGTGCTCTACCGCTGAGCCACAACCCCAGCCCAGGAATTAGATCTGTTTCACATCATGGAATGAAAAAAGCATTAGGGAAGTGTTGTTATGGGGGCCAAGACGGCAAGTGTTCACATTCAGGAGCACAGATGTCTTCGTTCCCTTTTTATTTCTTTGCAACTGTACACAGAAGTACTTACATTGAATCTCTACAGAGGGAAATGACCAAGAGACTGCTCTCTAAGAGGCACACAAAACTGCAACCAACACCTTCTTCACTCAGTGACAACAAGCAAGACCCTTCATGTTTTTGTGCCTCCATTTCCATAATTGTAAAAATGGGTTTGATGAAAGTTCCAAGTCCCATGTGGCTGTGAATCCTAAGTGAACTTGAGATTTCCCACTCATCTCATGTCCTGAGAGTTTAGCTTAGTGACCAAAGAAGACACCCTCCCTTATCTCTATCATCTGAGGGACATAAGTGCTGGCCCATCTTGGTGGTGAGTCAAAGGCTGGAAACTTGGGTGCACATCTGTAATCCCAGCGGCTCAGGAGGCTGAGGATATGAGGATCGCAAGTTGGAGGCCAGCCTCAGCAATTTAGCGAGGTCCTGAGCAACTTAGTGAGACCTGTCTCAAAATTTTTTAAAAAATGAAAAGGGCTGGGGATGTGACTCAGTAGTTAAGTGCCCCTGGAGGTTCAATCCCTGGTACCAAAAAAAAAAAAAAAAAAGGAAATTGAGACACATCAGTGTCTATGTCCAACTGTGCCAACCAGGGGAATTTCTCCTCACAAGAGGCTTTGGTCCATAAGGGTTCTGTTGTCTGAACCTGTGTTGCCTGGTCAGTATTTGGAGAACTCCTACACTAGAACTGCTTTCCTATCGAAGATTATGGTAAAGTTTTGAAAAGTTCCTTCTGTTCTAACATTTGCTCTATTTATAATATGCAAATCATAGCAAAGGAAGCACACTTCAGACGCAAGCCAGCTACAGCACCCTCCGTCTGGTTTCCTTCTGAGCCTTGGCTTGGCTGTGGGTGCTACTCAGCCATCCAGGGCCTCTGCCTATCTGAGCTGCGCCCCGTGGGTGTCACTGTTGGACACGGTAAGAAAAGTCCCTCGGGGAGCTTAGAAGATGGGGCTGGGAGTGGGGGCTTTGCTATTTACTAATGGCAGAGCCCCAGACAGTTTATTTGTTCATTAGTTTTTAGGCTAGAAGCTACTTCTAAGTGATATAGTATCAATGTCCCCTCTGCAGATGATAACACCAGGCTCCAAAGAGGGTCAAGGTCATGCAGCTAATTAGTGACCGACCTCTGTCAACTTAGAAGGATTCTGTTGTCCCCTAAACAGACTCCAATGCTCCACCTTGACATCTACCTTATTCTGGGGTCAAGTGACACTCTTCTTGTTACTAGGCTTATACTCTAGGGAAATGCACTTCCGTCTCAACTACTAAATGGGAGAAAACAGTATATATTTTATTTCGACTTCATAAAGACTAAATCATATGATCCAATGACAGAGGATCAGACAACACCTGGCACTCTATCATTATAGGTTTGAATGACATCGTCGATCTTCATTTGTGATACTGTTGACACAGGCAAAATCCTTAAATCTGTAATATCTTAAAAACAGATCAGTTAAAAATCTTAGTTTCACTTATCATTTATTCATTCATGAACCAAGTATTTGTTGAATAACTCTGAGTTGTAGGTTACTGTTCGAGGTTCTGGGCATAAGTAACAAACTATGCTGAATTTCCATAAATTCTCGTAGGGTTAGAAGACGGTAGGGAAATAATAAATATGCATGTCTGTCTGTATTAGGTAGTGATAAACGCTATAACAAAAGCAGAGAAGAGAGTTAGAAATATAGTGGAGGTAAAGGGGCCTGCCTGGCCAAGAGGGTTGGGGATTATTTTAAATAAGGTATACAAGGAAGGTGACTTTTAAGGAATATTTGAGGAAGGGAGGGAAGTAGCCAGATGGATATCTGGGCAAAGGGATCCAATAAATGGAAGAGCACAGAGTCGCAGACGCAGCGATATGCCTGGGGTACTGGTGGACTAGCGGGGGGTCCAATATGGTTAGAAGGGATGAGATCCAAGGTAAAAACAGGAGCCAGGTCTTCATAGGCCACTGAGGAAACTTGGTTTTGTAACTTTTCATGAATGGGAAGCCACTGGGTGGTTCTCACAGATGAGTGCACCGTCGGATGCACAGTTTCATTGAGCGTGAGCTGCATTGTGTTGAGAATAAATTGGAGGAGGTAAGGGTGGGCGCTGAGGTTCCAGTTAAGAGGTGACACAGGCAGTACTACATAGTAACAAACCAGCTTGGTCCCCTCTGCCAACCGCCCTCTGTTGTGTGAGACTGTAGTTTCTAGGACTTCTGAATCGGGGAGCACCATATGTCTAGATCTGGACAATGGAGTCTCAGTGGTAGAGGTGGGCTGTTTGCAGGCCTAGCTCCTGAAAGGTTCCATATCTTTCTGTGCCCAATCTCTCTTCTGCCTGTAGAGCTGGAAGCCAAGAAGAGTTGAATCGTAGAGATGTGTGGTGCAAGGGACATGGATCCCTAGATCATCGGAAGGGAGCTACCCAGGAGCACCCCCAAGGAAGGAGAAATAAGCCTTTACTACACCGGGCTGCTGAGAGGTGGGGATGCTTGTTACAGCTTCGGTGATGGCTCCGTACAGCTTTTCTCTGACAAAGACAACAGGTCAGTTCCACAAGTCAGGCTTGAGATTCTGAGGACCCGGATCTGGAGGTTACCGGATTATGAGAGGGGACCGGATCGTGCTCATCTTTTAAAGGTAGCACATACCGAATTTCCTGACAGATTTGAGAAGAGGTGGGATAAAATGCCTATCAGAGATGACGTCCACAATTTTGGTCCAGATAATTAGAAGGATGAGCTTGTTGTCACCAGAGGACTAGAAAGACCACAGGCAAAAGGGGTAGAGATGTCAGGGGGCTCATAGGCAGCTCAGCATTGGGGTGCAAGGGCCCCCTTTTATCAGCTTGTAAAGACCCAATGACAAGACATACAACATTTTCCCTGAGTTGTATGAGCCAGTAATTAAACTCGTAGTGGCTTGAAATCCGCCCCAGCGGGAATAGTTACACCACTAGAAGTGGCAAAGGCTCACGTTACAGCTTTATCATTATTATTACTTTTTTTTTCCCCAGAGTGCTGGTTGTTTGACATTTATCTGTACCCAGTAGGGATAGTTGAGGGGTAAGGTCGTGTTCACAAACCAGATTGTACTCTCTTGATTCTTTTCCCCTCATGAAAAGATTCTTAGGTTCTCTCTCTAGGAGTATCTTTCACTTAAGGAGATCCATCTTGGTCATGCTCTATTAGCCAATGCTGTTTCTAAGATGACTCCTTCATACACAACCCCACTGGGGCTCACTGTGGGTTGACAGCTCTTCCACAGTGATGATGCTATTTTCTAAAACAACAACAAAAAATGCCATTAAATTACTTTAGTCTTTAGTCTCAGAATTCATTTGCACACGGTCTGTAAAAATTTCCATTTTTTTCTCCCAAATCCCCACCCAGCATTCCCATATGTATGGCTGAACACAATCTCTTCTCACCTCAGATTATTCACCCATAAAACGAAGATCATATTTCCCTGTCTGCACGGCCAGATAATTGTGAAGAATGAGACTACGCACATAAAAGGGCATAATTGGAATGAATATTGATAGATCTATAACCAAATGACAAGCAGTCTTTGCACAGACTGTGGCCACCAGAAGATTTATTCATGCATTTTTGTGGATGGCCAGGCACCATTCAGAGCCCGTCCAGTGGATGCGGTCCCGCTCTTCTAGAACTTCACGAAATGACAGTAGAATATGGAAATTAATCTGGAAGGGTTCCGCGTCGATTTACATTTGCCATTGGCAAGAGAAACGTAGGAAAACGCATTTGTATTGCTTCACTTCATTCCTCTCCCCACCTCGGACACCTCCTCATTTCTGGCGATGAATCCTTCCATCACCTAGAAAGATGGCATCTCATTTTGTGTGCGGTATTTTGGTCTTTCATTTTTAAACAATGTTTGTGGAAGGAGATGCTTCTCCTCCATATTTTAACTCGAGCTGACTTGAGCTAAGGGAAGAAAACAGAGTCCTATAAAATAGTCATGTTGTTTACGACGCATACGGAATAAGATTCTTTCTGTGTTTTTTTTTTCCTGGTACAGAGTTGCTTGACCAATTCCAATAAATTGGATCTCCAAATAATATATCGGTCCTTTAATTTTTTTTGTATTAAAAAAGGCACACCAGAGGATAAGAAATAGAATTGCTTACATGAATACATCAGTGGAACTCAGACAATCATGTTGACAAATATAACTCTCAATAACAGGGGGGAGGAATGAATAGAAGTTCAGTACATTAGACTAAGAGGAATGAAGGGAAGGGATGGGGGATAGGAAAAGGAATGACACTGGAATGTATCGGATATAATTTTCCCATGTACATACACGCATACACCACAGCGAATCTCACTATCGGGTCCATCCACAGGAATGGGTCCTAAGTAGAATACGATATAGTCCCTGCTTGTAAAATTATATCAAAATGGATTCTACATGTTAACTAGAAGTAATAGAAATGTCCTGGGATTTTTAATAGACATTAATATCTCTCAATGTACTTATCAGTCTGATAGGTACCTGGGGATCTTTATTTCTCTAACTAGAGCATTAAGAAAAGAATTAGATTACACAGAGGCTGTGTGTCACATAAAGGCAGAATCACTGATGACTTGGTTCAATACTGGTTTTTTTTTTTTTGTTTTTTTTTTTGGTTGGAACTTCCTCAGGCACTTAAACTTTGTCACCAGATGGCAAAGGGTCGATTATGACTTGGACAATGCGTGAACCTACTTTGGGAGAAGGTGTAAGTATTCTGATAGCTTATGTTGTAGATTGGACATGCGGGGTCCCCCCAAAAGCTCAGATGTAAGACAACGCAAGAATGTTCGGAGGACAGATGAGTAGATTCTGAGAGCTGGGACCCAGTCAGTGGATTAATCCACTTGGATGGATAAACTGGCTTGTGTAGGCGGGTATGGGATGGCTGGAGGAAATGGGTCACCGGGGGTGTGCCTTTGGGGTTTACATTTTGTCCCTGGTAAGTGGAGTTATCTCTCGCTCGCTCTCCTTGCCAGTTTCCATGTCTTAAGATGCTTTCCTTCCACCATGATGCTTTACCTTGGGCCCAGAACATGCACCCTGCTGACCGAATCTGTGAAACCATGAGCCAAAATAAAATGTCTCTTCCTTTCCCTGAGGGTGAGACGTCTGAGCATCTGCTTGGTGCCCATGCATGTCCATCTTGGAAGTATAGGTGAGAGACTGGCCCTGGGGACAAGCCTTGGGTGGGGGAGTTGATGCAGGGACAGACATGGGGCCATCTTTTGGGTTAATTTTCCTCCTGATTCTCTTGCCTTTCCCGATTCCTGCACCCCTTATGAGATCCCTGGCTAAGATTACCCCTTCTTTCTCTCACCCCCATTTCACCTTCCCATTTCCCTAACGTAAGCACTAACTGAATAAACATGTTGCATATGTGAAAAAATACCTGGGTTTTCAATAAGTCAAAGGTGAGACCTGGCCTGAGCTAATCACCTCCGAAACCTCAACTCCTCATCACTCTCTTCCTCGGAGGAGAGAGTAAACAATTTCCCTAAATTCCTGCAGTTAGTCAGTAGAGGCTGCTTTGGAATCTCCCTTGTCTGGAACGACACCACATGCCCTGAACCTCTCGTTCCCAGGGAAGGGATTAAATCCATTTCACCAAAGAAATGGTTAAAGGAGTAGAACTCATCATCCTGGAAAAACAAAAAATAAAAAACAAACCCAAAACCAAAAAACAGAAACACAACAACTCTGTGGTGGGATTTGTAAGTTGTCTTCAAACAGAGAAAAGGCTGTTACTTAGAAGTCTGAACTCATCTGAACCCTGGTATCTGAACCCTGGTACTTCATCGCCATGCTCTTTGGGATTGCAGAGGTACTGCTGTCCGCTCAGTGTTGGAAAGAATATCTCACCACCAGGGGTCTGGAAGATGTAATCAGATGCCCCAAGGTGGTGGATTCCATGTGGGCAGAGATTGGACAGCTGACCTGCTGGGTGTGATACAGCCGATATCCCTAAGATGGACACAGGGCAGGCACAATGTCATCCACTCTGTTCATTCCTCCACATAAATGGGGGTAGAGGACAGAATGCAGGGGAAGCAGAGCAGGAACATAAAGCATCCAAGGCTTACTGCTCAGAGGCGTCTAAGGCTTGTATAGAAGTTGGGGCTGGAGTTTTGCTAGTGGGTGTGTGACGTTGGAAACAGGTGTGTTGGGGCCAGGACCCACTGTTCAATGAAGAAAGCCACTGCGTTTTAATCAACACAAATCATCTCGGACCAAAGGTGCTTAGTCTTCAATAAGACCTAGAATAGAATTGGCCATTCCACATTTCCAAGAATGCCTGGATATTTACTGGGGGAGATTCTATTATACAGGGAATTCATGCATTAGCCAAGAGCTGGGGTGTGGGACCTTCAAAATTCCTTCAAGCAGACACACCACAACTCATTTAGGAAGCCCCATTGGGGCAGAACCACTCTTAAGACATAACAGCTTGGTAGCCCAAGATGTTGACATTCTGCATCTGGATTTAGTGAATAATTAAATATCAGTGAAACATTTCATAATAAATTTCTAGCAAAACATTTCATAATAAATTTTTAGCAAGCTGCAGGAAGAACAACAAATGTTGGCTCCTGTTGGAATCGTGCAAGACTCCTGACTCCATTTAAATATTTTTAATAGCTGCATTTAGGATAATCCCTTTAAGTCCTCCTCAGCATTTCTGCAACCAGCAAACACATGGGACCTCCATTCACTCCCCTGAACAGTTAGTTGTTCCTGCATAGATACAGGGGAATCCGTCTGGCAGCACTGAGGACCGTTTGCACAAACTGGCATAAGACCCAGGGACTCATGAATAGCAGGCGCATCTGGAATGCTCAGAATCACGATGCATGGGGTCCTAGAGTCCCCGGCAATTCCTGATCATTTCTTCAGGGCAAGTTCTTCTTGCTTTTTCTCAATCATGCCGCCTGTGCACTTAGCTCAAAATTGAATTGAATCACTTACTTCACAGATGGGCTTAAAGGATATGTTAGTTTCTAGGCGCCAGAGACAAAGGAACGACGGGATTGGTTCCCAAATTAGAAGCCATTAGGAAGGAAGAGGTTTGAGAGGTTTGGAAAATGCCTAATGACCTTGGAAGGGAAGTGGCTTCCTCCCTGAGCATCCAGAGGGTTTGGTCCTTGGAGAGGAGAAGAGGGAGGAAGACGGGCCCTGGACTGTGCCAGGAGTCTGTCTAGGGCCGAAGTGAAGGACAGGCACTTGGCCACCAAGGCTGCACCTGTGTCCTGCCAGCAAGAGGCAGGCTAGAGATGGAAGACAGGAGGGCTCTGGGTGAGGAAGGTGTAGACAGGCAGAGGTCTGAGAAACTGCACAGCCTCAGCTAGATGGTCTCCTTCTGTGCCATGATCCTCCAGGCACACAACTATCTATATTCAAAAGAGTGTTTATGCTAACCCAAAATGAATCCCAACCCCAATCCCAATTCAAATACCGACTTCATAGGAGATCAGATAGCTGGGAGTCTCAACTCGGAAAGCTGTGAAGTGAAAGAATTGTCCTACAATGATTTTTAAATTGGCACAAGTCTATGCAATCATGCTATTATAAAAATCAGACAAGGATGTGCATTGGGCTGGATGGTCTCTACGGCTTATGGAAGGATATGAAAAATAACATCACCCCAGACAGCCCCCAGGAAGAAAGGAGGAGAGTGTGCCCCAGGAGGAGAGAGCGGGGGAAGAAGGCAAACATTCATTCCTTCCCAGTCCTGATTATCCACCATGGGAGGTGGATACTGAGCGCTGGGCCCTGGACTTTCACCCTTTCCCATGGCCGATGAGTCCTGCAAGGAGAAAAGCAAATTGTGAAGCTCTGGGTACCAATGGATCCCAGAGGAAGAAGATAAGTAGTGAATGCCGAGCTCTGGGCTTTCATTCTTTCCCAGTAACACTTAACGTCACCAGGGTCATGCAAGTTGGTCTTAATTGTGTCTGGCTCCTTGAACTCAATATTATGGTGATGGAATTTATTCCTAAAAGACTCAGGAGCTGATTTCTTTTAAATTGTTCTATAGTATTCCAATGTATATCCTAATTTATTTATCCATTCAATTTTTGAAAGAGAGTTGGGCAATTCTTAGTTTGGGGCTGTAAGTAACAACATTGTTTTAATTATTCTTGTGCAAGTATGTTGGCGACTATTGCAAGCAATCCTGTTAGGTGTATATTAGAACTGCTGGATCATAGAACACACTTAGGTTCAGCCTTTCAGATGCTCACAGGCTATTTTCCAACAATGTATCACTTCTGAAAGCAGTACGTAGTACCTGGCAGAGATCTTTTCTTTTAAACCATGCTGGTCTGTCTATAGTGGTGTCTCACTCTGGTTTGAATTTGCATTTCCTTGATCTCTAATGAAGTTAAACACCTTGTCATACATTTACTGCCATTTGGCAACCTCTATTTTAAGTATCTAATTGCCTCTTTTTTACACTTTTAGTTGTGCGGCCTGACTTTCTTATGGATTTGTAGGAAATCTTTATTCTGGCTTGGAACTCATTGCCAGTGAGTCACTCTCTCTACCCCACTACTTGCTTTTCAAATACCTCCTGCACCTACGCTTGTCCTTCTTAATCTCTTACGGTTGTCTTTTGCTAATGCTCTATGTATATTTTTAGGGTATTTTCTTCCTAATCCCCAGGTGGTCCCTTGTCTACAATTCTGGCAATCACATGGACACAAATTATTTAATAGATATGAACAAATTGAATGGTGTGACTTCTGACCATCTGATGGGAGACATTAATGCCCTTTAATTCACTGATGACCATGGGCACTCTGTGCTTCATTAAGATGCCCTGGGTCCCTCATTCTCCACAGAGTACCTGCCCATTACCACCTCTCGAGGAGGATCAACTGTCAGGTGACTTTGGTGACATTCTGTGAAATACAAAAAGACTGCTGTTTGTTATTCAATCCTGCCCATCTTGCCAGGTGACCCTGGAGAGGAAGACAGGAGGAAGGAAAAAAAGTAGAAGTTCCAATGTAAACAGAGTGACTTAAAAAGATAAATGGGTGAGCAGAGAAAGGAGGCAGGATTTTATTCAGCTGCAAATGAGGCATCAGAAGTAACCCTAGAAACCTGCCCTTCCTTTGTATTTTGGGTGTGCACCTGTTGCCCAGGAGTGGACTCCCCCCACACCATGCTCTAGAAGTGTGAAGCTTCGCCTGTTGATGGAGCATTTTTATCAATGATCAGAACTTGGAGGAATGCTGGGAGATCTGTAGGAGAGCTGGGAGAAGGGAGTGGAAGAAGATTGCCAAAACCCTGATTTGCACCAGCCCAGGAAGCTGCTGACCTATTCTATGATTGCCAGGAGGTATGATTTTTATTGTTTAGAATCAGGTCAACTCAGTGAGGATAAAAAAGAAGGCAAGGGGCTACCCTATTATGGTGGTGGTCCTTAGGGATCCTGTCTCTGGGCAACAAGGGACCTATTCAACACCTCACTGCAGGTGTGTGCCCCAACTTACAGCTTCTTGGTAGAAAACAATGATGGGCTGATGAAATTGAGATGCCCTGAGGACAATTCCCTGTCCTCCAAGCCTCTCCATGATTAGGGGTTCTGATAGCTGTAAGCTTAAATCCATATTATATATTGATAGCCTTTTCAGCATTACAGAATTAATTTTTATCATTCAAATGGTTAATGCTGGTATCAACAATATAATAATAAATGCTGGAGAGGATGTGGAGAAAAACCAACAATGTTATTATTATTATTATTATTATTATTATTATTATTATTATTATTATTAACAGGGATTGAACCCAGGGGTGCTTAAGCACTGAGCCATATCCGCAGCCCTTTTTATATTTCATTTAAAGACAGGGTCTCACTGAGTTGCTTAGGGTCTCGCTAAGTTGCTGAGGCTGGTTTTGAACTTGCGATCCTCCTGCCTCAGCCTCCCGAGCTGCTGGGATTACAGGCGTGCGCCACCACACTTGGCAATAATATTTTTATTTTATTACATTATATTTTATTTTTTAAGGTATGTCTTTCTCTACTTGGGGTGCTCCCTCTGAAGTGATTTTTGCTTTCATTGCTTTGTAGGGTGAGACTCCATCTCGCTGCCTCTCTGAGTGGCAGGTTAAAAACCAAAGGTCAATCTGACAGAGCTGACCTCACCGGCCGATGCTTTGATGGGAAGTACGTTGAAATCCCAAGGACAGAAGAGCAGAACATTACGCTATTTCAATTAGGCCATGAATAAATATTTAAGAGGGTCAAGCAAATGTATCTATGACCTTGCAGAGAGAAAACACTTAGATGATTTCATCAATAAATGAAGCCACGGAGTTGATGTTCGTTGCCTGCATCTGAGTTTGGCATCCAGGACCCCATGACTTGGGACCAAACACAGGATTCTGAGGAACAACTTGCTGACATAGAAAATAGTTCTTTTTTTTTCTACAAATACCATCATAAATTGCTCACTCATTCTAACAAGAAATGGAGTATGGATTTTCTACTATAAAGTTGTGCCTCAGCAGAAGATATGTTGAATATCAATTTTGAAGAAAAAGCAAAGGATGTCTGACAAATAAAATTCTCTTGAGTTTTTGAAGCTATTTAATATCTTTCTGTGCCTTTTATCAGGGTTTATATACTCCTTTCACAAATAAAAATCTCTCATGCACTAAGTTGCTAAAAACAGTGATCCTTCTGCCCTGAAAACACTCCTTGCATTTGAAAACACACCCTGGATTTACATTCATGAACCAAAATAGGGCTGGTGGCAGTTGTGTGACACTGCTTATTAGAAATGCGAGTTGCCTTTGTGATTATTGTATAAGGAAATTAGGTTTCTAGCTAACATTTCTCCCTAATCGACGCCTACAGAAAAGTTTCAATTGTGAACACTTGCCTGACAATTTCTCATGTATAATTTTGCAGTAAATTTTATTTGTGGGTAATGGAATGATTTCGCTCAGAGAAAATTTGCTTGTTATGCGTATTCTTTCCACCTTTACTTTCTATAAAAGAGGGTGGATAGATGGGAATGAATCACCTTAAATGGGATACGCAACCATATATGTTTGTACTTTAAGAAATTATGTTGGCATTACTTTAGCTGTTTTGTAAAAGCATATCAAAGAAACCAGAATTTAAGTGTCATGCAGAAAAACGACTCGGCGAGTAGCGTTATCTAAATCAATTCCGAGAACATTGCCGAGATCGTGATGAAGACAAGTAAACAAAACCAGGTGAGACAGTACCAAATTCAGAAATTCTGATTTGCTGTAGAATAATATATCTGAATAGACACATCAAAATGCTTCACATCGTAGGTATTTAACAAATATCTATTGGCAGCCTGACAGTTGTGTGCAATTCAAGAAGCTAAAAACAAGGCTGGTTGAATTTTTATTAACAATAGTAAAAATGTGCAAACAGTCTGGTGTGGTAGTGCTCACCTGTAAACCAGCATCTCAGGAGGCTGAGGCAGGAGGATCACAAGTTTGAGGCCAGCCTCAGCAACTTAGGAAGGCCCTAAGTAACTTGGTGAGAGCCTGTCTTAAAAAAAAAATAAAAAGAATTGAGGGATGTGGCTCAGCAGTTAAGCACCCTGGGTAAACACACAATTTTTTTTTTAAATGTGGAAACAAGTCAAATGTCCATTCATGCCTGAATGGAGGAGCAAAATGTGATCTCTGCCAACAATAGACAAATAAATGCAATATAGGGCTGGGGATGTGGCTCAGTGGTCGGGTGCCTCTGAATTAAATCCCTGGTACCAAAAAAAAAAAAAAAAAAGGATTTTCTCAGTAATTCCTGCAGAAAGAGGTTAAGATGGTAAATTTTAAGTTAAACATACTTTAGCATGGGGGCTTAGGAACTTGATTTATTGAATTTCTTTCTTTTTTTTTTGAGAGGTGGTGGTAACAGGGATTGAACCCAGGGGTGCTCAACCACTGAGCCACATCCCCAGCCCCGTTTTATTATATTTTATTTAGAGACAGGGTCTCTCCGAGATGCTTAGGGCTTCACTAAGTTGATGAGGCTGGCTTTGAACTTGTGATCCTCCTGCCTCAGCCTCCTGAGCCACTAGGATTGCAGGTGTGCGCCACAGCACCTGGATGATTCATCAAATTTCTGACAAAGCACAGATGCTACGGTTTTCTATGTGCCTTTGTCTGATGACTTCATTCCTGCCCTCTTCTATCTAGCCTGAGCCAACGCGGCACTGACCCTCATCTGGACAGTACCAGCATCTCTTGGTCTTTTATGAAGTCAAACTTAAGAGTCGACTGCATTGGGAAAAGGATCTGAAAACCCTTTGTAAGACATTATCGAAATGTTATGCACGATTCTCATTTCCTGTTGACTAGCATGGCTGATTTAGAACCAGAACATTCTATAATTTTATAACAGAAAGACCTTTTTTTTTTAAAAAAAAAATATTTTTTAGTTGTTGATGGATCTTTATTTTATTTATTCCTATGTGGTCCTGAGAATCAAACCCAGTGCCTCACCTATGCTAGGCAAACGCACTTCCACTGAGCTACCACCTCAGCCCTGAAAGACCCTTTTAAAGGTGATCTTCTTTGACGTCTTTATCTGAGAGCCACAGAAACTGCTCAAATCATTAATTCAGATCCCCCCCAGGGTCATTCACCCCACCAACCCCACCTGCTTCATCTCCCTCTGCCTGCTCATCTGTCATTGGGCTTGTGGGTGCTGGTGGAATACTATAAAACTGTCTACAAGGTATTTGTGAGAGCGGTTCACTGAGGGTCACATTTAATTTCTACAAAGTTTCACGCCACGGTGCGTTGCTCTTTCGTCCCAGGAGTTGAGACTTACAGCAGATTATTAGAAGACCACCTTCCTGCGGACCCCTCTCCTCAATAATTGGGCAGCAGTAAGCTTCAAAGCCTCACAAATTCCCTTCTTCTCCAAGTCTCAGTAGTACTTTGGGTTGTTGGACTGGTTGGCGAGAATATGAAGACAAAAGAACATTTTTCATCTCCTTTTCTTTTATCCTAGCACTATTGATCTGCTATTCAGGAATATAATTATGTTTTCAACGTGGTAGAAAAGGACGGCTTTGGAACTGTTACATGCTATGTCTTTTCAAACATCAAAACAAACAGGTTGCAACTGTTTCCATTTGTGTCTTAATGTAATTTTTTTTTTTTTTTTTTTGCCAAGGGGAACATGAAGGTAGGCAGACTATGTGGATGTCACCGCGAACACCTGCACGGTCGTGAATGCTCATATGACATAGGCATAATTACTTTGCTAAAAGCGCTGCCACTTTCTGCCACTTGACAGATCTTTGATCAAAGGATTAAAACAACAAACAAACTTAAAACCTATGCGCTGTCTTCCCGGAATGGCTCCTGTTTTATTTATTCCTTCTTGATGGTCTACACTGGCAAATCTGGCTATTTGGAAACACTGGTAAATTTAACCCGTTCCTACCTACCAGTCAAGAGAAGGGGCCAACTCAGGCTGCATTCATTGGGATGGGAGAATCCAGATGTGGTGCAGAAAGACACCTCCACAGAACCCCCCCCCCCCCACACACACACACACACACATTCCCTGAGGACACAGCACTCATTTGCTAGAATTTTCTGTCTTTGAAATGGCATTTCCCATTCTCTAAATCTTTCATACCCGGAAAGAAAGTCCTGTGTACACTTTCATTTTGAGCAGTTTATTAAACTGCTTCAACAGATTCCAAAGGGAGCAGCTTTTGGAATCTGACCTTTCTTATTTGTCGTTTTTCTCCACGTTCCGAGCTCTATCTCGGCTAAGAAGGGCAATGACTTCTTGAACCAGACGGGGTCTCGGTAACAAATCTTGGTCTCCTCCCGTTTTCATCTACCTCGTGGGTTTAAAACGACTCCCGGCAACGTTTGACAGATAAGAATTATACCGTGCCCTGGTACACAGGCATAAATAAACTGTTGCAGATGGAGAAATAATTGCAAGCCTCATGTATGCATTTATCTTTGTATGAAGCCTAGTGACTCTGTACTATGTCAGAAAGATAATAAAAAAAGCACAGAGAGCCTGAATTATGAGCATCTAACCTTATCTATTGAAAATAACTCAGTTATTGAAAATAACACTTCTTGTGGTACCAGCAGGGTATGCTGGCTCTGTGGACCAAAGGCAGGGTTTCAACTGCAAAACAGTTTTTTTGCATTACTAGGTGGCTTTTTCCTGACATGAAACCTCTCTGGTGTATATTTGATAATTTGGTTACAAGTAGAAGATATGAAGTTGAGCTTATACACCTCTTATTCATTTTCCCTATCAAAACAGTCATAACATTTAACTTTGGATTTCAAAATCAAATTTGTCCAACGCTGCTATGCCTTTCCACAAACACTTTTCTTTTTAAATATATGGGCACCTAATTATCACAGATGCCTAAGGGACAGTGGCTACAGGCATGCTTAAGTTCAAGGTAAAGAAAAGTAGGAGTAACTGAGTAATTTGCTATTATTTAGTTCTGGTTTTTAATAATATATTTCCTCGTTGCTCACAGTTGAATATTTGATCCCTGCAGGAAAATATCCTAAATCGTGACATGAGAGAGAGGAAAGGAGTTGTTCTGAAAATGCCAATAATATGTTTATGTTAGAAATTTCTTATGATTTGATCTCACTACCAGGTGCCATTGTTACTAATCTCATAATCATGAATCCTCATGCAAGCATCTGAATTCTAACAAAAGTTTTAGCCACTCAAGATGATCATTTTTTTTTATTATAGGACATATGAAAAGAAAAAAGCAAAACTTGAGCAAAAATTTTGTACCTTTCTCACAAGTCTTATAACTGCTATTATTTAGTTCTGGTTTTTAATTATATGTTCCCTTCGAATTGTGATGCTAGCTGACTTCAATATTGTTGAAATCCATTGCTTATGTAAGGTGTACAGTTAGAACTCTGCATCAGTACCTTTAACCATGGGTCTAGGAACCCTATAGAGAGCAGATTTGCCGATGGCTCCTTATTTCTTGAAGGTAGAATTATTGCAGGCATTAATAAGTGATCTTCCTGGATCTTTTTTTTTTTTTAACAATTCCCCATAATAATTCTTAAAATACCAGCATTAACATCGATTAGGCCTCATTACCATTGAAAGAACATTTGAACCATTGTTTCAGATAATGACTATCAAAGAACAACTGAATAGCTTCTAACCAATGTAAATAAAATAAAATAAAACCTACATTCAAGATTTTTTTTAGCTTCCATAGATTTCCTCTACTATCTCCAGTTATTCAACATTGTGACTTCAGAGATTGGCATTGGTTGGGCTTTTTAAAAGATATAAAAACACAGTAAACAAAAATGTCTCCAGGAACAAGCTAGGCCAAGGTTGAGCACAGCCGCTCAACCCAGCCATGTGCCGCCATATTGGAAAACTCTTCCAATGGGACAGATTCTCAGATCATTTTTGCACAAAGCTAGAATGTCAATTTTTTTTTTCATGTGAACTCTCCTGTGTTTTTTGAATCCTGGCAAATCATTTAAAAATATTTACTCATGTAGAGTGTGCAACATCACTGCTCTGACAGACTGGAGAATCCGATGCATGGATCACATGGCTGTTGGCTAGAGGCCTCAGCTCATCACCATGTGGACCTCTCCAGAGTGCTGCTTGACAAGTCTCACGACAGGGTANTGACCAAAAAAAAAAAAAAAAAAAGAAAGACAAATTGCTACATTGCTGTCCATGGCTAGCCAATTAGAAAACTCCTTTTAAAAATGACTTTCTACTCTTCATTTCTCTTAGCTAGAACTCTACCTGTTTTAATATTCCTGGCCTAACCTTTCTCTACTTGAAATTCAGTTTTCATTCTGACTCAAGTCAGGTTTATCGAAGTGTAATATGCATGAAGCAAAACTCGCCCTTTTAAAGTATGTAGTTTGAAGAGTTTTAGCAAAAGTGTATAGTTGTGTAACCACCACTATGATTAAAATAATAAGCCTTTTCTTCACCCCAAAATATTCCATGGTGCCTCTTTGTAGAGATTTACTCCCAAGAGGCTCAGTCTTTGGCAAACGTGACTATTATTTTAATCACCAGAGTTTTGCCTTTTCCAAAACGTTGCTCCGTGTGTTAATAGCTTCCTTGTTTTCCTTGTTGACTAATATCCCATTGCACAGGTATACAGTAATCTATTAAGCTATTTACTCATGATGGACATTTATTATTTTTCACAAATGTTGGCTATTATCAATAAAGTTGCTATAAACATCCATGTACTTGTTATCTTCTCAACATATATTTTCATTTCTCCTGGGCAAATACCCAGCAGGGAAATTGTTGGTCACAGTCAAGTGTATGTCTCACTTTTTCAGAACCTGTCAACCTGTCTTCCAAAGTGATTGTACCATTCTGCACTCCCACCAGCCACTCATCATGTACTGGTATCCCACTGAAGTTTTAATTTGAATTTCCCTAAGGACAAATGATATCAAGATCTTTTCATGGATTCATCTACAGTCCATGTGCTTATATTTTGGACAGTATTCAATCAAATATTTTCCTACACTGAGTTCTTTGTCTTCTTCTGGAGCTTAAGAGTTCTCTATATATTCTGCATACAAGTCCTTGATCAAGTATGCTGTTTTAGTCAGCTTTTTCACCGCTGTGACTAAAAGATTCAACCAGAACAATTTAAGAGGACAAAAGGATTATTTGGGGGCTCATGGTTTCAGAGGTCTCCATCCACAGAAGTCTGGCTCCATTCCTTGGGGCTCCAGGTGAGGAAGGACATCATGGCCGAAGAGTGTGGCAGACGGAAGCAGCTCACATGATGATCAGGAAGCAGAGAGAGACTCCACTCTCCAGAGACTTCACTCTCCCCTAAGCCACACCCCCAACGAACCACCTCCTCCAGCCACACCCCACCCCCAGTTACCACTCAGTTAATCCCATTAGGGATCAATTCACTGATTGGGTTAAGGCTATAATGCAGTCATTCCTCCTCCAAACCTTCTCACACATTGTCTCACACGTGAGATTTTGGGGGACACCACATATAAACCATAACATAATGTGTTTCACAAACATTTCTTCCAGTCCGTGCCATGTCTTTTCATTTGGAAGAATAGGGCAATGATTTAAGAGGACATGTTTTATATATTCTTCTTTATTAAGTCTTTAAGTCTTCTCCAAAATATAGTTTTCCTAGGTAAAGTTACAAAGATCTCTTTCTCCTCCTATTTTGTTCTCTGAAAAGCTTCTCTATTACATTTATAATCCAAATTGAGCTTTTGAAAAATACAGTTTGAGGTCAAGGTCAACGTCTTCTGACTTTGGAGATATTGAAACGCCCACGATGTAAGCATGGCAGGCAGACGTGAGATTACCCTGGGTGAAGACCCTGGCCAGTCAGAGGAAGCTGCTCTTTGGTGCCATAGCCATCTACGGCTGCCCTATTCTTCCCTACAAATTACTTGTGGTCATTTTCTCTAATGGCATGTTGAGCATCATCTTCTCTTGATTCTTCAATGTTATGCTGCTGATTTAGAAAACTGGACAATTATCAATTTCACTTTCAAGCTGTGGGGCAGCACTGCAGACCTGTCCCACCTGGTTATTGAACAGCTACAGAAAACTGAGCAAAATGCTCTTTGTCTTCTCTCTAAATGGGGGTTGCTACAGTTTGAAACTTAAATGAGCCCCAAGGTGTATGTATTTTTTTTTTAATATTTATTTATTTTAAATTTTCGGCAGACACAACATCTTTGTTTGTATGTGGTGCTGCGGATCGAACCCGGGCCGCACGCATGCCAGGCAAGCGCGCTACCGCTTGAGCCCATCCCCAGCCCCCAAGGTGTATGTATTAAAGGCATGGTCTGGGGTCTTAAAGTGGCAGAAATTTGGAGAAGTAGAAGCTAGTAGAAAGCCCATAGGTCCATTTGGGGTGTACCTTGAAGGGTAGGCTGGAGTCAGCACTCTGGTGCACGCCTATAATTCCAGGGATTCAGGAGGCTGAGGAAGGAGGATGGCAAACTGAAAGCCAGCCTCAGCAATAGTGAGGCTCTGAGTAACTCAGTGAGATCCTGTCTCTAAATAAAATAAAAAATTGAGCTGGGGATGTGGCTCAGAGATTAAGTGCCCCAAGTTCAATCCCCAGTACACCCTCCCCCCCAAATAAAGAAATAAATAAAAGTAAAAGGGCATGCTGGAACCCTGGTGCCTCTGTCCATGAGATGAGTCGATTTGCTCTACCATGAACTCTTGCCATGATGTGCAGTCATAGACCCCAAGGAATGGGATCAATTGATCATGGACTAGATGTTCCAAAACTGGGAGCTAAAATAACTCTTTTATCATTATAAGTTGATTAGCCCAGGCATTGGTCATGGTAACAGAAAGATGAGTTACAGAGAGGTTAATAAATAAGTGAATTTTCTCCTCTTTGGTTTTGTAAAATTTTTTGGGTACAACGTGAAGCCTTTAATGTAAATATCATTTGAGGAGGCAATGTTACCGAAAGAACTGCACCATGATTTTTTTTTTCTTCTGAACATTTTAAATATCACAGAACTCAGCCAAACAGACCACAATACACACTGCAATTCAGACTCCCTGGAGTTTGGTACATGGTTCTTGGCATCGAGGACTTTCCCCCACCCCCTTGCTTATTTCTCACCAGTCAATACCCCAAGCTACTCCAGTAAGAATTTCCTCACTCATTCCGACTTAATCTTAGAGAAGTCGTTGCTGTGTCTTTCTAACTTCTCTGCCCCCAGAATACCTGCTTTGTTTCTTCTGCACAGCTGTGACTAGCAAGGGAGAGAGGCGGCAAAGCAAGGAGATGTCATTCAGAAAAGCAAAAGCCTCCAGATGAAGATGTTTTATTTTCTTTCTCTATGAGGATAAAACTTTCTACTTGGCTAGAGCATTTCTGCTTTGCTTTCCCACAAGACAAAGCACTTTCTTTTCTCTATAGCTTGGCTTTTCCACTTTGGACACAGCCTTACCTTGATTTGCAATGCTGTGTTTCTTCACCACACCCTCTTGACACTGAGCCATCTTCCACTCTTGATCACTGTTTTTGGCCAGAGATGGACAAAAGGCTTGACTAAGATGGGTGCAAGGGAGACGAAGAAGTCAGGAAGCCAATTTTGGTAACCAAGGTCTCCCTGGAAGAGGAAGAGAAAAATTCAATGGTAGAAATGAGGAATTTTCACACTGGGCATAAGGGGTGGATGACTTATTGCATTCAGGTGCATAGGAAACTAAATACATGAGTGATATACATGAGACAGATATGCACAAAATTCTCCATCCAAACAGCCTTTGTCAAGGTCACGTTTGACTTGCATACTGCTTGTATTAATCAGGGTCCTCTAGAGGGACAGAATCAACAGGAGGTATGATTATAAAAGGGGACTTATTAGGTTGGCTTAGGCGACCAGAAGCTGGAGAGTCCCCAGTGGCCGTCTGCAGGCTGCAGAGCTGGAGGAACCAGCAGGTGCGCAGTCCAAGAGGCTGAAGCCCTACAACAAGAGGGGTCAGTGGTGCTACCCTAGTCCAAGAGCAAAGGCTTCTGGAGAATCACTGGCAGAGTCCACTTTGGAAAAGTGAAGGAGCAAGAGTCTTATATGCTCAGGTGATCTCAGCAGCCATCAAGAAGAACTCATTCTAGAAGAATCAAACTTGCATCTGCGGCTGCTTCCTTGTTCCTCCAAATTTTATTCCATGGAAGCCTCTAATCTATTGGATGGTCTGCTCATGCTTTAGGGAGGGTCTCCATTCCAGCTGGCCATCCCACCTGCCAATCATTCCTAGACACACCCTCACGGACCCACCCAGAAGCCCCTTACCCTTCCACATCTCTTAACCCTGTCAAGTTGACAATTTGGATTAACCAGTACACGGCTAGACCTGATGGTTCAATCTCAGCCCACATTCACTCTACCTCTGAGCAGAAGTGCTATGGAGGGTCATCCTTCTTCCTCAAAAGACCTTCATCTGTCTCTTGGGACACCACTTTCCTCTGTTCCCTACTTCTCCTCCATCTTCTGTTTCTCAGTCTGCTCTGCTCGTGGCCCCTTAACTTCCCAACCTCAGGACCTGGACAGCTCTCCTTCCTTATCAATATCCATGTCCTAGGGGGTTGTATTCTGCGTCCTCAGTCTACATATTACTATGGGAGGCAGAATAAGAATACGGTCCCTGAGATGTCTACATCCTGTTCCCAGGAACCCGAGAATGGGTTCCCTTGTATGGCAAGAGGAAATTAAGTCTGTAGATGAAATTAAGGTTGCTAATTATCCAAACTTAAATTGGAGAGATTAGCTGGGACCCCCTCCAGGCAGGTCCAGTGTTAGTATTAATACTAATATTAAGAAGTAAAGTCTTTAGGGATGGGATTAGTGCCTTTATAAAAGAGCCTTGAGGAAGTCTGTTGACCACTTCTACCATGTAAAGTCCCGGCAGTGAGACACCATGACCTGGGAGACAGAACCTTCCCCAGGTATCAAATCTGCTGATGCCGCTACTTTGGACTTCCCAGCCACGGGGACTGTGAGGGATCAATTTCTTTCTGTCCTAAAGCTGCCCAGCCTAGGGTATTTTATTACAGCAGCTAGCATATAGGCAATAACACGTCAAAATCTGGCACATCTGTTAAGGGCATGATGCTTTGCAATTATTGAGAATCCCTGAATAATATTCTTTTGTTTAGATGAAGTACCTCCAAATGGATGTAAAAAAAAATCAATAACTTTGGTACTTCACATTGAATTGAGATGATCTGGATCGATAGCCTCTCCAAATCTCCTTTGCTTATAGGCTTGCTATCTCTTAGGCCACCGATAAAACTTGATCCTTTTAAAATGAATGATTTTTTTTTTCTTCCCCTGACTGGTCATCAGAATCACTTCTGGCTCTAAAAAAAACCAGAATCCTCTCTAGCTTCCTGAGTCAGCAAACTCCCAAGAGTTGAGGCTGGGGCATTTCTACCACAAACAAACTTAGCCATCTCTTTCTAAGTTCATTTAGATGCAAAGCTGTTTGGGAAATCAATGGCTTAGAAGTCCAAGCCGTGTTAAAATATGAATATCCCTGGAATACACGAGTCCCACTCAGGATGGAGATAAAAATTGTGCTTCCTTCCTTCCTCAGTCTTCTGTGAAGATCCAACTAAATGAGGTTACACATTGCTAGTTTACAATTTTGTCTTAACAATGTTTCCAAAAACATGGGAGGGAAAAGTAACAGTGTCTTTTTTATGACAAAGCTTAAAATAGAACCCGAGCATATGCACAATAACTAGTTCTCTCACCCAGAGGTGTCAGCTGTACTTTCCAGTGTCACAATGACACAGCCATGAAATATTAAGACTTGCCCAGGACTGGAAGTTGTTCACAGGGACAGAGGTAAAGCCTTGTCTTCTCAAGCTAAGCAGAAAGAAAACGGTTAACGGGAGGCAGCTCTGTTATTTCTAGTAGCACTAGGTAACAAGAAATTCCTTTGTTTTAAACACAAAAATTACGTTGTGGCCATAGCGTCCCTGCAGGGGATGGAGACACAGGGACAAAGCCGAGCTTTCAACTCAACCCTCACCGTGATGTGTGTACCTTCTAAAGGAAGATGTCTCATCTCTGAGGCATGTGGGGTGCCAGAGTCGGTCCCCTCTTCCTTTCTTTCTGACTAGAGATGGATGCAGCAGAGCTGATTGCAAAGTCGGAAGGATGGACCGCCAGAGATGGCCGTCTGGATGCTGTTAAAAGGAGGGAGCTGATTTCCGGGGTTCTGATGTGGTCACATCATCTGTAAATTACAGCGCTCAGCTGTTTTTTCCATGAAGCCATTATTCTGCCATTGGCTTAGCTGCCAGTGACTCTTCACCAGGCGTAAAGACTCCGGAGCAGCTGTCTCAGGAGCGAGCCAGATCAGGGAGAGGAGATGCATGGAGAAACAAAGGGTGCCCGATTGGATTAATTTGTGCTTAACATTTTTACATTACCTTCTAATCACCATGCGATGAATCTGACCCTTGAAACAAATCCTGCTCTTGCCACTGGTTTCGATTTGAACGTGTCTTGAATCTTGACCATTCAACCCTCCAGGACCTGACAAAAGACCCATGGTGATGAGAACCTTTGGTGTCTTCCTTGGTGTTAATTACTTCGATTTCAGTCATCTTTCCTAATCATGGGTCTGGAGGCTTTAGAGAGTTGTGGGAAGGAGTCCCTTTATATGTTTAAAAAATGCTTTCCAGGTGTGCATTCTGGAAGCTTTTAAATAACCTTTGAAAAGAATAAGTGAGGTAACCCCTGCAGGAACCACATGAATCTCTGATAAAGCATTAGAAAACAGGGAATGGACCCCCCATTTGACCCAGCTATCCCACTCCTTGGCTTATACCCAAAGGATTTAAAATCAGCCTTCTACAGTGATACAGCCACATCAATGTTTATAGCAGCTCAAATCACAATAGCTAGACCATGGAACCAACCTAGGTGTCCCTCAATAGATGAATGCATAAATAAAATGGAATATTACTCGGCTTTAAAGAAGAGTGAAATTATGGCATTCGCCACAAAATGGATGGAGTTGGAGAATATCATGCTAAGTGAAATAAGCTGATCCCCCCAAAACCTAAGGCTGAATGTTTTCCTCCAATATGTGGATGCTAATTCACAATAAAGTAGGGGGCACTAGGGAAGAATAATGTTACCTTAGATTAGGTAGAGGGAATTGATGGGAGGGAAGGGGAGTGGATGTGGGGATAGGAAAGATAGTAGAATGAAACAGACATTATTATTACTGTATGTATCTATGTGACTGCATGACTAATATGATTCTGCAACATGTACACTCAGAAAAATGAGAAATTATAACCCATTTTTGTATGATACATCAAAGTGCATAAATGCATTCTACTATCCTGGATAACTAATTAAAACAAATTTAAAAATTTTAAAAAAAGAGCATGCTGTTAGTGTACATTGGGTTTCCAATCAATGAACATCTATTTTTGTAGTTTTTATGTTTAAATTAATACCAGTACTCATGATAATGATAGGCAGACCCTTGTCCCCATACTACCGGAATCCTTGACAAGAGCTTCTTAACTTTTGACAAAATGATTTTGAAACCATCAGCTTACTACAAAAGAGCTGAAGAAAATGATCATTTTTACCCACTTGTATTAAGAACCAGACAGCCTAGTTTTCCACAAACCACACACAGCAGCACACTTAGTGTGAATAGGCTTCCTCCTCCTTAAATGCAATAGGAGTCCTCACAGAGGCTAGAATCTACCTTTTTTTATTTCCAAAAGCATCATGAAAACATGAGTCATGATACCTTTGAAAGTGCCACTTCAAAAACACCTTTTAGGAATGACAGTAACATTTGTGAAAATTGCAGTAATGATATGACACAAAAATGCCTTATTTCTCAGCCTGAGTGGAAAGATGACCTGGAATGTCTCTCTTAAATAGAGCCTTCTCTGTGGGCTCCACCCTAGGGCTCTGCCTCACAATAAACACACCCATTGAATCAAAAAAATCTGGACTGCTAAGGGGGGTGTTTGAGACATGGAATGTGCTCAAGACATCTTCTATCTTCTATCGGTCTGTCATACATTCAGGGCTAAAATGTGACAATAGACATGAAACTCACTCAAAAAGTTTTTTCAGAAACTTCCAACAGTAAGTTGGCTAGGTATTTCCACTTCCATAGTTGTCAAGAGGAGAAACCAGCTTATGTTGGACTCAATGGCACATTATATTAATGCAGCACAATACACTGTATCAGCACGAATCATGAGATCTTGAGTATATCATAGTGAATGCTAAGTCCTACTGTCATGTGACTGCTGTGACAAGATTTGGTAGATGAGAGAATAGCCAGTTACTGAGGCATAAGACAGACTTAAGAGGCCATTCTTACCTAACTTTGATAGGGTAATCGAATAAAAATTCAAATTTAAAAGAGAATAAAATCATGGCATTTGCAGGTAAATGGATGGCGTTGGAGAAGATAATGCTAAGTGAAGTTAGCCAATCCCAAAAAACAAATGCTGAATGTTTTCTCTGATATAAGGAGGCTGACTCATATTGGGGTAGGGAGGGGGAGCAGGGGATAATCAATGATGGTGGAATGTGGTGATCATTATTATCCAAAGTACATGTATGAAGACACAAATTGGTGTCAATATACTTTGTATACAACCAGAGATATGAAAAATTGTGCTCTATATGTGTAATAAGAACTGTAATACATTCCACTGTCATACATAAATTTAAAAAAAATCAAATCTGCTTCTCCTACCTTCTTTTGGTTTACACATGAGGTGTCCCCCAAAGGCTCATGTGTGAGACAATACAAGAATGTTCAGAGGTAAAATTATTGGGTTATGAGAGCCTTAACCTAATCAGTGGATTAATTCACTGATGGGTCAACCAGGCAGTAGGATGTGGCTGAAGGACGTGGGTCTTTGGAAATGTGCCTTTGGGGTTTCACTTTTGTCCCTGATGGGTGGCACTATCTCTCCTTCCTGGTGGCCTGTGCTGTCTCTCACCAGCCTGCCCTTCCATCATGATGGACCCGGGCCAAAGGCTATCTGTAGACTGAGCCCTCAGAAACTGTGAGCTGCAAAGACACTTTTCCTCCTCTGTATTGTTCTTGTCAGGTCTTTTGGTCACAGCCATCAGAAAGCGAACGAAAACACATCTTGTAGGTACAACGGTGACCTTTTCTATTTGGACCGCTTTCAGAATTGCAGAATCGGCTTGTGTATGATTTTGGAAGTGGGAGCCAAAGAACTGTGAATAACAGCCAAAGAACTGTGAATAAGACCTGTTTCTACTAAAGGAAAAAAAAAAAAAAGACATCGTCTCTCCTCTGTTGGAGACAGAATTGAAGGCGCTCTTGATGTACAAAAGTAGCTTCAAATGTGTCGGACAAAATACTTGGTTTTCCTTTGAAAGAATAAGAAATGGTACCTCTGTGGCAACTCTGCTGTTGCCACAAACTTTTGTCACTTTTCTTTCTTTCTTTTCAAAAAACTTCCTGAGAGAATGTTCACAGGGTAAAAGGAAAAACTTTCACTTTGACCAGAGAGAAAAACTATTTCTACCCTGAGACGTCGGTGGAGGGACTGAGAAGTTGGTGAGGTTTCAGGCTTTTCTCTCACCCCAAGGGAGTGGTGGAGGGAATGCACATTCTAGAATCAGTGAAACTTGGGTTCAAAGCCTGGTTTTGTCCTTAAATGTCCATAAACTTGGGTGAGGCACTAGGTTCTGAATCACAGGGGCAGGTTAATTTAAAAAAAGGGAGTTTGGCTCACTCTTCCCCTCTACCTCCCCCCTTCCTCCTCCTCTTTCCTTGCTGTCTTGCCATATGGTGCCTTCTGTCATATTATGACACAGCAATAAGGTCCTCATCAAATACAGCCCCTTGATCTTAGACACCCCAGCCTCCAGAACCATAAGCTAAATAAACTTCAGTTGTTTGTAATTGGCCCAGCCTGTGGTACTCTGTTACAGAAACACCCAACAGACTTAGGTAGGTGAATGGTTGATGTGCTAGAAAGAACCAAGTTCCTAAAATCAAACCAACAAAGACCCTTCTCCGTCAATTATTTTCTATCATGGTTACTTTGGAAACATGTCTTTCTGAGCCTCACTTTTCTCAAATAAAAAAATGTGGGCTTTCCTACTCTCATTCTAAAATGGTTATGCAGATAAAATGTAATTGTGTATGTAAAAATAACTATTATGGTGCCTGGTACAAAGACATTCAATAAAAATTGTGGTTGTAGGTTAAATACTCCTTATCTGCAGCACATGGATCCAGGAATGTTCAAATTTGGAGTTTTTTTGGTAATATTTTCATAAATGTTTATCAGTGGAGCATACCTAATTCAAAAATCCAAAACCCTTAAATCTTTTCAGATATAAAAGACATATTAAGCTTTTGGAGCATGCTCACCCTGTGGGATGATATGGACTTCAGGAAACAGGTAGGTTTGAACAGTCGGATCTAAGAGTCCTTCAGGTAGCGGCTTTCTCATCCACGTGAAATCTGAACTTCTGCATCAAGCTTGTGAGTTTCCCACCAAAGTCAATATGCCATTGATTCTCTCTGAATTAATATTGCTATGAGCTGGTAGCAGATGGTATGGGCCTTCCTGCCCTCAGTTGAAAAATGAGATGCCACAAAGATTCCCCTCCTAACTCCCGAGTTTGGGGAAAAGACTATGTTCAACGGAAACTAGTAAAAATCAAACATACAACGAATGAGATCAGCCACCTATAGAAACAGGCAGGCACTTGCAAATACAGGACATGGTACCCCACCCCCCCTCTAATCAAATCACTGGGTGGTACCGGCTGGTTTCTGAATGGTGCACAGAATGCCCTGTCAGGCGCAAATGCTCTGCAACTTAAAAGACAGAGTTCAAATGTGTAAGATTTTAACAAACTCTGCCAAAGGGTAAGAGATGAGAGGATTAACATAACTGGAAATGTTTTATATGGTCCAGAGAAACATTACTATAGATCCTTAAAACAAAACAAAACAAAACAAAAAGAAACTCTTTTCTTTGTCCCATGAATCCTTCTGAAAATGAACTTTGTTTACTAGCTAAGTCCATAAAAGGAAAGGTGGGTGATACAGCGTAGCATATTCTGTTTCTTGGCTCTTCCCTGTAAATCAAAACACTAGTCCTTTAGTTCACAGACTAATTTGATTCCTTTGGCTAGCATACATCCGTTCTCTAGAGCCGAGACATTTCTGTGTAAATTATTCATATAAAAGGATAAGAAATGACCCTAAACAGGAGAAGGGAGAAGCAGCCTAGAGAAAACAAACAAACAAAAAAAATGGAGAGAATTCATTATTTCTGAATTTCTACGAGACCCAGAGGTTTGTATCAGATATTAAGACCAGAGTGATCCCTTAGGGGAAAGTATTGTAGAGGAACCTGGAAGAGCAGCTGTCAACGTATTTGGACAGATGGTGCATCCTTAAGATGAGAAATACGTGAGAGAGGATCTCTTTGGATGGTCCCTTTACGTTTTGAAAACAGTTACAGTTTAGAATACCACAATAAATGAAATATATATATCGACAGTAAGAACAGTTTGGGTAATTGCTAAAAGTCAGCAACAGCTGGGCATGGTGGCACATACCTGTAATCTGACAGGTTCAGGAGCTGCAGATGGGGAGTTCAAAGCCAGCCTCAGCAACTTGGTGAGGACCTAAGCAACTCAGTGAGACCTTGTCTCTAAATAAAGCATTAAAAAAACAGGCTGGGGATGTGACCCAGTGGTTGAGTGAACCTAGGTTCAACACCTGGTACCAAAACCAATAAAAAAGTCAGCAACAATTTATCAATATTGTTCGTGACTTTTTTTTAAGCTCCAGATGTGTATTTTGAGTATGATCAAGAGGCAGACAGCCCTGAGACTGTGTTTTGAGTTGTCATTTCTTATAATTGTGGTTTTGAACAACTTTTTACTTGAGTTTCTATTTCCATGTGCAATATTTTATAATAGTTATTTAATGCCAAATAATAAAACATCCCAAACGTGGCTTCAAACAACCACCATCTCTTATTTCATGCTTTTCGGGAGTCAGGAATTCTGGAACAGCTTAGCTGGGTGGTTCTAGCTCAACATTTCTAATGAGGCCACAAGGGAAATGCTGATTGAAGCGTAATCCTGCTCTGACAGACTGGAGAATCCGATGCATGGATCACATGGCTGTTGGCTAGAGGCCTCAGCTCATCACCATGTGGACCTCTCCAGAGTGCTGCTTGACAAGTCTCACGACAGGGTAGCTGGCTTCTGCCAGAGCAAGAAACAGCAAGGAAGAAATTTCCCTTGTAACCTAGCCTGTAGAGCCACACACCATCATTTTCTCAAGGTCTATTGATTACAGAGGCCAATCCAGATATACTACGGGAGAAAGCTATTCATGGGCATAAAAACTACGAGGTGGAAATTACTGGTGGATAACTTGGAGGTTGGCTATAATAACAACTTTCTAAGTGAATAAAATAGTGCACAAAATATATTATCCTATTCCCTGAGATATAAGCATTCAGTGATAAAGTCGCTAAAGTCTAAGAACAATCTTCAAGCTTCTTCCATTATGAGAGCTTAAGTGCCTAGTTATTGCTATGATTATATTGCCAATATTATTATTACTCCTATCAATTTACCAAAGGCTCTAGCCATACTGTAGTACGGTTACTATTATCAGACGATTCTTCCTTTTGAGAGACTAACTTGGAGATGGTTATTTGGGGATTCAATAATGGTCACCCATGTGAGGACAGTCTTCCCCCTAAATTCTGTCCAGATACCCAAGACCTTCTTTAATTGAATCCAATTTATTTGCCTCTTTCCCCTGGAAACTATATTCTGAATCTTGAGAACGTGGGGAGAAGAGGAACCCATATGATAATTAATTATATTCTAGTTTTCTATTATTGCTTTAAGCAGATGGGGAGTATTATATTTATCTTGTTTCATAGATGAGGAAACCTGGACCCAGAGAAATGAGGTGGCTTGTCCAAGCTTCCCCAGAACATTAGATGGAGTGCCATAACTGAGCTCAGATCTTGCACATCAGGGCTCATTACATGTCCCTTTGCCATGTGTTACCTGGAGTCTGGACAGAGCCTGGTTTAATGGAGGGGTCCTGCTACTGATTGTATTTGGTTTTTCCTCCCCCTGCCTTTCTATGTCAGAAAAGGAGGAAGCAGAAGTAGTTGTGGAAGACACTGATATCAAGTTCATCTCAGAGTGACCGGCAACAGTATCCTTTGGGAAGGTAAAGAGCAAGATAAAGACAAGGACCCTCTCCCTCTGGCAAATAGACTCAGAAAAGTGGGTGATGCCCTTATCCAAAGGGAGGATGTGGCTGGGGAGACGTTGTGTTGAGAAGGCTTGAAAGAAGAGCTACCCCAGGCTATGGAGAAAGGAAATGAAATCACAGAGGAAATAAGGACAGTAACCATGACGAAACCAGAGTTTTGAGAGGAGACTCGATTCCCTGCTTTGCCAATTTCCTTCTGGATCCTTGTCTTGCAAATCTGAAGAGTAAAACCCGTCGGACAATTGTGTAATGATGGTAAAGGAAGGGAAGAGCAAATGGGAGTCTTGGGACAGCTGTGTGTGTGAGCTGATCGAGCCTCTGCAGTGAGGTCCCGCCTCCCAAGGTCAGCTGCTTCTCACAACCTGTTTCCTCTGCATATGAGACAGGGGCTTGTGGGTGCTCAGAACCTGATATGGCAACACAAACATGGAAAAGAATAGTGGATGCCTCAGAGATTCCCCTGCATGAAATATGATTCTGATCCGGAAGATCAGGTCCTCTGAGATATTTTCATGGTGTGCTTCGTACTCCAGAGCCAATGTTTCAGATAGCTTTTCCATCACTTGTGACCACAACACTCCACAAGAGCAACTTAAGGAGAGAAAGTTGATCTGAGGCTCACGGTTTCAGGGGTCTCTGTCTACACGGGGCTGACTCCATTGCTCCAAGCCCAAGGTGAGGGAGGTCTTCACCCAGGGGATGAATGCTGTTCATTCCTGGTGGGGCCAGGAGGCAGAGAGAGAGATGGAGGAAGGGGAGATGGGGCCACAGAGAGGAGGCACCCTTCCCCAGTGACCCACCTCCTCAAAGCATCTCCCAGCTGCCTACAGTTACCACCCAACGGGTCCTTTCAAACCAGGATGGGCTGACTAGGTTACCGCTTCCATCATCCAATCATTTCACCTCGGAATATCCCTGTATTCACAGGCGCTTTGTGGTGACACTTCACATCCAAACCGTAACAGTCTCCCTGGAAGTTTCTATGGGGATGGTTTTGCTCGCATCCTCTCTTTCTTTTTTAGATCTAAGCACGGTCTCCTCTGCCTGCCTAGGAATTAGCAACAAGACACAGCCGGAGTTTAGATTTCCTGTGATGAGCAGGAGGGTAGCAAGCATGCAGGGGGTCTTGTTGCAAGAGACAACACGGGGTTAATCTTATACTGTTCTGAACCAGGACTTTTTGCACAGTAGCATCTGGCTGCTGATGAATTTAGTTTTATCCTAAGTGGAAAATCAAGAGTCAAACTGCAGTAGTTCCCAGTGGACTGCCCTCACCTCACACCCAGAAATCCCAGGAGCACCGCTGCGGTAATTACCGAGCTGTGGTGCAATACATGGTCTTGTTTTTATCTCTGCAAACACAGTCCCCGAAGCCCCAATCTAAACCGTGTGGAATTTCTCACCCTTGTCTGTAAATGAGGCTGAACCATTTCCCAAGCCTGCCACCATTTCCTGCAAACTGAAGCACATCTCTGTCCTCACCAAGACAGCTCCTCCCTTTCGATGGGAAGAGGGACACCTCGTTTCACTGCAAAGTGAACAGCAAGTAAACAGAGAAATGTGATTAACATGCAGTAGTGTGACTCCCTCTGTGAAGGCAGAGGGCTTCCTCTGCATTCCTGAGCTCAAAAGCCTGGAATGACGATTTTCTTTATCTTGGGAGCCTTTTGGAGCCGAATAGAAGAATACATTTTTAAGTAGAAATTCTCCTAAATGATCAGCTGCGGGACCTCAGAGGATAGATGATCCAATTCGCTTTCAAGAATACAAAATACGCCCACAGTCTTCCACCTGTGGACCGTTTCTAAAAGGAAGTGACCCATTGCAATGGGCCCCCCTCCTGGCTCAACGTGCATTATGAATAGTTGTTTCGCCTAAAATGTTCAGTAAATATATTTCATAGACTCCTAGGGAGCAGTTGGTCACTCATGCAGATCGATGGCTAAAATTTCAGCAGACCTAGGCTTGAATTGAAACTGGATGATTTATCATCTGTGGAGCTTAACTTAAAGAAATTTATTTAAATCGTCTGAGCCGCAGTTTTCTCATCCGTAACACAGAATTAAAAGGGGGAGTGTTGGCAGTGCTTCTGCAGTGACTATAGGGACAGTGTCTTAATGTCATACTCAGCACACAGCAGATATGTTCATACATGCAATTAAAACTTCATGCAGAAAGATACACCTATCAATGTGAAGTGACCCATCTGTGGTCACACAGCTGATCATTTAAGAGAATTTCTAGTAAAAATCAGCTCTCAGAATTCCTAGACAAGGGCTCTTTTCTTTCTTCTTTTCTTTGGGTACCAGGGATTGAACCCAGGGGTGCTTAACAACTGAGCCACATCCCTAGTTCTTTTTTTTACTTATTATTTTGAGACAGGAGTTTGCTGAGTTGCTTAGGGCCTCACTGAGTTGTTAAGGCTGGCTCTGAACTTGCCATCCTCCTGCCTCAGCCTCCCAGGACACTGGAATTTCATGTGGGCACCACCACAACTGGCTAGTGCCACACTTTCTGTTACTCATGAAAATTGGGTATGAATTCAGCCCTTTTAGACCTTTATTCAGCAAAGAACAATAATGGATCTCTAAAATTTTTACCAAATTTGTGTGTTATTCTAGACATGCTAGATCAGTATCTGTATTTTTAAATATCTATATTTTTTCCCAAGTGCTTCTCTTGAAATCTCTCTGTTAACTATCGATCAGAGAGTGGCAGGGGTTTCCAAGGTAAGTAGGAATGGAGTGAGGAGGGTATAAATTTAAGAACATGTAACGGCACTTGGGACAAGTGCCAGAATACGTGGCCCTGGGCAGAGAGCCCCAGCCTTGATCTCTTTGTTGTCAGAACCAAATGGTCCAGGGTAGCCGTGCATGATGGCCAAAATCATCTAGGCAGCATTATGATCTCCAAAATAGTTGAATTGACTTAAGAATAGAACATGCACTATTCTCTCTGCTGCAGTCTACTGAGTTACCTGGAAATACTAACCAAGTAATGTAAGGGAAATCCACATTAGAGGCCAGCATCACAGATGGGCTCCAGGTTTACAGAGTCATTGACAAGGAAATTATTGATAATGTTAGGTGCATGCATGGTGAGAAATAGAACATCTGGTGGCCCATTTTCAAAATATGGTATTCAGCCTTCATTGGATCCAGCTTCAGTCTTTTTAATTGTAGCCCTTCCCCTTTGCCCGCCCTGATTTTAAAATTAGCCAATCACATAGGTTGTACCCCAGAGTCCTCCAGTCAGGGAAGAGGGCAGCACTGCATTAGGTATATAAACAGGGCACTTGCTTGTGGTAGAAGTGAAGGTTTGCCTTGTCCACCCACTTTTGAGCTCATGTGACACCTCCTTATTTTTAAAATCACCAAGATGGTCCACAGAACCCAGTCAGTACACGGAGCTGGAACCTCTGAATATTATGCTAGGTCCAGTAATTTCTCAAAGTCGTGGGATGACAGACCCCGGCACCATCGTGAGTTAAGTGTAGATATGTTTATAAGAACCAAGTAAAGGCAGTATGGAGATTCCTTGGGAATCTGAGAATGAAACCACCATTTGACCCAGCCATCCCTCTCCTTGGATTATACCCAAAGGACTTAAAAACAGCATACTACAGGGACACAGCCACATCAATGTTTAGAGCAGCACAATTCACAGTAGCTAAACTGTGGAACCAACCTAGATGCCCTTCAATAGATGAATGGATAAAAAAAATGTGGCATAGATGCACAATGGAATATTACTCAGCAATAAAAGAGAATCAAATCATGGCATTTGCAGGTAAATGGATGGCATTGGAGAAGATGATGCTAAGTGAAGTTAGCTGATCCTAAAAAAACAAATGCTGAATGTTTTCCCTGATATAAGGAGGCTGACTCATAGTGGGGTAGGGAGGGGGAGCATGGGAGGAATAGATGAATTCTAGATAGGGCAGAGGGGTGGGAGGGAAAGGGAGGGAGGAGGGCACTAGCAAAGATGGCGTGCTAAGAGCCAAGTATATGATGCATGGCATTTTTGGTCGAAAGGTGACGCCAGCTAGCCATTGAGATGATATGATTATGTTAAGATTTGCATTCATATGGATATTGGACTCCTGCTGTTCACCTAGGCCGGCTACGGGACTCCTGGAGAGTTCCCATTGGTTGGGGAAGTACAGTAGGAGGGAGTTCCGGGGGAGGAGCTCTCTCTGCGGGTCCAGGAGGAGGCCGCGTGGGTGGGAAAAATCTCTGCCCGGGCGGTACCGGACATTGGCGGCAGTTTCAAAAAATAAACTTTGTTCCTGCTTGAGTGGCTCGTGATTTTGTGCCCAGCCAGACTGCGGCAATGGCGGAATGTGATGGACATCATTATCCAAAGTACATGTATGAAGACACGAATTGGTGTCAACATACTTTATATACAACCAGAGATATGAAAAAATGGTGCTCTATGTGTGTAATAAGAATTGTAATGCATTCTGCTGTCATTTATTTTTTAGAACCAAGTAATGAACATTTTGAGTTAAGGGACCCGTGCAATGGGTCTCTTGTAGAATTTGGTGTTTCTATGTACATGTGATGTTTAAGAGAATTTGCCTTTATTAAGTTCGTTTCGTAATTCCCCTATAAAATGTGTAATGGAGTCATTGACTGAGTTGGGATTTCACTGGGTGCCATGGCCCATGCCTGTAATCCCAGCACTTAGGGAGACTTGAGTGAGGCAGGAGGATCACAAGTTTGAGGCCAGCCTGGATAAGTGAGTGAGACTGTGTCTCAAAATTTAAAATGAAGTAAAAGGACAGTGGAGGTAGCTCAGCTATAATGCACCCCTGGGTTTAATCCTTGGTGCCACAAACACACAGAAATGCTGGGATTTCAAGTTGAGTCTTCATACATTTGCTCCACAGCACTGGAAGACTTAAGATAACTGAAAATTCACAGTTATATGATACATTTGTCAGGTGCATAAGAATGGTTTAAGTGCATAGGAAACAAACTAGCTTAAAAGGGCACATTGACCTGAGAGAGACCACGTGGGAGTGAAGCCTGCTAGGTCGTGTGTTTGGGAGTAGGGGACAGGCTGTTGGGCTTTCCCTGGCCACACCCTGTCCCTGTCAAGGGGACCCTGAAGTAGACAGAGGTCTTGTGGTGGTGCCCTCCCTCCGCCAATGCATCTCAATTAAGCTTCTCCAGAGACCCTCACCATAATTGTTCTTGTTAGCAGAATACCAGCACAGATTTCTGCAAAAGAGCTCCGCGTGGTTAGAACTTCCTATTTCCTGTTGCTCTGTCTTGCAAAAGCTCAGTTTAACTGAGGACTTGATGATGCTACTCCTGCTTTTGTGGTAAAACACGTAAAACCTCTGAGTGTTGTAAAAAATGAGACACAAAGTCGTTTCGGAGAACTCAAAGAAAAAAAAAATTACCTGCAAAAATGAAAACCTCCATATTGGATTCCTGCACAGATCGTGGAAGTGGGGAGGGGGCTGTCAGACAGGAAGGGCCACTAGGCACTGTCCAGTCTGAAGGTCTGCACTGCTTTACCATTGGCCGGCTTTAGCCACCAGTAAGTACTACCCAGATGGCCGGGAATCATGGCCACAGAGACCAGCCAGGGCACAGAACCTCTCACCCACAAACCTTCCCGGCCAAGTAAGTCCCGTCCGAGACTCTCCCAGGGGCTGCTTATGGGCAAAACAAAGAAAGAATGCGTGGACCCAGAACCCTGCTTTATCTCAAGGACCCTTTCAGTCATTGTGGTAGATTAGGTCGTGGTGACACCAAACGCTGAAGAGGAAGTTCACAAGGAAGACGGATGAGTTATAGACAAGAAGAAAGCTAACACACTTTCTCTGCACACAGCCCCTAAGCTGTGTCTGTCAATTCATCATCCTGTTTGACGCCTGGATGACTCCCAGAAAGGAGAGTTGGGAGCAGACCTGATACCAACATCCTCATGGTGCAGATGGATAGTAACCAACAGGAAAAAGTTAAGGGATTTGGAGGTAGAACAGCACCATGCCTTATAGCCAGTGCCTTATGCCCGGGGAGCCCCGCACCCAAACACGGTGCTGCTGTTTACTGCCTATGCAACCCTCTCTGAGCATGAGTGTCCTTATCTCTAAACGGGGGACCCCACAGAGCTCTCTCAGAGGGTTCTTGGGAGGATCCAGGGGAGGACATATTTCCAACACTTTATAGCACATGAACAGAATAACTGCTCAATAAACAGTAGGGGTTTTCATGGTCTAGTTTCACACCCATAGGAGGACACAAAAGTCCCCAAGAGGCAAGAGCCGGACCCTAGTTCTGTGATTGCATTTGACCCACCTGCAATTCAGACGCTGGTTGTGGGTAACGCTGCCTAACTGCTAGGCCACCGTAAGCTCCCGAGTTAGTTCCCTGGGAGCAGTCATCTGAGCTCATTAAAACTTTCCTAAAATGTCACCTGTGTCTGTCAAATTCTTCTGAGCTATTTATATCGCTTTGCTATTGTGCTGTTTACCTTAAACAGCTTTGTTCTTTTCAAAGAAAATGCACGTAACTCTTCCACATGGGTCTAAGTCTCATTTTCAATGACTGCTTCCCAGATTGGCTGGGTGACCAGTCCTAGGGGTCTGGGGAGAGTGGAAAGAGCACTGGACTAGAAATCTACTCCCTGTGTATGTGATTTTCTTATATGGGATATAGGCTTCCTATTCATTAAAAAAAAAAATTGGGTAGTAGGGATTGAGCCCAGAGTTACTTCACCACTAAACTATATCCACTGCCATTTTTATTTTGTAATTTGAGACAGGGTCTACGTTGCTGAGGGTCTTGCTAAGTTACCCAGGCTGGCCTCTATCTTGTGATCCTCCTGCCTCAGCCTCCAGAGTCACTGGGACTAGAACCATATGCAACCAAGCCCAGCTTTCTTCGTTCATTTTTAAGAGCAGAGTTTGAATGTGATGATTGGTATATGCCCTTCCACTCTGAAATTCTGTGATGGCCGATGACGGAAAGTGTATGAATATGCGAACATGGTCCACGCATGCCAATGAGGACCTCCATTTCCAGGCTGGAGTGACATCTGTTACGGCTGAGGGCAGGCAGCTTCATCTCACACAGGACAGAAATCAATACAGGGATAACAAATATTGACGCCAAACAGACTGAACTAAATGAACAAGAAAATGAAATAAGCAGCTAACCTTTACGAGAACTTCCTGCAAGCCAGGAAGAAGCCTGTCATTACCTGCCATTAGCTTACAAACTCTTCGGCATGATTCTGTGGTGCAGGTAAAAAAGTGCTATCTCCATTTCGCACAGAAAGAGTATGAAACCAGCCAAGTGCAGTGGCTGGCACCTGTCATCCCAGAGGCCGTGGAGGCTGAGGCAGGAGGATCAGGAGCTCAAAGCCAGCCTCAGCAACAGCAAGGTGCTAAGCAACTCAGTCAGACCCTGTCTCTAAATAAAATACAAAATAAGGCTGGGTATGGGGCTCAGTGATTGAGTGCCTTTGAGTCCAAGCCCCAGTACCAAATAATAATAATAATAATAATAATTATTATTATTATTATTATGTAAAATCAAGATCATTTGTCCAGGGATTCACCATTTTTATTTGAGAGTGACACAAATCCTCGACGTGAGGTAGGTATCCTCATTTTCTCATGTGAAGAAAGACAAAGCAAGTTAAAAGACCTACCCCACACCACAGTGTCCAATTGGGGGAATATTTTTCCATGGATTTTGACTTTTTTCCCATGATGTTGGGTCCCCGTTCACGAGAACACTCTTGCTCTGCTTTCCCAGTTCCTACCGTTATGTAAACAGGCTCCAGTGTCTTCCATCTTCCAAACCTTCCCCAGATCCCTGGCTTCTGCCAGCTCCTACTGCCCTATGCCTGTTGGTGCCCAGACTTAGTAAGAGTTCTCTATTCCCAGTGGCTCTTCTTCCTTGCCGCAGTCCGGCTGGGCACAATTCACGAGCCACTTATCAAGCAGAAACGAACTTTATTTTTAGAACTCACGCTGCACCACAGGAGCTCTTCAGGAATTCCCTCAGAGCCCAACTGCCCCCACCGGCTTCCCACAGCCTCTCAACCCCCACTCCTTCTGCTCTTGAGGCCGATTGGCTGGGTCGCATGGGCGGAGCCAAAAGAGTCCCCCAATGAGCAGCTCCGTGGCCTGAAAGGGCGGGGAAACAGCCGAATGAGCATCACCGTAGAGGAGCCAATCAGCTGGCAGCTGGAAGTTTGCTGGGCCGCTGTGAGCCAATCAGCTGGAAGTTTGCTGGGCGCTCTGAGCCAATCAGCTGGAAGTTTGCTGGGGCCCCTTTGGCTGTGGCTCTCAACACTTCCTCCTTCCATTCTTCCCCCAGCCAACTCTGACCTGGTCTCTCCACTCACCTCTTGCACAGAAATGACCCTTGCCAAGAGCATCAGCACCTCCATGTTGCCGAGCCTAAGGGATCTGTCCCTATCTTTCCATTTGTCCCTCAAGAGCAACTGGATCAGGTCAATGCTATTTCACTTCTTGGCTGCTGCGATCCTGTGTTCTTTTCCGTTTTTATGAGATTCTTCTACTCTCTATGATTTCAATGAGATTCAATTCTTCCCTGTGGTTTCAAGTGTGTCTATGTTCTGGCAATTCCCCCACAATGAGGGGTCAAATCCAACTATTTTTTTTTTTTTTTCTGAGCAGCATATACTCATCTCCAATGACTTAGATGAAATGATATCTCCTTCCACGGATGTCTGTCATCTTGAAAGCAACCAATCTCAGGTGGAACTCACAGTTTGCAACCTGTATCTATTGTCCCCGGTTCTCGATTTCTTTGTCTGAGGCATTTTTAAGGAGTGGTATTGTTATGATTTAGATATGAGGTGCCCCCCGCCACAAAGGGTCATGCATAAGACCATGGAAGAAATTTCAGAGGTGAAATGATTTTGCATTATGAGAGCATGAAGCTAATCAGTGCATTAAGCCACTGATGTGGATTAACCGGGTAGTAACCGTAGTCAGGTGGGGTGTGGCTGGAGGAGGTGGGTCACTCGCTGGTGGAGTGCCTTTGGGGTTCGTATTTTGTCACTGGTGATGGGAGCTCTCTCGGCTTCCTGGTGGCCATGTCCTGAGCTGCTTTCCTCCTCCCCCATGCCCTTTTGCCATGATGTTCTGTCCAGAGAAATGGAGTCAGCCCTCTATAGACTGAGACCTCTGAATCCGTGGTTGCCAAATAAACTTCTCCTCTTCTAAAACTGTGCTTGTCAGGTCTTTTGGGCACAGGGACACAAGAGCGGGCTGCAACACTGTGACTATTCTCAGAGATCACTGATGAGATTCAGAAGCCTCCCCTTTGCTCAGGCACCCCTGGAAAAGCTGTCAGCACAGGGAAGGCTACACGGAGTCACCACCCCAGTGGATCTTGGCAGACACGCGGCTGTATCCCTGTAGCCCTTCAGAAGACAGATTGACAGATTGAAATACTGGGCTGGAAATGAGAGCATTTAAAAAAATTATAGGCTATGTATGAAAACATAATGCATGAAATGGTCGAAACAAAGATTCCATCTGTAAAAAATATCTACAAGTGCTTTTGCAAGTATTCCAAGGCTTACCATTGTCCCTGTTCTAGTGACAATCAAGGTTTTACATTTCTTTCTCATTTTCTCTACAATTTTTTTTTGTTGAATATGCAAGCAGACACACACACACACACACACACACACACACACCCCTATTTATTCACAGTTTGTACATAGTTGCCCCATTTTAACAGAATAGAAATTGAGAAACAGATACTTTTTTATAACTTTTTTTCCCTTGAAAAATCATTGCTTTTGATGCATGGAGAGGATCTTGTTTTCTCTAATAGTAATTTCATTTTGAATAGACCTCAATTATTTTATTTTACTCACTGCTAGCCCCTGAGTTGTTGATATGACAAGCAATCATATAAGAAAATATGCTGACTCTTGGGCACACAGGTGAATATTATCTTTAGGATAATTGTCTGCAAACAGCACCTGCCTCTGTGTTTGTGTGACGGCCCTCGTCTGACAGTTTCTAGGGACCTTTTCAACATCACCGATCTGCTGTCTTCATGGATCACCTCGTTTTCAGAAAAGCTGGAACATGCAAACACTTCTTGCTAGAGAAGAGATCTCATTACGTGAAAGCCAGGTCTCCTCTTGCGCTGTGACATGAAGCACCACACAGTACAGATCAGGGAACAGAGAGGGGTAAGCTGATTAGTGTAAAATATCAACAGATGAAAACTGTTTACATCCCTCCTTCTCCCACTTTTTGCAATTGCCAATTTCTTTTTGTGACATGGAAAAAGAACGCGTTAATGTCCTTCTCCCCCGTGTTTGCACTCAAGGTGTTTCCAATGGTTCAACGATGTTCTCAGGGTTGCTTATAACACATCTGAAGCACAGGTGGGTGGTTTCTATTTGCAAGAGTCTATTTTTAATACATTTTTGTGCTTTGGGCTTCAAAGCGACTTCGCAGCATTCAACAGAATGTACACATCCACTGTCACCCTCATCCGTTGGCGCTGAGACTGTGTGAGAAAATTCCACAGCAGGAGGGTGCTGGGCGAGTTTTCCTTTGCTTCTAAGAAGATGGAACACCCCCCTGACAGGGATTTTATTTTCATTGTAGTGCCTTCAGCATAGCCATTGATCATAGCCTGAATTAATAAGGAAAGAACGGAAGAAAGATGGCCTGTTGCCCAGCAATGTGGGGATGTCCGGGGCCGCACAGATCCATCAGCCAGGCACGCTGGCTACTGTCTGCTCATCCATTCATTTTCATTGAGTTTCAGGACAGATAACAGCAGGCCCCTTTTTTCTGAGGCACGATCCTTTCCAACTCTGTGAATCCCACGGGGATGCGCATCAAGGTGGTGTATTGTGTCCAGATGGAGCTACTTCTCTGGATATCAACTTGTGGCAGACCACCGCTCTCTTTCACTGCCTGAATGCACCACAGTCTTGCAAAGCGAACAGGCAGAAGAAATTGGCACCCAAGGTGTCTGAGATGCAAAGGGAGACCTTTGCACTCATGGGATGGCAAAACACACACACACAATGCTTTCAAAGGATGACATGCAGGCCACCCAGGAAAACTAAAACATTCACTATAACAGGCATTTGCTGTTTCTCTTCTCTCGAATTCATTTCCCTCTCTCCAAAACTGGCTTTCTGGATTTTCTCAGCAAAGCATGTCCTCTGCCACACGCAGATCTTGTGTTTCTGCGAGGGTTCCGAATCTATTTTCACAGCCAAAGCATTCCACTTAAGTATGCCACAACACAGCATGCCATGTCCCCAGCCACGGTGACGGGTTCAGGAAGGACTCAAGGAACCGACAGAGTCATTGAGACGGAATCAGAATTTTTAGAATTCTTAGATATGGGAGGTGGGGCTCAAAAAGGTAAGGATATAAAAATAGAGCTTCTCAGGGCCCCACCACAAGTAATCTGAGGATGAACCCGACCCAACAGGACGGAGGACTGAAATGACACACTGCAGTCAGCTCTGATGGCACCTTTTGAGCCCCTGGAGAGACCTCACCCTTGGACTAGTATCACTCTGGATTAAGCCAATGAATAAAATTTTCCATTTTTTTTTTTTGTATCTGTGGACCCAGGGGTGCTTAACCACTGAGGCACATCCCCAGCCCTTTTTATTTTATTTATTTATTTATTTTGACACAGGGTTTTGCCAAGTTGCTTAGGGCCTAGCGAAGTTACTGAGGCTGGCTTTGAACTTGAGATTCTCCTGACTTCCGAGCCACTGGGATGACAGGCACACGTCACCATGCCTCGTGAAAGTTTTCGTTTTTTTTTTTTTAAAGAGCCAGTTTGAATTGGGTTCTGTCATCATGAGAATAATTTCAATACAGGCAAAATTCTGAAACTTTAAAATTGTTCCCAAAGTTTATTTTTTCTTCCCTCCATCTCTCTCTCTCTCTCTCTCTCTCTCTCTCTCTCTCTCTCTCTCTCTCTCTCAATAGAATCAACTAATTTTTAAACTGAGAAATCAGAAAACATGAAATTATCATCTTACTAAACTCCCTTCATAAGATTAATCCTTTCCTATGCTATGAAAAATCAGAACATGGGTGTTCACTCCTGGTAACTATTGACGGAGTCATATGGATTTGACATTTTTGTGAGGATAACCATTAAAACGGGCAAAAACAGACAGACTGAATAAAGGCATTGGGATAATAATGAAGAAGGAGACTTATGAACTAAGACCTAGAAGAACACAGGACTAAGATGGAGTATGTGGGATTTGTCATTCTGGAGGAGGAAGCTACGAGGCTGAGCCATACTTCTGCAAGTTTCTAGAGAGGAATAAAAGTCCAGAGCTTGTTAAGAAAGAGGGTCATGATAAGTTCCCAGCAGTGTTTTGATGGGGTCCTGGATGGCTGTACCACAAGAGGAAGAGTAAATTATAAGTGAAATATTTCTCATATGAACTGATCTCCTCTAGGATACATCTGGGTATTCTAAAAAAAGGACCTGACAATTTCTAGGGAGCTAGATTTTAAAACAACTACACGTACCATTTACAGAGCTAAAAAATGGGACAGAAGTAGTGTACAAAGAGAAAAATAGAAATTACAGAATGGGAAGCCATTAAAATTAAGAACTCAGTGGAAATATTCAACAGTAGATCAGATTTTGTGGAGAGACAGTGAAAAGACTGAAGAGAATATTTATTACAAAGCATGGGCAGTGTAACGAAAGATAGAAGAGAGAGACAGAAGCAGTTCAGAAGTCTAATGTGCATTTAGCTGCAATTCCAAAAATGTAGGACAGATAAAAAGAAGACAGAAGAGACATCTGGATGAGAGACAGGTGAGAATATCCTTAAACTTACAGAAGATATCAACTTACAGATGCAAGAAACCTCAATGGTATACTCAGTTTTTTGTTGGTTTTTTTTTTTTGCATCTGTGACTAAATAACCCAACCAGAACAATTTTAGAGGAGGAAAAGTTTATCTGGGAGCTCACAGTTTCAGAGGTCTTAGTCCATAGGAGACTAGCTCCACTCCTCGGGGCTCTAGGTGACGCAGAACATCATGGCGGAAGAGTGTGGCAGAGGCTTACATGGTGATCAGGGAGCAGACAGAGGGATCCACTCACTATGTACAAATATATACCCAAAGTCACGCCCCAATTCCCACCTCCTCCAGCCACACCCTACTACTTCAGTTACCACTCAGTGAATCCCTATCAGGGGATTAAATCACTGACTGGGTTAAGACTCTCCCAACACAATCATTTTTCCTATGAACTTTCTTGCACTGTCTTACATGTAAGTTTTTTGGGGGACACCTCACCTCCAAACCATAGCACCCAGGAAGGAAATTGTAAAGAAATATATTGAAGCATCTTGAAAAATTAAAAACAAAGACAATAACTTGAAAGTAACCCCCAAATATCAGACAACAGTTACATAATCTGACATATTCACAGGGATTGAAGGAGGGAGCTAAAATACAACGGTATCTGCTCATGTTGAGAAAAAAATATGATCTTATATTCAGTAGAAGTCGTCTTTAGAACTTGAATATGAATGAGAAATGTGTTAGATGGACAAACACTGAGATAATTTGTTATTAGTAGACTATCAGTAAAGGACTTTTGCCAGGGTCCTTTTCAGACAGAATTGCCCAACATGAAGGCGAAACGTAGAATAAAGCCTAAGAAAGCTACTAAAGTTATGTGCAAATCCAAATGAATGCTGGCCCTTCGATACTGTTATATGTGACTTCAAATAGATGAACAATGAAAATATATTACCCAGTAAGGCACATAAACTGAAAGGGCATCCAAGATGCCAAAGTATCTCAAATTACTCGGATTGTTCTAGAAGGAGGTTAAAGTAGAAAACAGTAAAACATTACTGAAGAAATGAAAGAATACCCTTCTTCTAGGCTGTTTTCCAACACAGGGAGTGATTCACAATGTACACAGCCTGAAACAGTCAATTTTGGAAAGATGTTAATTATTTCCATATTGATGCCTACATTTCGTATAATTCCGATAAGAATCCCTAATGTTTCATTGTGGAGCTTGACAAACTTATTATAAAATCTATATGTGAATTCAAAGAGCTGAGGTTAACCAATGCAATCTTGAAGAAAACCAAAACTGCTTAAAAAAGAACGATGATTTAAACAGGGGGTGCTGGTGTAAGAATAGACTTATAGACTAATGAGACAGAAGAGAAAGCTCAGCAACATAGCCATGTACTTTTTTAAAAAAATGCTTAATTTATGATAAAGACAGCAATTCAGAATAGTGGCAAAAGATGATTTTTTTTTCCCCAACAGGTAGTCCTAAGACAAATGGAACAATGTGGAAAAATAAAGCAAAACTTGATCTCTAGTCTATACTACATACAAAAAAAAAAAAAAAAAAAACTAATTGTAGATTTCTGATATAAATATAAAAGCCAAAACCATAAGATTTTAGAAGATAATTTAGGTGACTATCTTCATGATTTCAGAAAAGGGGATCATTGTTTTAAGTAAGGATACACAAAGCACGATAAACAAAAAAAAAATAAAACATTGATAAATTTATCTACATTAAGACAGTCAATCCCTCAAAATAAACCATTCTGTTAAAAATAAAAGTCACAATCAAACTGACAAAGGGCTCCTATATAAAGACTGTCAATCGTAAGAAAAAGTTAGACAACCCAAGAAAAACACTTACTAGACACTTGCGCCGGTAATTGGCTAACGAGGATATATAAATATCTTGACATGTGAAATGATACACAGCTTCATTAGCAATCCAGGAACTGTCAATTAAAACCACAGTGAGCTACTACTACACCATTCACCACCGTGGCTAAAATGACAAATGACAGGTGGCAATAGAGAATCGTGTGTACTGCATTGGACAAACACTGCAGATACAGTTTGGTGATGCTTATGGTGTGGATACAGGTGTCTCACAAAGCTCCTGGGTTAATGCAGGAATATTTAGAGGGGAAATGATTGGATTAGGAGAGCTCTAACCTGATCAGTCCATCCTCCTTTGAATAGACTGAAGAGGTGGTAACTGTAGGCAGATGGGGTGTGGACGGAAGAGGTGGGTCACTGGGGGTGTGCCCTGGAAGGGGGCATCTTCCCTGCATCTTTTACTCCTCTCTCTCTTGCTGCTTTAGTATTGCAACTGGGGGTGCATCTTCCTTAAACCCAGTCATTTCACCATGATGTTCGGCCTCACGGCGAAACCATTCAAATAATTATTATAAAAGTCAGGTTGGTGATTATCTTTGAGGTGAGCAAGAATGGAAAGTCAAGGTCTCCTGGATGGGGGGTGGGGGGCAGAATTCCATTTCTTGAGGTGGGTGGTAAGTCAATGAGTTTTTCCTTTATAATGATTCATCAAGTTCTGCATCTGAAATGTGTTTTTGGTTATAGGTGTTACATTTCACCATAAAGAAAGGTTTAAAAATATTAGTATTAGTCAAATGATCCATGCAACTTGCTGCCTTACATGAGTATCTCGTAGCCACTCAAGCTGGAATTTAAACCTAGGAATTTAAACATCTGACTCCAGATAAGGAGTCCTATGAGGTGTGTGGCCATGGGTGAAAGCCTTCTCCTTTTTTTAAGTGTTCCTTAATTTTTGTGCCACATACGTTTTGCATAAGATGAAAGGACAGAATGAGATGAAGTATTCCAGGGGTTTTGCAGTAGCCTCACATATCAGATGGTGAAATTTTTACTTATCTATAACAATGTTCCAGGTATGAGTCAAACTCACACTGTAGCAGGAAATGAGGGTCAGGTCACCGAGACCCAGAAGCAACACTGTATGAGTGAGTGGTGCCACAGCTCAGAGGGATAATTCCCAAAGTCTGAGCCCCGAACGCAGACGTGCTTTTACTTTAATGCATATGCAAGTTTTGGGAACATCAAGGTCAGGCAGTTGATCAATTCTATGGAGGAGGCATCCTACATTCCTTATGTGGGTGAAAGTTTGTCCACAGTCTGGGGACTTTGAGCTCATATAGCTTAGGGACTTTTACTGCACTAAGCCTAAAGAGGGATTGTCTGTCCTCATTACTTTGTTTCCTGCTTCTGCTACTGTATCTTTTACAGGTCCTCCTGAGCTGCTGCAAGCTTCTATGGTTAAATGTGAGCAAGAAGAGCTGCTGTGTATCAGTGTGCAAAACTACAGCCTCTCAGCTCGTAAACTGCTAACGTTTCCATTTTGCTCTATCAAAATATCTGGGCGGAATAGGCTGTCCTTCCTACCTTCCTCCTTCCTGCACTTGATTCTTTAATGCTGCCATCTGAGCTATGTGCTATTTATTCTACCTGTTAATGATAGGAATGGAGATAGTCACAATAACATCACAGGGAGGTGGATCATTTAACAAAACTCTCCTCCGTTCTTTTCCTCACTGAATTGTTTACAACAATCGTTTGGAACTGAACCATTGAATTGTTGAGAACAGTTTCCCCCACAGACACAAGCCCTGGAAAGGAAGGTTTAACTGAGCAGCTAGTAAGTGCAGAATGAGGCACTGAAACTCTTGGTCTTCTTTGAGTCTGGGGCTTCCTCAAGGTCCTCTGTGAGGCGGAAGTGTGTTTGGTTGCTGGGTGGTACCCAGGAAGAATATCTAAGCTGTGGCTTTGCACAGATTCCTCGTACTCTTCTCCTCTAATCAGAGTTGTCACTCACTGACCTGTTGATAAGGAGGCTGGTGTCCACTGTAGTCTAAACCAAGATGCCAAAGTGATGCCTTTTCCTCCCATCCACGGGAGAAGACCGACCATGACCATCCATCCATTCAGCACTTAGGAAACATACGGTGCTATGCATTCTAATTCCTGATAAGGACAAATCTGCTTTCTACTGCTCGATGATCTCTTTTTATCATATTCTGCAATTTTTTGTCATTTTTTGTTCTCCTTCTCAGAACTACCACCTCAACATTATGCTGCGGTCAAGACCCCAGAGGATAATGTAAACTCTGGGACAGGGACCTGCGTCAACGCTGACTCTCTTTCCAAGTTTCTAAGAATCGATTGTTTGGTTCAATTTTTACATGGAATCCAGACCTTGGATTGTTACTCTCAAGGCTGACCCTGAGCCAGGTGTATTTTTCAATAAACTGAAGAGGATGCCTCCCTTGAACTCCAAGTGCTCAGAGATGCTCCGAATTCCAGGAAGTCATTCTTTTTCCTGCCCAATTTAGCACCTGTCCTTTTAACCTGCATATTTGCCATTGATATGGGAAGCCACTTTAAAAAAAAATGAAAACAACAGACCTGTGACAAAGCTCAGTTCTAGAAAAGAATACAAGTGACGGAGGTTTAGTTTCTTTTCTAATAAAAGATTTTAGGGCCGGTCCTTAGAACATTGGAAACGAGGACAGATTTAAGGAACCTTCTTTCTGGCATGTTCTTTAGGCAAAAGTTACTCTTTCTATGGAAAGAAAGCTAGACCTGGAAGTCTGCAGATGGATTAATTCCTGACACATTTACGGAGTTTCTGTTTCACAGCAGGCCCCAGACAAAGTGGTCAGCAAAACAAAGTCCCTGCCCTCATAGATCTCACAGGCCAGTGAGTTCTCAATTCTAAGTGCAGGCCAGTTACCGAGGGATCAGGCCTCAGCTTCTAATTTTTCAGGTGAAGATACAAAAGTTCCACTCTATTTAACGGGACCAAGAGCTGAGGAATGGGCACTATGTCTGTGAGTACTAGGCTGTGTCATAAAAATTCAGCTTTATTAAAAATGTCAGGAGCTCACCAGGCATGGTTGTACATGCCTGTGATCCCAGCAGCTCAGGAGGCTGAGGCAGGAGGATCACAAGTTGGAGGCCAACCTCAGCAAAAAGCAAGACACTAAGAAACTCAGTGAGACCCTGTGTTTAAATAAAATACAAAATAGGGCTGGAGATGTGGCTCCGTGGTCGAGTGCCCCTGAGTTCCATTCCTGTATCCCCCCCAAAATGTTTGGAGCTCTTAGGGTACCATTCATCATGAGCTATTCATATTTATGTCCCTCATAATCAAAATGTGCTTCTGGATACACTGCATAAAAGCAAAAAACTTTACTATCTCCTACAAAATGTCCTTTAGGTTTAAAAGGAGCTTAGAAACCAATCCTTAACCCAAGAGGATAACATCTATCTTTTCAAACTGAAATAACCATAATCCTTAGAGTATATGGGAGTGTGTCTGTGGGCACGGTAGATAGGGATACAGCCTTATTTGATGGTGAAAATAATTTAAATCATTCTGTTTTGCAAATTAAAGCAATCAGAGATGCACCGCAGATTAAATGTAGAGTAGCCAGGCCTTTTAAAAATAAAAAAGAAACCATCAGACATTTCAAACTTGTGATGCCCCCCGTAAGCTAAGCCCTCAGAATTGTGAGGAATAACTAATCATTTGTACTTTGCTACTCTTAGATGGTTTTTGGTGGGGAAAAAATGTAAGGCAGATGAGACACATGATCAAAGGGAACAATTCTACCTATTACCTATAAAAATCAGGAAAACAGGAAGTTCTCCATGAACTCAGTATTATGGTTTTCCTGTTGTGTGGAATGGTTTGTTCTTGATGTTTCCACCCAAGAAATAGTGTTGTCCTGTTAGAGGACTATGCCCAGAGAGCTGGACTGGTCATGGGATACAATACCAAAGGTACAAAGCACCCCAGTACTGAGGAAAGATGGCCCCTGCTCCCGGCCTTCAAACTTATCTTCTGGATGATGGTTTATCTGTGATCATTACCTGTTCCCTCTTACAGAGCACAGTCGTGTTCATGGTCTTAAGAATGCAAATTTTACCTTCCAAGTTTGATGGAGAATTCTTGGACAGTTCAAATTGTCAGCCACCAGGGCAGTCCCTTCAAGGACAATCACCAACTTTCAGGGAAAAAGAAGGCCCTTTAGAAGACCATTAGCATACCTCTACAGTTGCTTTTGGTTGCAGTTAAGGCCACCAGAGGAACTTAGAATATGACCAGGGAGAGAACTCTGCTCCAGCTAAGGTTACTAATCCATCTGTCCCACCCTTTTAGGTGACCTAGAGGTGAGCTTTGCCCAATATGATACTAAATTCTCCACCTAGAGCCATCCCATCCGTCATTTTGTTTTTTAACATGAGATGTGTGAAGAGGCATGACGTTAAACAGAGCATGCTCAAGAATGTCCCAACCTCTGCATGAATACATACCCAGGGCTTTGTTTTCTTTCCCGTGTTCTTCTTACCTGCTCAGGTAATAAACCTCTCTCTCCATGCTCATCTCCTGGGTGTGCCTTTTAGCTCTGCACTCACCAAGAGGCAAACCCACTGCATTTGGCCACAGAATGTCTTGTGTTCTCCATGTGGCCCATAACAGTGGTGGATGTGAAGAAGCTTTACCTCTCTAACCAACCATCTAGCCCCTTCTTGTTCTCTAAAAGTATTGGAGGTGGTCAGGCAGGGCAGGCCTTCCATAATATGCCCAATTTAGTCTGTCTCTGCTCTTGAATAACAAAAGGTAAACCAGGTCTTCTCCTGTTACTTAAAAATTTTGGCTACATCTTCAAAACTGAGATCCATGCATGATAAGTGCACAGTTTCAGGGGATGTTTGATGAGATATTACCAACCTAGTGACCACCAGCCTGGAAACAAAGGAAGAGTAGAGATGATGGAAGGGATCTTTGAAATCATCTCATGATGAAGGGGACAAACTGAGGCAGATGGTACTTGTTACCTGTTCTTTCTTCTACTATTGGGAGTACTGGTGAGGAGGGTACCTCATTCAATGAACTAGAGCCCAATTCTTTGACTAGGTGTGTTCCCACATTTTGGAGGGAAAAACCAAGTAAATTTTGGAGGGTCAAGTGAGTCCCACCATGCTGAACGTTAACCAAAAGCTGTCTGCCAAGATGAAAGAGCCTATAGCATAGAAAGTACTGCTTTGGAAGGTCAGCCGGAGAAGACATCACTCGAATCAGAAGTCCCCGTTAGCATTTCCCAGGAGGAAGGGGACTTACACAACTCCAATAAAGATCCAGAGAGAGAGAGAGAGAGAGAGAGAGAGAGAGAGAGAGAGAGACTCTGAGGAAGCAAGGAACATCAAAGAACAGTCTCCTTCCTCTTTCTTCCCCTCGCTGAGCAAGGAGCAAAGGCTGAGCTAGGAGAAGGGAGAAGGTTTAACTGTTAGAGAGAATGAAGTTTTGATTTAGACTAGACCAAGGTTTTCAATATGCATGTCCAAGAAAACTAGGGGCTTCAGAGTGGAAGATAAGCATCCAGTTACTGAAAGCAATCATTGAGAAATTCAAGAATATTTTCTGATCATATGCTTCTCAATTCAACAAGGGAGGTCCAGTTAGTTGCTCTATAAATGTTATAGTGCTTTGATGGGTCGTCGATTAAGTGCCCAGGGAATTATGCTGAACTCTCCTTAGACCCGCAGATCAGAAGACCAGCCCTTCTTATAAACGGGGAGCAAAGGGCTTGGTATCCTTGATCGAGGATAGCAGCTCCTAGAGCATTTTAAGGGCAAGCATAAGAGGATCTTTTCTGCTTTCAGAAAAATGCATGGAAGTAAAACTCGTGCTGCCTTTAGACACAGATTAAAAATGGAGTTTGCAGTTCATGTCATAACCCAGATGCTCCCCTGCGCCGAGCAGGTACATGAACGATGGCACAGCCAGCCTGATGGTAGGGATGGTGTCACTGTGGTAAAACTACACGAAACAGTATAGATCAATCTCATTTGCATAATGATGGACAGGCTGGCAGAGCTCAGAGGGCCATGATACAATTCATGTCACAATATAGGCAACCTAAACTACACGGCGGAGTCAGGGGTGGTTACGCTGGGTGGGGAACCGAGGTTGCCAGGGCTTCTGGGATACTGTTAAGAGTCTTGTTTCTTGATCTGTATTCATGGATTTGTGAAAATGTGAATTACACATTTGCCATTTCTGTGTGTGTGTGTTATAATGCAATAAAGCATTCAAAAAATCATATCTCCCCACCCAAATAAATTAAGTATTAAAAAACCCCAGATAAGGTTCCATCTTATGGCAAAGGATAGTTACTAGAACTGGTCAGGAGGGGGCCTGAACTCTGTGGATATGCTCACTTTGTGAATTTTAATTGAACTATACAGTTATACTATTGTAATTTCCTATACAACTCTATAATTACGCTGATATCAATACATTTTATATTAAAATAACAGAGCAGTTGAATCTGAGATTTCAAACTTATTTCCTAAATAAGATGTGCAGGCAAAATGCTGCTTCTATCTTTGTGTTTGAACTTACTTTTTTTAACAAAAGGTTTCCCAGTTAGCATTTCACACGACTAAAACGTAGGGGTGATAATCAAGTATTCATCAATCCATGAAATGCACCCTTTGTCATCTTATTGTCCTTTCCATTAGTCTGTTAGGATATTAAAACCACTTCATTAAGGTTGTTTACAACTATATCCCTCTTTGCACACATTTAAAATCCTCATATGTGAGGTACCTACATGGCTAACAGTTTCCCTAAATAAGTTTTGAAAATATATTGAATTGGAGACTCCTATCAGGCAAGAACTCACGCCGTGGCTCTTACAAGCCAGGCAGCCCTTAAAAACCAGGCAAACACCTGGAAGGACAGATGGTACATCGATATGACAATTAGGGGCAGGTTTAAATTGCTTGGATTAACCATCACAGGCCTTAATCTAAATACAAAAACCCAATGAAGGCATTGAGAGTCATTATACCAGATAACCAATGTAATTTGGTACATAGACATGTAAGACTTAAGCTGGCAATGAATTCATCCATTGTTATTAGATAGTCACCATTTTAATTATGCTATCTTTTTAATGAGGAAGGAAGGGAAATTATGCCATTCAGCATATAGAGGGACTTTAGCAAACATGGTGAGGGGAGATAAATACTGCAAAATATTTAGTTAATTTTATTTCTTAAATACATGACAGCAGAATGCATTACAATTCTTATTATACATATAGAGCACAATTTTTCATATCTCTGTATATAAAATATGTTCACACCAATTCATGTCTTCATACATGTACTTTGGATAATGCTGTCTATCATATTTCATCATTATTGCTAGCCCCCTGCCTCTTCCCTTCCCCTCCCACCCCTCTGCCCTATCTAGAGTCCGTCTATTCCTCCCCCTCCCTACCCCACTATGAGACAGCCTCCTTATATCAGAGAAAACATTCAGCTTTTGTTTTTGGGGGGATTGGCTAACTTCACTTAGCATTATCTTCTCCAACACCATCCATTTACCTGCTAATGCCATGATTCTCTTTTATTGCTGAGTAATATTCCATTGTGTATATATGCCACATTTTTAAAATCCATTCATTTACTGAAGAGCATCTAGGTTGGTTCCATAGTTTAGCTACTGTGAATTGCTGCAGGTATCTTATCAACTTTTCCATCTGCAAAGCCAAATCCGTTTAATGTGTTGCATCTGAAATCAGACGTCCCCCAATATACAGGAACAATGTTGAGTCTTGGGTGCGATCTCCCTCACAATTACATTCCAGTAATTACGGAAGAACAGAATGGGACACTGGAAAGTAGATATGGCGCTCTTAATTATCGAACTGCTAATACAAAGGAAGAACCGTGGAACGAATAAGAAAAGGAGCAGGAAAACGATTTTGATTTCTGCCTTAAGTATGATGCACTTGGCAGCTGGAAAAGTCAGCTGATTCCAATCACATATAATAAGCCTATGGAAATCACATCAGTAACAAGGAGGAGAATTAACAGGTGTGACTCTTATTCCCCCCCCCCACCGTCCCCACCGGGTGCCTAATTTTGCATTTTTCTTTTTTATATAAAGGCACTGCATTCGATTTTAGCTTTTCATTTTTATTTTTTTCCTATGCTGAGCATCAAACTCAGGGCGTCACACATGCTAAGCAAGCGCTTTACCACTGAACTTCACTTCCAGCCCGATTGCATCCTAATGTAAAGAGCAGTTCTTAAAAGGTTATTTCTAAGTTTTTATGGTAAGAAAATTAACTAACCTGCAAAGTGTATTATTAAAGGAACCACTTTATTGTGATGGGGGAAAAAAACATGATAGGAGGGAAAAAAAATCCCGTTTCATGATTTTTTTCAGAGCTATGAAATCCACAGAAAGCAATAGTTCAAACAGTTATGATGTCTATTATCAGAGAAGTCAGTGAGACATGAAATAAGGATGAACCCCATTTGCCTGGGCAAAGAGCCCAGAGAGGAAGTAATTGCCAGTGGAGGCCCAGCTGCAGATAGAGATTGATCAAATCCAAAGATCAAATGCTTATTTCATTTTGATAAAAATCATTACATCGCGAATCAACTTCCCCCAGGCTACTGTACTCTCAGGAAATTACTCTGGATACAGCGCTTTAACACATTAAGGGGGTGAAAGTGGCTTTCATTACAAAACCTCCAGACATAAACAATTTATCAAAATGCAAAGAGTCATCGTTCACATTTTATTTAGCCACCAGAATAAGATTCGCATTTGAGTTCTCTGCAGGGTATTTTAAAACAAAACCCAGATTTGGGGAAACGGAGGCTGAACAAACGTGAGAGGTTCGAGACCAAGTTTTCTAAATATTCTTCATTTGACTATTATCTATCCACACTGTGTTGACTGCAGAAGAATTTATTTCTAAAGGGATGTTGGAAATTCCCTGGGATTACTGGTGAACGGATAAAGAGCTAATTTTGTTTTTTTAACCTTGAGAATATTTCCTTCATCATGAAAAATATTCATAAAACGTCTTCTAAACAAAAAGTAATGTCCCAAGTTGTAGAAGATGGCAATTGAAAAAAAAAAAAAAACATATTATCTTCAGATCTAAGAAGTTGAAGGTAGGTAGAAATTTGTAAGTTGCTTCTACCCAAAGACAGGAGAAGAGGTTTCAGGTATAGAGTGGTGTGTGTGTGTGTGTGTGTGTGTGTGTGTGTTTGTGTGTGTGTTGCATGGCTTCATGGCATCTGCCTTAGTTATCTACCTATTTGCACATAACTCCCCAAGGTCCATCTATAGGCTCTGAGCTCTCCTGGTTCCCAGGCTCTACATCTCAACTAGCTCAAAGATGGCTCCAACTCAACTCGTTTGAAATGGAAATGAAGGACTCCTACAGCTTTCCCATGCCTCTCTCTTCTCCCTACCACAGGATCTTGATTCATGCTGCTTTTAAATGGCTCTCTCTGCGTTCAGAAATGTCAAATTCTTAGACAGACGTCAGCTGCAATGTCAATTCCCCAGAGAAGCATCTCTGACCCCAATGCATGGTTAGAGTTCTCCATTCCACCCGGCCATCTCACGAATGAAGCTTTTTCTTTACAGCATTTGTCAAGCTGCAAATCTTACATCCGTGGGCTATTATTTGATGTCTGTTTGGCTCTTTTAAGAAATTGGTGTAGCATCTCGCATGCGCGTGAACCACGATGTTGGTTGAATGAATGAGGGAATGAGCCCGGGGACAACATGATTGACCTGTAGTGTTTGTGGTATAAACACCAAGCCGAAGCTGATCTCTGTATCTTTTGCTGGGTATCCATAAAAATGTACCTCTCATAGGGGTAGTTCCCAAATTGAAGAGGCAAACTAAAGGCCTTACACCTTGGTTCTAGATTATCATGCCAAGAACGTTGATCTTGCGACATTTCATACATTTCTCCCATGTGATAGAGTCATACAGCATTGCTTCTCATCCTAGGCAGAACATATGCAGTACTCTGCGATTAAATGAAATATTTAAGGTCAACTTAGCTGATGCCTAGTACGTAGTAACAGTACAGTGATGTAAGACATTACCATAATCATTGCCTCTTCTCTTTAAATAGCACTTGAGATAGGTCAAAAGGGGGCAATTTAATTGCCTGGCTTCCAGAAAATATTCTATGATTGTTTCTGAGCACCTGACTATTAAATATCAGCCAATATTGGGAAATCTCTCTCCACTTTTTTTTTTTTTTAATGACCTTATTATTTCATTCTATTCACCGACCCAATATAAGTCCAGGCTGAGTTTTTTTTTTTTTTTTTAAATCCATCTTTGGCCAACCTGAACTGATCAAAATTTATGGCTACATTAAGCAGATAATAGTAATTTGGACACCACAGTAGTCACAGCCTTGCTAGGGTTCACCTTGGCACATAAAGGATTTTGTGTGTGTGTGTGTGTGTGTGCTTCAACCCTGACTTCTGAGAAATCACAAGTTGCTTCTGGAACACTGGGTCACCGTGGAATATTTCCAATATTTCCAAATGCATCTCTCTGGCTGTGCAAGAATATTGCTCAATAGCCTTGGTTACTAAAATGTGGCTCTAATTTCGTCATCTATTTCAGGAATGTCAGAAGAGATATTGGAGTTCAGATAAAAATGTCAAAGTGATCATTATTTCAAGCGAAAGAATCTTCAGTGAAAAGTATTTCAGCCTTTAATGTTTTCTTGATCTTCCGTTTCTGGGGCCTCCCTCTCAGCATGGAGGCCCTGAGAGATCAACAGAGGACGCTCAGCTACCAATCGGAAAGGAAAGCATCGCCTCTTCTGTTTGCCTAGAGAATATGAAAGCATCACTTGCGTCTTGTCTGCTTAAAGTCCCAAGGGAATGAAAACACACTCATTTATTTTTCTAATTGAAGAAGATGGTGACTTCTTCTTCAATTAGAAAAAAGGCAGATAACTGGATTTGAAAAGTCAAAAGAGAAAAAGGTTTTTAAGAGCTTGTTCCTTTTCATTAGAAGTCATATCCGTATGAAACTAATTGAAACTTTGATATGTTAAAATGATTATCTGCGGGTGACAGAAAAAAAAATGGAAATTTATCCTTCTCCCAATTTTCTGTGTTTTCATATACTAATCTAGGGGAAAAAAAGTTATAGACGAAGTAGGAAGAATTGGAAATGGATCTAGAAATTGGCGATGAATAGGATTTGGTCTGTCACATTAATTTTTCTATTCTTTGGAGAGGTATGGTAGAATGAAAAAATTCGAGTCAATGAAACAATGGTTCAAACCTCTGCTAAGTATCATCTCCAGACTACACGGGGACCACGGATATGCTTTTTTCCCCCCTTAAACTATCTGAGAACTGTACATTGTAAAGTCTGTTCATTAAAAAACGAAGCTAAAATTCTGCTCAGCACACATGAGCGGCAAAGAATAACAATGAGATAAATTGCTGGGTACACTAATAACTCAAAACAGGAGAACGCATCAATAATCAGAAATGCAGAGAGGGAAAACACCCCCACAATACAGTACAAATACAGAAAATTCCATGGCATGTCAGAACCTTCTATGCAAAATACACATTCATATCTGGCAAAACAAATAATTTTCTCAAAAATACACACAACGAGCTACAAGCAAGAAGGTGAGTTTTACAGATGAACAATGATACACGTAATTGAGAAAATTATAAGGAATAGAAAGTCTCATATTAAAAATAGGATGCAGCATTAAATGTAAGGGATGATCATTCCCCGTTAAGGAGGGTATAATGGTCATAATTGGAAAATTATTTCAACCTGAAGAAATTGATGAATGTGATTCATGATATTAATAGATCAAGAGAGGCAGAAATAGGATCATCTCCATAAGTATTAAACAAACGGAAACAATGGAACCACTATCTTGATTTAAATATATGTGGGTGTGTGCACCAGCAGGATGTTGTAAATTCAATGTTATTCCAATTAAAATGTTACCATTTACACATTTGTACCTGCGCTCAATAATACTAAAGGTTGTCTGAAATATAAAAGTGAGAATATCCAGAAAAGATACAGCAAAATATCAAGTCAGATAAGTAAAATGATATAGTAATAGCAATGAGAATAATTAACATAGTTACACACTGTGGAAGAGACCGTCTGAACAATAAAAGCAAACAGCAAGTCAAGAAAGAAACAAAGCTGGGCATAGTTGTGCAAGCCTGTAATCCCAGCAAGTCAGGAGGCTGAGGTAGGAGGATCAGAAGTTTGAGGCCAGCCTCAGAAATTTAGCAAGCTCCTGCCTCAAAACAAACAAGAAAGAGGACTAGGGATGTAGCTCAGTGTAAAGCATCCTGAGTTCAATCCCCAGTATCAAAAAAAAAAAAAAAGGAAAATAAAGTTCAAGTTAGGTGTGAAAAGATGGCTGAGTGATCACTGATTGGTAAGTGGAAAAGTAATGTGACCCTCCCTGACTTTATTTGAAAATAAATTCCATGGAACCAAAAAGAGTAAGAAAAATCTTACAAACCATAAACAAAATGTCCATGTGAATTTTGAGATGGCCTTGAGCACTAACAGGGGATTCAAACTAATTGATATTTTAAATCATATTTAACTTATGTTAGTAATAAATTCAAACACCTTGGGGCTGGGGTGGTGGCTCAGCGGTAGAGCACTCGCCTAGCACCTGTGAGGCCCTGGGTTCGATCCTCAGCACCACAATAAAATAAATAAATAAGATAAAGGTATTGTGTCCAACTACAACTAAAAGATAGATAAATTCAAACACCTTGTTCTTCCTGAAGCTTTTAAGATCATTTAAAAATAGTCATATTCATCTATCAATTTACCAAATATATTTAAGGCTTTGGGTCCTAGATAAACTAACAATTTCAAGGTACATTCATACATTTGGTCTCTCCAGAGAGACTTTTAGAATCTCAAAAGTCTTATCAACATGTGAAGCCCTCATGAGAACTTAAATAAACCTTGTGAACATAATGTATTATTTTGAAGTGTGAGACATTGTAGGATATTGACAAGGTTCCAGATTACCTTACTAAAATTTCCACTTCCACTCACAATTCCAAGTCCAAGGATCACTGAGCTCAACCTTTTATTGGAACAACAAGGCTAGTTCTTGACTCTACTAGGTCAGAAATATGCAGGTAAGTCCTTAACACAAGATCACTGTGATCCTTGGTTACATGTTCTTTATCATCTCTGTATTTAATTTTATATATCCCCAGGGCTAAAATATACTTTCCTCCTAACTCTTTGGGGATGATGTTCACCAAGCATGTCTTTAGGGGGTGTCCCTTCCATTGATTGAGGTGAATATAGACCCAAGATCTGAAATATTGGGAGCCACAAAGACCCAAAGCAATTTCTCTCAGGACCATTAAGAAGTCCAGTTTGAAGATCTTTAGGCCAATAGGAAAATTAACCCAAACCCATGCCTTTTAATTGGATGGGTCTGCAGCCAATACCCTTGCGATTCAAGTCATTCACTACTCAATTCCGAAGTTCCAACGAGGCTATGTTGAAAAACCCAGTGACTAAACACCACTTCAACTGGAGTTGACTTGTGCTTAGATCTTTTAAGATATTTGGCATAATCATAACATACCAATATAAACATAATAAAAATTTCAAAGTGGCCTATTCTTGGGTCCTGTCCATCTTTTTTGGCTTCTTATGGTCTCTGGCCACCATTTTGAAGAGTCTGATTCCCTAGCACATAGACTTGTCCACTCTCTGAAGTGGACAATCAGGGATTGAACTCAGGGACACTTAACCACCGAGCCATATCCCCAGCCCTTTTTAGACAAGGGTCTCCCTGAGTTACTGAGACTGGCTTTGATCTTGCGATCCTCCTGCCTCAGCCTCCTGAGTTGCTGGGATTTACAGGTGTGTGCTACCCCATCCGGCGATAGTTCTTTTAAATCAGTGCTGTACAGATATGTGTGAAGGTGAAATTCATGGTGGTCTATTCATATATGTGCATAGAGTGTTGTCTTGGTCTTCATCTCAACTCCCTAACTGCTCTGCTATTTCTTTCATTTCTCCTTGACCTCCCGGTATTGGAATGTCAGGTTCCAGTTCTCATTTTACGGTTATCAGCATTTACTTTCTTGATGATATCATCCAGTGGACTGGCTTTAAATATCATCTTCCATAGCCCTAATGCAGTATTGGTTTTTCTACCCCACACTACTGTTCTAGTTTTTGTATCCCAATGAACGCACGTGGCACCTCTCCTAACTTAAGGGCTAACCAACATCTAATACTTACCATGTCCAAAATTGAACCCCTGAACCTTCCCCCAAAACCTACCCCACCCATACCCTTTACTGTCTTCTGTTGCTTGTCAACTTCAATTGCTGCTACTTGTTCAGATCCAAAATCATGGAGCCCCCGTTGACTTCTCCCTCTCACACCGTACCTACCCTTAATTGACCCAGAAACCATGCTGGCTCTATATTCAAAGTGTAGCCTGGATCTTCCCATTTCTCTCCATTGCCCCTTGTTACCACACTGGTCCAAGTCACTAGACAGATGACCAAGATAGACAATCGTCTCTTTCTTGTCTTCAGCTTCTACTTTCATTTTCCATGAAGTCTACCTCTATTCTCTTCCTAACGTCATAATGTCGTCTCATTTTGCTTAAGATAAAGTCATTACACAAACCCCTGGGCCCTGTGTCATTTCCCCTAGTCCTCATATGTCTGACCCCATTCCCTACTAGAATTCCCCGGAGCTAGCCCTGCTGCAGTAACATCCTGCCCACAGGCAGACTTAGGTCCTCGGCGCAGGTTTTTCCTTTTGAGTCTAGTACGACCTTTCTAGTTGTCTGCCTGGTATGTTCCCTCCCATTCTTCGAATCTCTGCTCAAGACTCATTTTCTTAATGACTCCTCTGACCCCTGTGCTATGACTGCTTTACACACTCCCCGTAGCCCTGACCCCACCACCTTGCTCTAGGTTTCCTGCTCTTCAGAATGCTTGCCTTCGACTACCTCAGTATTATGCGGATTCACTGAAGACATCTTGATGTTCAAATGGATAGTTTTGTAGTAGATGCTGAGGTGCAGGGAGTTGAACTGCATTGTCCAAGGTGGATGTAGGAAGGGGCATGTGTCCTGACTCCCAGTCCGGAGGTGTCTCCTCCAGCATGTCCATGTACCATGGGCCAGTGATCTAGAATCAGGTGGTATTACTGTTTATTACTGATTCATTCCCTTTACTACATAATCATCTTATGGGTATTTCTCATGTATTATACCCTTTCTGGAGATGTAGAATTCTCTTCTAATATTTTAATTAGTCTATGCAAAACATAATTACGCTCTCATTTTCTCTTTCTAATTTTGTGCATGATCCAAACATATATTTACAGGTGCAGAACGGAAAGCTCAGTTGGGAAGAAGATCAACTAATTTTATTTTTCTAAATACCTTCACATATGTGGGCAGATTTTTGATGTTGCTTAGAGTGCAGGAAGTAAATGATTCAGCTATGTGATCTGCAAAATCCTGGACGAAGATTTTTATTAAAAGGAAATTGATAGGTTGTGGATGTCCTAATGTAAAAAAAAAAAATTACAAGATGTAAAGAGCCCCAAACCTGAAATATCCCTTCCCTTTTTGTTTGGTAACTAATTAGCAAATATCTATGCCTCTTAGCCTTTGGATTTTAGTATGCAGAACAAATAAGAGTTTTTTTTTTTTCCCCAAGAAATTCTACATTGCCATGATCACCCAATCTTTTGTTCTAATACAATATGTTTAATTTTTTTAATGTAAACATGAAAAGGCAGTTTTGAAGGAATTATCATACTTACAGTTGTATGAGTAAAATAATTTTACCTAGTTATGATTTTAATTATTTTCAAGGTCAATAAAGTAAGTAGTGAAAGTTTATTCCTAAAAATGTGGACTAAAATCTGTATTCCCCAGGAATGCATATTTTTTTTTCTGTGTCCAATTCTATATTTTTTTTCCTATATTGATTTTGTATGTATGTGATAAGCCTAAATGTCTTGGGAGAGGGACAAATGCAAACAAATAAAGAAAAAAAGATAAAGTGGGTCAGGCTCAGTGGTGCACACCTGTAATCCCAGTGGCTCAGGAGGCTGAGGCAGGAGGATACCAAGTTCAAAGCCAGCCTCAGCAAAAAGCGAGGTGCTAAGCAACTTTATTTGATCTTGTCTCTAAATAAAGTACGAAATTGGGCTGGGGATGTGGCTCAGTGTTTGAGTGCCCCTGAGTTCAATCCCCAGTCCCACATAAATAAGTTAATTAAATAAAATGAACCACGCCAGAGTTGTAAATGGTAAAAAATTGTAAAAAGTTGTAAAAGATAAACCATCAGTACTACTAAAAAAAAAAAACAAAAAAAAAAACCTCAGCTATTTGCTGAGCACTTGTGGAGCATGGTAGATTCTTTCTTGTTCTGCAGAGAAGGAAATTAAATGTAGCCAATCGCTCACTCTAAGGACATCCCCTTGAAGACGGGAGACACTGTTCATACCGCTGATTCTCATCTTATTTCCTCTTTCCATCATTCAGGAAAAGAAGCCCCTGATTAGAGGATTATAGATATAGCAAAGGAGGCACTACCTTTCAGATTTAAAACTCTTCTCTTTTTAAAGTGAGGTGATGCTGAATGAGCCCAGGTGCAAACCTCCAATCTTGCCACCAGCTGTACTTTGTCTAACTTAAAAACTCACTTTCTTTCTCCTGTGTATCCCTAGCATCTCTAATGACAGACAGCAAATAAAAGCGATGATCACTGGGGCTGAGAGTTACCAGGTGTGCAGGTTCATTAAAGAGAACTAAGGAATGATTGTAACACACAATCCACATGATTATAAATAACCAACATGAGATTAGAAAGCATCAGAAAAAACACTGAGTATTCGGCGTGCAAATACTAAGATAACTTCTCATGGACCTGGAAGACCATTTTAATGCAAAATTGCTTTCAGAAGGCCTTTTCCTCAGAGACAAGCACAGCAGTGCTTTGGGATAATGAATGTCTCAAATTCTGCATTCTGCCCTCTCATTGGCCCCAAGGAAATAGCAGGAGTGAAAAAAAAAAGGCATCAAGGAAAATTTTGTACTCTTGATATTTTGAGCTAACAGCATGGGGCCGAGTCTGTGAAAGAAAACCATCTCCTCCCAGAACATTATATCAAAGAGATAAATCAAGCCAGGAGTTACCTTCTCCACTAGTCATGAGATTATTCCTCATCCAGGTATTGGATTGTTTGTGGTTTTACCTCCAGAGACAGAGACTGGTACCATTTCTTTGTTCTCTGGTCACCTGGACTAGGGGTGAGGAGTAGAGGGAGATATCCAACTTGGTGTAAATCACACCCCATGGTTAAAATTTCACACCTTTTCATGTAAAGTATATTTGTTGAAATGTGAATTCCTTGGCCCCACACCCAGGGTCATGATTTCTACCACCATGCAACAAATTCTCAAAACAAAACTTAGCAACTTAAAGCATCTATTTTTTCTATTTGGGTAGCCGTTTTATGGGTCAAGAACTTATATATGAAGTCTCAGATGGGAGAGTATAAATTAGAGTTTCTCCTCTGGTTGGAATCAGATGCTGGCTAAGCCTACCCATCTGAAGGACTGGACATCCAAGATGGCACACCCCAACGTAGCCAGCAGTTGATGATGACTACTGACTGGGAATTTGCTAAGACTGCTGACCCCAACATGCAGTTTCAAAGTATTCAGACTTCTTCAGTGGCAGTTGAGCTTCTCCCAGAGTGGGCAGATTGGAGCATCTGAGACTCTTCTGGTCTAGCATAGAAGTCACATAGTTTCACTTCTATTATCATCTGTTGGTTGAAGTAGTTACAAATTTTGCAAGATTCAAGAAGAGGGGACATGAAACCTACTAGTAAGTGGGAAGATTGTAAAAAGTTTGTAAAATTTTTAAAAAGTTCTTCACTCTAATTACAAATTACTTATATTACTCCCACTTACAAACAAACAAACAAACAAAGCCATAATCTCTTCCCTTATATCCTAAAGTGTCTCCTTTATTGTGATGTCCATTTAAGGTTGTAGATCATGACACCTGAATTAGGTCTAGTATGGATGAGGGTACGTAAGTATAATTCTGTGAAATTGGCCCCCTTGACCTAAAGAGCCATAAACAAAGGAAATAAGTTATCTTTCTGCTGTCCCACACATGATATCCAACTACGGACAAGCATAGAATATTCCCTACAGGTATCCCCATTTTAAAAAGGAGAAAAGAGGAAGTAGGAGCAGTCAGTGACTCATAAGTAAGTTTGAAATCCGACCAGTTACATTTTCAGTTTCTTGAAAAAGTCTCAGTTGCTTCCTAGATATAGTCACACTTCTGAACTCTGGGTTCAATTTCTTAGTCATGTGTTGCCTTAAGAAATGGCCTGAGTCTGCAATCAAGTATTATTTTAACTCTACTTTCTGCCTGTATTCATTTTGTGCATCTTGTCTTTTTCAAAACAAGCTGATAAAATTTAAAATCACTCTGTCTTTCTTGCATATGTAATCATGCTTCATTTCATTAAACAAAAGTCACAATGAAAATGTTTCTGAAATAGGTATTTCTTTCTACTCTGGTTCCCTGTAGGACTACCCTGGCATAACCCAACATTCAGAAGAGCCTGCTGTTTAATAGAAAGGGTCAGTAACTTTCTCCTTTAAGTCTTTAGGAGGTTTTTTCTAAAAGAGTGTATGAGTTATTGCCTTAAATCTGTCTTCTTAAATAATTTTATCATCATATTCTTATCTTCATTTTTTTTCCAGATATTTTCCTGAAAATTCCCTGGTATAAATATTTGCTCTGTGCCTCTTCTTACTTTCTTTCTGAAAGAATACAACATCTTTCACAGTCTCAAATGACTTTCATCATTTTTCAAATAGAACATTCTATATTTACTCAAAAGGACTAGGCAGACTAGGGGAAAAGATCTGATTATGAACACAAGAAACCAAATGGAAAATTTCTGTTAAGAACTAATGGCTGAAAAGGAATCAAATGAAGACTCTACCAAAAAAAATACAAAAATTAAGAACTCAAAGTGTAATCTTAACAATTTAGATCCAAGAGCATAAGGGTTCATGAACTAGAAGTCAGATAGGAAGAAAGTACTTAGATTCTAGCACACAGAGAAAAAAAAAAAAAGAATAGAGAAAAGACCCAAGAGGTAAATAAAATACAATGAAAAGACCTAACATGTATCTTTAGGATTCCAGTAGGAAAGGAGAATGAGGCAGCAATAATACCTGGAAAGATAAGGACTGAGAATTCCCCCAAACAGACCAAACCTATCAAGTTGTGCTAGGAATCTGATATGTTTAAGAGCTGCTGGGAATCCAAAGCAGAATAAATGCCTAGGAACCTCATAGTATAACTGATACGAGAGAGAGAGAGGGGTGGGGGAGGAAATTCTCAAAGGCAACCAGGAAAAAAGCTAAACATAACCTTCAAAGAATGAACAGTGAGGCTGGTATTTGACCTCTCTACAGAAATAGTAGAAGTTAAAGGACGATGGAACACCATCCGCAAAATACTGAAAGAAAAGTAATATTGATATAAAGTCTGTTGACCCCCAATTAAATTGTGGTGTATATGTGTAATAAGAAGTGTGATGCAACAAAACAAAACAAATCAAAACAGAGTCATGTATAAAGGCATGAATCGGCATGAACCTACTCTATAAAAAAAGATATGAAAAATTGTGCTCTGTATGTGTAATAAGAATTGTAATGCATTCCACTGTCATGTATTTTAAAAAAATAAAATAAGATCAAAAAACTAGGAAAAATAAAGCAAGTATCTTATTTTTTAAAAAATATTTAAATGATAAAAAAAGAAAAGTAATCTTGATAGAGACAGCAGCACCCCACAAGAAAAGTGAGCCAAAGAGGGTTTTAAACAAACAACACTTGCAAGAATTGGTTGCTAGCAGAGCAGCCTCAAAGAAAATGCTAAGGGGAATTTTTCCAGCAGAAACAAAATGTTCTCGAAAGGAACCGCAAAGACCCAGGAAGGAATGAGGAGCAGCATAAAGAAAAGCATTGTGGATCAATATTTTTTTTAAAAAAGGCTGCCTGTGTAATAAAGAAGAAATGCACTGTCTGTGGAGTTGAGAACGTATGCAGGATTAAACACACCAGAACAACAGCGTGAAAGGTACAGAGGGTGGTGTTTTTTGCTGACATTAAATAACAAGAAGTCTGCGGGCGGGGGGTGGGGGGTGGGGCTCAACCACTCTTGTATCCTTTGGTAAGAGGTAAAATGAATAATTTACGATAGACTCTACTGAGTCCATGTGAGTGTTGTAATATTCAGGGTGACCATTCAAAGAAGAAGAAAGTGACATGACCAAAAAACCCACAGGGAGAAATGAAATAATGATGCAGTTAGAAAAGAAAAAAATTAACATATAAGGTAAAAAAAATAATAAAAGCAATAAAACAGCACAACAAAAGCAAATAGTAAGAGGAGTGCACTTAACATATCAGCCGTCGTATTAAAGGTAAAAAAAATATCTGCCTCGATTTAGAGACAAGATTGTCTGATTGAATTATTAAAAATAATGATCCCATGGTGCTTACAAGAGCATCCCTTAAATATAAATATACAAAAGTCCTAAAAATAAAAGATAAAAAAATATATATATACCATATGATTTTGAACAAGGTCTACGAAAAAATGTGTTACAGTCGTACTGATTACAGAGTCGAATTTGAGCAAAGAAGAATCAATGGAAATAAACAGAAGTATTTCATAATAATAAGACTCTATCCACCAGGAAACTAAGAATTACAGGTGCCTAGGACAAATAAAATCAGCCTTACCAGAAGGTGATAGGTGTGGTGGTGCACACCTGTCATCCCAGCGGCTCAGGAGGCTGAGGCAGGAGGATCCCAAGTTCAAATCCAGCCTCAGCAACTCAGCAAGGCCCTAAGTAACCCAGCGAGACCCTTTCTCTAAATTAAGTATAAAAAAGGGCTAGGGATGTGGCTCGGTGGTTGAGTGCCCCTGAGTTCAATCCTCAGTCCTGCCTCACCCCTCCAAAAAAACAAGCAAACCTTAAACCAGCCTCAATATAATGAGCCCAAATTGACAGGACAAAAAAAAGTGGGGGGAGCCCTCAATGATGGTGAGATATTCGCCTATCCCTCTACTAGGATCTAACAGGACAAATGATCACCATATTCATAAGGTACAATATATTTAAGCAACTCAATTCACACACTGATCTAATTGCCATATATAGATTTTAGCTAAGGAAAAAAACCAGCAGAAAATGTCCAATTCAAAAGTGTTTGACACAATTTTATAAATTGGGTCAACAAGAATACGTTAAAATTATAGTTAGTCTCCTGGACCCTGGATTTGACCGCTGGTTCTGCAAGAAAGAAAAACGAAAATAGATAACCTTGCCCTTTGTGCTTAGTTTTAATATAATTCATGATTTTCATGGAAATTTTGCTTCATCATGCAAGTTCAGTCTCTGCATTTGACATGATCGTCCCCTTATGTCATAATTAAAGACTTTTCCACTTAAAGTGTTTGACAAACACAAGAAAATATACAATGTTAAAGTGTTTGACACATGTATACCCAAGGCAACCATATGGCTGTCCATAAGTCTAATATCAACACAATTTAATGGACTGAAACCATAAAGCATTATTTCCTCTGACCAGAGTAGAATTAAACTAGAAATCAATCATAAAGATACTCCCCAAGTGTTTAGTAATTAAGTCTCATGATTCCAACCCAATGGGTCAAATAAGAAATCACAGAATACACTTTTAATTGAATGCTAATAAAAACGAGATATAAAAGCTGTTGGATGCAGATAAAATTGAAGTTGTAAGTAAAGCAGAATAGGTGGTCTTTCTTTTCGTATCAGAAAAAATGAAAATCAATTATACAAAATACATCTTAAGAAATTATATAAAGTATAGCAAATTAACACTCCAAAGAAGAAAAGGGGGGGGGGAAGATAAATGTAGAAATTAATGAATCAGAAAAAAAAATAATAAGCAATAGCTTCAACATCACAGGGTGACTCTTGGAAACGTTTTTACCAATAGAAACTTGGAGTAAAGTCCCCAAGATAAAATAGACAATGCAGGGCCTGTATTCAGAAAATAAAAATTTCAGTAAATATGTAAGAAAAAACCCCCACATAATCCCATTTAAAAACAGACAAATACACGGAAAGTTATTTCATAGAGAAACTCAAATAACCAATGACCGAGTTAAAAGGGGCTCAATTTCATTAGTCATTGAGAAATGTAAATAAAATCACAATGATTGACTACTATAAATCCACCAGAATAACTTAAAAAAAAAAAAGAAAAAAGGAAAGAAAACATCGACCCAAAGCTTCACCTAAACATAGCAAATGTAGAACAACTGTGTGCTTCAGGTGGGACTAAAAATGGATCTAATCACTTTTGGAAGACAATTTGAAGTATTTACCAAAACTGAATATGTATATGACTTGTGCCCTACATATTTCACTCCTAAATATATGCTCAAAAGAAACGTGTGAATTTGTGCATGAAAACTCATGTACTAGAATGTTTATTGCAGCATTATGTAGAATAGTCCCAAACTGGAAATAATGCTAATGTTTATCCATAGTAGAAGGGATTTTTCAAATTGAGGCATGTTTGTAGAATGGGTTTCTGTGTAGCAGTAATAATGAATGGGATAGGGAGGGGGAGCATGGGAGGAATAGACCAACTCTAGATAGGGCAGAGGGGTGGGAGGGGATGGGAGGGGCAAGGGGTTAGCAAGGATGGTGGAATGTGATGGACATCATTATCCAAAGTACAGGTATGAAGACACGAATTGGTGTCAACCTACTTTATATACAAACAGAGGTATGAAAAATTGTGCTCTATATGTGTAATAAGAATTGTAATGAATTCCACTGTCACATATAAATTAAAAAAATTAAAAAAAAATTTAAAAATGAATGAACTTCTGCCAAAGGAAATAATATCATGCTCAGTGAGACAAAGACACACAACAGCATCTTTCGAGTAACTCCATTCATTCAAAAACACATTCGTCTTGATACTAAAAACCAAGAAATGGCTTACCACTGGGAAGGGACCCAAAGGGAGACTTCTAGAATGCAGGTCCTGTTCTACTTCGTGAGGTTTTTATGAAAGAGTTTACTTTGTGATCAATGATCAAGTGGTACATTTATGGCTTGTACATTTTTTCTATATAAGAAATACATTGATATTAAAGTTTTCAATAGAAACCAAAGTGCAGGCACTCTTAGCATTCCACTGTAGTGTGGGAGATTTTCTTTTAGGGAGAAATGAGAGCTCAGTCTGTAACTGTGCAATCAATCAATTGCAAAAATTACAGCTGTTCTGTGACTTTCAAAAAAATCTTTTGGCAGAACATTCAACACCTACGGTTGGCTGTGTCTATGTAAGGCAATTCAGAAATATTAACAGCCTACATTTTCTATATGGGAATTTAAAACATTCGAAAAAGAAAAGTGCTTTATTTATTTTTTTTTTAAAAGTGTATCAAGTGTAGTCTCAACAGTATTTACCAACTTCTCTATAACTTAAGATAGTGACTATCTTTTCCATGCCTAGAGTCCGGATCAGCAAATTCTTTTGAAATTCTATTTTTATTTATTTTCAGTTTAACTTCCAGTATTGCTCTTTGCTGCATTTCTATCTTTGTTGAACAATCCCATCTTTCAACTATATGCAAAATGTCACCTGTGTCTATCCCTTTAAGACGTGGAAACAACACAGCTACCTGCCTCACTGTCTGTGCTTGAACCGCGTAGCAGATGCTCAGACAAATGACTGACAGGCTTTGAAAAATCAGCATGACTGGTTGCCAATTACGTCGTACCTCTATTATTCACACACAAGCCTGAAGATCTAACAGTGAAGCTTGTAATTTACGCAGTTACCCACAGTTAATATAACATTGTTAAATGAAATTTGAGTGATGCTATTAGAGGCATTAGGTGATTTAACGGAACCTTGTTAACTAAAACTCAGACTTTTTGAAATCAGGCAATGATGATCCACCATTTAAAATTTTCTGATTTCCCTACCATGTCTTATTATGAGGACTTCTCTACATGCCCATCTGAGCTGTTACACTCTATCCAAATATGACACCTATCAAGAGCGTGATAAACTTTTCTTGAAGGAGCTATTCAAGACCTGGGTGCTCACTCTAACAACCACACAAACAGATTTGAGAAGTGACTTCTAGGGCTCCCAGAAGTTCTATTTCCAGTTAGTTTCATGCATACTCAAGTAATAACGTAAATTTAGAATACTAATGTCTAGAAACACGTTTTTTTTTTTTTTTTAAATGCCAACTATAGGTCAGACCTTGCTAAGTGACGGGAATCACAAATCAAGACACACCCTGATCTTTCTCAGGGAGCTTAGAGTTTGCTCTAAGGCCGGGAAGCTGTGTTATCTATCCTAGGAAGCAGAAAGAAGGCTGCCGCAATTTTGGAAAGGCACCTTCTACCAACACAGGCCGTGCAACCTGTTGAGGCTGTTCCCTCCTCCTCAAATGCTTTTCCAAGATTGCCTTCCTTCTATTTCATCTCCTCTGTGATAACTTAGGGGTTCAGATCCCTGACCCTGCAGTCTAGGCCAAGAACTCACTTCAACGGACTTAGAGTAGCTGACACCTTTCCTTCCTAGCGACTCATTCCGATGAGCAATCACATATGATTCCTGTGAAGACCGGGTGAACATCAGTCTCCCAGGAGACACCCGGTTCCATAAATTCACAGTCCCTGCATGTGAAGAAGGCCCTTGAGAGCGTCACAGAAGAGCTCAGTTTGTGGTTAAGCCTGGTTTTTTAACTCATCGGAATGAGAGCACGGAGAAACAGCTTCCTTGCTTCTCAAATGTGTTCTCTGATCCTTGCCACTTCAGCGAGAGTAGCAGAATTGGATGGGTTTTGTCATGACATCATCCCTGGCCTTTATCCCGTGACCTTATTTCTTCCCCTCTGCTCAGGAGAACATATTGTCTAAGGTCAGCAAGACGGATCTGCAGCCCCAGTTTAATGTCTTCCCTTGCCAAAAAAAAAAAAAAAAAAAAAACCCTTCTGCTCTGGGGCACACACCTGCTNTCCCCCCCCCCCACACACACACTTTTTCTAAGTCCTAATATTCTGCAGTTATTAGGATGCAGAAATCCACACGATGCCCCAGGAGGCATTGCGTGTTCTTATCCTACCTGATTTTTGGCCTTATCTTATGCAACTTTCACTCCCCACGTTGGGGCAGGGGGATCCCCCCAGCAGTGGATGCTCTTCTCACACCCAATCTTTCAACCACTTAGCTCCTCCTCCACTTTCAATTAGGGTCTCCACTAGGACTAATGAAGAGCAGGGCTGGAATCTGAGTTCAGGTCCATTTCTGTCTAAAGCTGGTTCCACTCTATTTTATTTGCCAAGGCTTGGGCCACACGCTAGTTTAAAATCTAGAAAATGCTTCCGGTCTGGTCTGGGCTCTTTCCCTCCTAGAATTGTTCTGGTCAGATCCTTTACTCACAGCCAGTGGTGGATAACCTGACTGAAACAGGAGCGGTCACACCAAGTCACTTGTTAGAGGAGTCCCAGGCCACCCAGCCATGGCATCCCCAACCAGTATCAACTCCTGGCTCAGACATTGGGTGGAGCAGCCCAGGGGAGCATGCACATGTCAAATACAGAGGGGGGTCCACTATGTCCCCCTCTGGAGACCCGTGAGTGCCACACGACTGCACAGAGTCTCAGTTTCCTTACTGTAAACCACTCCGTGTATTCAGTGGCTTCTGGTGTCGCCTGTGACACTCAAAATGGTGAGATTCCCTGCTTGCTTCTAATTCTAAAGTGCATTTTTGGGTCGTAACCAGAGAAACACGAATAAATAATGGAAACAAATGGATTTGTTCAATAAGCCTGAAAGTAAGGCCTGTTTTTTTTTTGTTGTTGTTTGTTTGTTTTTACTTTTCTTCCTTTCTTTGATTAAACTTTCAGTAGAATGGTAAGAACACAATGCCTTTATTTTTATGTGGTACTGAGGATAGAACCTGGGTCCCGCCCGCGCTAGGCGAGCGCTCTACCGCTGAGCCACAATCCCAGCCCCTCAGCCATTTTTAAAAAGAATAATATTATGTAACAGTGGTCCCTTTGCTTTCTGAATATAGCCCTTCTTGCGCTAAGGATTATTATCATTATTTTTTAAAGAAATGTTTTTTTTTTTCCCTCTCTTCTCCCCTCTCCCCCCAAGATTAGGGACACAGTGTGATCTTTTCTTCCCCGAGTTCTTTACCCTGGAGCACACCCACTACAGGAAGGAGATGCTGCAGAGGATCTGGGCAGGGAATGTCTCCCCAATTACCAAGGGAATCCTAACACACCATCAGGACTCCCTGGGACCCCCCTGTCCCTCCTGATGGGCAGAGTCACAGCCTTTGGGACTGGAGTCCCCTATGTTTCTCCTTTGCTTGCAAAGCAAAAAGACTTTTTTTCCTTTTTCCCAAAACCGTGTCCTCATTATTAAACTGGCCTTAACTGGCACTGGGGACAAGGACCAAGCTTTCCGTTACAATTATGGCATTTTCTGGTAAACAGTCAGAAGTGGCGAATGCCATCCTAAGCCATATGAGCCAAACTCGGAAACGCTAAGGTCAAACGACTCCTGTCCCGTGCAGAAGCTAGACTAAAATAAGGGGAAGGGAGAGGGAAGGATCACAAAGAGCCAATCGAACACAAATTAACGGCTGAGCCGAAGGAGTCTGGTAGAGGAGGGGAAGGAGGAGGGGAACAGGGGGCTGAGAGGGGGAAGGTGGGTTCATGAGCTGAACTCGATTTCCACACACACATGAGTGTGTCAGGATGAACCCAACTACCACGCAGATCCGTAAAGCTCTTAAAAAGTAAAATAGAATGATAAGTTGCTAGTGTGAGATAGATCATCATCCCAACCAGGGCTACGGCAGCAGCTGTCAACAGACACTATGCCGTTTTACATATGGGGGGGAGGTCAGAGAAAAAGGGGGTGCCTGGGACTGTGGGGCCCGGAGAGCTTGTGCCTCATCTGAGCAGGGTGGAGGCCATCCTGACACGGCAAATCTTCCTTTTTTGGGGGAAAGAAAAATAAGAAATAGCCAGGCATTGTGGCTCAGGAGGCTGAGGCAGGAGGATCATGAGTTCAAAGCCAGCGTCAGCAACGGCCAGGCCCTAAGCAACTCAGGGAGGCCCTGTCTCTAAATAAAAGACAAAATAGGGCTGGGGATGTGGCTCAGTGGTCGAGTGCCCCTGAGTTCCATCCCTGGTGCCAAAAAAAAAAAAAAAAAAAAAAAAAAAAAAAA
>NW_026000168.1:8844610-8957986 GCF_001458135.2 Marmota marmota marmota
GAGGTCAGGAAAAAAAGGGGTGGCCTGGACTGAGAGGGCCCGGAGAGCTTGTGCCTCATCTGAGCAGGGTGGAGGCCATCCTGACACGGCAAATCTTCCTTTTTTTGGGGGGAAAGAAAAATAAGAAATAGCCATGGGCATAATGGCTCAGGAGGCTGAGGCAGGAGGATCATGAGTTCAAAGCCAGCGTCAGCAACGGCCAGGCCCTAAGCAACTCAGGGAGGCCCTGTCTCTAAATAAAAGACAAAATAGGGCTGGGGATGTGGCTCAGTGGTCGAGTGCCCCTGAGTTCCATCCCTGGTACCAAAAAAAAAAAAAAAAAGAAAGAAAGAAAAACAAGAAATAGATATGGAAATATAAAAGCTTTCCATTTCATAATAAGAGGAACGAATCCAAAAACGTTAAAAATGTAGTAGGGGCAAAATAAACACAGTTGCTGAGCAAATCTGGCCCATGAATATATCAGGGCCTGTGGAAATAGACATCATCATTTAATTAGCACCAAGTGCTAAATATGTAGGCTTCAAGGGCTGGAGAAGTGAAGGAGAATCATCGATGATTTGGGCAGAGGAAAACCTAACAGAAGAGGTTAGCTGATGTTTGAGAAATGAGTATCATTGGCATAAGCAGAGTTGGGCTGGGGGTGTGGCTCAGGGGTAGAGCCCTTGGCTGGCGTGCACAAGGCCACAGGTTCAATCCCCAGCACCGCTCAAACAAACAAACAAACAAAAAAAGATTCAGCAGAGTTCAAGGGGACCGTTCAGGCAAGAATCTGGGTGGGGGATAAAGTTTTGATCAGTGAGAATAAGCGAGGGATTTTTGTGGTGATGAAAGAAACTGGAGTGGCTGGATCTACAGTAACCTGGAGTGCATCCTTGGACCCTTGTAGTCTGCGAGGTGTCTCTCACAGGTGGGCTGGCCGGGGGTGAGGGTGCACAGCAGGAGGAGGCGTTGAATGGAGGAGAGCAGGGGGTAAAGTTCTGCTGAAAGAGAAGTTCACCTCCAACCCAGACGCTTGGCCAATATTTGTCAAATGGAACTCAGCCCAGGAGGTGCAAGGCACAGAAAGCCCATTGCCTCCTGGGATGGCTTAATGACCTATTTCAGGTTTGTCCATCAAGGGGTTAGCAGCAGCAGCCACGGCAACAATAAAAGCAGTTACAAAAGGGAGAGGCCATCGAGCCTTGAGAGAGGACAGCTAGAAAATAAGATAGATGGAGGGCACCCACGGACAAACTACAGGGACGGAGAAACTCATAGGGACAGGGAGCAAGTCAGCAACTTTCAATAATTTCAGTAAGAGCCCAAGGGCGGGGAGAATAGGAGGATTTGGCTCTTTGATCTATTGCTGCAGTTTGGGATCTTGGATGGCCCCCAAAGGCCCCTGTGTTAAAGGCTTGGTCCACTGGGTGGCACCACTGGGAAGCAGGGAAGCTGTTCCACTCGGCTTTACCATTGATCTGACCAGAAAGACCCAACAGGAACAATTGCACAGGAGGAAAAGTTGATTTGGGGCTCACGATTTCAGAGGTCTCGGTCCCTGGATGGCCCACTCCTCAGCTGTGGGACTTGGGGTGAGGCAGAAGAGCATGTTGGAAGGGTATGATGTGTTTTCTTCACCGTGAGCTCCAAGCAATGGTGGCCAATCAACCATGGACTAGAACCTCCCATTGGTAATCCTAAATAAACCTTTTCCTCTCTGCAAGTGGATTATCTCAGGTCTTTTGTTATAGTGACTGAAAGCTGACAAACACATAAATGTGCATGAAACATCACAGAATTAATGAGTCCTGCATGCATATGGGAAAGGAAGGAGGAGAGAGAGGAGGAGGAGGAGAACAAAATGGAGAAAAATAAGCACACGTCTCAGGATCGACATCGGCTGGAACGGCAGTTTAATGTCTCTGCTTTCTGATAGCCATGAGAACTGCCTCCCTCTGCCACATTCTTCCACCCTGATGTTCTGCCTCACCTCAAGCCCTGAGGAAGGGAGCCAGCCTCCTGTAGACTAAGGCCTGAGCCCTCAAATAAACTTTTCCTCCTCTGCAGTTGTTCTGGTTGGGTCTTTTTGTCACAGCAGCGAAAAAGCTGACGAACACAGTGACCTGTAGAAACCTACAGTCCTGGTGAGCAGTTACATGGAGCTGGCCCCAAGTGGACACCTCAGGCTTAAGACCATGAGTCTGCAGGGACATCACAGAGACTAAGAGGAACAACTTCAGGGGAGAAAGGAGGGTGGGGCCGGGTCAGAAGAGGCAGAGGCAGGTCTCAGATCTCTGCAGACCCGAAGAATTACCAGATGGTGCTGCTGCTGAGGACGGTGGGATGAGCCCATCCATCATTTAAGACAATAACTGTTCATACCGAGCACCTCGGAGAGGCAGAGGAGACATTGCCAGAGAGGAAAATAGACTCCTTGGGAAAGGAAAAATATGAAAATGAGATTTTGGGGGTTTTTTTGGGGGGGAATAATGCATGCTGATTAAAAATCATACAGTTGATTGACTTGGGTCGTCTGTTACGCCTCTCACTGTTGGTTTAAGCAAAATCCATCTCTCTCACTGTTCCATCAAGCGGGAAGTCAGCCAGAGCACGCCTCAAAGTTCATAGCAGGGAACTCCTCCCATCTGCCAATGACTGCGACCTTAAAAATTCAGTGGATCCTATCGGGCGCATGCAAAAAACTGCATCACGAAGAGCATGAGAAAATATCTGCTCCGTCAGAAGTCAGGCTGCGTGGGGGCTTCTTAAGTCATTTCAGCAACCTGGAGAGGAAGGGCGTGTCTGTGTCCATGGAGCTAAGGGAAGGAGATGCCCACGAGCGGTGGAGATGGAGAACTTAAATCTTTAAGTCTTTGGCTGCATACCTAATTTTTTTTTTTTGGTACTGGGGATTGAACTCAGGGGCACTCCACCACTGAACCCCATCCCCAGCCCTATTTTGTATCTTATTTAGAGACAGGGCCTCACTGAGTTGCTTAGTGCCTTGCTTTTGCTGAGGCTGGCTTTGAACTCATGATCCTCCTGCCTCAGCCTCCCGAGATGCTGGGATCACAGGCATATGCCACTGCACCTGGCTTGCCATACCTAATTTTGAAAAAAAAATCACAGCCTCTTTAATGGTGGTAAATGTGGCACAGACCATAGGCTGTTGGGCTGTGTCTGTTTTCTGATGAACACCACTCTCCCTTACGAGGGCATCTGCAGGAAGTCAGACTACCCAGGGAAAGCTCAGTCCCCTCAGCTGAAATCTCTCTTCACCATCAGCCTCAAGGTGCCTTAATAATCAAATAGGAAAGGGGAGACTATTAGTCTGTTTTCAATGACTATAATGAAATACCTGTGGCAGGCTACTTATGAAGAAAAAAAAGTATTCAGTTCACAGTTGTGGAGCTCCAGGTTGGCTCTGCACTGGTGGGGACCTCACATAGGATCACCATGGCAGGAATGTGTGGGACCGGGAGGAATCACATCACCCAACAGGCAGCCAGAGAGCTAGGTGGGGCCAGGCTTGCTGATTGGATAACCACCCTCTTTCAGGAATCAAGTTTTATGAAAATTACACGGAGACTCTGAGTTCTCCAGGCGAGTCCTCAGACTTGGGTCATGCTGTTCTCTGTATCTGAAATTCTTTTCCTGTGCTTGTTGAATGAGTATAGCCCAGTACTTCCATAAGCTCCTCACCTCTATTTTTGGATTAGAACAAAACAGACTACACGTAAGACTTTCTTCTAGCTAGAATTGAAGAATTCCCTGGGATCCTCAGGTTAAATACCAGAGAAGGTATTTATTTCAACTCGTTAACGACTTCATGAGAATTTACTTTGTGCTAGACACAGTCATAAGTGCTGGGAAGAGAGCATTAAACAAGACAGGAAAGGTGTTTGATAGAGCTCATATTTTAGTGAGGAACACGGGATAGGCAGTAAATAAGTATGTAGTGACAGGGATAAATAAACACATAAACAACATCCAGATAGTGATAATGCTGGAGATTACACAAGACTGTGGATTAGCCTGACTGTTGGAGACAGGGATCTAAAGAGAGGGAGGAATCGATATTTAAACATATTTAAGGAGAGGTTATAGTTAAGAGTAAAATGAAACAACAGCAGGAAGAAGTGTACTCTGATTTTCCTTTAGATGGGGGGGTCTCTGACATCCTAAGCCAAAAGGTACCTGCATGATTCAGCGATTCCACGCTGAGAGAAATGAAAACATAATCCACATAAAAATATATACATGAATGTTCATAGCAGTGTTATTCCTAATATCCTAAAAGTGGAGGCAAACTCAGGATCCATAAACTGATGATGGATACACAAAATGTGGCGTGGCCATACGATGGGATACTATTTGGCAATATGCTGCCCCAAGACACACCACTGTGGGGTTAAGGACTATTTTGAGCGAGAGGCACCTGAAAGACAGCAGATGTGAGAAAGGCATCCTAATCTGTCTTCATCCTGCACAGAGGAGCTGGAAACTTCCGTGTGAAAGAAGCCCTCCCTATCCCAGGAGAAGGAACATGTTCTTTGACTCAGAGACACAGCTGAAAGAATTCTGTGGAAAAAAACAAAAAAGACCTTAATAAAATGATTCCTACCTTCCTGCAGCCTCCCCATCTACTCTAACTGCTTTCCCACCATTTTCTCTTTTTCTCCACCTAATGCAAAGGCAGGTAGGTTTTTCCAATCTTCGAGGTTTCCATTTCCTGATAAGGGCTCCTGTGTCGAATCAATTTATATAAATCTGTATGCTTTTCTCCTGTTCATTTGTCTGGTGTTGATTTAGTTCTCAGGCCTGACCAAAAATTCTAAGAGTGTAGATGTAGAATTTTGCCTGCTGAGAAGAGTCAAAAGCAATGAAGTATTGATACAGAAAGTACTGAGACAGGAAGTACTGGTACAGGAAGTACTGAGACAGGAAGTACTGACATAAGAAATACTGGTACAGGAAGTACATACACAGGCAGAACTGACACAGGAAGTACTGAGACAGCCAGTACTGATACAGGAAGTACTGACACAGGAAGTACTGACACAGGAAGTACTGACACAGGAAGTACTGACACAGGAAGTACGGACAGAAGAAGTACTGGTACAGGAAGTACGTACACAGGCAGAACTGACACAGGAAGTACTGAGACAGCCAGTACTGATACAGGAAGTACTGACACAGGAAGTACTGACACAAGCTACAATATGGAGGGACCTGAACATGTGATGCTAAATAAAGGAAGCCAGTCACTAAAGACCACGTGCTGCAGGGTTCCATCTATGTTAAATATCTAGAATAGGACAATCCAGAGAGACAGGAAGAAGCTGAGTGGCTGTCTCAGGAAGGAATGGGTAGTGACTATTAATGACATGGGGTTTCTTTTAAGGGTGATGAACATGCTCCAGAATTTGACACTGGTGACGGTTGCCAATCTGTGTCTGTCGTAAAAACCACTGACCTCGGTGTTTAAGTGGGTTAGTTTTATAGTATGTGAATTTTATATCAATAAATCTGTGAGAAAAAAGAAAAACTACCACAACAAAGGAGGTCCCTGTACCACCTGGGCTTGAGGGACACTGGTTTGCAGTTCTAACTCCTCTCTCCCAACGCCATCTCGTGTTGTCAATTTGAGTTTCCTAGGACTGTGTATGTGTTTTGGCCCCAACTAAACTGTAACTCTCTCAAGGGGTAAGGACTGTGCTTTTCATTTCGTCAGGATTCCTGTGGTGTCACCCCTGGGAGTGCACGTTCCGGGATCTCCTTAGTGTGTGCTTACTCCTGGGTTATCTGATGAAGGCAACCAGGAGCAGGAGGGTGGTGAAGCAAGGGGCTTAAACAATGCATATTTATTATCGGATCGTTTTGAGGCTAGAAAACTGAAATCAAGATGTTTTAAGGTTGGTTCCTTCTGAGGACCGTGAGGAGAGATCTGTTCCAGGTGCCTCTCTTTGGCTGGTAGGCAGCCCTTTCACGTTCCCAGGACCTTCTCCCTGTATGTCTGTGCCTGTCTCTGTGTCCCAGTTTCCCTGAGCGAGGCCCCACCCTCATGATATAATTTGATTATTTCCATGAATATCTGGTATCTTCCAATAAAGTCACCTTCTCAGGTGTCGGGGACTAGGACCACAACATATCTTTTTGGAAGGGACATCATTCAACCCGGACGGAGTCCAAGTTCTATTTCTATTGAAATTCTCACTCACCAAAGTCATGATTTTGTAAACTCTGAACAGCTCCCAGGCTAGAGCATTCCAGCCAGGCCTCTCCAGTTGTGACGATCATGAAAGCTATTATTCAGTCTCCAGAGTGGAGCAGACAAGAGTCTCACTCCAGTGACCAGGCTGCAACTCAGCCTCTGCTCAGACTTGCTTATTTTGCAGTCCACTACGTTGGCCTATCAGCAGATGAATTTGGCTTAGCCCGATTCTGATGTCCACCGATTTCTTAATGTCAAATAAAAGGGCAAACCATGTGAGGTGCTCAGTTTTTCTGAAAAGTACAAAGCATCACGGATTCCCAAACCACTAGGGGGTAGGTCACGTCAAAAGTCAAAATCCCAGAAGAATTAATATACGTACATGGAAATTTTGAACAGAATTAGGTTAACAACCACTTTCAGAAACGTATCCTTCTGCAACACAGGGAGCGGTGCGGATTTCCGCTGGTCTTCTGTTTGTTTTATTTAACGAACGTTCCTAAAACTATTGAGGATGATAGTTTCGTTTCTTGCTCACAGTTCCTGAAATGTTTGGCTTTCCATCCTCTGGCTCTCCTTATTTGCTTATCAAGCAGTGTTTGCAAATGTCAATGTCAATCAAACCACAATGAGGATGCCTCACGTGTGGTAGGAACTCTGGCCCGGGAGTCAAAACATCTGGATCCCATCCTGACATCTGTCCCAAATTGGGTAGGGGATTGTGGACATGCCCCTGAACACCCCAGATTTATTTTGTGCATCTGTAAGAGAGGGTCCAATACTACCTGGACAGCTCACAGGGTAGGTGAGGAGAGATCTTGACTCCACCCTGAAGAAACTATAATTTGATGGATGTTGCACAAGATATGTAACCTATGACTATTTATATCTGAAATAATCTTGAAAAGTGCTCAACATGGTGTAGGTGCTTTATAACTATTTGTTAGAGCAAAGGGGAAAACATCATGAACACATCTTTAGAAAAAATATTATTTTAAATTACCACTGCATTAGAATGCAAAACCAAAGCTATAGTTAAAAATACATTATGGGGTTGAGGTTGTAGCTCAGTGGTAAAGGGCTTGCCTATCATGCACGAAACTCTGGGTTTCATCCCCAGCACTAGAAAAGGAAAAAAAATACCATTTGTATCTGTTCAATGATTAATACCCAGACTGTATAGAGAGATCCTACAGCCCAACTACATCAACAACAACTAGAGGAGTAAATTCTGGTGTTCTATTGCACAGTGGGGTGAGTGTAATTTAAAATAATTGGCTATATATTTTATGAAGAACTGCAAGAGGCGTTTCAAGTTTCCTAACACAAAGAAATGATATTGCATGACCACTGTGATTCTACATCACATACAACCAGAAGAATAAGAAGTTATACTCCATTAATGTACAATATGTCAAAATGCATTCTATTGTCATACATAACTAATTAGAATTTTAAAAAAATGCTTAAGGAGTTGGAATTGCTTACTATCCAAATTTACGCATTGTATACATGTATTGGATTATCACACAATGCCCCACAAATAGGCACACTGTGTATCAAAAGGAAAAAGGAATAGACATCCCCCACAAAGGATAGACCAAGGGCCAATATGGATTTGAAAAGATGTTCAACCTCACTAATCACTAGGGCCATGCCAATCAAACCACAGTGAGGGTGCCCACACTCTTCACTTTTGGTCATCAGGACTAGAAGTCCCAGCCAGCACCACCAGGCAAGAGAAAGAAAGAGACTCCAAATTGGAAAAGCAAAATTCAAATTGTCACAGTTTGCAGATGACATGATCTTATATATAGAAAATCTCAAAGACTCTGGAACTAATAAACAAATTCAGCAAATTGCAGGATACAAACTCAACGGACCAAAAAAACAGTAGTTGTTTTTTTATTTTTTAAATACCAATAGCCAATTATCTGAAACAGAAACCAGGAAAGCAATCTCACTTACAATATCTACAATAATCAATCCATCAATACAAAGAAGTACTTTTAGCCAAAGAGATAAAAGAACAAACTGAAAAATATAAACCAATGATGAACAAAAACAAAGAATGCCCCCCAAAATAAATAAATAAATAAAACTCAGAAAAAAAAAACATGGTATCCATGGATGAGAACCACTACTGTTAATATATTCATACTATTCAAAGTAATCTTCAGATCAAACGCAATCCTTATCAGACTTGCAAAGATAATGCTTCACAGACATAGGAAAATTAACTCTAAAATTTTTAGAATTTTAGAATTAATTTTAGAAACACACACACACACACACACACACACACACCCTATAAACCCCAAAGGCACAGCCCCAGTGACCTGCCTCCTCCAGCCACACCTACCTGCCTACGGTTACCACCAAGCTAATCCATCAGTGGATTAATCCATTATGAGGTTTTAGCTCTCATCTCCTGGTCATTTTTCCTCTCAAAATCCTTGCATTATCTCACACATGAGCCTCTGGGGGATACCCCATATCTAAATCACACTAAGCTGTGCATCCACAGTCGACTAATCTTCAACAAAGATGCCAAGAACACACACTGAAGGAAGGACAGTCTTTTCAATAAACGACACGTAGGAATCTGGATGTCCACATACAGAAGAATGAATCTGGGCCGCTGTCTCTCAAAAGTTACCAAAACAGAGCACTCAAAATAGACCAAAGACTGAAATGCAGGACCTGAAGCTATGAATCTATTAGAGAGAAACATAGAAAACAATGCAGGACATTGGAATGGGCATGGATTTTTTTGGATGAGACCCTAAATGAGTATCATGCTGAGTGAAAGAATCCATTCGTACAAAACCACAACTTGTGTTATATGTTCTATGAAAAGTCCATCACAGACCAATACACCGAGACAGGAATCCATTATAGCTTCCAGAGACTGGGGAGGAGAGAAGAAGAAGGGGGAAATGATTGTTCCTGGGTACAGCGTTTCTTTTTGGGTGTGATCCCTAATGTCCTGAAATTGATAATGGTGATGGTGATCCACTTTTGCAAATACACTAAAGTCTCTGTCGTGTCAACTTTAGTAGAGTGAATTTTATGGTATAGGAATTACATTACAATTTGTAGAAAAATAAGTAGACAGAAAGAAAAATAAACAAATAAACAAACAACCACCTATAATTCCAGCAGCTCTGGAGGCTGAGGCAGGAGAACCGTGAGTTCATAGACAGCCTCAGCAGTTTAGCGAGGCCCTGAGTAACTCAGCAAGATCCTGCCTCTAAATAATATGTAAAAAGGGGCTGGGGATGTGACTCAATGGTTCAGCACCCCTGGGTTCAGTGACCAGTACAAAAAAAAAAAAAGAAGAAGAAGAAGAAAAAATATTGCAATGGTAACAGAATGACAAATGAGACCAAGTGTAGTGGCCAGGGTGGCCCAGCATGAAGCCAAGGGTTATGGATGGTGACATGGCAAGCAGGGAGGACTTAAGACAGCCATGCCCACCGGATGCAGGTGACAGTCTCCTTCACCCATTCTCTCTGCTCTCTGGTATTAGATCGAGTCAGGCATCATTATTTTCTATGAATTTATTTTATATTCTCAAAGGTGGGAAACATCACTTAATCATTCATTTTACAATTTAAAACATCCATTGGAATGAAGGAACTAGAAAGACCCTTAGAGATTTTAGCTTCCTGTGGAACAAATATCCTCTATCTTTAGGTAAAGCTTTCTTCTCCTTAAAAAAAAAAAAAAATAGAACACTTACTTTAAAATCACTGTTTTTTGTTATTTTCTAATTAAAATGTTATCATTGTGCAAATTTATGGGTAGAATGTGATATTTCCATGCATGTATACATTGTGTTCTGACAGAAAAATTAATAATTAGGATCCTGGCATCTTTTGATCTATTTTCTAATCCAACTCCACCTGATAAACTGTATTTGCTATTTTTCCAATGAAACTCTCTCTCCCAATCGACTCTACCTCCTCGTTCCTGAAACATATCGTGCCCATTTTTGCATCTCCAGCATTTCCATGATTCACCGTGGGAAACACCTCTATCTAACCTGCTCTGAGCTACACAAAAGAGGCAGCATACACCCCAGAGGGCCAGCTCTTTTGCTCTGCACAATCCCTGGAGATCCATCCTGGAAGAACAAGATGAGGCTCCTAAACACAGGGTTGATGCATTAGGGAATAAAATAACTAAAAAAAAAGAAGAAGAAGAAAAATATATATCTAATTAAAAGGGTTCACTTTTCTGAAAAATAAAGTCATGGAGATCTGGCTTTCCAATGTTTTGGTTCGAGAGTTCTGGGAGAGGAAAGAAATGGTAAAGGTCACCACACCCAGAGATCTTGGGATAAGTACTGGGCACAATGGGGTCTGACTTGGTGAAGGTTAGATTTTTGTATTTTCCTTCAGGTTTTAGGAATGGTTCATATTGTATATCTGATTTCAATTTTTTTCATCGTCTTTTACTTCACTCTAGTTATCACAGTTAATAGTTATCCCCCAACTTACTGTAACTCACAGCCTGTATTTACCCATTGACTGGTGATGGATTCCTGGAGATTCTTTCTTTCTTGGTATCCTGAAGTGAGTACCAGTTTCTTTTAGTATCATCCCAAAGGTAGAAAACTTCTCACTGATAGCGTCGAGAGAATAGAATATATTGATTCTTGCAAAAGTGTTTATGAGATCCTTCTTTACACCAGGTCCATTGCTAGGGACTGCTGGTTCTGACGTAAGACAGAGCCTCTGACTTGGTGAGCTTCCATTCTATGTCACCCTCAAATAGGCCTTGGATTCTTTCTCAATAGCTTGTCAAAACCAAGAAATTGACACTGGTACTGTTTTATAAACTTAAAAAAAAAAAAAAAAAAAAAAAGGCTTGATTCAGATTTCACTCTCCCTTCCACATATTCTGTGACGTAGAGCTCTATGAAATTTTATCCTGTTTCTAGATTCAACCAGCCATCCCCTCACTCAGGACATACAACCAACTGTCTAGTCACACAAAGAGTCTGTCAGGGTCCCCCATCTGATGGTTATTGCTATGATTCTGTCATTTTGAAAATAATAATGGACTTTGTAAAAATTTAAGTTTGATGGTTTCCTTGGGTGAAAATAAGCTTAATTAAATATATAGGCTTTTGGTTTTGGAGGGGGGGAGATGATTTCTTACAATTTACTATTGTTAAAAGGCAGAAGCCTATTGTTAGGGTTTGGAGGTGAGGTGTCTCCCACAAGCTCATATGAGACGATGCAATGAGGTTTAGAGGAGAAATGGTTGGGTTATGAGGTCCCTGATCCCATCAGTGAATTAATCCCCTATAGGGATTCACTGAGTGGTCCCTGAAGGTGGGTAGTGTGTGGCTGGAGGAGGTGGGCCCCGGTGGACATGCCTTTGGGTTATATATTTTGTATCTGGCAAGTGGAATCACCTTCTCTGCTTCCTATCATCATGTGAGCCACTTCCCTCCACCAGACCCTTCCGCCATGATGTTCTGTCTTACTCCAAGTCCCAAGAAATAGAGCCAGCTTCTATGGACTGAGACCTCTGAGACTGTGAGTCCCCAAATAAACTTTTCTTTCTCTAAAATTTCTCTAAATTCTCAGACAGGAGAGGGACGGTGTACCCCTCCTACCCTCCAGTTTTATTGGGGAAGTTTCCAGAGAGTCTCTTGGTTTTTGATTGACAGCCCAGGAGCTGTACGGAGCACCTCCAAGAGAAAATGGCGTGGTGTCTCCTATTGGGTTGGAATGTTCTAAGAAAACGGAGTCCCCTATTCTTGCCTTGATTTCCTGTCCCCTGAGTAGGTTCATTACCCTTTGAATAGCCCTCAGCAAATGTCCTTCGTGAGGGTCTTGATGTTGTGGTGGCCAGGGTGATTGGGGGTTGTGACAGTTTTAGTGATAGGGAGGGCACAGGCCACCTGGTAGGTGTGACTGGTGATTGTAGTAGCATCAGAGGGATGCTACTCTGGCCGGGGAAGCTTTGACATACCAGTCCCCATCTTCCCTGGGCAGGCCTGTCAGCTGAGGTGCCCGGTGGCTTCTGGTTGACCTTTCCGTCCTTCCCTGCTCACCCCTTCATGGATCACTAGCTGCCTAGCTCTGCCACATAAATTCTCTGCTGCTTTTCCGCTTATCTCCCCTCTTTATACTCTATGTTTAAAAATCTCTGAAGACACCCCCGCCTCCCAGAGCGAAGCCACCCCACGGATTTCACACTTTTTATTACTTCACTGCCCCAACCTGTCACTGGGTCCAGCACAGTTAGGAGGAAAAGATGAATGCACATTTCTCCCAGGCCTCAGAGCTCGGCATGCTCATGCTGGTGCAGAGAAAAAGAAGATGAAGAAGAAAAGCAATCTGGAGAGTTCTGCTTCATGGCCCATCAGAACAAATAGAGATTCCTTCCAGGCTCTGGGGACTTTGAAAAGCTCTGGCAAGTTAAGGCTGAGGATGTTTTAGAGAGACTTGGTGCCCAGAGCCTGGTGCCTATGATATCCCGAGGTCAATGTGGTAAAAGGTCATCAAGTCCATTTAAAAAAAAATTCATTAAATCAACAATGAACACTAAACCAGGAGTGGACCCCACTGGGACTCTCCAAGTGTGGTTAGTGGAAGTGACTGACCCCTGGGGACAAGAGTGAGGATTTTCTGAAGTTACCAGATTTCATCTAAAACAAGATGGTGAAGAAGTAATTTTGCAAAACGCCTTGTCGACTTTCTAAGGAACAGACTCACCTGCCTCACTCTGAAGACGGGCTTGGAGACACAAGGTAAAGCAAAATAAGTAAATAAATAAATAGACAAGTGGCTTTGACGATGACCTTGCAAGATCAGGGGTCTGGGGAGCAGGCACACCCAGAGCAGTGACAATCAGCATTTTACCCTACAGTGTACAAAGTACCACCCAGGTTCTTCATTGGCTGGGTACTAGGGTACTCTATTTTCCTGAATGCCACCTAGGTTTTGAAGTCTCTTATTGGGTCGTTTAAAGAAATATAACTTTAGTTGTTCCCACCCCACTCTCTTTGTTTACATGTGGCATGAACATCTCCTTAGATGGACGGCCTCCTGACACATGTGCAGTCCTTACTTTTTAAACTAAGTTATTATCTTTTTTTTTAAAAGAGAGATTTCTCTCTCTGTGGGTCAGACCGACCCCTTCCCTGCACCTCCTATTTGTCAAGGGGCTGTTGAGGTGCGTGGACTTTGATGTGCCACATCCAGAGGTGCTGTGGTTTAGATATGGTGTTCCCCAAAAGCTCACCCGTGAGGCAGTGCAGGAAGGTTCAGAGGAGAAATGGTTGGGTTGTGAGGGTCTTAACCCAATCTGTGAATTAATCCCCTGATAGGGATTCACTGAGTGGTCACTGAAGTGGTGGGTGTGGCTGGAGGAGGTGGGCATTGCAGGGGTGGCTATGAGATGCATATTTTGTAACTGGAGAGTTGAGTCTCTCTCTGCCATCTGATCACCATGTGAGCTGCTTCCCTCGCCCACACTCTTCCGCCATGATGTCCTGCCTTACTTGGATCCTTGAATAATGGAGCCGGCCTTCTATGGACTGAGACCTCTGAAACTGTGGGCCCCCAAATAAACCTTCCTCCTCTACAGTTGTTCTGGTTGGGTCCTTTTAGTCACAGCAGTGAAATAGCTGACTGAAACAATAGGCTATGGTGCCACTGGGTGCATTAAGTGCTTGTGACTTTCCCCTCTGGTTTACCTCCCCCAGCCCTGCCTTTCTTACAGCCCAATTTACATTTAAGGCTGATTTCTGAAAACAGACCACTGATTTTCTATTTTCTCACAATCTCACAACATGGAGAAGCTGCCTGATTAGAAATCAGTGCCAACTAGTGGTGTCCAAAGCGTGCAGACAGGCTCAAACCATTTCCCATTCTTCTTCTTAAAATATTCTGGAAGGTTCAATGTCTTCCTCCACTCACCAGGAGTCATGCTCTTTGGAAGGAGAAAGGAACACGCTCCTAAGATCTAGGGAAGGCGCTCCTCTGGCCGTCAAAGGAATAACTGCATACAGACAGAGGGAATATGCTTTCCAATTGCAGGGCGTCTCATCTGGAAGCTTGTGTTCCAAAGCTCTGCCTGACTTATCGCCTTCGTCTCACGCCCTAGCACTCCCTTCGGACCATCTGCCCTCATACGCACTCTCTGAATACTTACTGTCTCTCCTACCCCTTCCTTTTACTTTCCCACCTTCTTCCCCACAGTTGATGACAGTATTTTCCCTTTTTTGTCCTGACCCAGCCACCATAGTTTGGATCAAGGGCCCACATGGCCAAGCCCTGGTTGCCATCTTGGTGCTGATGGTGGAAACGTTGAGAGACTGGACCAACTGGGAGGTCTTGAGGTCATGAGGGTGGGACCTTGAAAGGGATGGTGGAACCCTGGTCACTTCCTCCTCTTTTGCTACCTGGCCAGGAGATGAGCAATTCTGCTCTGCCATGATATGTTGCCTCGCCATAGGCCAAAAATCAGGGGACCATGGATCATCGATGGCATCTCCGAAACGGTGGGTGGAAATAACCTTTTTGCATTTTAAGTTGATGATCTCTGGTGTGTGCTTATAGTGACAGAAATCTAACATGTGATGTAATATTTAGTCAAATTTTGAGGGGCTGGTTCAAGTTCCAACTCCTCTGTGGAAACTGTTTTACCTCTTGCCTGCTCCTAGGCCCCTGTGAAGGCCCTTGGCGGGGGGTGGGGGGGCATTGCCGTTCATTAACCATCCATCAAGACCCAAGCACGTTAGTGGTTAGTGCACGTTATCTAATCCTATCCTCTCCACAAGGCAAGAAAGGTGTTAAAATGAAGATAAAAAAAGCTCAGAAAAGCCACGATGTCCTTACTTTGATGGTCCAGAAGTGACCGAGCCACTTACTTCTGAGTCCCAAGCCCATGGTCTTTCACGATCTGCCCTTGCCGTTGGCCTCTCTCAAGGACAGCTTCTGACCCCTACCTGATATTTTTATTCAGTGCCTGTTAGATCATTCCCAGGGACAGCTGTCCACCGCGTCTTGTTATTCAGAGTGCCTTTAAAACAGAACCTACTCAATAGTTAGTCCTTGGTAGAGGTTTTTATTTCCCCCCTTCAATCCCTTTTTATCCAACTCCAAGTCTGACTGATTGATTCTTTCCATATGCAAAAAGACTCCCTTCTAAGAACAAAATAGCTAGGGTGTCAGGAATGCCCAGGGAGAAGGAGAAACCCAGCCATTCACACAGGATGGGGGGGGGCAAAGAGTCAGGCCCAGAAGCTGGCTCCCCACTGGGGCGTCTGCTCTGGCCACTTCTGACCTTCAGAGGAGAAGAGGCAGGTGGAGTCCACGCGTCCTTTGGAAATCCACAGGCACTCCTCCCAGTTGACAAAGAGCCCGAAGACCAGCAAGAGCAAGTGGTCAGCACCTTCTGCGGGCTGGGGCCCCTTCCTGTGTGTCTCAGAACCTGCCTTCAAAATGAAGGTACCTGATTGTGGAAGGACACATTCTCCACAGCGAAATTGTGAGATGTACTGAAGAGGGTGAAAAAGGAGGAGAAACACCACGGCACACTAGTCCAGAAGTCCCACGTCCTGGGAGAACCACACTGGTCTCCGTTTTTCAGGTGGAAGGGCCTGGTTTCAGTTTTCAGGTGCCTTGCTCCGACTCACCTCAAGTTTCTACCTGAGGCTCCCCAATCTTTGACCTACTCTCTTTTTCCTGTATCTCTCACACACCCCATGACTCTGCCCCTCTTTCTCAGCTGAATCATCTCTTCTGCAAAGAAGGCTGGCCTCATCTCCCAGGTGAGGGACTTAGGTGCCCTCTTAAGCAATATCTTTCTTTTTGATACCAGGGACTGAACCCAGGGGTGCTTAACCACTGAGCCATGTCCCCAGCCCTTTTTATTTTGTTTTATTTAGAGAGAGGGTCTTGCTAAGTTGCTTAGGGCCTCACTAAATTGCTGAGGCTGACTTTCAACTTGCGATCCTCCTGCCTCAGCCTCCTGACCCCCTGGGGTTACAGGCGTGTGCTCCCACACCCCGGCTCTCTTAAGCAATTTCTTTGCACTGTGTGAACTGTGCATGTAAATTTCTCCACTATATGCATCAACTTCCTAATTATTTATTTCGTTTATGTCTTGCTCTTTGATGATTTTTTTTTTTTATTTTGACCTCAGGGCCAGCTCTAGTCAGTTCTCATGGCCTAGCAGGGCCCATTATTCATGTGACTCCAACTTCCCTAACCCACGGTTGGGCGTGATAACCCACATGGGCCAACATGAGCCCTTCCTGAGAGCTGAGGTTCAAATTCTAGGGCAAAGACACTTCTGCTGGAGTGCAGCCAAACTTCTGAGGGTCACTTTCCCTCCCTGTTCTAGTTTGGAAGTTGAATGTCCCATGAAGGCTTGGCTCTCCAGGTGGCTCTACTGACAGGAAGGAGGAGGAGCCTCATAGAAGGTCTATAGTCACCGGGGACATGTCCCCGGAGGGGACTCTGGAACTCTTTAATTTTCGGCTTCTGGCTGTGAGGGGGACAGTTTGCTCGGCCACATGCTCCCTGCTATCACCATCTGTCATGCCCATCTGAAGCTCAAAGCAGTGAATCTATCTCATCTTGGACTGGAACCTCCCAAACTGTCAACCTAAATAATCCTTTTCTCTTTATAAGTCAATTATCTCGGGTATTCCATTACCGTGATGGCAAACTGACTGACCAACTCCCCATGAACAAAGTCTGGCTCAGAATAAAACCAGCGTGAGGGACAGCAGAGCCCAGGGCAGGCGAGACAATCCTGCAGACATCATTTGAACAGTCTTCCCTCAATATCCATGAGGACGATTTGCAGAAACCTCCCCTGAGAATACCCAAATCCTCAGATGCTTAAGTTCCTGTACAAAAGGGTCCAGTATTTGGTTACAACCTGGGTATCACTTCTTGTGTGCTTAGATCATCGATAAATGACTTATAATAGCCCATACAATGTAAACAGTTGTCTGACTACATGGTTCAGGGATAATGTCAAGGGACAACGTTTGTTCATGTTTGGTACAGACATTTTCTGTGGGACTTTGCCACATGCTACCCAAGTGCTCTAGCACTCAGCTATCTCCCCAGCCTGCCATCGCCAACCCCACCCGCCATACTTTTCTGACCTGATTTATGGTTGGTGAAATCCACAAATATGGAACCTATAGGTACAGAATATTGAATATACCTGAATTCAGTTGCTATCCACCATAAGCTCTGTGCCTTGAAATTCCTTCTTAGGTGACGGTAAAATTCTCTCTCTCTCTCTCTCTCTCTCTCTCCTCTCTTTTGGAGGTTAGAATGGATTGGTTATCTGGTAACTGCTACTAAGTTAGAACCCATCCCCATAAGTCTACGGTATGGGCTCTTAGTGGGTACACATATTCACTGATGGTTGTTTCTTTAATTCCTATTTTCCATTCAACACTGCTCCCCTTTAAAATGGAACTGCACTCTAATTCCCATGCAAGGTTAATTTCTATGAGTTCATAAGTCCTAAAGAATCATTTTTTTTTAATCCAAGGTTCCCCTCCAGCCATCCCGCTACCGTTTGACTTTAAGAGGATGAAAGTTAGCCATTTCGAATTATGTTTTAATTATTTCTTTCATAATAAACCAAATTAAATTTTAAAAGCGAAAGACATTTTCTGCTCTTGAACTTGGAGCTGTAGCTTTTAATGAAATCTTGTGCAGTATTTTTTTTAATTTTAATAAATTTTTGACATCTCACCATGAAGCCTATCTTTTTCAGAAAAAGATTATCAATGTTTAATTTTGCTTTATTATGATGTTCTTTTTATGAGTCACGGAGTAACTTCTCTTCTGCATAGTTATTTTCTGGTAATACATGTTCTAATTTCATCTCTGATAAACTTTGATTTAAGCTTTACAATTCCAGTCAACTGAATATTTTTCCTCCCCTGAGACAGTCTGAATTCAGTCAAAAGAAAAATCCAATTGGAGCCTATCTCTAGAAGAATCATATTTATTTATGAGGTATTTCTTTTGTAATATAGCTTGACCAATCCTATAGTATCCACTGAAGAAGTCTACCTCATTGCTCTTAAATTTAACTTAAACCTTTTTGACATGAGACAAGTTTACCCAAGCTTTTTAATTACTCAATATGCTTCTATTTAACTATGAATAGGGTCTAGGATTTGAATGTGAGTACCTGAAAGAAATTATTTTTATCGCTAGTACACACACACACACTCACACTCACACACACACACACACACACACAAAACTTTTAAAGATATATAATGCTGAGCTGGGATTGGTAGAGTGCTTGCCTAGCATGCATGAGGCACTGGGTTTGATCCTCAGCACCACATAAATGTAAAATAAAGATGTTGTGTTCACCTAAAACTGGAGGCTGACTCATAGTGGGGTAGGGAGGGGGCGCATGGGAGGAACAGATGAATTCTAGATAGGGCAGAGGGGTGGGAGAGGAAGAGAGAGGGCAGGGGGTTAGCAAGGATGGTGGAATGTGATGGACATCATTATCCAAAGTACATGTAAGAAGACACGAATTGGTGTGAATCTACTTTGTATACAACCAGAGATATGAAAACTTGTGCTCTATTTGTATAATAAGAATTGTAATGTATTCCACTGTCATTTATTTTTTAAAAAAATAAATTAAAAAGAAATATATATATATATATATATATATATATACACACACATATTGCTCAAGTATGTAAATATCAAAAAATTCTGAGAACCATTACTGTTTTATCTATAATTTTCCAGACTTTATGTAGAGATAAATCTTCATACTTTGAATCAAACCATATACATTGAATTATTCCTCCAATATACATTTAGGTACTCAAGTTATTTTTTCACCATTACTCACTGAAGATTTACCTCATTTGTTAGATGGTAGCATAGTATTCTATTGGATCAACATGACTTAATATAATCAATTTTGCTTTTAATGGATACTGAGGGTGTTTCTAGATGACTGCTAATATAGATAATGTCCTGACAAATACCACATGACATCTACCTTTACACAGCTAACAGGGAATTCCCTAAATGTACGACAAATATTGTTTTAAAATTCTAAAATTTGAAGTTTAAAATTCCATTGCTAGATTAAAAGGTAGGCGCATTTACTTTTAATATAATTACCATGGAGCCTTTTAAGAAGGAGAAGAGAAATTGCAACCTCTCAGATAGCACAGAATATAGCCTGCTCTCACTATCAAAATCCATAGGCAGAGTTTTCTAAAATGTGGTTTGGGAATGTGGTTTGGGGATCACCTGCTGCAGATGTTCTGCATATTTCTGAAACTCAGCGCCAAACCATCAGTGAGTGAAATGGATGCACAGAGCCCAGCAATCTTAACTTTCTGCATTATCCCATCCATATCATTTAAAAAGGCACTTACTGGATAGATACTTAAGGATATCTTTTTTTTTTTTTTTTTTGGTGGTGCTGGGGATTGAACCCAGGGCCTTGTGCATGCCAGGCAAGCACTCTCCTGAGCTATATCAGCTATATCAACTGAGCTACACCCCAGCCCCCTATTTTCATCTTTCAATAGAACATTTATGTGCATAGTTTTCCTGTTTATTGCTTCTTTCTCTCTTCAGCTGAATTGTCGGTACATATATTTTATCCATCTCATTTGGGATGGGGTTTCACTGTTTACTTCTATAACCTCATTAGATATTAAGGATATTACCTTCTCCCCAGCCACATATCATTAATCATTCTTTACAACTCCCAGCACCCCCCCCCCACCAAGAATATAAAAATCAACTTTCAGATTATCTCCTACTACTTAGTTTTTAAAATCAATCCACAACCCTTTCTTGGAATATGCTTTTAAAATAAGAAGCTCATTTTTCTTAACATCTAAAACTTTAACACATTGCGAAACGGCCCTTCAAGAAGGTTATGAGAAAATATTAACTCACCAACCGCACGGAAGACAGCCAGTTCTCACTGGCAAAGCTACAAGTCGAATATTTTCCTAATATTGCTTTACCTGAAACTCTAGATGCTAGAAGGCAGATGCTATGTTAATGTTTTTCCCCAATCTCTAAGAATTTTTTTTTTTTTAAGCACAAGTGATTGAACTCTTTTAAACTTAGAAATTTGATGGCTCTTTATTTTATTCTTTTAATTTTAGGCAAAGAAAATGTCTTGGAATAATTTTTGTTTTCTCTTGTCTTATACAATTTCAGATCCTCCATCCAAAGAACATAAAATGACGTGGACTGTATTATTAGAAGTATTTGATATTTTTAAAATGATTATCTTTTATCGACAAGAAGATCTTATCTGGCTTCCTTCATTTTTCCTTGTTTAAATATCCAGTCTCTTAGATTTGAGTAACAATTTTTTTTTCCTGCTCAAGTATTGTTTAAAACAATTAGCAATGCCTTTAATTGAGATGAAAAAGTAAACTCATATATTGGTTTCATTGTCTGCTTGGATTGGAACTCCAGTGATAAAAACTCAATGTCAAGCTGGGTGTGGTGGTACATGCCTATAATCCCAACAGCTTAGGAGGCTGAGGCAGGAGGATCGAGAGTTCAAAACTAGCCTCAGCAAAAGTGAGGTGCTAAGCAACTCAGTGAGACTCTGTTTCTAAATCAAATACAAAACAGGGATGTGGCTCAGTGGCTGAGTGCCCCTGAGTTTAATCTCTGGTACCCCCCACTTCAACCCCCCCTAAAAAAAAAACCCTCAGTGTCAAATAGTGTAAGATATACTTGTTTGTTGGTTCCTATTTCCAAACTTCTAGAAGGATATGCAATGAAGACAAGGAATCAATTGAAAGTGACACACTCTTTCCTATCTCTGTCCTCTGCACACAAGCTTTCTTAACTCGGTCCATAACATGTTCCCTGACATCAATGTGAACCTTGATGAACATCGTACCCCACAGAGAAGACGAGACTGTCCCCTGACAGCTCCTTCAAGGAGAAAGTAGGAAGGACTCTTCTGAGCTGGCTTGGGCCACCCAACCTCCGTGGCTGCCCATGGTGCACTGGGCGTGCCCGTGGATCAGCCTTGGTCTTGACTAAGGATGGAGAATTGTTTTCTTAGCAGAAGAGGGATGTGAAAGAGTCCTGGGCAGACAAAAGCCATCAAGCAGCAGGCTTTGCATTTTAGATTCTTTTTATCTGATTCTCCAAACTGCATGAGCAGATGCACTCAGATAGGTTTGGATTCAGATGAGAAAAAAAGGCTTGAACGAATACAGCTTGCCATAGATCCGAGGCACATTTATAGAAAAGCGGTTTGCCAAACAAGTCATGTGTCAACATACTATACATTTGCATTCAAGAAGCTGGCTTCTCCATAAATACTCAGATTCTTCCACGATGAGACACTGACTGAAATTCTTTATGGGCTAAGGGTTTGTAATTAGCATGTCTCCAGTTTCAACCTAAGGGTCCACTTACCAAAATACCTTTCTAAGTAAATTCAATCTGCCCTGTAGCAGGTTTTTTTTTTTTCCTTAAGTCCCGGGGATTGAACTCAGGGGCACTCAACCACTGAGCCTCATCCCCAGCCCCATTTTGTATTTTATTTAGAGACAGGGTCTCACTGAGTTGCTGAGCACCTCACCATTGCTGAGGCTGGCTTTGAACTTGCGATCCTCCTGTCCCAGCCTCCCGAGCCATAGGGATTATAGGTATGCACCGCCATACCATGACCCTATAGCAGTTTTGATATGGTAGAGTTTGAACATCAAGAGCATGTTCAAATAACCCTAGTTAACATTTTCTGTTAGTAAAAAGGATTTGAAAGTAGTTCTCCAAGACGTCATTTTGTAGGCATTATTTTAGAATTGTCAGACCAGGGCTGGGGCTGTAGCTCAGTGGCAGAGTGCTTGTCTAGCATGTGTGAGGCACTGGGTTTGGTCCTCAGCACCACATAAAAAATAAATTAATAGATAAAGATATTGTGTGTCCCTCTACAATTAAAAAAAAAAAAAAGAAATGTCAGGACCAGGATTCTCTCTCCCCTGGGAATCTGGGAACATCCTCTGTTGTTACTATCTCTATCTCAGGTTGCTTCAAATAGACAGTCAGTGTTGTGACGAGGTCTTTGAGCAAGATGATCTGTCTGACCGACTGGACATGGTGGGCACGTTTCTGTGGGTGTAAAGCCAGACAAGTGGAGGTACAGGCAACAAGCATTCATAACAGATCACCTTCTCAAATCAGTCTTACCTTTTTCTGGCTCAGAAAAAAATCTGTAAGATTATTCCTGGTCTCCCTTCACTATCCAGACGGAGAACAGAGAGAATCAACCGTGTGAGGCCAGTGAACTTGCGTGTGGACAGGAGGACTGTCTGCATCACTTTTCCTTTTTCCTTAGTGCATTTGAGAGCCTTTGTGCTTATCGACTTGTTCTGACAAATTTGTTCAAAAGATGTGTCACTATGCTGAGAAATGATCGCCATCGCTTCTTGCCACGGAAAACAAACAGAAGAGGATCTAAGTGCTTTGACATGTGGCGGTTTCAAATTGACACTTTCCGAACTGAGGAAAAGTCAATTAAAATAATGAGCCTTCCAGGGAGAAGACAATATATGCAGGCTTATAAAGCAACGTTGTATATCCATGATACAGGAAAAAACCTGCTGTAAATTCTGAAACATAGGTAATTTGCTCAGTATATATATACATAGTAGTGGAGGAGTTTTGCTTCCAACTAAGATGGAATAACAGTCTGGGTTTAATCTCCTGCTTGAAACAATAAAAATAAAAATAAACCTGCTCAAAATATATAAAGTTGATGTTCCAGACCCCGAATATTAGGCAATTAAAAAGAAAGATATCTGAATCTCTGAAAGATAGGAAAGAAATGGGGTGAGCTGAATTTAGCAATGATCATGCCAAGTTACAGCCTGTATTAGTCAACCGTCTGCTATTGTAACAAAATGCCTGAGATAAATGATTAATGAGGAATAAAGGTTTGTTTTGGTTCATGGTTTCAGAGGCTTCAATCCATGGTTGGTCATCTAGTTGCTTATGGGTCTGTAGTAAGGTAACACATCATGGCAGGGATCATGTGGTAGATAGGGCAGAGCTGCTCAGCATAAGACAGTGACACAGCCATATCAATGTTCACAGCAACTCAATTCACAAGAGCTAAACCATGGACCCAACCTAGATGCCCTTCAACAGAATAATGGATAAAGAAAATATGGTACATATACACAATGGAATATTAATCAGTCTTAAAGAATAATGAAATTATGGCATTTGCCGGTCAATGGATACAACTGGAGAATATCATGCTAAGCAAAATAAGCCAGTTACCCCCTGCCCCCCAAACAAAGGCTGAATGTTTTCTCTCTGATATGCAGATGCTCATTCACCGTAAGGGGGGTGGGGAGGAACAGAGGTCTTTTGGACTAGACAGAGGGGAGTGAAGGAAGGGAGAGGTATGGGGGTGGGAATGACAGTGGAATGAAGAGGACATTGTTACCCTCTGTGCACACATGATTGTAATGACCTGTGTAACTCTGCATCATACACAACCAGACAAATGAGAATTACACTCCATTTGTGTACGATGTGTCAAAGTGCATTCTACTGTCAGTTATGACTAATGAGAAGATGGAGACTGGGGAAGGCTCTTGTGGGGACCTCTGTGGCAAAGACACATTGGAAGCTGCAGAATTGCATAGAGGAGACCAAATATTTGCCCAGCCCACCCACGGGCTCCGGGGCCTGCTTACCACCCTTCTGAGTCAATGGCCCACTTCTTCCCAGCCCTCCAAGGGGAAGAGGAGCCACATGATAGATTTGGGCTGGCTCGGCATTTTTTCCCTTCTAGGTATAGACCATAAAATCTCTCTGTGTGATCCTCTTCCCTTATCATTGTCCTTGGTGATTTTGAGGACATGTTTCAGATGGTTGTATCAAAATGAGGAAGAACTGGGTCCCTGGATAACTCAATGGCACAGAACGCACCCCCCCACCCCCCGCCAACCACACACATCTCACTTCACTTGGTAATGACGCTGGACAGTGACCTAAGCAAATAAGAAACTTTTACTCTATTAAACTACCAAGATTATAAAGTCCTTGATAAAGCAGAAAAAGGTCTTGTAATAAACTAACTATTCTGTTATCGCAAATGGGTGACTGTATCAGGGGCAGATTTTTATATATTTTCTGGTCAACTCAGCAAATTTTAATGATTAAATGTCTGTAGAACTTCAACGATTTTATTAGGAAATATAAAGGTCGATTCATTCTCCCAACTCGGTCTAAGATTTGGGGTCATCTTTCTCATTTTATAAGTTAGTTGGGGAGGGACCGACCACCGAGGACACATAGGATGTACCCTTTTATTATCCACCTAAAGCCCAGAGGTCTCTTATCCTTCATTTTTCAAGAAGATAATTTCTCACTTGGAACAAGTGTGATTTAGAACTCACCCTGTGAGAAGAAGTTCACAGAGACCACTTTTTTTTTATTGAACGCTGAGCACATAGTGTCAAGGAAGGAAAATAAAGGGTCATGTTTTTGTTTGAACTAAGTTTTTTTCAATAAATTACCCCAGGAAAAGAAACTGAGTTTTATACATTCTTTCACTCAAACGCTTAGTATGAGAGTGGTAGAGAGCAGGGGTCCACCCTCCTCAATGCCCCTTTCTCCTCTGAAGATTAATTATAAATAGGAGATAAATCGTGTTTCACAGTAGCACCTGCAGAATTTCCATGGAATAGGGCATAAGGGCCGTAGTTCAGTCAGACAAGTGGACCAGGGAGTTTATCACCAATAGTATTTCCCTTGTAAGGGTAAATTTGTATCTGGAATATTCCCCAAAGGCACATGGGTTAAAGACTTGGTCCCCAGAGTAGCTCCAATGGGAGGTAGTGGAATCATCAAGAGATGGAGCCTACTGGGAGGGAACATGATCAGCTGGAAGAGGGAGTATTGGGACCTGAGTCCCTTCCTGTTTCACATATTTGCTTTCTGGCCACCATGAGGTGAGCAGTTCCTCGTTCACATGCTCCCTGCCATCATGAACTGTACTGCCACAGGTCCAGAAACAACAGGGCCAGGCAACCATGAACTAAAATTCTGAAACTATGAGTCAAAATAAGCCCGTCTTAATTTTAGGTTGATTCTCTCAGGCATTTTGTCACAGTAACGGAGAGCTGACTAACATAGATGCCGTTTTACTTTAAAGAAAATACAAAACCAGTGAAGTTAACTAAAGATGATTTTTACTCACATTATATATAATATTGAGAAGGTGTTGACTCTTTCTCAACTCTTATTCTGATTTAGGGTGCCTTGAGGGACTTGATTTTTTTTTTCCAGTGCTAGAAGTGGAACCTAGGATCTCACATATGCTAGGCAAACCTTCTACCATTGAGTCCTACCCTCATCCCTGACTGGATATTTTTCAAGGATGAGACCATAGGGAGCTACAGCTACTATGACCTGAGAATTCCATGTTTAAATCTTTATTGAATGCTTATGATGTTCCAAGCCATTGCTCTGTGTACTAGAGAGACAGCACTTAACAAGACTCTCAAGAACCTATGTCTGTGTGGAACTTCTTACATACTTTTGGGAGAGACAGACAGGAAAAAAAAATTACCTAAAACATATCATAGGCAATAGAGGAGAATAATTCAAACACTCACTTTACTCACACACACACAAAGACCAGGATGACATAAAGTGGTTCAGAAAGCAGAGATATACCACGTGACCTCCAACACACCAGGCCATGGGGGCTGGGGAGTGTCCTCCCACCATCAAGAACTAAGGCTCTGTACCATGGGGGGAATGGGCCAAGGGAAACCCCTGCTAGAATAGGACACGTGAAGCCAAATCCAACACAGTCTCTTTCTTTCCAAAGCCTTCTTTTAGGAACCCGATGAGTTAAAAGATGCATCAGAAAGACTCAACTAAAATCACCCTATAGAATTCGCAGAGGTTGGAGCCAACTTAAAGATCATCGAATCCAACTTATGTAAGAGGACAATATGGGACTAGGCGGGGAAGAATGAGAGGCTGAGTGACATGTCCAAGATGACACTGTCAATCAAGAGCCGAATCAGGTTGTCTGAATGCCATTTCAATGACGTTTGCTCTACGAGAATTTAAATGGCATCTCCTCCTTTCAGAGGGATTACCTTTTAGACTCTATTCTGCAAGGAACGGGTGTTTTAAAACATCAACAGCTACAGGCAACGCAACAGAGGAGACAGACTTTGGTTTAAATCTTAGTTCTAAAGAAATGACCTTACTAACTGGAGAGTCACAGTATTATCACTTTCCTCCTAGGTTTATTGAAGGGCATGAATGTGAGCTGTGTGGCATAGAGTAGAAATTGAGCAACACAAACTAGAATTCTAAGCATCACTTAACTCATCTATGAACAACTATCAGATTATGCATGATCTCCCCAAAACTCAACACGCCTCATCTCAGTTTGTGGGAAGGACATTTCATTTCTATAATACCTTCCAAAGGATCTTGTGCAAATCGTTGATCTGACCTCAGAGGACACGAGAGAATCAGGCGTACCAGGACTGTAAGAGCACAGGAGGGCTTTTCCCTGGACACAGTCAGGCAGTGTTGTTAAAAATCCATTATAAGTCAGCTCTTGGTGAAGGCACATACCCATCTCACTCACGTCCTATTACATGGAGCGCAAGGATGGGTCTCTGAGTAGATGCAGTAAATGCTCCACAGACACCATCACGTTTCCAAGACAACAGTGTATAAAACGATGGCGCAGACCGCCATTGCCCAACCAGTGAAGCAAATGTTTTAATATGGGAATCCATTATGAGCTTATGAGCTGTGAACTCTTTCCATGTAAATGCAGGACCAATCCTATCCCATTTGGGGGACACCGGTGTGTGAAATGATAGTTCTTGTTAAAATAGCTGGAGTGTGGCAACAAATGCTTTAAGGTAAAAAGCTTATTACACACTTAGGAGTCACTTCCTCTGGGTAAGGGCTTACAGAGAGGTCTGGAACAGGCAGGCTCAGGCCTCTTCCTGTCGCTGGGAGTTTGGGCTCCATGTCCATCCACACAGGTGGCTTTGCTGAGGATGACAGGATGGTTCTGCAGATGCTAAGACCTGCTTGCTTTGTGGCCACCCCCATGGGGCTCTGTGAATAAGGGCTAGAGGGACACTCTGTAAAACTGTAATCTACCATGTGCTTCCCCAATGTCTTGAAGGCTCTTTTGTGCCGCGTCTTCTCCATACAGATATAAATGATGTCTGAGATTTCAACATGCAATTCTCTAGAGGCATCCTGAGGGGAGTCAACCATTAGGTCACTTCCAACAGAATGTGACTTAACCTATCAACGTGTGTCCCTGGACCATCTGAGAGACATGGCCACCGCAATTAATTCACGTCACAGAGAATCTGTCATGGCTACCAAGAGTCTGTAGAGAATGGTTTTTGAGATGGACCTTAAAAATCAGCTAGAAAAGAGAGAAGAAGGGCCTTGGAAAGGGATAATTTCCAGAGCACCATCTCCACTTTTATTTGAAAGATGTGATATTTAAGGGTTTTTTTTATCATTTCAAAAAAAATTAATATTGAAAATGTTACCGTTTTCAAAGGTGTTCCCAGAAAAGAACAGAGGTCCTTAGAAAATGTCTTCCTAGACCGAAACTTACTTTCTTCTTTTTTAACAGCTAAGTAGAGAGGCTCCTTATAGAGGATAGAAGAAGGCAAGATCAAAGCTAGGCTCTACTTTGACTCAAACTTTAAGGAATTTTGCATTCTCAGAAACTAAGGACATCCCAGTGTTCTAACTGGAGAATGTGGATTCAAGTTAGAAATCAGTTGTCCTCACTATTATATTCTAAGTCATGCTGATAAATGAAAGTTTGAATTTTGGCCAAAGTTTGATTCTGTCATTATGGTTGATCATTATGTCAAAACACGTTAACATGGGAGATGATGGAGTTTTCTCCCAGAGACTCATACGTTAACTTGAGTTTATCCACAGTGGATTATTACACTTACTGTCATGAACCCAACTATGTCTACCGGGGATTCCGTGGTGTCCTCAAAACTATGGGAAGCTACAGAAAATTACAAGAATAATTTTTGCCTTTAAGAAATCGACAATCTCCTTAGACAGAACTTAAATACATGCAACCAATAATAATTGTTATGGGCCAGGCTATATGGGCAATGACCAAACAGACTCCATTTTACCCTGAGACTCCACATCATGTAAGAAATGCTTCTCCTGTGGGAAGGCCCCACCTCTGTACCCATTAATAGTTACCCAGCATAGCATACTTGGAAACACAAAATAGCAATTCTTATACAATGTAACATTGTTCTCTTTGGTTTCCACTTTTCTGGGGCAATGTACCTTGTCAGAGATTGTCTAGACATTAGTAACCATTCTCTAACTGTTCTCAACTAGGGTCATTTTGACCCACTTCCCTTTGCTGCTATGCCAACCTGGAAAGTCCCCTGGGAAATACCAATGTTCCCATTGCATTTTCTCACTCACTGCCCAATCCAGTTTCTGTACCTGCTTGCTTGTAGCTACGTCAACCCAGATGTGGTTTTTGCCATTAAATATCCTAAAATGCTTGAGCTCAGGGCTGTTCCTTGCAAAGACAGTTTATGGGTCCTGGGGTGGGGGGCAGTCGCTCGCCAGGAAGCTAAATAAAGACTCTTCCATTTGAACAAAACTGGGACTTGGTGCGTTTTCTGAGCAACCAGCCCCACAACATAATAACTAAGCACTAAACATGTGTACTAACCTGAGCTACCAAAGCAATTCACAAGCCATCAGTAGGGGGTCAGTAGATGACCAAAGATACTGGGAAGGAGTGATAGAAAGTGCCTGTGGACCTGGGGTCCCAGGAAGGCCACTTCAAGGCTGAGTGGGGTGTAGAAGGTCAGAGAGGAAAACACAAGCCATCTTGGTCTAAAATGTGGCAGGTACAGGAGACAAAGCTCTGGGCTCACTGCTAAATTGCAACAGCTTTCATGAGCCCTCTGGGCTCCACATCACCTTAACCTGGATTCTCCTACCCTTAGTGTTAGCAGTACCTTTTCCTGAGACCTGGAATTAGAGCTTCAGTGGGACTACCCCCTTTGCTGTCCAGGTGACATTCCCATCCCATTACTTCCCCAACTTCCACTGATGCTGAACTAACCAGAACCTTCCATGGTCATCTGAACTGGCCCTGGGCTTTCCTATCTCTTCCCTTAACTATGTGATGTACCCGAGTCAGGGCTTGGGACAAGTAAGTGTACAGTGTACAATTGCAGAGTTCAGTAGAATTGCTCATGTAAGCAGCTCAGAGAGAAGCCCAATCTTCCACCATCTTTATGCTATTGGTGTTGGAGAACATTTAATTAATTAATACCACTAGAAGTTATGTTTACCTATCTGGCCAGGCTGGCTATGAGATACAATAGGAAATCACAAGGCATTTGGCAGGCAATTCAGATCAATATTCTGAGAAAGGATATTCCCATTTTTTTTTTTTTTTAATTTCCTGCTTTGGCTGCTGCCCCAGGTCTGGTCACCAGGGTGCCTTCCTGAGATCCTCAGACCAGTGATAGAGAAGGAAGATCAGACTGAGTGCATTTTTCCATCAACACACCACACTACAAAACTTGGACTTCTTTAAGATGCCGTCATTATTCCTCCTCCTGGTGTCTGAACGTGCACATTGTGCTATCAAAGGAAATGTCGGCACAGCTCAGATTAACACTCGGGATATATTTTAGAAATAATGATAATGAAAAAGAAGGTGCTTACCTTTGCAGAACCACATGATAGAGGAAATCTTGCATCTTAAGTTGTTCAGGTCTTGTAGTTTTAAAGATGAAGAATTTAAGGTTTGGGCCAGAAAGGTAAAGCCACTTGCCTATACTGAGACAGTTCCAGAGGAGCACTCAGCCATGTGAGGGTGTGAGATGACTGACGACCAAGAGGGCAAATGGAACAGTCTCACAGACTCCAGATGGAAATCACAGGTGATTCTTATCATCGGCCTTTGCAGTTGTGGATTTCAACCCTCGAACTAGAATTTTATAATTCCTTTGTGCTCTCAATATTTAATTCTTATTTGATTATCTCCATTGCATAGAATGCACCACTCTCCACTTATTTTAGTTCTCAGGCCTCATTCATAGCTCCTGTCTTTGTGCCAGAGGCATCTACTGCTGGTTATAAGTGGGCGGAAGCTTCCAGCCAGCATATTTCCACACAGCTGTCGAAGAAACAAGACTCGGGTTTATTTTCAGGTCCTAGAGATGATGCTGCTGCTGACTTCATCAAAGACCTTTTAAAACGGTGAGTTCTTTTTTATTTTATTTTTTGTACCAGGGATTAAACCCAGGGGCACCTAATCACTGAGACACATCCACTTTTTATCTTTTATTTTGACAGGGTCTTGCTAAATTGCCTAGGGCCTGGCTAAGTTGCTGAGGCTGGCTTTGAACTCACGTTCCTCCTGCATCAGCCTCCCCAGCTGCCTGCACTACGGGTGTGTGCACCACCATGCTCGGCTAAACTGTGAGCTTTAGAGAGCAGTGGCCTGCCCACCGGGCACCTGGCTGCCCACAGGTCTTTGTGATGAAGGACTACACAGTGCAAAGTGTCAGAGAAAAATGACAGCCTGCATTTCAGCTCCTTGGGTAAATGAGGCAGAGATGCTAAAGATTTCAACAGAGCATTCCTGACCTACTTTTCCTTTCTGTTTCATGTAAATAGAAAATGCACACATGGCCAGCTCTTAACAACATAGCCGGCTTGCTCCCAGCCTTAGGATCCTGGAAGCTGCCAAAACCCGAGGTCAAAGTCAGCTCTGCCCCTGAATCCTTCATCACATTCCCTTCCTAGGTTGGTTAATCTGCGTCTCATATGACACTTTTCTAAACTAGAGGAGTAATTCAGGTAGAAATTTTTTAGATGATTTTGTCCTTTGGGTCAGTGTTATGGTTTAGATGTCCCCTAAAAGCTCACGTGTGAGACAATGCAAGAAGGTTCAGAGGAGAAATGATTGGGTTGTGAGAGTCTTAACCCAATCAGTGGTTTAATCCCCTGATAGGGATTCACTGAGTGGTAACTGAAGTGGGGTGTGGCTGGAGGAGGTGGGAATTAGGTCATGACTTTGGGGTGTATATTTGTCTCTGGAGAGTGGAATTTTTCTCTCTGCTTCTTGATCACCATGACGTGAGCTGCTTCCCTCTGCCACACTCTCCGCCGTGATGTTCTGCCTCATCTTGAGCCCCAAGGCATGGACCCAGCCTTCTATGGACTAAGACCTCTGAAACTGTGAGCCTTCAAATACATTTTTCCTCTTTTACAGTTGTTCTGGTCAGATCCTTTAGTCACAGCAGCTGACTAAAACAGTCAGGGAACATGACAAGTGCCATCTTTTCCTATTCCTGATGGAGGTTACTGGGCATGCCGGGATTTTCCTGACCCCCAAGGTTCAAATGGGGAGATGAGAATTTGTGTATTTGGGGGAGGGCACACATGTGTCCCATTCACAGGACATTACTCCGAAGCTGGAGGACTTCAGGGGATGAGCACATCTTGGAGATAAACATCGTTGGCCTTGAGAGCAGGGACTAAAGAGGTCAGAGAAATGACCTACCTTAAGGGCAGCTGGTGAGTGCAGAGCCTTGCCCTTGGGGGCTAGAAGCTATCACTCACTGGTGGCATCATTTATGAAGCAGCATATGACCCTGGACATAAGCAGATGGATTAATAGATATTTTCTCTAAATTTTGGTGCCTGGGACAATGAAATCATGCAACCCTGGGCTTTTTCTTTGCAGAGAGACTTCTTACCAACTCAATCTCATGGCTTTGCTATTGGTCTATGTAGGTTTCTTTATTTCTTCTTGCTTCTATTTTGGCAGATCGTGTGTGCACAGAAGTTTCTCCATGTCTTCTAGATTTCCCAATTTACTAGCACATAGTTTTAAAACTAATAATCCTTTGGATGTCTGAGATATTAGTGGATTCTGCTTTTATCTGTGATTTTTCTTATTTGGGTCTTTTCTTCCTTAGGATTAGTTTAGCTAAGAGTTTGTCAGTTTTGTTTATCTTTTCCAAGAATCAATTCTTTTTCATTGATTCTTTATATTGTACCCCTTTCGTTTTTTCCTTCTATGGATTTGGGGTTTGGTTCATTCTCTTTTTTCCCTTAAAACCATGAGATGCATTATTAAGTTATTCAGTTGAGACCTCTCTATTTGCAGAAAAATGAATAGAACTGGTGGATATCATGTTCTAAACTTACTACTCTTTCACATTTTTTCCTTGACATCTAAAGAGTGTTACTCCTTAGATTCATATATTTTCTTTTGTCTACGACTTGTTTTTACATATGACCTAGGACAGGGACTATAGCTTTCTACTATTTCAATTTCATAGCCTAGTGTCCCAAACCTTTGTACTGAATAATGTATCTTGCTTACTCGAAAGGGTAGGCAGCCTCTAAAATGGTTCCCACTGAGGCCTACCTTCTGATAATCGTTTCTTGTATAATTCCACTGATTGAACATTGGCTGAGCTAAGTGATGTGTTTATCGAAGACAACATTCAGCAGGCAGTCCCTCTTGGTGGTCCTTTCCCTGTTGCATATTCTGAAGAGCAGGTTGCCCTTTGATGAGGTCCATGTGGCCTCATCAGGGAGCTGAAGGTGACCGCTGGCCAAAGGCCAGAGAAGCAGTAAGGCTTGTGCTCAGGTCAGGAGCCCAAGAGAAACAGAGTCCAGCCCACAAGCACTGAGATGAGACTTCAGCCTTTGTGAGGGACCTTGAGACAAAGGACCCAGTTAAACTATGCCTAGCTTGCCAGCCCCCAGAAGCAGGCACAATGAATGCTCATGTCGTAGGACACAAAGCCTCAGGTAATCTGTCTTGCAGCAACAGACTGCTAATTCCTTTATCAATTTCTACGTGGTAATTCTGGACGGTTCTTTAAACATTTAATTTCATTTCACTGTGCCGCATATCCCTTTGGTCTGATAAAGTCTTCAGAACACTCCTCCTCTTAAATCTTTTTAAATGTATGAAATGAAATACATCAGATTACCAAGGAAGCAGATGATATGAAAAATTACATTCAAATCTGGGTTCAAAGCCCCAGCTAGTCCGTTCAACTACGTTGAGTTACTGGTGCCAGATTTTGAATATAACGAATACATATTAAGTGTTCAGAAGATTTTACTTTTTATTGGTACATTATCATTATGCATGATAGTGGGACTCATGATGCCATATTTGCAAGATTCTTGGTGGTATAATTGTGCATGGACGTAGCATGATTTGGTAGACTTTGTTCCCCAGTCTTTCCCTATTCCCCCATCCCTTGCCTTTACTATTGATCTCCCTTCTATTTTCATGAACTCACCCCTTTTTAAATTCCTTCCCCTCAAGGACTCCCATTCTTTTTCCCCCTTCTCTTTCTAGTTTACATATCTATCATCTCTCTCTATATATATGCATATGCATATCTATTTTTAATAATTTATATGGAACTTTCTATTAATTATTTCCCCTATTTTTGACACTTCTCAGATACTTTCAAATATCACCTCTGACATAAGTGTATTTCCCCAAACTGATTCAGATTCTGATTGCAAATGCATTACATGTATATATAATTTGAGAGGCCCGATGTTTTTCAGGGATGAGATCTTATGTTTATTCAGATCCTATTCTCTTAATATTTGTCTTATTTTCTATATCATTTCTGAATAGTAATATTAATGATATTAATACTAGTATCAATATAAATATTAATGGTATTAATACTAGCATTAAGACTATTATCAGTGATATTAATAGTAGTATTGATACTAACATTAATGACTAATATTAATGACATCAATATTATTATTGATACTAATAATGATATTAATATTATTATCGATACTAATAATATTAGTATTAGCACTAATATTAATACCAATATGAACAATACTAATATTATTAATAATAAAATCACACTTACTTATCATTTGACACATACCATGCTGGAAACTAAGTGTCTTACACATATTACCTATGTAAATGCCTACTATTTCATGAGGTAGTAGCATTTCTAGGACAAAAATAAACAAATAAATGAATAAATACATAAAAGAGGCTCAGAGGTGTGAAATGCTTTCCAAAGTTAAAAAGTTAGCTGTCAGCTAGATGGTGAATCTGCCTAGACACCACAAGTTTTCCCCACTAAGATGAGCAGTTAGTGCTTTAGTCCGGTGCCTTAGAATACCAAGAGCAAAGAATGCTTATGCCTTTCACTACCTATCACGAGGAATAGCTGGTTGCATAGGTAGAAATTTCGCTTTTGCACGCTGTATAAAAAATACTTTGGTGATCAAGAGTCTGACTCGGTTTTGGTTGTTTGCTTATTGACAACTCAGGCTCCCTGTGTCTTGCTTCGGCTTTCATACCTTACTTGGACACACAGAAAAACAGTGTTTTCTTCCCCCCGCCCCCCAAAAAAGGTCTTTCCTTTCATATCTAGGCAAACTCATAAGAAAGGGGATGCATCTTTAACCTCATAGGGAAAGTTCACCCAGCCCCGACACGTGACCCCCATACATCCCCAAGCCAGCGTCCCTTCTCTGCTCTCTCAAGCCATTTTCAGAACTGCTAGGGAGCCTGTCTTGCTCTCCTGAGAGCCCCTGTATGTGACAATGAGCCTCCTTCTACTCTCCTGGCTCAGTGCACCATCGAGAGTCTTGGCATATGAACCCAGATTTGAGTTGAGATTCAACCAGCCCAAGTCAAGTGATCATAGCAACACTGAATATTTGGTTTAGTATTTCAGGTAGATGCTATTAAAAATCACTATCGATCCATGATGAGAATTCAGTGAAGTAACGGGATCTAAGATAAAAACCACAAAAGAACTGGTGCCTTCCCTCTACACTAGATACTTATATCAAATGCATTTAGTCCAAAAGCATTTACTAAATATCTCCTGTGTGTAGGCAGAGAATTCCAGGTACCAGGTAAGACATGAGGAAATTTTTCACTAGGTAATTATGAGGCATAATTCCAGCTTTGGGACCCCAAATTTTAACTAGAAATATAAAATTGAATACAAGGAGGAAAACCTATAGATTAAATTCAAGATATCATGCATGTACTATTCCCTTAGGAAAGGAAATTAATCTATATCTAGTTATTTAAAGCTATTCCTATTCCAATTATCTGAAGAAACTAAAGATTTCTTTTTTATTAGATAAAACCAAAGCACATAACAGATATTCACCTTACAATTAAAAGCCACTGATTGTTTGCTGGGAAAATACTCCTGCAGATTTAAATCTCTTTTGGTTCTGATGTGGCTTTTTGCAGTCTCTGACAAGCCAACATAGAAGATGGCAGTCGCAGCCTTGCCACTGGAAAGATGTAAGCTTTCAGTATTGTGAGATCCACTTTCTACCAGGTTTTGACACAGCCATGCCAGCAGTGATTTGGCAAACATTCATGGTAAATTCACACATTAATTTGAAAAGGAATGAAATGATGATTTCAGAGTACCTCTTTTCATTTTAAGTCTCACTTGGTAGCCTTCAAATTTTATGCTTTGCTTTTAACTAGGCTTCCACCCTTTCCTGTTAAATGTATTTTTAGGTCTCTCAAATTTTCTTCTACTGGGAATGATTTTTTCTCCCATTTCAATTTCTAACTGGCTCCTGCTAATACGAAGGGAAATGACTCCTTCTTTCATGGTGTTGGTATGGAATGTAGCGACCTTCCTGAATTTTCTTATTAGTTTTAATGGAACTTCCTCAGCCGAGAATCATATGACCACATCATCTGTTAGTACTAATAAATGTTCTCTCCCTCCAAATACCTGCCCCATGTATGCCACATCTATCTTACGGAATTAACACCAACTTGCAAAATGGTGTTGGCTAATAATGAGTCATGACCCTATCAGCCTTGTTCTTGATTTAAATAGGAATGCCAGTTAGTAAGATACTCAGTCTTTGTTTCTATTCAGTATTCTATGATACTCATCAAGTTTTCTCTTTTAAAAATTTGAAATTAAGGATAGAGGCTGAATGTTGAATTGCTAAATTAAAAATGTTCTTTGAACCCCTTGGTCGTAAACTGGATTCCAGCTTCACTCTCAGGTAACTGAACTAGCACGAATGTGCCAGAAAAATTACTCATATGTTAAAGCAATAAATCAAGAATAGTACTTCTGCGGCATTGATAAATACCACAGATCCCCCACTTTGTTTTTTACTCCAGTTAAATACCAATCAAATGTTACCTTAAAGCCTTTTTTTTTTTTATGTTGAGGATGGCTTTGGACTCTAGTAGAAAGTTTGGAATAACTAAGAGGAGGCTGAGATTTCAGAGAGCATTTTTCAATGTTAAGAGTCCTATTTCACCCAGTGTATGATTCTGTGCTTTATTGTTATATTTTTCAATTTTTGTATCCATTTAAACTAGGTGCAGACTTAACATTTTAAGTAACAATCTACTTTTCATGGTGGCCCAGATGGCTCTATGACAAGATATATTTATCAAAATAAAAGAAATGGGAAAAAAATCTGGCAAAATTCACCAAGACTTAAACAAGACTTTCCAAAGTGCCCAGACCTTTAAGGGGATAGCAAAATGAAAATACAATTATTACATCTGTCTTCTGATTCACGTCCAAGTATATTTTAAAGCGTGATTAATGGTTTTATAAGTACGTTTCTCACTTCATCCATATCAACAAAGGATTTCAAATTAATTCACTATTTTCTGACTCCTTTCTTAATGGAATTTTAAAGTCATGGCAACAAATCAATCCAACGGCAGACTCAAATCTGTGAAAAAATATGATATATTCTTTTCTGTCCAGAAAGAAATGGGAATGCAGTACTGTGAAATAGATTGGTTCAGTTTGCCCTAAACAAGAAAAATGACATGGTCATTTTGAGATATTTAATTTCTAATACCAAATAAAGTTATTTCTTTCTTTTAAACCTTCCCCAGGCATCCAATAAACTATGTACCGTTTTAAAGAGTCATACACACTACATATTTTCAATAGACATGTTCTTTATTAAAATTGGTTTCAACAGATATTTGAGCCTTTCGGAGGGGCAGGCAAAGATTGTGAGCACACAGAAAATATAAATGGTTTGTGGGTTCATGGAACCTGCATCCATAAGGATTGTCACTTAGAAAGCAGAGGAGCTTTCAAAAGTACCCACAGAGGAGAGGGTTTTCTTGAAGCTACAAGAAGATTGCAAAGATCAAGGACTGAAAAGTTATATAAGAACAGACAGATCAATGGCACAAAGTACAGAGATTTAGAATAATCCCAAATATAAATGAGAACATGGTGCGATAGAGGAGGCAGGCAGAGCTTATCAGTGGGAAAAAAAGAGCCCCCCAACAAATGAGGCCCAGGGTGTTTGCTCCTTGGGTGGAGAACAACACAATTAGAGCCCTCGGTTCACATTTCCAGAGAGATTGCAATTAGCGAGAAAGATCAAATGCAAGCAAGTTACAAGAAAACACAAGATAATATTTTATATCAGGCTAGAGAACATATTATTTTGTTGACACGTAATAATTGTACATATGTATGAGGTACCGTGTGACGTTGCAATACAGGTATATGTTGTATAACCAAATCAGGGCAATTAGTACCTCCATCACCTTGAACAGCTATCATTTCTCTGTTGTGAGACTATTTAAAATCCTCTCTTTCTGCTGTTTGAAATATACACTGCATTAGGATTCTCTATGGTCATCTGCTGGATAGAGAAGCAGTACTTATTACCCCTAAGGGTGTCTCTGCACCTGTGGTTCAGCCTCTCCCCATCTCCCTACCACATAGATGAACCTATAGGACATCCACTCAAATAGGCCAGCCAAGGAGAGACACCACCACAAGATCTCAATCATAGGTGGAATCTACAAATGTTAAATCTCAGAGAACCTGAGAGAATAGTTGTAGGTACCTGAGCCTGGGGAGATGTTATGGTTTGGATGTGAGGTGTCTCCCCCAAACTCATGTGTGAGACAATGCAAGAACCTTTATAGGAGAAATGATTTGGGTAATGAGAGTCTCAACCCAATCATTGAATTAATCCTCTGATGGCATTAATTGAGTGGTAACTGAGGGTGGGTAGGGTGTGGTTGAAAGAGGTGGGCATTGGGGGTGTGCCTTTGAAGTAGATATTTTATATTTAGCAAGAGAAGTCTCTTTCTGCTTCCTGATCACCATGTGAGCTGCTGCCCTCCACCACACTCTTCCGCCATGATGTCCTGCCTCACCTGAAGTCCCGAGGAATGGAGACAGCTGTCTATAAACTAAGACCTCTCTAACTGTGAGCCCCCAAATAGACTTTTCCTCCTTTACAATCGTTCTGGTCAGATCTTTCAGTCACAGCAGCGAAAAAAAAGCTGACTAAAACAGAATAGGACACTTTCTTACCGAGGCACAAAAAGTACAAACCCTAAAGGGTATTGGCCTTCATGAAAATAGAAATTTTGTGTATGAAAAAGTTACAATGAAATATGGTTAAATCACAAACCATTGACTAGGGAAATTACTTTTAACATCGAGACAACTAAGGTTTAGTAATAATAATTAAAAATAATATGGTAGCAAAAAATGTATGTGATTCCTGGTATGTGCCATACACTATTCCAAAAGCCTTTCATATAAAAACCCACTCAGTCCTCACAACATGTAGTTACTATTACTGTTCCTATTTTATGTAAGAGGAAAGTAAATTATAAAAATAAAGTGAGGTTCCTAAGACAAATGATGCTAGCAGAGCTAAGGTATACATGGTTTGACAAATCAGAACACACACGCACACGCACACACACACACACACACACAACGGGGAGGAAATTGACTATTAATATACAATTCATGAAAAAGGAACTTTGAATGGCTAATATAAATTGGAACACTTGCCCAATTTACCTATTAGTGAGAAAATATAAATTAAAACAGCAAGATAGCATTTCACATCCAATAACATTGGTAAAATTGTATAAGTCAGTTAATATCAGTTGTTGTTAAAGATGTAACAACTGGGTATTTTTATATACAGCTGATAACCAGGAGAACTTAAAAACTATCAACCCTTCAACTCAAGAGCCATGTGAATGTCTCATATGCAAAACCAGGTGGTGATATGAAAAGAAATTCACCAAAGCTCTGGATATAGAAATTATAAATAGAAAAGAAACACAATCGTGAAAGTCTCAGTAGCATACATTCAATGCGAATAAATGTGTTATCTAGATGACAAAAGCATCGAACTTCACCATATGTTGTTTATGACTACATTACAAAAATTCAAATATTTTTCATAAAATTGGAATGCTGTACATGAACTTCAAATTAGTAATGAATTCTAAGAAGGGAAAGAGAAAAATAGGGATTGAACTCCAAGTTCATTTCTCAGAGGAAACTCTTAAAGGAATCAAACTTGGAAAAAAACATTAGTATCCACTGTGTATACTGTAGGCAGAGGGAGAGAGTTGTATGGATTTTAGTACTTCTCTGTATGTCTCAAATATTTTAAAATTAAATTTAATGATAGCCGTGAATAAAAGAAAGATACCATAAAAGTAAGAACAGTGAGATCAGACATGGCCATGAAGGGAGATGTCGTTCAGTGATTATAGGAAGATTCTATTATGGAAGAGTTTCATGGGCAGACGTAGAAAGGAGAGAGAGTAACATTAAAATCTAAGAAGCAAAAGACACAAAGGCTGATCCCTGAGCCCAATGTAGCCTGTAGATATGCACACTTACCAGCATGGACTTATTCAAATTTTGAGTAGGGCATACACTTACCATTTCCTCATGGTCCCCACAAATACCTCATGCCCATCACCGCCATTTTGTTTATTTACCTGGTTTGTGAAAACTTATGGCTCATGATCCTTACAAAAGAATGAAATGAACAGATAGTTGAGGGCCTATATGGAATGGAAGAGGAATACCTCTTTATCAGAGATGGTAGAGGAGAAAAGGGAATCAGAGATGGCAAAAACACTTGACATGAGAATTTAGGGGAGGTCAAGTTTAAATAGGAAGAAAGTCCAACCCAAGAATGAAGCACCTTCAAACACCCTAGGAATGGGCCTCTTTTAGGTTTATATTATTAAAAGCACCTTTACTGAATACTATATTCCAATCTCATGATTTTCTGCCTCCTAATAAAAAAGATTTCTATTTCTACTTTGACTCTTACCTCATGGCGCAGATGTGATATGTACAATTACTCCTCTGACTTCTGGATTCCTTGAATACTTTTTATTAGTTTTTTTTTTTTCATGGGCTCCTCTGGGTAAAAGCTTCCTAGCCTGGTCTTGGTCTTGAATAGTTCTTTAAAGATGGTCTGCATGAACAGATCATCTGCATCTTTCAAGGATCTGCATGAACAGATCTCGGTAATAAGATCTTGAATGTGTAAGAAGCTGTGTTTGAGGCTGGATGTGTGGCGCAGAGTTAGAGCACCTGCCTAGTATGTGTGAAGCCCTGGGTTCCATCCCCTGTGCGTGGGTACACACACACACACACACACATACACACACACACAGCTATCTTTTTTTCATTAGTTCTGGGAAAGTTTCATGCATTCTATCTTCAGATATATTCCCTTTCTGTTCTCCTTCTGGACTTCAAAAGCTTTTAGTTTTACCATGCTTAAAAGCCGAGCACTGGAGTTCAAATGCTGCATTAGACTGCATCTTCAAAATACAAGGAGAGTTGATTGATTCAATTTTGTAAAATCTTTTCTTTTTCATCAGGAAAAAAAAAAAAAACAGCCAGCCAATTTCATGCCCACGGAAATTGTAAATGTGCTATTTCAATAGAAATGGCTGGTCAATCCAGTCAAATACGTGGTTTTACTCCTTTTTTTCTGGTGAATTGATCATTTCTGTAATTGAACTTCACAGACTTATAGACTTCTTGGGTATTGTGTGGGCAAAACCACAATGAAAATCAACACCTCCGTGTGTCATTACACAGAATTATCGGATTAAAATTTTTTTTTCACATCTGCCACTAAATTTTGGCTAAGTTTCTTATCCTCATGGTGCTTGCTTTAAACCAATTCAAACCTAACACAACACAAAATGTGCTAGATTCTTTGGGAAAACTAGCCAAGAAGATTATTATAAGGTGCTGGGCCTGGGGGTGCACGTCTGTACTCCCAGTGAGGCTCAGGAGGCTGAGACTAGAGGATCTCGAGTTCAAAGCCAGCCTCCGCAATGATGAGGTGCTCAGTGAGACCCTGTCTCTAAAGAAAATACAAAAATGGATTTGGGATAGGCCTCAGTGGTCAAGTGCCCCTGAGTTCAATCCCCAGTACGCCCCTCAAAAAGCATTAGTATCAGGTATGACAGTATGAAGGGGGAGTTTTTCAAAGGCTTGGTGAAAGAAGCATTAAGTTTCTCCATAAATAATTCGATATACTTATGAAGATTTTTAGAGATCTTATATGCACCTACTTTTGCATACACAGCACTGTGGTGTATACGAAAATGATAAAGTTCCTACCTTTAACAAGTATCATTGGGAAACTTATGTTAGATAGAAACAAAATATGCTGTCCAGGCTCATATAGGTTTAAAAGTCATATAATTATTCACATAACTAAAATCTAGTAAGATCAGGGTTGATTTGTTCTTTTTTATTGTTGGGGGGAGTTGTATATGAGAGAGAGAGAGAGAGAGAGAGAGAGAGAGAGAGAGAGAGAGAGAGAGATCCAGTATGTGGCTCTTTTACATCATTACAGAGAAAGTTATTTCTGTTCTCGACTCTGACACACTCAACGTGAGAGCTACCCCAAAGCAGGCTCCTCCCTGGGTTACAAGGTGGCCATTAGTGAGGAGTAGGACTATGTGTTCCCCTCTTGATATCTAGAGTATAAGTTCAAATGCAAACAAGGAGGGGACATGAGGGAGCTAGGGAAAGAGAGAAGGTAAGGAGGGAGAAGAAGGATCACCAGAGAGAGAACTTCCTTCATTACGGGGCATAAGTCTTTCTCCTTCTTTGGTGGGGTCATTTTACTGTAGATGCTCTGGACCAAGAATGGATTTCTGGAGGACCACTAGGAGTTGGTCTAGAATAACCAGGATCCATATCCAGATGCCCAAGGATACAGATCTTTAGGGAAAGATCTCCCTGTTAGGAAGCAGGAACAACAGATGTGGATATCGGATGAACTGCTGACGATAGCTTCTACATTGATTTTGTAATTTACTTTTGCATGGTGGTAGGGGAGAAGGCAAGAAAAAAAAAATACAAGTAATTCTAACATACGGCCTAACCCAGGAAATGGAGAGCCTCACAAAACAGAGTTGGCACCAGAATTGAAATATGCCTTCCACTCCTGGGTTAAATTCTTACAATTCTGCATGTCCTTATCTCTGAAAATCCGTTTGTGAATGGGAGTTAGTACAGGTTTCTGAATTCCTCCGGAATGGAGTTCCATTTTGGCATTCTTTCTGCATATCTTCACCATGTCTGTTAACCTTTTCAGACTTATCGAAGATTTTTCTCTGATTTATGCTCATTTTTTTTTCACAAAGAAGCAAAGATTTCAATCATGACAGAGGAATTACCATATAGTCAGGGAGGAGAGAATAATATAAGCATATTGAGATGTGGGTGTCAGGCAGTGAGCAAGAATTATCCAACATGACTTGTTCCCACACCTCAGCTTGCCCATGGGCTCAATCTCAATTTCTGCCTCAGCAAAACCCTAAAATCAAAGCCTGTGATCAACTCTCAGGGTCATCGGCAAGTGGTAAAAGTGGCTGTATGAAATCCATAACCATCCAGGGTCTTCCATATTAATACAATCTATTAATAAATATCACGAGGATGTGTGAACCAATTATTATAGAAATCTGAAGGCAGAATATCCCTTCCCAGCAAAGAATCACGAAAATATATTCACACAAATTGTCAAATACTCAAGGCAGATTTAGAATCTTCTTTTGCAACTTCTTGGGTAATGATTTTTCTGTTGATGACTAAAAAAAAGTCAGAGTTCTATAACAAATACATTGAGTTAAGAAAGAGGCCAGTTCTTGATATAAGGAACTGGTTTTCTAAAGGAGAAAATAGGGACACATTCAACGGCCTTTGTCATGACAGACACATTTAACTACACTTCAGAAAGGTCTCAGAAAGTGCATAGAATAAATGTGTTATCAAGAAAATAGAAAAAAAAACTAGTTTCAAAAGGAGAAAATAACAAGATCAAGTAGGTCACTTTACACAATAACCAAATACTTTGCAGTATACAGAGTATACACAGCCAAGTCATATGTAGAGCAATCATTTGAAAGAAAGCAAAAGAAAAGGAGAGAGAGAGGTTTAATTTCATTTTGTTACATATATATTTCCAGTTTTGCCAGCACCATTTGTTGAATAAGCTATTATTTCTCCAGTGAATGTTTTTGGCACCTTTGTCTAGTATGAGATAACTGTATTTATGTGGGTTTGTCTCTGTGTCCTCTATTCTGTACCATTGGTCTACAAGCCTGTTTTGGTGTCAATAGTGAAATGTTTTCTTACTATATAATAAATGGAATATTACTCTGCTTTAAAGAAGAATGAAATTATGGCGTTTGCCAGTAAATGGATGGAGTTGGAGACTATCATGCTAAGCAAAATAAGCCAATCCCCCCAAACCAAAGGCTGAATGTTTTCTCTAAGATGTGGATGCTAATTCACAATAAGGGGGGAGCATGGGAGAAGAACAAGAGTTACCTTAGATTAGGTAGAGGGAAGTGAAAGGAGGGGAGGGGACGTGGGGATAGGAAGGGTAGTAGAGGGAAACACACATTATTGCTTTCTGTATATATGTGACTGCATGACCAATATGATTCTGCAACATGTACACTCAGAAAAATGAGAAATTATACCCCACCTATATATGACATATCAATGTGCATAAATGCACCCTACTGTCATGACTAACTAATTAAAACAAATTAAATTTTTTTTGAAAAAAAAGGAAAGTAGAATCACACAAGAATGGTCTCACCTCTGTCCATGGTGCTGAAGTCCAGGAGCTTAAAATGCCAAGTGCTTATTTCTTACTTCTTGCAGCATAAATCTATGGGTCTTTTCATAGACAACTTCATACGGTGATCAAGATGAATGGTTCATATCTGCAATTAATCAGTTAAACTGTGAGTTTTAGAGAGGTTCCCGGTGACATTAGATAGTGTGCTAGTCACCAAAGAAGAACTGCTTTCTAAAGTCACCTTTCGTCTTGCCTCACATGGGGCTAACTTTGCAATCACAAATTAACTTATAATTAGCTGTGAGATTTGGCAGCCTGAGTCTAAAGACGCACAGATGTCTCTGACTTCATAATAATTTGGGAGGGAGGTTGTCATAAAAACATGTTCAGCTGTTTGCCCAGAACATTTAGAAGGGAAAGTTGCAAAAGCTCGGTTGGCTGTAAATATGTGGGCTACGACTTTAACCTCCTTCACTAAAATATTTCCCCGTAGTATCTGGAACCTGTCACTTTATCTCACTGACAGTCAAAATAAGGAGGGTATCCAGACCAACGCACGTCTTCTAAAAACAAAGCAAAGCATCATTAGAAGGATGGAAGGCTTATTTGAGTTCACGAATTAAACAGGATAATGCTGTCCCTATCCTTATCCCTCAGAATATCTGTACTGAGGCAGTGATCATTTTGCTGGGGAAAAAATACATGAGACAATCCAGGGGCTCAAGATGCAGAGGGCCAAAAGAATGGGGGGCACTTTGAAGAAGCCAAAGGCTGGATGGGAAAGAATAGCTCAGATGGAATTTCCAGGGTCTTTTCTATAAAGTCTACCCATTACAAAGCTAGAGAACATAAAGAGGAGACACCCTTAAAACTGATCTCTCCCCTAGCAAGCCACTATGTCCTCCATGATTAATTTTTAACCGCCTACAGATTCATTTATTCAAGCATCAACGTGATTATCATCATCCCAAATGTCTTTACTCTGTGCCAGACGTTCTAAAAAATAAACTTATATATGTTATTTAGTCCTTAAAAACAGTGGTAGGTCTATAATCCATGCTTCACAGAGAAGGAAATTAATTTACCTACTATTACTTAATTTTAAGTAGAAGCAGTGAGATGTGAACATGGGTTTTCTAACTTCCAATACAAGGAAGGTTCTTAGAAGTGCTACCTTTTCTCTCTGATTTCCTACCTGCTGTTTGATCTGACCTTCTTTCTCTAAGGCTTTGATTTTGGGGTTCATCTCCATTTCTTCTCTATCCTGATAGCTTCCCTATTCTATAAACTTGCAACCATTGTTTCGATCACACCTTCTTCTTTAGCTGTGAGTCCAGCCTTTATCCTGGATCATTCCCCATTTTGCTCTAGTTAAGCCCTGGTCCTCTACTGCCCCAACCTGTCCCCAGTGATCCTGATGGACTTTGCCATACAGCATGAAGAAATCATTGAAGCCTTTGTCAACGTGGGAGAAGAGAAAGAAAAGAGAGATGGGATGAGGCCAAAGAAAACTGTCTCTCATATTTAGATTTTAAACATATCGCTAACAGGTGCGGATATAGAGGGTATCTGTTAAACTCTATGCTAGGCTATGCATGACCTTCAGGTTCATTAGTTAATTTCTCGGATATCCTCCAAATGATATCTGATGCCCCCTCTGGACAAAAATGGAAACATTCCCCACCCTCAGGGGCCCTACAGGCTGCAAACCCCACACTTTGGGATCACTGCTGTCATGTTGATGGGCGAGAAGCATCCAGACCTGTTATCCTGCGGTCGGCATTTGCTAGCATTTGGTTTGCTTCCTCTGGGTAGAAATCAAGAACTATCTATTCAAATTCAGGGAAGCAAAGCCTTGCCTCTGTGTTGGTCTTGCCAGTATTGGAGACATGATACCAAGGACACCTCTGATCCCTTCTCTTGTCCTCACAGGCCCCCAGCCTACATACAAAAGCAGCTGCTAATAGGTAAAACTGGGCAAGACTGAATTGCTGCCTTGTGCTTTTTCTGTAAAGAGATTATAGGTCTTTGTTGTCTTTCTTGCCCCTAAGGTAAGAGCAATCCTTTTAAAAGAAAATGAGAAGTGGTAACATGGGCCGGAGCAAGCTTTTCTTTTTTTCTTGCAAAAGTCACTTACAGCTATGACATCAGAGGACCGTCCTATCTATACCACTGGTAGCGCTAAGGTCAGCCTTTTAATAAAATGGCAGGAGGAGAGAGCCCTTAACACCATTCTAAAATCCAGGATGGGATGAGCAGTTCCATACTGGCTGAAGGAAACAGCCTCTGAAAATGGGGTCTTTATGGGTGACAACAGTGTCACATCAATTCTCTCACAGACAGGATTTACCAAGGACAATAGTGCCACACCACCCCAAGCTCACGGGGTTCCATCCCACACCCTCAGACTCATCTGGACCATCCCCTTCTCTCAAAATTCAATGGCTGAGTGAAGTCAGCAAGCTCAGTCCCGCCTGGATGCTGGAACAAATAGGTCCCACTTACACTCACAGACAAGGACAGTGATCTCTGCCCAAACCAGGACGTTTTCAAGTAGAAACCTTCATGAGGATTCTTTTGATTTTAAGTAACAAAGACACAATTAGAACGTGATGTATGTATAGAGAAGTGTATTGATGTGTGTCCCCACATTCTGGGAAGATGAATCGAGCTATAGGGTATTTTTCAGAAATGTATCTCTCTTTCTGAGAAAGAGATGAGCTGAGAGAGAGAGAGAGAGAGAGAGAGAGAGAGAGATCAAACAGAATCATACCCAGAGTCACAAAGACATTCAGTGACACACCCAAATCTTAAATGTGAAATTCCATGTTTTGTAAATGTAGACATCTCTCCAACATATCAATCAAGACAGGGAGCAATTCCATCATCCAGAAAAAGTTCTCTCATGCCTCACTCTTGTGGACAAACCCTTTCTAAAGTATGTTGACCTGACTGCCCGAATTTCAAGAAAATTTAAACTTAAGTTCAGAAACTCTCTAAAAGGAGCCTTTTGATACTCCAAACATTTAAATGCCTTTTTCCAGTGTTTAACCCAAATTGATTTATTAATTCATCTAACCCGAGTGCATAAATGTCTCATCATCTCATTAAACTGTTTTTCCATGTTTACCTGGGAGATAATAAAAGATTAATAAAAGTTGTATTTTAGTGTTTAGGACATTGGATATTTCAGGATGATTTTTTTTTTTAATTTTAGTTGTGCTTTGCATTTTCTAAACTTGCTCTGGGTACTTGACTGAAGATTAATTGTCTATCAGTTTTATGTAAATAGGAGAGCTCAGATTCCTGTGCATATTCATTCGTAAATTAAAAACAATGCTTTCCACCCGTTAGCTCTATAAAAGGGAAATAGACCTTGACTAGACATAATGAGGCATTTGTGTTCACTATAACTCTAATTTACTATCCCTGTTTGAAGAGCCATCAGTTCTCGTTTACTCTGTTAAGTGACAATAAGTGAGGCTAAAGTAAATTCAGATCAACACTCCTGGGTCACCTTAGTGAATTTATGGACCATTCCATGACATTATTTGAAACAACTGTAAATTTGGATCCCGGTGCAGAAGAGCACAAACCACTAGTTTGATTTGTCATCTTGCACATCCAATGATACTTTAAATGCACTTCCTTCTCAGGAAGGTTGAACTCGGGAGTAGCCAAGGCTGCATGTTAGGTGGCTTGTACTCTCCTTTAATGCATGATGTTCAAGGTGATTCCCAAGTGCAGACTGTCTGCAGAGTCCAATATGAGATGCTCTCTTAAGAAGATGTAGTAAAAGATTTCAATAGAAGGCAATTCTGCAGGAAATGTTAATCATGGATTATAATTATTTACAAATATGATTAGTCAGCTTTGTGTTCCTGTGGCCAAAATAACCTGAGCAGAATGGAGGAGGAAAAGTTTATTTTGGCTCAGGAGGTCAGAGGTTCAGTCCATGGTCAGCTGACTCCATAATTCTGGGTCCAAGGTAAGGCAGAACATCATGGTGGGAGGCATGGTGAAGAAGGCTTCTTAGTTCATGGCAGCCAGGAACCAGAGAGTGAGCAAGAATCTAGGGACAAGATACAATCTCCACGGGAATGCACCCAATGACCCACTTCCTCTAGCCCACTTGTCAACAGTTACCACCCAGTAATCCAAATGATTAACCCATCAAAGGGATTAATTCACTGCATAGGTGACAGCTCTCATAATCTCATCAATTTCACCTTTGAACATCCCTGCTTTGCCCCATGAGCCATCCTGGGGCCACCCTGTTCCCAACCATAATAGTATGTAACCATCTTTTTTTTTTCCTGAAGCAAGCAATAACAAAATAAATATATAAAATTAAAAAAACACCCAATAACAATGGAGGTTTTTAAAAGTTAGTGTAATGCTTAGTCTATCTGGAGGGTGAATTTTATAAAATTATCACCATAAAAATTATAATAGAAACTTTGACTGAAGATACATTGATGTTATGGATTTTCATTTGGTATCACATTTGTCCTAAGAGTGTTTACAGCATGTGGCTATTGAGGAGCCTGGGTCACTGGGACTTGACTTCCTTGCCCTTCAACCTGAACACCTCTGATTTCTACCTAATATATTATCTGAGGTTGTGTTGACAGAACCTGGGAGAGAGTGACTGTCCTAGGCCATGTGTCGTAAGGCCAGTGTACCAAAACCAACTAGTTCCTTAATAGAGACTCCAGAACTCTAGTAATATGCAGTACAATCAACTTGATTGACGGGTGCTCTTAACTCATAGATTAAGTAAAAAAAGTGAGATTGGAAGTAAAAAATTGCAGCAGGCACATTTACGGTGATTAAAAGAGATCAATAACACAAAGCTACAGTAATCAAACAGTAATCAAAATAGTGTAGTATTGGCATAAGGATACATGTACAATCACGTGGAATAAAATCAAGAGTCTGGAAGTACATCCAATTTTATTTGAAACAAGGGAGCCAAATCTATTCAATGGATAAAGTTTCATCTCTTCAACATGTGGTACTAGGACAAATGCATTCCTACACATAAAAGAGTACAGTTGAACCCCTATATAACATCACAAAGGAAGAAATGTAGGGTTAAATATTAATAACCTTGTATTTGTCTATGGATTAGTACATTTGTCCCCCAAAGCCCTGAAGGCAAAAGAAAAAATTGATAAATTAGATTTTACCAAAATAATTTAAAAAAACTTTTGTACATCAAAGGACATTATCAAGAAAAAGAAAAGCTAACCTACAAATTGGGAGAAAATATTTGTAAGTCATATATCTGATAAGGGCTTAATATCCAAAATATATAAAGAGTTCATACAACTCAATAACAAAAAAATAATCTGATTCAAAAATGGGCAGAGGACTTGAGTAGACATTTCTTCAAAGAAAACATAGAAATTATCAATGACCACTTAAAAAGATGCTCTGCACTGTCAGTCATTATAGAACTACAAATCAAAACTGCATGCATTTCCACTTCACACCTACCACAGCATCCACAATACAGAGTGGAAACATGTGATGATGACGAACGTAGTCCCTGAAACCCTCCCACCATTGCTGGTTGCAATATGAAGTGGTGCAGCTGCTCTGGAGAATGGTTCAGGAATTCCTTGAAAAGTTCCAAACAGAACCATCATGTGATCCAGCTGTTTTACTCTTAGGTATTTACCACAGAGACTTAAAACAGGAACCCAAACAAATCAAAGTACATCAACGGTCACAGAAGCACAATTCACAACAGCCCAAAGGTGGAGCCAACTCAAGTTTCCATCAGCGGATGAATGGCTCAACAAAAAGACATGGTGAACATTACAATGGAATATTAATCAGACTTAAAGATGTAGTTCTGAATGAATAAACTGCTTTTGCTAGGAGATTCAGACTTAATAGCATTATTAAGCCACAGGTAAAAGGCACAACTATATTTCAAATAATAGTAAAGGCCAGCACCCCTGGTGAGAAATGATCTCATGATGGAATCATAATGACTTACATACAAAGGAAAGAAGACCTTGGAATCTCATGCTAGTTAGGGAAGTAAAAACTCAACAACAATGACAAGTTTTATACCATATTCTTGCTCATATCTCTCCTCTAGTCTTTAAAAAAAAATGTCAAGATTTGAGAGACCAACTGTCATAGTTTTGCTATGGCCACAGCTCTGGCTTTGTTATAAAACATAATCATGACAGTCATAGTTCAAAAAATTGTTGAACTTATTAGATCTCCACACTGGTGAATACTGTTATAACCAATAATTTTATCCATAAGTGAGTTCATTCCAATAAGTGGTGAGCCAAATTTTGTTGAAATAGGAGCCTGGGTGGGCATCTGTATTCTCTAACTACCAGCAGAGAGTCTGGCTCAGGCATCCTACCTCTCATTAATTTACAGTATTTTGCAAAGTGTGTTCTATCAAATAAAATAGTCTCCTAAAATAAATGAAGGTATGATACACACTACTGTATGGATAACTTCGAAGGCATTAGACTAAGTGAAATACGCCAGACACAAAATAAAAAATACTATATAAATCCACTTATATGGACTATCTAGAATGGGCAAACTCATAAAAACAAAAAAGTAGTTTAGAGATTAACAGAGGTTGATTTTGGGATAAGGGTGAATTATTGCTTAATGGAGAGTTTCTGTTTGGAGTGATGAAAAGATGTGAAAATAAGAAATCTGGTTGAATAGCATTGTGAACGTCATAAATTCCACTGAATTGTACCCTGAAAAATGGTAGAATCAGTTCTGTTTCCTCCACATCTTGCCCAGGAAGTGTATACTCTTGGTGGGAATGCAAAATGGTACAGGAGCTATGGAGAACAGCACGGCAGCTCTTCCAAAAGTTAAAAATAGGAATGTGATTATATGACCCATCTGTCCCACTGTTAGGCCTATATCCACAGGAAATAAAATCAGGATCTTGAGATGTCAACCCTCCCCCTTTGCTGCAGCATTGTGGAGAGCGGTGAATCAAATCATGGCCTCTGACTCTCTCGTGGTTACATTTGTGCTAGGGGCTGCCTGTGTGAAGGTGCAGGTTGAGGTTGCCCAGTTGCTATGGTGATGCCGGCCTGAGAACACTCTGGGCAGAGTCAGAGTTACCAGTCAAGGTCTTGAGTTCAGACATCAACGGCCAGAAATAGAGAATTTGAGCAAAACAAGATGACCTTAATGTCTCACTAGTCCTGCATCTTTCAGATCACCTGCTTTGGTGAGACTTTTTTCACAAATAACCTTTTGATGCAACCTATATAATAAATGTGCTGAGCCAGCTCTGGTATCAGTTAAGCATCACCAGAACTTGGCTACCCATCTGGCCCCACCTTTTTTCTCTGTGTGTGTGTCTGTGTTTTCTCCACCTCCTGTCACCCTTCGTCCGGTTTCTGAATTCACAGTCTGGGCCTGAGTCCTCGGCACAGCACTCTCTACAGTGGCCAAGATATGAAAATGAACAGAAAAAAAATATGAACAGAGAAAAAAATATATGGTAGGTACATATAATGGAATTTATCCAGGCTAAATGAAATAATCCAGTTACAGAAAGAGAGACACTGCATGATCCAGCCAACCAAGTTATTTAAAACAGTCACATTCGTAGAATTAAAGGGTACACGGTGGCTATCAATGAAAAGGAAGAGCAGGAAACAGGAATTGCCAATCCATGGGTGTGGAATTTCAGTTCTGCCAGATGGATAAATTCTAGAGCTTTGAGATTCAGCTTTGACCTACAGTCTACAATATGGTATCACATGCTTAAAACTTTTAGAGTGTGCGACTCCTGCTAAGGGTTCTTGCTATAATAAAAAATTTAGAGATATAACTAAAATGGCAAATTTTAGGATACATATATTACCCTGAAAAAAAAAGCTATTGTGGAAAGACTGGAAATAAGGAATATATTTTTTAAAAAATAGTAAGTTGAAGAGTGATTTTTACATATGACCGAGTATTTATAACCGCTATGCTGAGCATGACCAGTCAGCACAGATGGCAGCTTCAGACACCCAATCCCGAGGTACTGGTTGGCTCAGGTTAATTACTACCTTGAATCAGGCGCCAAGTGAGTAAAGCTCACCTAAAGATCAGAGAGAAAGGAGAACTTAGCAGGCTTCTCTCAGCGTCACCTAACAAAGCATGGACTTAGTAGAATCAAGAGGACCCTTTTACAAAATGAGAACCGTAAGGCCTGCAGAGTTGAGACCACATGCCAAAGCTCTCTACATGGGCCCTGGACTGATGCCCCCCCTGTGTTGTATCCAGGCCACCCACCTCCTTGGATCCTTCTGCCAGGTGCAGAGCAAGAAGAGATGCAAGAAATCTTCTTTGAATGACAAGGAACCAAATGTAACAAAAGAAAGCATCAGTTGCTCTGATTGTAATGAGAGGGCACAGAACGGTTCTGATTCTCTTCATTTTTTCTCGTCCGGGTTGACAAAATGAACCTCTGTGTTGACAAGGGCCACTGTCCTCACCGCCTAAGCAGCTACGGTGGCCTTTACATTCCCCAGAACAGACCACAGAGCAGAGCAGCCAGGTCAGATGGGGTACCACACAGCCACACCCCTGCGGCAGGGAGCGCAGCCTGAACTCCGGCTGTCAACTCAAAGTTGGGAGATAGACGTTGAGGGACCTCAGTCTTTCCCATTTGTGAAATCTGGACAAGGAAGTATTTGAATATCACCCACGGTTTTGTATGAGGATGGAATAAGAGAGTGTCAGGCAGCTAGTCATTCATGAATGGGTCAGCAGGGAAGGGCCCCAGGGAGCCCCAGGGAGCCTCATCGGAGAGGCCAGATCCTGGAAGATGGGACCTGGTACGTCCCGTCTCAGCCTCCCTGAGCCTCAGCTGCAGCCCCTTGGGAACAACAGTTGTTTCAAGATCACATCACACCTACCAGGGGGCCTGCACCCTGCTGATCACTGAAGCATCATTATCCCTAATTTTCTTGGCCTCCACGGCGTCCAGACCCTCCCAATGAAAACTTGCTAAGGTCTCTTCAAACTGATGAAGGGGGCAAGAAATTGAGAGGTGGGGGGCTCAATTTCATTAAAATCCCCAACCCCGTGCCCCATACCATCCTCTCTTTGAGGCCATCAGTCACAGGTCCAAAGCTGGACCTGGGAGGGATTCTAGAAACTTCCCTGGGACCCTCGATAAAACTAGAGGGCAGGCGGGGCACACTGTCCTTTTCTCTGAGAGGACCCACTTTCTCCCTTGAAGTGTCCCGGACAGATCATACATACGAGGACTATGACTCATTCTGATTAGGATCCCCCTCTTGGGGTTGTACGGGATGTGGAAAGTTAGGTCCCCCTTCATTCTGCTGTCTTTTCTGTTCCCATCAGACCACAGCGCACTTTAGATGTCTGTCCTGTGTGTGATCAATACCCAGCCGGTGCTAGTCACATCAATGGCTTCCCCTCCACCTCATTGGAGGCTGCCGGATTCACAGGCTGGCCATACCCAGGCAGGTCTATTTTCAAACTTCCTTCCCTACGCTTCACGTTATTATCTAGAGAGTCTTCATCTTACTTGCTTTACTAGGATAAATCTTGTTTGAAAGTCACCTATGGGCCCCCCACACTCCCTCCTGCCTGCCTGCTTCCTCTGACCTTGACTCAGGAGAAGGTCAGATTGGAGTGGAACCCCAGCTGGAGGCCAGGAGGCAGGGAGATGGGCATGCGGGTATTTTTAAATACAGAAAAGAGGTGATAATGGAGATACTCTAGACCAAAATCCAATCCAGAACTGAGAGAGCAAACAATTCTCAAAGCTTCCTGCTATTCAGGGTTCACTGTTAGCTTGATAAGCCTCATACTTGATTAGGATGAATGATGACCATGCGCTCTCCATCTCTCTCCCGGGTTTCCAGGGGAGACACTGATAGATAATCCAGAAACACCCCCCCACGTGGGGAGGGAGTTATCTCCTGGAAGCAACCAGAGCTCATTCTTTATCTCAGTTGTGACCTTTAGAAAACAAACATTTGGATTATTTGTGCCATAGGCCTGCCTCTAACGAAGCAATACATAAACTCGCATCACTACTTTGTAAAGGAACAGACCGTCTGAAGAACACTCTGGGGGAAGAAAACAAAAACAACTAAAATAAAACAGATAAGCAAGAGAAACTCGAGCGCTGACCAGAGTCGTGGATATGCTTCATCACTGAGAACAATGCGATGACAATCAATATGGCTCAGAATGAATTCTGGAGGAAAAAAAAATCTAACACATCTGTATGTGTAAAAATAGACTTGAGACTTTTTATGTATCTTTCAGGAATCCATAAAAAAATATTCTTCACCATTTCCAACTTCGTCCTCTATTATTTATTCAACAGAACGTCTCCTTCTGAACAACTTTTTCTCTTTTCTTGAAATGCACACTCCAGGGAATAAAAACTTTGATTAAGGATTATTCTGTGTTTTAACTCAAAAGATCAAGCCAAAAAAAAGAAAAAAACCTAATAACCTCATAGAAGGATTCTTTCTGTTCACTGACGAAAATAAATCTCAACTTCTTTAGGCAAAATAAAGATCGTCTGGTGGCCCATGTAACTCAAAATTCCAGATGTCTATCTTCAGGAACAGTTTGATCCAGGATTCAACGGAGAGCTTCCAGTCTTTTTATTTCTCCCTGCTCCACTTACCCCTTTGTTGGTTTTATTTAAATTATATTTTATCAGGAACATCAGTGGCAAGAGAATTTAAATAGCTCAAATTATAGTTATAACCAGTGTTCTCAGATTCTTATTAGAGTAGTCAAAAAATCAAAAATTAGAATATACCAAGTAGCCATACTTGGGGCACTTTCTCACCTTTAGAGCGATAGTTTAAGCTTGTTCAAAACATGAGGACCCAAGGTAGGAGACGTGTCCACCAACTTCATGTTGCTGCTTCCAGAATATCAAGAATGCCACCGGGGTAGAAACAATCTCAATTTTTAGACCAAATCTCTTTTTTTTTTTTTTTAACGCAGAAAACTACTCAGAGTTCTCATTCCAGTTCCTCTCAGTGACTAAAAACTCCAAAATGATGCAGTTCTCTGCTCTGATACTCCTCCATCTTGGCTACTGGAACATTCCATTACTTGGCTTGTAGGCATGCTATTTACACATAATGCTTCTAAAATGCTCAGGGCTGCAAACATGCCATATAAATGCAAAGTATCCATAAAAACTGTGCAAAAAAGCAGAATTCCCCAGCTCACAGAGGAGGAACAGCCGTCTGCAAAGAGACAGCAAATGCCGGAAAAGAAATCCCAACTTCTTTTCCCTCCTCACCACATAATTTTAAAATTGCTTTACGTGCATTTACATTTTAGAGGACACTTTATCTCCGAAGGTCTGTGCTTCCATCCTTCCATTTTCCAAAGGTTATCACAGCACCACTCTTTTCTTTTCCACTGAGTCATCTCTAGAGCATGACGGGAGAATTTGCTAGAATTCCAATACAGCCACAGAATTCGCTGTGCCCTCCCTCTCAGACCCGAGAAAAATTGATTTTTTTTTTCAAGAGCCTCTGATAAAGGATGACAGTCATTTGGATTTTTTTTTTTGGTGTGTGTGTGTGTGTGTGTGTGTGTGTGTGTGTCTTCTTGAGAAATACAGAGAAGTGGATTGGGTTGAAGACATAAATTGCCCTATTTAGTCACAGAAACCAAGTCTGGGCCCTAAGAGCAGGAGCCAAGATGAATGGAAAGCCGGCTCCACCACAGATTCTTCCAGGATGAGGGTAGAAAGCTCGCCTGACAGCTGATCGATGGAACGGTAAAGGTTAGAAGAATTATTAATGCACACACAGGAAAGCAGAGGACATCCGAAAAGGGGAAAAAGCAGAACTATTTCTAGTGCTTTCTTTCCTACATCCCAACCTAACGTGGGCTCCAGGCAGTGAATTCTCTGTTACTTGTTGATTGGGTCGAAGACCAAAGCCCAGCCTGTCAGGGACCCAAGCTCCTCCTTTGTGGTGGTGGCTTCTTAACATTTCTATTCTATTTTTCACTTTTGCTTCGTTTGGTTTTTTAGTGATAAAGATCCCATTCGGGACTTACGGGTTAAGGAAGGGGGTAGAAAGAAAATTTTCAGTAACTAAAAGTGAGATGAGAGAACAATATGGTACCCTGGGCTGGTTATAAAACAGCTCTGTACAATCCATTTATTTTTTTTTTAAAAAGATAAATTATTAGCTGGGTACGGTTTATATGCCTGTAATCCCAGTGACTCGGAGGCTGAGGCAGGAGGATCCAAGTTCAAACCCAGCCTCAGCAACTTAGCAAGGACCCTAAGCAACTTAATGAGACCATTTCTCAAAAAAAAAAAAAAAAAAAAGTTAAAGGTAAGTTATCATAATAGTCACTTGGTGATTCCTGTGGGGTGGGCGCCATTCTGAGTACTTTACATTTGTTAAATAACCCCCACTCTAGACCAATCTCCCTCTGCTAAATGAGCTGGCTCGTTATGAGGGTTAGAAAGATGTTAAGGAAATTTCCAGGGGTCTTGGTGAGATGGACAGATGGATGACCAAAGGATGGATGAGTGGACCCATCTGTAACATAGTTTACCAAAAAACGAACAGTGATCACACCTGCATATTTGAATAGCATGCATTGTGATCCTCACTTTAGTTTTTTAAGATGCAAACTAGGACCAATATTTCTCAATGGAAAAATAACTACCTCGGAGAAGATCATGCTAAGCAAAGCTAGCCAATCCCCCAAAACCAAATGCCGAATGTTTTCTCTGATATAAGGATGTTGATTCATGATGAGGTGGGGAGTGGTGCATCGGAGGATTAGATGAACTCTAGATAGAGCAAAGGGGAGGGAGGGGGAGGGAGGGGGCATGAGAGTAGGAAAGATGGTGGAATAAGATGGACATCATGACCCTAAGTACATGTGTGAACACACGAATGGTGTGACTCAACTCTGTGTACAACCAGAGACATGAAAGATCACGCTCTGCATGTGTAATATGAATTGTAATGCATTCTGCTGTCATATATCACAAATTAGAATTTAAAAAATTAAGCGCCTTTATAATTAGGAAATAACCACTGCTCTTGTCGTTTGGGGAAAAGGGTTCAGATGCTCAACATAGCTTTGATGATTCAGTTCTCCCTCTAAACATCATCCTTGCAAAGCTGCCCGTCAGCTTGACCAGTTCCAAGTGGACGGAAGCTCACTCGCCTCTCCCAGCCTGTCCTTACCCCTGAGAACCAAGCACCACACACCCAACCATCCAAGAGAGCCATCCAGGAGATCATCTCAGCCCTGGTCAGCAGGTGAGCAGGCTCAGTTACTTTTGCTGCCCACTGGGTTGGCAGACCAACGTCTTCGTCTCATTGCCCTCTCTCCATCGTCCTGTTGACGCATCCACTTACAACCTCTGCATCTTCTGCCTGCATCCATCCATCCATCCATCCACCCATTCTTCTCTCCCCTCCCTTATAATGTACTTTCCATCTTGACGAAAATTATCTTTATGGGAATCTCCCTGCTGAGATTCTTGACTTGCCCTTCCTTATGGAAAGTAAGCACTAAACTCCTCGGCATCAACAGAAGCCCCTGCAGGATCTGATTCATGCACCTTTCTGTCCTGCGTCGTGAGGTTGCCTTTCACTGCCTGCTCCTCAGGTGCACGGGCTTCCTGTACTCATGTGACCTCCACGTGTCCCCTCGTGGCAGGAATGCATTTTGAGAATTGCATCAGTGGGCAATTTGGTCACTGTGCAAACATCACTGAGCGTGCTTACAGAAACCTAGATGTAAAATGTCAATCACTCCACGGGCCTCTTGATGCAGAGTCACGCAACATGAGACGTCTGAGGCTGCCAATCAGAGACTACCGACAGTCAATGTTTTATATATAATTAGAACCACACTCTAAGATAATGAAAAAAAGTAGAGTTAAAAATGAAAACCAGTAGAATTATGGTCTGAGTTAATCAATACAAGTTATAGGTTCTAGGCTACAGATTAGAAAATATAGATTAATAAATAATTAATAGTAAGTATAGCCACAGCGACTCCATCTTTAGGGTTCCTGTGTGAATCCGTTGTGTGAGCTATTTTTAAGATGATAAAAAAAAATTGTCTTTCTACACTTTGTACTTTGTGTGCCCACAAATGTAAAGTCCCCTGGATGTCACCGTCTGTATTGTGTGTGTGTGTGTGTGTGTGTGTGGTTGTCTGTTTTTGCTCTGCTAACTTTATTCTCAGCCCCTGTACTCTGCTTACTTGCAATATGCAAAATTCCATAGGATGTGGTTTTCTTCTTTAAACATTTGGACCATAAACAGCTTGGAGCACTTCTTTCAGAGAGCTACTAGGACTCTGTCAGAAGCGTCCCTGGCCAGGAAAAGAGAGATTAAAATGAAATTCTTTGATTTGTTTCCAATTCGGACTTAGTGTGTTTTCTGAGCTGTTGCATGCTTGGTTATTATCATTATCAAGTATCAGGAACCATACGGTATTCTATGGGCTGTAGTTTTACCTGCCTGGAAGCCCAGACTTGTTTGCACCAGCGTCACCCCAAACATTTGAGTAATGTGTCACACTAAGACTTTAGGGCAGCTATCACATCACTAGGTGATGGGATTTTGAGCTCTGTTGTAATCTTCTGGGACTACGGCATACATTGGTCCCTATGCACCAAAACTCTCTATGTCACCTGACTGTAATGAGGTTTCCTACCTCCAGAACCTCACGTATACTGTTGCCTCTGAAATACCTTTGGCTGGATTTACTTCTTCCTACCTTTAGCTCCAGGACTGAGCCTAGCTCCCACTCATATTCAGTTAGTACCCATCGAACACCTACTGTACATCCAGCAGTTTCTCTGTGCTGATGGTGTAAAAATAAACCCCGACAGATACAGTTCCTGCAAAGGGGTGTAACTCTTCCTATTTCGCCTGGAGCGACTAGTTTAGCAGAGAACATCCAAGTCCCAGGCAATGCTCCAAGCTTTGGGCTACCCAGGACACCTAGACTCTTGATTTCTTCCCCTAATGAACTTAACAGTCTAAGAAAGGCAGTCACCTAATAAATGACAGTTGAAAGGAATGAATGAATGAAAGGATCACTTTTCGTAGCACAAGAGGATGGATATTGTAAACATATTTTGCAGGGTACAGTGACACACTCCTGTAATCCCAGTGGCTTGGGAGGCTGAGGCAGGAGGATGGCGAGTTCAAAGCCAGCCTCAGCAAAAGCAAGGTGCTAAGCAACTCAGTGAGACCCTGTCTCTAAATAAAATACAAAATAGGTCCGGGAAGGTGGCTCAGTGGCTGAGTGCCCCTGAGTTCAATCCCTGGTACCCCCCAAATAAATAAATAAATATTTTGTGATGCTTTATTTGTTTAGTGAATTTTATAATAAGTTACAAAGATACCTGGAACAAATTTTGACATGAAGAAAGAAAAAAACCTAAGGCACTTAATATGATGGACTTGAATTCTAGCCTGGACAGAACCATCTGATGTGACTTGTGGGCTACAGAGGCAGCCAGCACAGCTTGGCAAGGTCTCCCCAGATGCACGGAGGCGGGAGAGAAGGCAAAGGACCTTCAACTCCAATCAAGGCCAGTGAAGCTCAGCGTGGGTCTCTCCCCACAGTGCGTGCTCTGCATGAGGAATTACTCCTGAGCAGGTTTCAGGCCGAGAGAGTCGGGAACTCAGGAAATAAGCAAGTTCTCAATCTCTCCCTCTGACACACTTTATCACCCTCATCTGTAAAGTGGGATAATAAAAGCACCTTACCTGTAAGTTTTTAGGATGGTTTAAATGATAATGCATATACTGTGCCTAGGAAAGTGCTTGGCCATAAAAGAATGGGATCCTAAGGAGAATAAGTTTTACTCCATGTATGTATAATAGGTCTCAATACACTGTCATGCACATCTAAAAAGAATTTTAAAAAATTAACTCAAAAAATAAAGAAAAAGAAATAAAGTATCTGGTACATGGTGATAGTTGCTAAATATCGGTCGGTTATGCCAACGGGGCCACCTTCTATCCCCACCACTCAGCCCATATGTGGTGCCATTTCTCCCCTAGAAATCCTCCGAGAAGAGCAGGAGATGGCGTGGGAGCTGGTGACCTCGGAGACAGTTTTATGCTGATTCTAAAAAGAAGCTTCTGGGAAGCAGGTAGAAAGAGGGATTCGATTTGCAGGTCCACCGAGTTTCCCCAGCCTGCCGTGGAGAGCAGAAAATTAAAGGCTTAACCTTCACATCTACCTGCCTCTACTCCCAGAACCTTCTGTATCCTCATGAATATGTGTGTTCGACAGGACTAGATTTTGAAAAGATGGGCTATGTCAAGGAAGAGGCGCATACAGAATTAAGTCACCATGCATGAACGAGTCCTGATTCTTATATGACATTAATATTGAGAAGCTGAGTGCCTGTCAAAAAGGGCAAGGGTCGAAGCAACTGTGTAGAAGCAACTATCTTTATCCTACACAAAATATTTGTGCTGAGGGGCAAAAAAAAAAAAAAAAAGCAAAATAAAATACAGGCCAGGAAATATACTGATAATGAGATCCCTTTTGCAAAACACTCTAGCACAGTCTACGCTATATTAATGATAACAATAAAATTTGTTAAAAAGAAAAACACTAAAAATATTTTTTAAAGTAAATAAAATTTGTTAAATGATGTTTCCTACTTTAGCAAGACGAGAGGGTACCTAAAATTCGTGGTGGAGTAAAGACTATTTGCACAGACTTAAATGAACCCTGATACATAAAGAGCAAAAATTCCATCTTTTGTCATGAGATTTCACCACCCCCTGATATTTATATTCCGGAAATAGGCACACAGTTGTGTCCTTTGGAAAGGTGGCCGAATCAGACAGGATAAATAATCACACGGAGTATATGCACTGACATGTTCCTTGCTCTCTTTTCCAAAATTGGTTATTTCAAGATAACTCAGATGTGTAGGAATAAATACATCCAGGGCCCAGGCACCAAAATCGCAACCAGATGGTCAGATGAGTCTGTCTGAGTTCAGCCGTTTACATTTCAGCAGTCCCCCAATGGGGCTCTTCAGGGCATGTGGCCTGAGAAGCGCATGCTGTGTTTTGAAGATCTTGCAGGAATATAAGTCTTCAAGGAGGTACAGCTGATTATTGGGAATTAGAATCGAGCCTTCATCTCAGTGACTGGTGGTAAGAAACGGGCTAACATCTGAAGAACAGCTTGGATGAGCAAAAATTGACCAGGCAGAGAAAGATACCTCGGTGGTGGCGGCAGAGGGTCTCTGCATAGCACAGAGAGGGGCCAAGTCATTTCCTCTAGGGAAGCTCAGAACCCCTTATGCACCATCTGCTACCAACCTCCTTCCCAAGAGGAGGCAAATGAGAAAATGTCCAGAGAGAGGAGCAAAAGTGCATCCCACATTCCAACAGTGTTTACATTAAAAAGTCCTATTCAGCAATTTGTAAGTGTGCAGCCCCTACCCAGTGCACAGTGTCTGGGTGTTTTTTACCACTGCCTGGTTAAACAGGTGTGAGACTAGCAAACAGTCAGTGTAACTGGTTTCCAATAGAAACCATGGCAGCTGAAAGTAAATAGTTCCACTGCCCTAAAGAGAAACCTATCGGGGGTGACTCCGTAGCTCTGCGATGTGCAGAGCAATTTTTACAAGAACTGCGGGAATCTAAGTGGTGTTCCTTTCACCTGCGGCAGTGACAGCTTGGATCCCGTGGCGTCCTGGCTAAACCCTTGGGTAATTACTGTTGTCATCTTTTTCACTGCTCTGAGTAAAGGACCCGAGAGGAACAACCGTAGAGGAGGAAGAGTTTATTTGGGGGCTCACAGTTTCAGAGGTCTCAGTCCATAGACAGCAGACTCCATTTCTCAGGGCTCCAGGTGAGGCTGAACTTGGTGGCGGAAGAGGGTGGTGGAGGGAAGCAGCTCACATGGTGATCAGGAAGCAGAGACAGACTCCACTCGCCAGATGCAAAATATATACCCCAAAACCACACCCCCGATGCCCACCTCCTCCAGCCACACCCCACCTGCCTTCAGTTACCACTCAATTAATTCCATCTGGTAATTGATTTAATGATTGGGTTAAGGCTCTGTCAGCATTTCTCCTCGGAACCTTCTTGCATTGTGTCACATGTGAGCTTTGGGGGGACACCTCACCCCCAGACCTTAATAGTGATTATCTAGTGCTCTGATTACAGAGGCCCAACATTCCCAAGCACCTTGACAAACCCGAAGAGAGTCAGGGAGGCTGGCCTCAGCCTCCTGTGCTGCCTCCCTCCTTCCCTCTTCGTGTCTTCTTCACGTTTCTCTGTCCCTCCAGCAAGCCCAGGTTTTCCATCTCAGAGCCTCGTGCATGTTGCTTCTGCTCAGGGGCTGTCCTCTTCGATGTCCACCACTCTTTCAGCCTTTGAGTGACAGTTAGGTCCTTGGGAAGTCTTCCCTTCCTCTCCTGGACAGTTTGGGACCCTATTTCTATGTTTTACCCAGCTACATTTTTTCCCCTTGTAACTCTCATGACAATCGTCATCATTTTCGTAATTATTTCTTTCATCCTTTTTGTAATTATTGCTTTACAACATGCCTCCCTTGCTGAACTGGAGATCCCCCCCACCCCTCCAGTTCTTGGGACCGTGACTAGCAACCAGGCCTCGTCGACATATATTTCTGAAGAATGAAGATGTGAACAGTGACCATGTAAGGTGGTGTGCAGTGGGGACCATGGGCAGAGGCCATGCTGCTGGACACGTAGGTGGGCCTAATGCGGATTCCAAGATTAGTGACTGGGGAAAATCCGTGAGAAAGCTGAATCACAGGGTTCTTCCCTGTTTGGTTCCAGAATGACTTTGCTCAAAACAAAAAGAAAAAAAAATATGGTATACTCTGCAGGGAATTTCATTGTCTATCATAAATTTCAGTATGTCCTTGATATTAAAGTGTGGACAAATTTTGACACCTTTGGTTTCCAAATATTCATTAATAAGTCCCCCAAAGTAAGTACTCTTAGTGAAAGAAAAAAATTTGATAATTTTTTTCTAGTCTAATATTGAAGATGCATACACCCCCACACGCTAGAGATGATTCAGTGTTTATCGGAATATAACTGGGTCTTAAAATACTTGAGACAGGAGAATGGTTGGCAAGATGGCACACGCCCCCTCTCTTGGCCTTCCTAAAATTATTGAAGGGCTGTTCCACATTCTCAGAAGGGGCACACCAAATCACCATATCTATTCCTCCCCCCCAAAAAAATCAATCCTGAAGAATAAATGCTAGGATCACAACTGGTTTTCTATGCAGCTACCATACTTCGATCTGGTCCTGCCACTTTTCGAAAGGGTGACATCTTGTGTTTAATTTACAAATTTTATTATCCTTACATGAAAATAGAATCTTAAAAAGTGTTTCAAAAAAAAAAAAAACAAAAAAAAAAAACCTCCTGGCTTTGCACCCAGGCCTCCAGAGGAAGAGGAATTACAAGGGTGAAATGTGAGATGGAGATGGCTGATACTCCAGCTCAGCCAACCCAGTGTGTTTCCTTCCATGGATGAGGATGGAAAATTCATAAGGTTGCTTTACCTGTGTTGTTAATAACAAGGTGACATTTATGGAACTAATAAACTATAAAGTCCATTATGGCTTACTGTGGATTCTTGAACATGAACTTTGTAATCTATTCATTTATAAAAAAAGTAATTTGAGCCATTTAAATATTATTAAGCCATGGCAGAATTAAAACGAGCTTTCTCCCGGTGGGCTCAGGTGCATGGAAGCACAGTTATTATTTTCTAGGCTAGGCTTCCCATTTGGAGCCTGACGGAGGGTGGTGGCATGCTGAAGCTGTCCCCAGCCTCACGGGGAGTCAGACCAAGGACAGCATCCATTATCCAGAGGAAATACGGAGGGGACTGTGCCTCCCTCATCCTCCAGTTGGGAAAGGGGTGTGTCTTTTCTGTAACCATGTCCAAACAAATCTTTTTTTTTAATTGGTTTTATTTTTTAAATACATGACAGGGGAATGCATCATAATTCTTATTACACATATAGAACAATTTTTCATACCTCTGTATATAAAGTAGGTTCATACCAATTCGTGTCTCCATACATGTACTTAGATAATGAAGTCCATCACATTCCACCATCCTTGCTAACCCCCTGCCTCTTCCCTTCCCCTCCCTCCCCTCTGCCCTATCTAAAGTTGGTCTATTCCTCCCATGCTCCCCCTCCCTACTCCACTATGAGTCAGCCTCCTTATATCAGAGAAAACATTCAGCATTTGATAGATAGAGCACTAATCTCTAGGGTATATAAAGAACTCAAAAAGCTAAACACCCAAAACACAAATAACCCAATCAATAAATGGGCCAAGAACATGAACAGATACTTCTCAGAAGAGGATATTCAATCAATCGACAAATATATGAAAAAAATGTTCATCATCTCTAGCAATTAGAGAAATGCAAATCAAAACTACTCTAAGGTTTTATCTCATTCCAGTCAGAATGGCAGCTATTATGCATACAAACAACAATAAGTGTTGGCGAGGATGTGGGGGAAAAGGCACACTCCTACATTGCTAGTAGGACTGCAAATTGGTGCAACCAATCTGGAAAGCAGTATGGAGATTCCTTGGAAAACTGGGAATGTAACCACCATTTGACCCAGCTATTCCTCTCCTCGCTGTATACCCAAAGGACTTAAAAACAGCATACTATAGGGACACAGCCACATCAATGTTTATAGCAGCACAATTCACAATAGCTAAACTGTGGAGCCAACCTAGATGCCCTTCAGTGGATGAATGGATAAAAAAAATGTGGCATGTATACACAATGGAATATTACTCAGCAATAAAATAGAATAAAATCATGACATTTGCAGGTAAATGGATGGAGTTAGAGAAGATAATGCTAAGTGAAGTTAGTCAATCCCAAACAAATCTTAAAACCATTTCCGACTGCCCCGCCTGTGCCCTAATTTGTGATTCTTCTTGAAACAAATGTGCAGACTGAAAATTGAACTCAAAGAACTTGCAGGAGTTTTCTCGAAGGATCCACCCTGCCTTTCCATGCCCTTGGTTTTGAGGACTTATTATTTCCGATGTGGACCATGGACCAGAGCTAGGAGCTAATCTCCCAGGCTTGGGACCTTCTTCTAACTAATCTTTTTTCCCACTGTCATTTTCTTCATCATATCATGTCTCTGCTTAATCCTGCAGGGAGACATTGAACCCCCAAAGTGAAGCCCAGAGAATATGTGACGTGTGGCCCTTCTCATTCCATGAGGCCTCCGGGAGTCATAGGGGGAGGAAAGCTGTGTGTGCCCAACAGTCTTCAAGTGACAAATTATATGAATAAATTAATAATAACTTTGTTCAAAAAATATGTATCCAAACTTTTATGTTCATGTCCTTCAGGTTGATAAATCACTTCCTCCCAGGCACTATTAAATTAGAAAACAGCCCAAAGTGGGGGATGTGACAAATTTTTTTTTCTCCTCCAAAGAAGCTAAAGATTTAGTCAAATGAGTCCAGTCAAATCAGTTTTCCTCCTCTCTGGTTATAGTCTGCGTTTACTACTTTCCTGGAGTGTCTGACAGCTATATTTATTTAATCTTTACAGCATCCCTGTCTGTGGATCCAAATTAACGGGGATTCGGCTGGACAGCTGCCTGGGCTATCAGTTCATAAAGCACATTACAGCATCCCTGGAATAAAGAATAAATACGGTGCTGGTTAACTTGGCTTCCACGGGAGACTACTCACATAATTGGCAGAAGGAAGCAACATGCTCAAGTGGAAATTGGGAAGACACTTCTCTCAGTGCTGAACTTGCTCCGCTGAGTTCTTCTGCGAAGAATAATTGCAAATTGCATGTTGCAATTACAAACTGCCCTGGAAGCCTTAAGACAGGCCGGCAGACAATCAGTTGATGTGCTTATAGCTAAGTCTCAGCCAAATGCTTTTCTGTTTTTCAATCTAAAAAATGAGTGATTTAGTTTACTATCTAAATATCAGCCCTTGGAATATACCTCCAACCTATATTCTGCTTTCATACAAACGTAAAACAGAAGTGAGAACAAGAAGAGAGGAAGGTAGCTAGGCATGGTGGCATGCTCCTGTCAACCCAGCGACTCTGGAGGCGGAGGCAGGAGGATCTCAAGTTCAAGGTCAGTCTCTGAAACTTATTGAGGCCCTGTCTCAAAATAGAGACTAATAAAGGGCTAGGGATATAGCTCAATGGGGAAGCACCCCTGAGTTTAATTCCCAGTACAAAACAAACAAACAAAAAGGTAGGAAGTTATTTATTCACCTGAGAGCCAGATACTGTGAACTTGGGTTAAATTTTGAACACAAGGTCAAACATTTACCCTATATCAGTTACCTTTTGTTTCATACTACGGGTGATTTGGGGGAAAAAAAAAAGAAAAAGTGAAAAAATAAGAATTCCAAGTATATGAAAAATTTAACAAGAAATATATCCTGTCAAATAGAAAGCCAGTTGTTTTGTTGTTGTTGTTGTTGTTGTTTGTTGGTTTGTTTGTTTCTACTGAGTAAGTGTTAAACCAGCACATGAAGAATGTCAGGTTGAAGGGGTGACTCCAGAGGGTTAGGCTGCCTGAGATGCCCCTGTATCATTTTCAGCCTGATGTCTGATGAAGGTACTGGTACATCCACTCCCCTCCCCCCAACAAAACAGAATTAGAAAGGATAAAAATCTCCAAGAAATTGCTTCCAAGGAATATTTTTTTTCAGAATACTAAGAGACAGTATTTCCATCCTGGATCCTTGGACTTTAGCAATTTTCCGTAGCCTAGAATCATTGAAAACTGACCCCTTTTTTTCCCCTTCTATGTTTTGTTTTATGATATGAATTGACCGATGGCATTCAACACCACCCAGTCGAATCAGGATCCTAAGAGTTTGCAATGAACCAGAACAGTAGAAGTTAACAAGATTAAATATAGTACAAATAGGTTCAAGTCTTACACATGGGCTTAAAAAAAAAAGAAAGAAAAAAATTCAGAAAAAAGGAAGTACAACTAACTAATATACGTGAAACAGAGTTTTCATGTAATATGACAAAATAAAGGGAGATAATGTAAAACAAGGGTATTAATATTGTTTGGGGTTATACATTTCATTAAAAATCTGACGAGGGGGCTGGGGATGTGGCTCAAGCGGTAGCGCGCTCGCCTGCCATGCGTGCGGCCTGGGTTCGATCCTCAGCACCACATACAAATAAAGATGTTGTGTCTGCCGAAAATTAAAAAAATAAATATTTTTAAAAAAAAATCTGATGAGGGAGGGCTGTGAATGCTTTTTCCTTAAAATCAGCATACAAACCAAATTTGGGGTTCAATTTCATGGAGTCTAGGGGTCCGTGAAGCTCATTTATAGATCCCGAGGCTAACTGCAGAGCTCAAATTAACACACTGCATTAACAGGATAATCTCAAAATTCATGCAGATATGGACTCCATAATTACTCCCGAGATGATCCTGGACACGCTATTTAACATCATTAGCCTTAGATTCCTCATATGCAACTGTTTTAGTCAGCTTTTTCGTCGTTGTGACCAAAAGAGCTGACAAGAACAACTTAAAAGAGGAAGAATTTATTTTGGCTTATGGTTGCAGAGATTCAATTCAGTTCATGGTTGGCTGAGGCCATAGCTCTGGACCCAAGATGAGGCTGAGCATCATGGTGGAAGGGTGTGGTGGAGGGAAGCAGCTCAGGACATGGCAACTAGGAAGGAGAGAGAGAGAGAGAGAGAGAGAGAGAGAGAGAGAGAGAGAGAGAGAGAGAGAGAGAGAAACTCTTCACTTACCAGGAGTAAAATATAAACCCCAAAGTCATGTCCCCAGTGACCCACCTCCTGCAGCCACACCCCAGTTACCACCTAGTGAATCCATATTAGTGGATTAATCTATTGATCAGTTATAGTTCTCACAATCCAACCATCTGATCCCTGAAATTTCCTGCCTTGTCTCACACCTGAGCTTTAGGGGGACACTTCATCATGTGGTTAGATTTTATTAGAGATTTACCTCTCACTTGGGAAGTATTCACTCAGTGTAGATGACCATGGAGAACATGGGAACATGAAAAAAGGAACCAAGGTAATGTTTGAAACTCTAACAGGAGTTACAAGGAGCCAGAAGTTTGTTCAAGGTCAGATAAAATATTCCAATACTTAGAGCTACCTACCCCCAAGAGAATTGACTTTCCCTTGGGATCTTAAGGCTCTCTTTGCTAGAGATGGTAACCAAATACTAATTGAAAGATTGGAACAGCACAGACAGAAGAGACGGAGGGCGGGTGTAGTCCGTAGGCCCACCCAGCCTGTGCCCACCTGGCAGGTGGTCACATCCCCCTGGGTGCGTAGATGTGTAAAGAGCAAGACGTGAACACACCGACCAGTGAGCCAGACATCTGTCTCCACATTCAGATCTAAGCACAGATATTGGTAAATTGTCAACCTTCTTATTAGATAGGCGAGATCTTTTTTACTACTATCTGCAGGTTGAATGCAAATAACGACCCCTCAGAGTGCCACATTTTGTGGCTGAGAGCAATAGGAAAAAAAATGAGAGAAATAGAGGATTCCTCCGTCATCTTTTGCACAGGAAGTTTGACTCCTTTTAGCTCCACATTCCTCTTACATAACATCACAAAGAAATTTCCATGGGGGGAAAATAAAGTCATTTTCCATAAAAAGCAAGAAACGGGAACTCAAGAATTCAGTGTTCCCCCAAGGTCACTTTCTGCACCCACGTTTTCAGATTTGGTAATCCTTCTAAAGCCAATGAGAATTGTAGGATCAGAAAGTAGGGGTGTGGCCCGGGGGGGGGGACTCTCTGAACAGAAAGGATGCTCTGAATATATTTCCATCTCGGGCACTGTACCGGAAGGATGCTGCAAATCTGTCACAGCATCGTGAACACATTCTTCAAGTGACAAAACTGTTCTAACAAGCTCTTGGGAAGCAGCACAGCACCGTCTATTCTTTGGGGGCAGTCTTGGGGGTGAGGATGGGAGGGGGACATTAGGAAGTTGAGGTGGGACCCGGAAAGAGACAGATGCTCCTGGCTTATCGACTGTCACTGTAAAAAAAAAAACAACATAGAGCAAGGAAATCAAGCTATTGGATGGAAGACGTCTCGGCTTGTGCTTTTCAAAGATGTGTGAATATTGCTCCCTAGGATTAAGAACCTGATGGTGCTTGCTAATCAAATAACGTCTGGGTCCTGTTTGGAAAGCAGCAATTAGCCGATCTTGGGCGATAACCTATCTCCCCAAATCCTGTGTCCTACTTGAATGGAATACAAAACTTCCAACAAGCAGATCCCATTCCCATCCCCAACTAAGCTGCCTCAAAGCACCTGAATGAGGCAGCCAGGTGAATCTCCTGCACCCTACTCCGACTCTCAAAATATTCCATTTTTAATGACAGCTGGGGATTGTGTCTCGTGTCTTCACGTGCGTTGACAGACACGGCTGTTCGTGCATTGTCATTGGAATTCAGCAAGAAATACAAAGGGTTTTTTTTTTTTTTTTTTTTTTTTTTTTTTTACTTCTCATCTGTGCAGTCATGCTTCAGAGCTAACCGCCTGTCTTCATGATGAAAAAATAAAGCGGAAATCCCTGTTCCCCACTCTTCTTCCTTCTACCAACAATCTGTTTCTTATCCTGCTTTGCCTTGCTAGCACAAATGGTGTGGTTTTTTTTTTTAACCCCTACGAGGGGACTCATGACTGTCATTTTTAATTTTAAAAACTGTATAGGCAAGTGCTTTTTCTTGTGCACTTATGAGAAACACGGAGTGCCCGGATGAGCCTGTTCCCTTCAGATAATCTGATGTAAGAATAGTCTCTCCTCTATATTGAGTAAATCAACCACCAGGCTGGAGACCGCAAAGAAACAGAGAAAATGGGGGGGGGGGAAGAGAGGCAGATCAATGGTACCCACAACATTCACTGGGCTGAATGGTCTCCTGCTTGCTCTCCCACCCGTGGGAGTAGGACTTTCACTTACAGAGTGAAATACACACACGGCAACTATGTGGCTAGTCGTGTTTCATGCATGATTGTAGTTAATCGGCTGCAGGATAAGCTGCTAAATCATGCATTTCCTCTTCTCAACATGGGAAGAGGCATTTCTTCTCTTATGAACAGGTGTCATTCCAGGTGTGTGGAATGACATTTTTGTTTTTGTTTTTGGTGCTGGGCTTTGGCATGGTTTTGTTAACCAGCAGGGTCTTAGAAGTCTAAGTCCAACCAACCACTGAGGCTTGAACTGCTCCTAAGGTATTTCATCCCAGGTTTTCAGGATTGCTCCTCTCGGTGGAGGCTCATTACCTTCCCAAACAGTTTACTGCATCTTTGGATCATTCTGAGGGTAACAGGGTCCAAGAAGCTGTCCCCTCATTTCTCTGTCCATGTGACATACAAAATCACCTTGGACAGACCCCACCATCTTTTGGGGGGTGGGTACCAGGGATTGAACTCAGGGGCACTCGACCACTGAGTCCCATCCCCAGCCCTATTTTGTATCTTATTGAGAGACAGGGTCTCACTGAGTTGCTGAGTGCCTCGCCATTGCTGAGGCTGGCTTTGAACTCGCGATCCTCCTGCCTCAGCCTCCCGAGCCGCTGGGATGACAGATGTGTGCCACCATGTGTGGCTCAGCTCCACCCTTTTAAAAGGGAGATTTGCTCCCAGTGGTTCCACTCAGTTGTAAAACTGCCAAGTGAGGCTGAGCTGGGGCTGTCTTGTGTATGATTGTGCAGGCAGCAAAGCTCGCTTTATGCTGCATTAGTCACTGGTGGATAAGGACAAAAATATGCATAAGGAGATTGGGCCCTGGTGAGAAGAAAACGCCCTACATTCTGTGCCTTTGAAGTGGTAAAGCTGTGAAGACATTTCACACACACACACACAATTTTTTGACTCCAGCCACTGGAAGAACTTTCTGTCCCTCTCCAACTTCTACATATCCCTCCATTATCAGTTGCCCCCTGAGTCCTCCTTTTTCTGAGCCTCTTTCTCTCCTCCCATCATCCCCCAAGACAGGCTTAACCGGCCTGTCACAGTGGCCTAGTTCTCGGGAGCTCTCCTGCTGGTCTGCATCTCAGCTTTAAGTTCCCTTGCACAAATCCTACTTCAGGAGCCCGGCTCCAGGGTAAGGACTGCCCTTACCCTCTCTGCGACAGTGAGGTCATTTCTCTTCCTCCTGTCCTAACCCTGCTACGTCCAACTAACCCAGGAATGCTCACCACGGAGAGCAGCCACGTCATTCAAATGAGAACTCTTGAGGGTACCATCAAGACCACAGAACTTTTTTGAGGCACGGGAAGCATCTCATCCTCTTTCCTTCACCCTGCATTTAGTACCTGGTTCTGGAAGCCTCTGCTGGATTATTCCTGATCCGAGGCTGTCTACACCTCTGGTTTTATACCTTCACGGTGTCCCCATTCCGCCCTTCAGTATGTTCCCAACCTCTCACGAGGAAGGTCTCAATTAAAAAGAGTGAAACAGCAGCAGCGCGTTCAATTAAGGACAAGGACACCTTCTTAATTCAAAAGTGACAGGGCTGGTTTGACGCAGGGATTCTTTCTGTGTCTGCAGACCTCAAGTGTAACCATACAGCAAGAGCCGTGCCTCCGACTCCTCTTAACAAAATGTTCACATTCTTGAAAGGGCTACTCAGAATAACATGGTAAATGCCAACAGAGCAGATCTGTAAGAAATTTTGTTACAACATTGGAAATCTTGAATACATCTGTGTCGAATGAGGAAGCCTAATTGCATATTTTATGTGCTTTATGGACAATATTCCTTGTGGATTCATTCCACCAATGCAGAGTGACTGAGCACTTACTAGGTACTAGATGCGTGTTAGAACATGGGGCCACCAGAACAAATAAGTTAGGAGCCCTGTCTTCAATAAGCACCTAATCTGGGGATGGTGGTGACAATCAAAAAGGACAGTCGATGATAACGTTGACAACCATGAAAGCACAGAGGACCAAGAGCTAACTTTGCTCAGAGTTTGGGTGTGGAAGTAGGGGTCAGGGGGTAGATGTCATTCTGAAGGTCAAGTGAAAACCTGGTGAGGAGGAGAGGACCAGGATGTTCAATTGAAGGATGCTAAAGATAAAAAAATAAGAATGGTTTGCCAGGAGCGAATGAAGGTCACCCGCTGGGACACAATGTCGGAGGATGAGACAAGAGGCGGGCACAGAGGACACTTGACCTTCATGCACCAGTGCATAGGATTTACACCTCTCCTATGATGTCATGAGCAAAGAAGGGCCTGGTGACCCACAGGGCCAGCTGTACTTGTTAGCAAGATCACGCCAGAGGAGCAAAGGAAATGTAGAAAGGGCCACACTGGAGCAGGAAGATGGTGTGTGGGAGGCCACTGCAGAATCCCAGAGGGAAATAAGGGTGTATTTGTGGTGTATTTGTAATAGTGGCCTTGAAGTTGGAAAGACTGGGATGAAGTCCAAAGACGTCAAAGAGGTCAAGTCTATCTAATTCTAACCACCCGCTGCATGTCGTGGCTGCTGAAGAAGTCCAGAAGGAAACCCGGGCAGCTCACAGAGAATTACCCTGGCCCTGCAGTTAGTGACCAGGTGAGGGGAGGGACTTGTGTTCCTGAGAATGAGCCCAGGAGGAGAAGCGTGTTTGGATGTGCTGAGACACAGGCAGGGGGACATTAGAGCCAGGACCTCAGGAAGACAATTGGAACTCAGATGAGAAATGTGGGTAGTCAGATGGCAAGACAGACCGCCCACAGGCAGCCAGGAAATCAAATTTCTAACCCCAGCTGATCCTACCCCCAAGGGCAGTTCCCTAACAGACACAGCCAACCACAGAAGGTACTTCTTCTTGGGCCAATAGACATTTGCCCCCACCCTTGTGCTAGTAAGGACTTAGAAATCACTTGAGTTGATTGGTCCCTTTTCTGAATCCCATATTTACATGTCATTCCACCAATCACCTATAGGGACAGATCAAGCCCATAAAAACCCTTAGACAACAGACACCCCTTAGCAAGGGGACCCCTCCCCTATGAGAACTCTATTTGCTATTTCTCTAACAAATCCTGTTACTTTGCTTTCACCCTGGCCTCTGGGGATTTCATTCTTCAAATTTGCAAGACAAAAAAGCCAGCCACCCCACACATCCTCAGGTTCCAGTAGGATTAGGTAGGAGCCCCCAGCATCCTGGCACCTGAATTCACAGGTACAACATAACAGAGAATAGAATCCGGAGGGTTTCCAATATTGATTTAGGATGTCTCCACAGCTCCCTCCATGATATCAGAATAATCTATTTTAGTCAAGTAATGAAAAACAAGAAAGCAAACAAGAAGTTATATACCAGGGGTGATTATAAAAGACGAGGCTGAAAAATAAGCCGAGTGAAGATGTTAACATGATTTGAACAGAGACGCACTTTGCTCTTCAGATGCTGGGGAAGTTTATTTAGTTAAAAGAAGAAAAACAGGTTCTCGCCCGCCCAACTCTTCCATTTTCCCTGAAACATCATGCACTTCTCACAGTTTGTTTTGAAACATTTTATTTTATTTTATTTTATTTTAGACCTGGGTAAAATTTTGACTGTGCTGAACAGAAAATCAGAGGCGATTCACAGATCAGGCAGGGGGCACCACAGGACACGGCTAAAACCCTAGAAGGTGTTCCAGGTACAGGCCCGGCCCTCTGTGCCCCAGGCTCATGAGGGGCCACTAGTACATGTTCTCCATTTTAAAACACATTAAAAATCCAGATTCATATATTTTTTTGGGGGGGGGAGGATGACAAAGTAAAAAGGTTAGGATGTCCAGTATAGACCGATATTTCAAATTAACTTCTATGCTAAACATTGGTCTTCAATTTTTAGTTTAGGCCCTTACTGAGCCACTTCTTAAAAATTGGTGTTTATCCTCTCCAGACTCTGGGGGCTAAGTTTCAAATATGGCTCAGGTGATGACATACTTCAGGTACAAATGCAATGGAAAATATTTCATGTCCCCTCTCTGGGTGACCTGTGGGGGCATGCGATACACGTGACCCTTTGCCTCGTTCACCACCAGACCCCAAGGGGATTTCATGCACTGTGACCACCAGGACAGGCACGTATATAAAGTGACTTCTAGAGACAGGTATCTGCTGAGAGTTTGTCACCGTGATTAATTAAAGTAAAGCCAAGTGTGGGAAGCCACCTTCTTGCCAACCTTCCATCCTGGAGTGACTTATTTATTTATTTATTTATTTTTGAGACGATATCACAATTAAATTCCAATTTCACAGGTTACTAATTTCTTTTCACCACATACATGACAGCATTCATAATGCCTCAGCATCGGAGAGGAGATGACATCCTGTTTACTGTGTGGCTGCACACTCAGTCCCCACAAGGAAAGCAGTAAGGACACGGATATCCATGGCTTGCGGGGAACTGAAATTGGCTTGGTAGAGATTAAACGTGTAACTTTTAATGGATTTTCCTTAAGGAATGTTTTGTTTTTTTTTTTTTTTGGTACTAGTGTGGAAATGATTCAAGTGGTTCCCGCCATTTCTTGTTTGAATCGTCTCCTATCTGTATTTGAGGGTTATCTGTGGGAAGGCTGGATATTATGAGGGAGCTGTCAGAGAACAATTTTACTATATCGATGGCCAATTTTTAAAAAAAGGAACAAAGATTTCTTTTAAGGGAAAGGGTAAAAAGAAACATGAAATCAGACAAGGAATGTGCTTAGAAAGCTTGCTGTCTTGTAGCTCCAGCAAAAAAAAAAAAAAAAAAAAAAAAATTGCTCATATTTGAGGGTATTTTCAAAAGAACACATCACAATTTGTTGATTTCAACCAGGTGCAAGTGTTGTAAAATTGAATGTGCCAGTCCTGACACAAATTTGAGCCTATTCTAAAGTGGCAAAGAGCTTTTGACAACGATTTGAATACTGAGCCTATTGGTATGCACGGGTATTTCAAGCTACCATTTGAATGTTGTATTAAATGCCAGGGATGGTTCTAAGCAGTCTGCAAGCGAGAATCTCCAAAGCTAGAGGTAAACGTGATTATCACCCTCATCCTATGAATGAGGAATCTGAAGTTTAGAGATGTTGAATAACTTGCTCAGAAATGTACAACCAGAGATTTGGGATTTGTACCCAATTCTGCCTGACTCCAAAATCAGGGGTTCTAAGACCACCTAGTTCAGCACCTAGGACATTGCTCAGTACCAAACAACAAGAGAGAATCTTTCCAAGGATAATAGTTATTTGCCAGCAGCCACAAAATTCTCAATCCATTCAAAATAAGGCCTGTGACTGCAACACTTGAGTCAGTACAATAGTTCATAAAAATAACCCAAGATCTATGACATCATGCATTAAAGAGCTTAGTATCTTTTTAAAAAATATTTTTTAATTGTAGATGGACACAATGCCTTTATTCTATTTATTTATTTATTTTTTTATGTGGTGCTGAGGATCGAACCCAGTGCCTCACACGTGCTAGGGAAGCGCTCTACCACTGAGCCCCAGCCCCAGCCCCAAGAACTTCATATCTTTTAAACTATATTTTTAAAATTCATACATGAAATACCCTCACGATTTTTATCATACCTTCTAAAAACGAGCATTCCTGAGTTACATTCAGAAAGTCATTATCTGGTGTTTACAAAGGAACCCGGAGAGCCTGAGAGTATAGGAGGCTTCCTGACCTTGGTCCAAGTCTCCATCCCTCACGGGCTCTGGTTTCTGAGACTGCCTCCCGAGTGTGACTACGGGGGCTAGAAATCCTTCAGTCCTCTGATTTGGGAACATGAAGTCGTTTGACACGGGTGAGTCAATACAGGAGTTGTTCTTAGCTGTTAGTCTTGAGTCAACATGGAGCCCGTGGAGAGAGGTAAACGTGCTGGGGATACAAGGAGGGTGGTTGGGGGACCGGCCAAACCTGTCTGCAGGGGTTATGGAGACCAGGAACATGATTATTAAAACCATGACGTGGAATGAAACCATAAAAAGACCTTCAAAGAGCTCAGTCTTCTAGTTCAGACCAGTGGTCTCTGGCGTGGCCAATACGGGTTTGTAAGAGTAGGTGCTCAGCAGTGTTGGTCAGATGGGCGGATGCTTTCCCGTTTATTTTTTCAGAGAAAGCATTCACTCATGAACAAATCAAAGGGTCAATGGGCTTCCCAGGAGCAATCCTAAGAGTTCAGGGCTTGGGCTGGGGTTGTGGCTCAGAGGTAGAGTGCTCACTTAGCATGTGTGAGGCACTGGGTTTGATCCTCAGCACCACATAGAAATAAAATAAAGATTAAAATAAAAAGAGTTCAGGGCTAAATATGCTTTCAAAGTTTCATAAGGTTAAAGATTCTTGTTAATGAAATGAAGATCCGAGTTCTCTATCTCCTGGATATTTCCCTGGAACCTTAACAATTCAAATTAAGTTGAATGATTAACTCTATCATGATAAGAAAATAGCCAATACATTCCCACACCAACAGATTTGTTTTATTTTCAATGATGCCAACTCTGAATTCTTATTTTCTTTTTTTGGTACTGGGGATTGAACTCAGGGGCATTTGACCACGGAGCCACCTCCCCAGCCCTATTTTGTATTTTATTTAGAGACAGGGTCTCACTGAGTTGCTTAGGCCCTTGCTTTTGCTGAGGCTGGCTTTGAACTCACGATCCTCCTGCCTCAGCCTCCCGAGCTGCTGGGATTATAGGCGTGTGCCACTGCACCTGGCCATCTCTGAATCCTTCACCTTAGACTTCTTAGTAGTTCATTAGAGGGGTAATAGAATGCTAATAACTGCGTGGAAAGTTCTTTTCTGTCCATCCAGGATAAGAGAGCAGGCAATCAACCTGACAAAGGGCATGAAGCTAATACCAAGTGCCAGCTGATGTTATGGAATCCCACTTAAGAACCAGAGGTCACGGAAGGGTGCGTCCTTGGGATGTCTGACCTCGGAGAAGAGGCCAGGCAGGGTTCAGCCCCATCATCAGAAGCAACCTGAGACACAGCGGAAGATGGTGTGGGGTGACTGACAAGGCCACACGGCTTCCCATAGCTCACTGTGCTGTGATGGGACTTTACATAAGCATCCTTCTGAGGAGCTAAGCTATGCCAGTGGTCCTGAATCTGGCATAGCACAGGCAATGACAAGTCATTGAACTCCATCGATGTGTCCCCCTTCCTCAGATCCACACACTGAAGTCCTACAGGAGAGAGAGGTGCCGTTCAACATTGAGGAGATGAGGAGGAAATTGCCTAAGATGCACAGATTCATCACCCCCAAAACTTCCTACTCTTCATCCAGAGAAAGACTGATTCATATAAATTCTAATGAGGGTCTTTTAAGAAAAATTCCAAACACCTCTCTGGGAAAGAAGAAGAGAGGAATTTTTTTAAAAAATGGCATCGTGGGCATGAGTTCTGACTCACATCTTGTAGAAGATAACAAAAAAGGGATTCGATTCTGGATACAAGGTCAAAGAAGGTCATAAAAAACAAGAAGAAGAAGAAGAAGAAGCGGAGGAGGAGGAGGAGGAGGAGGAGGAGGAGGAGGAAGAAGAAGATCATGACAGACAGGCCTGGAACAGGGTGAGTTGAGCAAGTCTTCTGGGCAGGGAAATTGATTGGCTTGTCCAGACCCGATTTGCTTTATGAGGTCATAATTAAAGTAGGAGAGCAAGAAACGAGACAAGTGGATGGCGCCATTGGAATGCTGAGTTAAGGTAGAGAAGAATAAGAGGGAGGCCCTGTTGATTCTGGAACGGAGAGGAGATGCAAAGAAATGGGTATTTATGGAAGGTTGTTCCAGCAGGTGCGTGTGGGATGGATTGGCAGAGGGAGGGGAAATGTTAGAGAGAGGAGTGGGAAGCTATTTCAGGAACTGCCAATTTTTTTGGGGGGGTAGTGGTCCTTATTTTCTAACTACAAAACTGTAGAACATGAAGGCTCTACTTTGGAGGACTAGGAGAGCCAAATAATTATTATATTTGTTCTCACCCAACCCCTGATTCTCTTCCTCGGTAACAGATATCTAGGGACCTAGGTACAGCCTGAACCCCTTTACAGAAATTTTTATCTGGCAGCCTGAAATAATTTGCTCGTCTCCTCTTCCCCATTTAATATCAGACACGATGAGCAGAGATGGAGAAAATGTGTAAGAGTAAACGTGTGTTGGGGAATCTGGAAATTGTCCTTCACTAATGGGGTCCCCAGGGCCAAGGTGAACTTCATGGACTAAGAGCTGAACTAAAAAAGTGTCAGAGAAACTTAAGTGAGTCGTTTTAATCCTAGATGATAATGGCAGCCGAGCTCACCACTAGGAGAAAATAAACTCTATGCTTGACAAGGTACACTGTCTGCATTTCATATGCAACGTCTTGAATCTTCACAACAGCCCTGCGAATTTGGTCCAGGACAGCTACCCCACTTTGGTATAACAAACTGGGTGTTAAGTAGATTAAATGACTAGCTCAAGATCTCACATTATTAAAAAAAATTGATTGGAACATGGATTTGAGTCTAGCAAATATCTATCTTCACTATGCCATTAATTTGGAAAGTGAAAGGAAAAGGACAGTGTTTTAGAAACTTATAAAATACAGCTTCCCGCAAGATTCCAGCGCTTCTAGTTTGTGAATAAGACATTTGAAATCTTCCCTTAATGATTGCGAGACTTCATTCGTGGAAATACAGACGTCGATATGTAGTGAATTTGAATGTGCTGCTTAGTACTGATAAATACACATCGGAGATGAAATCTGTTTTATTGATAAATTGGTAAAATTACTAATCTCTTGGAAGAAGCATCGGAGATCCGTCGGATGCTATTTTAAAGATATCATCTTGTCACACAGCGTTTCTCTAGCAAGCAGTCCTATTACCTGTAGACTTGTTATAATAGACTTTTTGAAACCCTAGTGGAAATAAAAATTTATGAGGCCCCGCTTTATCTTTCAACCTGAAGTCATTGAGACCTGGTGAACTTTGGGAGAAATCGGGTCTGCAAAATTTATTCAATAAAATGTTGAACTTTACGTTTTATTCATACAACACACAAGGGTTGCAAAGAGCCCTAATCATTTCAATAATAAATCTAGTAATCTAGATGAAGGCCTGGCCTGACACTGATAGTGTGTACCCTTGAATCTAGCTTGGTTCAGGCTCCTGCTCCTAACCATTAAGCAGGAGGGGCATCCAGGGCACTCTATGCATGGTTTTATAACCTCCAGACTTTGCCGAATACCAGCCATGCTAAAGGAGTTGAATGTCCACTCAGTGATGGGACAGAAGATGTTTGGGTGTGAAGGGCTTTAGCAAAAATGGGCTCTGTAACCTTCACCTGATCTAATCCTCAATGTGTTTCTCTAGAATGTCTCTGCTGCTCTGAACCCATTGCTTAGCATCTGATTCCCCAACAAGCCCCAACCGGCTTGCTTTGCCCTCATGCTCCTACCAAGAGCCACATCCACCTCTCTCAGATCCCAGACAGAAGACCCTCACTCAAAGCTTTCCCATAACTTCCCAACTCATACCTAATCAAAAGCTCATCCATCTCACTCCATAGATCTCTCTAATCCCTTCTTATTTCTCAATATGCATCTTTTTATTTCCTCGTTATCAAGAAAAAAATAGATCACCTTTTATAATAGCCCTTCTGAATTTCATGACATAGTCCCCTTATAATTTTCAGGGGAATGGCCCGGGGCTGGCTGGTGACAGCTTCCAAATTGTTTTTACACTACCTGCAAGCTAAGCATGGTGTTTAAATTTTAAACGGTTAAACAAAATCAAAAAGAACACAGGTGAACATAACACCAAGTTTAAAATTCGATGTCTATAAATAATGCTTTCCTGGAGCACATCTGACTTGTTCACATACAGGACCGTCACAGGCAGCTGTCACTCCACACAACACAGGACAGGAGTCACAAAAGGGTTGATGGCATCTGTGGAATCTTGCTCCCTTCTCTCGATTTCTCACTCTATCTGGCACATTGATCCTTTTTCTAAAAACCAGAAGATCTAAAATATGAACCATCTGACATTTCACAGGAAGAGGCTGCTGACCTTTGGCATAGCAGGATAAATAAGAACGAATTATTCAGTGGGCACACAAGATACGGGCACTGTCCATTCATTATTTAAGCTAGACCTCTCACCTGGAGAGAGGTGTCGTTTTCTTCACCTTGTACCTAAATAGGTTGAGGCTAAAGGACTGACATGTCTCAGACCCAAGGACAGCACTGAAAATTTGTGGACCTCACAGTTCATTCATGTTTTTTATTTTTTCTCTTTGATTAGCTATTTCTCCATGTGCTTGAGAATAAATCAATACATCAACAAGGGTGAAATCACACCGTACCCTGGAATACATATGTGATGTGGGAAGTTAGGTAATGACAAATGACTCCAGAGAAATCCAGCTAATCCAGGAAGAGAGGATTGCATCAGTATATCGTCTCAGCCTCTCCTCGATTCCTAAATTTACCTGGCACATAGTTCCTTTTTTTTTCTAGAAACATTAAACCCTCGGAAATCCTTTTCAGTTGGAACTTCAAAATTCCTTTTCATCGCTTTTATCTGTTGATCAAATTGTTCTTTAAAAGAATAGAATTTTTTAAAGTACAATGTCGTCCCCTGAATCCCACATGACAATTTTAAAAATCAGTGCATGGAATTGCTGTCTATTTGAGCCACCTAGGGGTATTGTCTTTTATTTTCCAGGACATAAAGAATGGATCAAAGATAAAAAGAGACAAGGAAAAAAGTTCTGTGGTCCCCAAAGTACCTTTACCTTACAGACTCGGAGATTGTTCGGGAATGAAGAAAATAGACAAATGAAATCCAGCCAGGATAATCTAGGTACCCATGTGATAAATATTTTTTCTTTTTCTGCTCATTGCTCAGTTCTGGTTTGTGCCACAGCACGGCCATGGTGACTAAGGTTAACCAACAAAGCTCAGTCAGCAAAGTTAACCAACCCTTAAGAGAATACTGTGATTTTTGTAAACCTTGCTTCTGAACTTGCCCCTAAGAACAAAAGCCAGCATTTCTAGATCATCACCATATATTAAGTGTGCTCTGAATAGATGAATTTGTTTAATTCTCACAATAGTCTCATAAGGTAGGTAGTATTAGTGGTTACCTCATATCACATATGAGTAAATAGAAGTACAGAGACTGGAGTCTTGCCCACGGTCAATCTGCTAGTAACAGAACCAGGCTTGAGCCAAAGTGACTCAGAATAAGGGGCCCTGCTCCCCCATACTTGGCAATCATTTAATTAAACAGAAAATACTAACTATCTTTTCATTAGATGTCTGCATAACAACTTGATGACCAATCCACAACAAAACCCTGTTTGCGGTGGTTTTGAGTTTCTCTCTCTCTCTCTCTCTCTCTCTCTCTCTCTCTCTCGGTACTAAGGACTGAATCCAGGGGTGCTTTACCATTAAGCCACATCCCGGACCTTTTTAAAAATTAATTCACCGATTTATTTATTTATTGATTGGTGCTGGGGATTGAACCCAGGGCCTTGTGCATTGAAGGCAAGCACTCTACCACCTGAGCTAGATCCCCAGCCCCCCTTTTTATTTTATTTTATTTATTTATTTTTGACACAGAGTCTTGCTAAGGTGCTGAGGCTGGCCTCCAATTTGCAACCCTTCTGCTTCAGCCTCCCAAGTTGCTCGGATTCTAGGTATGAGACATCATGCTTGGTTTTGGGGTTTCTTTTAAAAAAGTGATGTGTCATGAAGATAGTGTCCCCCAAAAGCATTGAGTTTGGCCACTTTGTCAATAAACAACAACAACAAAAATAAAGAAAACGACAGCAAACATTTTCTTGTGAGAAACTTCAAACCTTATTTAGCAGAGTCAAGATTTTAGCATTTACATGAAGATATGGAAAACATCCACATCTATAACTCGTCTGGAAGGTAATTTGCCATCCTTAACGAAGAAAGATGATCAATAGAAGGGCTGATTATTATGTTTTAACTATGGCAACACTCGCACATACCCAAAAATCGATACACACTCATTCATCTAGTCAGAATTGAGACCCAGAGGCTAAAAATCATCCAGATTGCAATGAATTTTTTTTTGTAATGACATTCTTATTACAAATCTATTTGTGCAAATTTTGAAATAATCAGTTCTGAGGACACATCGAATTAGACCGAGAAGACGCAAATCAAGAAGAAGGCTTCACTCTCAAAAGGCATTTGGTTAAAATAAAAGGAATAGCTCCCAATTCCTCATTATCATACTCCCATTTATTTGGCCAGCTCAGCGGGACCCAACATCACCACTTTCTTCAGAATAGAAAGGTCTGGGTTTCTATGCTTTCTTTGCTACCTTGTTCCAGAGCAGATGTATCAAATCCAGTAGATGATGGGTGGGGGGGAGTGTTTGCTCTGGACCGAGTTCCAGGCTTATGCTTAAAGCTATTAAAATCAAACCAGGGCTGTCTGCTTGCTCTGCACTGTTTTCCTCCAACACGCCCTTAAGCCATAATGGGCTGCCTCATTTCAAGTCCAGAAACTGTGAGCCCACATAAACTTTTCCTCCTTTACCAAATAAATAAATAATCAGGGAAAGGTTTGATGACCTCCAAGCCAAGCCAACCTTTAGTCCCCGAGTTCCATACGGGAGAACGGTGGAGACTCTGGAGAGGACCTTCCATCTTCAACATGAGACTTTCAATTCTTACTGTTGTGCAGAAGTGTCTAGGAGAGATGTTGATGAAATTTTCCAGAAAATGGCAACTTAATAAATTAAGTGCCGCTTTGGGAACGGCCCTGCTATATTTAGTGATACACAATCACCGATTTAATACAGAGAACCGAGAAATGATTTTCTTCCTCCCTCCAATTATTTCAGTAATTTTCTTTACTCTGTTCCTGAGTGAACCTATGAATATCTGAGAGCTCGATTTATTTTCTTAAGATAGCATTTTAAGCACAACAAATGCTAAAAGATGATGCATCTTCTTTAATAAAAACAGAATAATTGCTGCTAAACTATTTCAAATTGTTCTTGGCTGCTTGAAGTTTGTGTTAGAGCTACATTATAGACCACTTTTATTATAATACTAGATTCGGTTATAATTGCTTTATTAAAAATATGGCCGATAATATGAAAATAGGTTGCAAATTTGGAAAGCAGAGGCAATGTCCAAGGCACTATAACTACGTATGTATTATTCTTTCATTACATTCTTGATGGAGCTGGACGCAAGGATACATTCCATATTTATTCCATCCTGAGTAACCTCAATAACAACATAACAAGGAAAACCTTGTTTTAATAGCTCAGCTTGGTGGATTCATTAAAGCCAATACTGTAAAGCAACGTTAGCCTTATCCTTTGAATCATATTAAGATAATTTCCCTTCTAGTTATAATGGTGTACTTTCTATCAAGCTGTAGGAAAAAAATTATAAATTCTGAAATAAATAACCCCCAAAACACTAGAAAGGAAAAAAATAAACAGGCAGACATTGGGGGAAGATAGAGGAGAGGGGATTATATAATTGGAAAAATGAGCTAGTATGGTCATGGCCATCTGTTTTTATAAGTTTTCTATCAGAGGTTGCATTCCAGTTAATGCTATGTGGGATACCATAATTTAGCTACAGTCCTGCAGTTCTACTGGGTTGAAAAACCAGAGGATAGAGTTTGAAGTGTCCATAGTAAGTAGAAACACAGGAGGGATCTTGGGAAGGAATTAGCCATAGAGTGGAGATTTCAGATTCTGAGTATAAACTCTACCCAATCTCTGGCTAATCCCATTCACTACTCTATGTAGACCAAAGAGAACTTAAAGGGTTAAACAAGGACTTCAGCTACTGTCAGTCACAAAGGGGATGCGGCTTTGGAATTTGCCTTTAGCTTCATTGACAGGTTCATTGTAAGTTTTTTTCTAATATTTGCCAGAATATAAGCAAATGTAGAGTCTACAGCATATCATTGACAAAGAATCAGGGTAAAACTTGAAATTTTAGACCCGTGGAAAAACAGAAAAGCAGGACATGTCATTAAGAAAAAAAAAACGAAATTAATGTAGATTGACCTTGAGTTCACTCAGATGTTGAACTAGCAGAAAAGCACTTTAAAATAGCGAATATAACTATGCCAAAGGTCATAAAGGAAAATATGCACTTATCAGTGAACAAATAGGAGACCTCATCAGAGAGGTAGAAAGTATATAAAGAAACCTAATGGAATTTTGAGAGCTAAAAATACAATATGTGAAAAGAAAGAGTGAACGGAATAAGATGAACATTGGAGAGTAACTCTGAAGACGGAAAGAACGTAGTCTCAAGAACAGAGTGTGGGAAATTTTAGGAAAAAATGTAACCAGAACCTGTAAGACCCATGGTGCAATGTCAACTAATCTAATGTCCAGGTCATTGGATTCTGGAAGAGAGAAGGTGTTGGGGGAAAATGTTTCCAAAATTTGATGCAAGACACAAATTTATAAGTCTGAGAAGTGTAATAGATTCTAAGGATAAATACAAAGAAAACCACCCCTCAGCATACTGTAATGAAATTTCTGAAATAAGAAGATTAAGAAGGAACTTCAGATTAACCAAAGGAAAGGAACACATCCTATGTCAGGGAACAATGATACCAATTACTACTGACTTCCCATCAGTAAAGTCCAGAAGCCAATGGAGGATGTCTTTAAAGGTTGGAGGAACAGAAAAACTGTCAGCCCAGAATCAACTGCCAAGAATATTCTTCAACAATAAAGAGCAGTGAGTCCCATCTTTATGTATATTTGTAAAGTCCTAATTTTGCAAAAACACATAAATAAATACAAAGAAGACCATTAGAGTAGAGGAAGGCTATGGGGCAGAGAGGAAGGGTGGGAAAGCGGAAGCCGTGCATGTGTGATTACGTCAAAATGAACCCCAAAGTTGTGTATATCTATAACGCACTAATAAAAGATAAAAGAGGAATAAAGCAAAACCATTTTAGCTGAATGGAAACTAAGAATCGGCCACCAGCAGACCTTCTTTTAAAAAAATATATGGTCACAGAGAGTTTAGAGAATGAAGATTAAATGCTTCCTTGGATCTTGAGAATGGAATTAAAAAATGGTAAGTATGTGGGTAAACATAAAACTCCATTCTTTACCATGTAATTTCCTTGAAACAAAATTTTAGGCAAAGCAAATGATCCTACGATCATTGCTTCGGATTTATAATGTATCTAGACAAAAATAAATACAACAACTAGAGAAAAAAATGAGGAGAAATGGTAAACAGGGCTAAACAGAAGCAAAGCGTTGTTTGTTTTATGGGAGGTGGTAAAGCTTTACATCTGAATGGATGGTGCAGAGTTCAGGATATATATCATAGCGCCTTAAAGAAAACAATGCAAAGAAATATAGTTTAAGAAAACCAAGAGATAAATGAAGTTCAATGAGAACGCAGATTCCTAGAACATCAAAAATATAAAGCCAAGTTATCATGGCACAGCCCTGAAATCCTGACTCAGGAGGCTGAGGCAGGAAGATCACAAGTTTGAGGCCAACCTCAGCAACTTAGTAAATTCAAAAGATAAAAAGGGCGGGGTATATAACTCAGTGATAATTGCCCCTGAGTTCAATCCCCAGTATTGAGGGAGGGAGGGAAGGAGGAAGAGAGAGAGAGAGAGAGAAAGAGAGAGAGAGAAGAGACGGCAGATGACAAAGTACAATATCTGAAGCAAATTAGTCCCAGAATCCACTGGGTACCACCTTGGACAGCTCACATAGCTCCTACACTCCTTAAAGCCTCCCCGTGAGACCCCCTGGTTCCTGGTGATCCAGCTCAGCCCCTGTCGTTTTCTAGAGCTAAGTCACACACAGAAGGAAACGGCCTCTCTTCTCCCGTGAGTCTCCATTCTCTTTTCTCTGTTTTGTTCAGTCTCTTGTTTTTTCTTGTTACTGTAAATAAATCTTATCCTATTGGATGAGATTAAAAAATGAGTTATAAATTTCATTATAACTTTTTTTTTTCAAAAAATATACCAAGGATCATGGCAAAATAAGACTACCCATGTTTTCACACAGAAAACATCTAGATTTCAAAAGAAAAATGGATTCAGTGAAGAAGTTGCAAGGATGATAGTCGTTTTAACCCGGACAGCCAGTAAAAGTACCGACTTCTGAGCACGAACCAAATTTGGAGTATAAATTCTGAGTATAAACCTCTGGAAATACGTGTCTCTGTACCCTAAACCTGCTACCTTAGAGCTGCTGTGAAAGATGTATTCGTGGATTCTAGAATGTTCTGCTCTGTTTTAATTTCAGGGTTCCTCCCTATTCTGATGATGGCCCTCATCCTGGCTACCTCCTGATGATAAATGGAATAAAATATTTGGTCAGGAAGGTATTGATCTTGCTTTAAATAATGAAATCTAAGCCATACCTGATATCATTAGTATATATAAATGCCAATACATCCTGGGTATAAGACGGCTGCCAACATGTGAGTTTTCAGACTTACCTACAATGGTCTTTCCATTTCTACATTTAATTTAGCTCTATCTGAATTATATCCCATATTGATCTTCTTAGTTTACATTCCCGAAATAGATCTCTGAACAAAAAAAGAAGTTGAGGCATGGACATATTCCAAACGGCACACTATCTGGCTTGTTGGCAAGGATTTATGGCTCCATTGGAGTTACAGAACTTACCTTGCTAGGCTACAATTTCATCTAGTCCTGGTTTCTTATTCATGATGCTTGATCCTGAGGTAAACTGTCAACTGCCTGTAGTGTTCATTTTCTACTAGATCACCTCATAACATCAAAGAGTTCACACATGTCACCAAGTAAGGCGTATGTGCTCGTTATAGTTTTGCGATAATTGACATCAGAGCTATAACTCTGTGTTGGTTTGGCTCCATCAAAATCTTTAGTCGTGCTGAAAATATTACTTTTCTTTCCTTGTAAGCTGGTTTCATCGGTGACGGTCTAAAGAACTAAAACACAGCTGCTGTTCTTTCAACAAACATTAAGTTTCTACAAATATATTGAGTGGCGACTGTTTTTAAGACTGTTCTAGGATCCCACAGAGAGCGCTAAAACTGGATTAAGAAGCCTGCTTCAAGTAATTTGCAGTTTAGTAATGGAGACAAAAATATACTCAAATAACTAATATAATGCATTACAAAAAAATCATTGCCTTGACTTTATAATAACAAAACAGATTCTGGCCAAATAAGGAATTATTTTGCAGTGCCCCAAAGAGAAGTTGTTAATTCATCTTCAGTGACTCTCCCTGGGACAACTCTTAACTCCCATACCTCTAGACCAGAGATACTCCCAGTATAATCTACAGACCTAGGCCTGACTCTTAGGAGTATGTAAACAGTCTCCAATAAGATGAGACAGAAATTGGGAGTAAGCATCTAGAAATATTTAAATGATTTGATAATTTTATGCTGATTGAATATAACAATTTATTGAGTCTTGTACTTTTATTACTAATTTTATTGACATTAAAATGAATTATGGATATGTTCTGCATCTACGTGCATCAGTTCTTGAAAACCTTGGGAACTAAGCCAAATATTACATCAGCTTTCATTAAAACAGTGATCAGTTTGCCAGTAGCCCAGCATCCCACTTCCCAGACTCCAAAATCAAGACGGTGGACAAAAGGTCTCCTTATGTTAATATTGTACACTTCTCTTCATAAGGGGAGATGCATATAACAAGAGCCAAGCTCTGTTTTCCTGAAAAATGACTTAATTTCTTCATCATTTTCTAACTTCCTAGGAACTTACTATCTTCCTATGGGCTCATTTTATTGATTTTGCTCTATACATTATTAGTAGCTCTAATGAGGTACAATTCAATTGAGACGCTAGACACACTCATTTTTAGGGGTGCAGTTTGAAAAGTTTTGGTTAGTTGGATATGATCATGTAACCTCCAAAATATTCAAGCCTGAAAAGTTGGAATGGTCCCCTAACCAACCAGCCAGGATCTAAGTATTGTACAGAAGAAGTATTTCCAAGATGGTAGCCACAATGTCCCCACAGCTGCTACTGCCATGGAAGGTTTGAGGCACTGCACAAGAGTGACAATCACAGAGATGGGGAACCCACTTCAAAGAGCTCCCCATTTCCTCCTTTGACCTACGCTTTCCACCAGAACGTCTCTGCCTCTGAGACTGTTCATGGCTGCCACATTTTATAATTGTTTTCTGAGGTGAGAGTCTTCTTGTCTGGTCACAGTTTAATCATTCCCTGAGGGGAATACTTAATTTCATGTTTTAGAATAATTTATGGCTTTTTACAAATGTCTATGATGATTGGAATTTTTTAAAAATCTCGTTTTCCCCATAAATCGTTCAAGTAGCAAGGCTCTAAACCAGAGGTTCTCAACCCTTGTTGTAGATGAGAATTATCCGAGGCACTAGGTGAAAAAGGAAAGACCCAGGCCCCATCCTACTTCAATTTTTTCAGTATATTTTTTTTATTATTGCTTAGTTAATTCTGCTTCATACTAAATTCTGTAATTCAATCACTAGACTCATCTCTATTCAAAACTTTTGAAATTCTGGTTGCAACCTCTTCCAGAAAGCCATCCTGATATGTACCTATCGGTCATCAAAAGCTGCACAATAGAGCTGAGGAACCAAGCTTTCTAAGGCTCACTATTGGGGAAGAAATTGCCAAATATGAAATAGCTGTTGGTCTCTCCCTAAAGCTTGGTCTTTTTACCCACCCTGAAATTTGAGTAGTGAGATGAATGAGACCCACGTTCTGACAGTACCTAGTGGCAGGGAATCCAGAAATTCTTTTGCCACCAGCCAGTTAAATGGATTGTTGCATTAGAAACCGGAAGGGGCCTTTGCACCTAAGAACCGTTCTGCCTGATTCCGACGCACACTAGCATCTGAGAATCACTCCACCAGGATGTATCACGAATTTAACTCATGGAGACTGTCCACACGGTGGATGGACTTCAAGAGACCTAGTAATGGAGCTCAATGTTAACCAAAGCTAGGCAAATGAAACGCACCATACATTATCATCCATAATCACTCTATTTTGCATCCTCTGCCATTCTCCCACACCTCCCCGGCCTCTGAAGAAAGGGTTCAGAATGCTACCTGCCCCAAAGAAATGAGAAATGTTTGAGGATATATACTTACTCCAATTTAAACACTGTACTACATACGCGTGTATCAAAACAGCACCTGGTACCCGTTCTTATGTGCAATTACTACATTTCAAAGAAAAATAAAATACAGATTTTGCTTTAGAAACCTTCCAACAAACAGAGTCCTAAGAACCTCCCTAGAACTCTCCGGTCAGCTGGGAAACCTTGGCTTCTCTCTATCTTTCTCCCCCTCTCTTCTTTCTTTAATCATTTATTATGAGATAACTTCAAGGCAAGATTAAAAACTAGATGGATGGATTTTGTATTTTGTTGGCTTACCTCATGTTTAGGTTTAAAGGGAGAAAATTCCTAAGTTTTTTTTTTTTTCTTTTCAAACAAAATGTAACCATGGTGCCTACTTCTTATTGCCATGACAATAGGGGAGGTGACTTCTCTTTTATTGGTGCATTACAATTATACACAAAAGTGGAATTCATTATGACATATTTGTACATGCACATAATTGGGGCAGGTGACTTCTTTAAAGTCCTCTTGAGCATGACCAAATTCCACTGTAAGTTCTCAGGAATTCTCAGCCGTATTAATATACCCAGGAAATTGAGATGTTTATAAAATCTTCAACTGCATATGAACTTAGAAATTCCCAATGCTTCTTGATATAACTCATAAGCTGAGATTTTTTTGTCCCAGAAGCCACTTAACATTATACAGAGCTGTTTGTCGAAGAAAACTCAGGCAAAACACAATTTAAACGATATAATTTGGAAAACGGTTAAAAAAAAATAAATTACATCTCACAATGCCCCAGCTTCCTTTTAATGGAAAAATGATTGAAAGGGGCCATCTTGGCGTTCACTTCAGCCACCCACATAAGAGCTGATTTGTAATTTAATTATTTTCCTTTCTAGTAATTAACTGGGAGCATCTAATCATTCAAGCTAAGTATGTTTGATTCATTAAGCATCCTGTTCAAATTTCATTTTTTTTCCCCACCCGTGTATTAAATCTCCCTAAGACCAAGCACACAGAGAGAAACTGACATATTGAGACCAATACATAGCACTGGCTGCAGCACTTACCCAAGAGATGGTGGGAAGAGTTTTGATCCAAATGACTTAATAATTACCTGATCGGCTGATAAATTAGCAGGGTGTTAATTTGGTTACACCTGAAAGACAGACACTGCTCAGGAGAGAGGAGGAGTGGTTTTCATGAAAACCACAGAGTGCACATAAAACAGTAAATGCTGATGAAGGCTGAACAGTCTAATAAAAACACCACGGTAGCCAGCGTTGGAGCTTATGCCTGTTTGGCCAAAGATGGACAAGACCTTGGTTTGCAGCAGATATAAATGTAGGCTGTAAAATTCAGTGTCATAAAAAAATATCATTTGAGCTCATAAGTTCCAGCAATTAGTATACAAGTTCATTCTTGAGGGTCTAGAAGTCTCTTTCCAATCAGTGGGAAAAAATCTTAAGTTGCTACTTGTCTAGCAAGTGTTTTATCTAATTCTGGAAGGATCGTCTGGAAACCAATGTTTTGGTTAAAATGAGAATTTGATTGAGTTTTTGTTGTTCTAGAAAATGATTGAATGACATAAAATTACTATTTTCTGGGTTTTCTTTTCTTAAGTTTTGCTCATTCAGAATGTTCTTTGATTTTTTTTTTCCTGGAAGTTGTTGGTCCTGAATATGTAAATGTCACCACCAAATAAAAACATGACTTGCCTATGGGAAGATCTGACATGTGGCGAGTCAAGTGGCTGTGTAAAGCAAGGAGGGGGGCCCATGTGGCCTTTGTCACAACCATTCCGTTGTACAGCTCCAAGCAGCCAGGGGTAATACATCAACAAAGATGGCTATGTTCCAACCAAACTCTACGGACGCTATAATTACACTTTTGTGTAATTTTTGTGTGTCACAAAAAAAGATTATCATTCTGCATTTAAAAATAACATTTAAAATGTGAAAGCCAATTTCAGCCAGTGGGCCATACAAGCCCTGTTGGTGGCTAAACCTGACCTATGGACTGATGTGACATGATTTAACTAACCCCTTATTGGGTTCACTTGGGCTGTTTCTAACATTTTCTTATAAATGGTGCATCTCGATAGATAACGCTGAAAGTATGATATTGATCATCTTTAAAAATAACTGAGTCTGAATTCCTCAAAGGAGAATTTCTGGCTCCAAGGGTCTTTGCTTTTGTGTTTAATGGCTCTTCCTTGAAATTGAGGTTGTATGAGCTTCCACTCACAGACAGAGCTCATGTTTATTTTGGTCAAAGATGGGCAATGTTAGTTTCTTCCCCATACCTTCACCAGCTGGTTAAGATTCCAGCTTTTGTTCATCGAATAAGTGAAAAATGGTGCATGAATAGACTTTTAATTATGTTTCTCTTCTGAACAGAGTTGGTATTTTTTGTTATATTGGTTTAGATCCATCTGTATTTTCTCCATTGAGAACTACATTTTCATATCTTTCTCTCATTCTCTAATAGGTCATTGATCTTTTTCAGTTTCTAGAGAACTTTATATATGAAGGCACAAGTGATAGACTTACTAGATGTCAGGGATAAGGAAGTAGAGTTTTCATGAATTTTAGTTACTAACACAAACCTTGCTCTTAGCTAAGCGTCTGGCAGATGTGAGGTGGTCTTCACCTACCACTGTATTGCTAAATTTTTTCCTGTTAGTCATTTCTATTTTGATCTTGATTTTGTTGATTCTTGCTAGGCAAGTCTTTAAAAAAAATAAGCATATAGTCAAGTTCATCAGTCTTTTCCTTCAGAGCTTTGAGACTTTGAAGATATTTATTAAGACTTTTCCTACACCAAGTTTGTAATGTAGCTCTTCCATGTTTTTTTCCCCAGCAATTTTATAATTTCACTTTTCCCATGTATGTATTTATTGCATTTAGGATTGTGAGGGTCATTGATCTTTGGTCTTACCTATGAATGATAGTTACAACTTCTTCTGAACACTACCCTGTTTTGCCAGTTGAATTGCTTAGCCGTGTGTGCTGTTGCACCTTTCTGACTCCCAGAATACAATGTCTTATTTGCTTGTTGTTTGTATATATAAAAGTTATTGATATCTGCATATTAATTGTAAATTATAAATTAGGAACTAGAGTCCCAAGGTTTTTTTTTTTTTTTTGTGTGTGTGTGTGTGTATGTGGTACTAGGGATTGAATCCAGGGATTCTCTAGCACTGAGCTATATTCTCAGGCCTTTTTTCATTTTTTACTTTGATACATGGTCTTGTTAAATAACCAGGGCTGGCCTTGAACTTGTAATCACCCCGTGTCAGCCTCCCAAACAGCTGGGATTACAGGCGTGAGCCACATTGCCAGCCTCGCTGAATTTTTATTTATTTGTTAATTTTTGCTTAGGGCCTCACTCCATTGCTGGCTGGCCTCGAACTTGCAATCTTCCTGCCTCCGCCTCCCAGATCTCCAACTGAAATTTTGATAATACTTTAGTTATTCTTTAATCTTTCTGGTATACAATCACACCATCCACGTCAATTACAAAAGAGTAATCATTTTACCACTCTATGGTTTGTTTTTTTTTTTTAATTTATTTACTTTTTTGCAGGGCTGGGAATCAAACCCAGGGCCTTGTGAGTACTAGGCGAGTTCCTCTACCACTGAGCTACATGCCTAGCCCTATTATTTTTATAACAGCTCATTAAAGTATAATTCACATGCCATACAATGCACCTCCTTTTACAAGTTGTTAAGATGTCACATTTCTCTTGCTTTCTCTTGTCTGACCATTGAGTAGCTAATACTATCAACGACAGGGGACTTCCTGATTTTGTTCATATCACGGGTCTAGAATGATCTCTCATGGCCCTGTTGCTCGATACTGGCTTTCAAGTAGAGATAAAAAGCAGTTTTATAACATCGAGAGTGCATTTATTTATTTCCGTTTTATTGGATATTTTAAAAAATCACAAAGAGTTCAATTTGTCATGTGTCCTGAGCACACCCTTGACTTAGCTCTTCCGTTCAGTGTAGCTATTATTTCTGTTCCCCGTCTGTTTCCGCAGTCTCTATCCTTGTCCCACCCCATCCTCCTGGTTTCTGTGGTGATCCTAGCTGCTGGTGGCAGCCCTTGGGCACTTTTGACGCAGCACTTGATATCTGTCACCTACTTTCCCTGACAAAAGACTTACCAGCTTTTTTTCTCATCCATCTAACCACTTTAGTATGAAATCCAGGAGGAAAATAAGGGCATCGCTATCTCACACCTCTGCACTCATGTGAGAAGGAGATACTTTCTCCCATCAAAGCGTTGCTGAAGCCAAGTAACGTGAGCCATTTGTCCCCAAGGGGACACTGCCCACTGCCCAGGTATCTTCCCGTGTTTCTTTAGTAAGTAGGCTGTCCGGTCACCCACTACACTGTCACACCCTGTCCTCGTTCTCCTTAAAAAGTAAGATCACTGATTTTTTATTGCCCTCTCCCCCTGTCCAGGCACTGTGAGGTCCTTTGTGAGTGTCATCTCATTTTCTCTTCCTAACACACCTGTGGGGTCGATGCCGGAGCAGCAGTGGAGACGGGGGCCTCGCAGGCCAGGTGCCATGGTCTGAATTCTACCTCGGTGTCCCACGTTACCTTCCTGCAATGACTCTGCAGCCGTAAGTCAAGGTGGCTGAGAGACCCCCTCTCACAGTAGTAAAGATCACGTAAGAGAACAAACTAGTCCCTTGTTCCCACTCAGTGTTTGCTATTGTTCTCCCAACTTCACGGATGAGAACAGGTGGCTTCCGGAATGTTCTACAGGTACTCGGCGGTGGAATCTCGGGGCAAATCAAACTGATCATACTCTGAAGACTCCACTGTTCTGTATTTGCCTTCTGGGGCTTCCATGGCAAGGTACAAAAGGTGTGTGGTTTGGACAACAGAAATTGGTCGTCCCTCAGTTCTGAAAGCCAGAAGTCCACGCTCAGGTGTTAACAGACGGTTTCTCTCAAGGGCTATGAGCAGGAATCCATGCCGTGGCTCTGTTCTGGATTTTGAAGGTTTGCTGACAAATTACGGTTTGCTCCTTCATTGGTTTCTGGATGATCCATTCCTCCAGTATCTGCCTTTGTCTCCCCGTGTCGTGAGAGAACATGTCCATATTTCCCCTCTCCACAAGGACGCCGGTCATACTGGATGAGGAAGGCACCATACTTCAGTATGGGCTTGTGCTGACTGCTGTGCCTCCTGCAAAACTCATGTTGAATTCAATGGCCACTGTAACATGAGGGGTGGGTGGGAGCCCGAGGAGGTGATTCATGCATGAGGGCACCACCCTCATCAATAGATTAATGCCACCATGGAATCAAACCCAGTTTACCTTTCTGTGGGTTTTTGATTAAAAAAAAAAAAAGAATGAGATCTGCTGATTTATTCATGTTCTGTCCCACAACACCCTGGCGGCTCACTGGCTATGATGCTGTGATACAGGATGAGGCCTTCACCAGATGCCAGGTCTATGGTGGGGGACTTCCCAGCCTTTAGAAGTGTACGAGACCCAGGAGCTGTGGCACATGCCTATAATCCCAGGGACTCAGGAGGTGGAGGCAGGAAGATTGCAAGTTCAAGGCCAGCCTCGGCAACTCAGGGAGGCCCTACGCAACTTAGGGAGACCCTGTCTTAAAATAAAACACAAAGAAGGGGAGTGTAGCTCAGTGGTAAAGCACTCCTGGATTCTATCCCCATTGTGGGGAAAAAAAAAGAGTCAGAACTATAAGAGAGAAATTTCTTTTCTTTGTCGGGATGTCTCATTTGTGGTATTCTCTTGTAGCAGGAAAAGAAAAAAAACTAAGTCACTAATTTTATTAATTATTCTTCAATAATTCTATTTCCAAATAAGGACACTATCTGGAAATTGATGGCCAGTGTCTCATTAAGGGGTCCTTCTTCCTGCCCAGGATAATCCAATCCACCCTAATCTCAAATAATTAGTGAATAATAAAGCACAGATACTCAGAAATATTTACAGAAAGCGAAGCCCCTGATACATCTAGTCCAATGGGTTCTGAACTAGATAAAGGACAAAATGGCTCTGGTGGTTTATTTAAGGGGGTACATCAAAGGCCGGGATAAGGTTTCCAGGGTGGAGTCAGTCTTGCTTTGTGATGTCTTGTGGTCAGCAGGTTGATGGACATCCTGGCAGGCCCCACCCATCTCAGGTGCTGTGTGGAATCTCTGGCAGAGCTTGAGGGGGAAGTTCACCTGCATCAGGTGCTCAGTCCCTGTCGGGGGTGCTATGGGGAGTTCCCAATGCCAAACTTATCCCTCAGGAGGTTACTACGCACAACAGTTCACACACAGTCCACAGATGGCTGGTGACAGGACACATTCTTATTTGTGTGTGTCCTCCAACATACAAAATATAAGGGCCCAGTTTGGCCTATAATAAACAGTAATCCCCCATTATCCATGGTTTTGCTTTCTGAGGTTTTAGTCACCCTCGATTGTGGTCTGAAAATATTAAACAAAAGTTCTAGAAATAATTTGTAAGCATTAAACTGCATGCCAGTTGAATATGACGAAATCTTGTAATATCCTGTTCCATGCCACCTAGGGCATTGTCCAGTGTATCCATGCTGTATATACTACCTGCCTGTTACTCACATAATAGCCATCTTGGTTATCTGATCAGCTCTCACAGTATCATAGTGCTGGTGTTCAAGTAACCCTTATTTAATTTGCCCCAAAGTACAAGAATAGTGATGCTGCCAACGTGGTACGCCAAAGAAAAGCCACAAAGGACTTCCTTTCCCTATAATTTCACATCATTGTAAGAGGAAAAAGGGTGAGTACTATATACAACATACTGTTTTGAGAGAGAGAGAGAGAGAGAGAGAGAGAGAGAGAGAGCCCTATTCACACAACTTCTATCACAGAATATTGTTACAAATGTTTTCTTTTATTACTGTCATTAACCTCTTACTGTGCCTGATTTATAAATGAACTTCATGGAAGGAATGTATCTGTAGGAAGAACCGTAGTATATACATATATGGCTCAGTACCATCTACTGTTTCTGGCACCCACTGGGGGGGTCATATGATACCCCTTGCAGATCTTCATTCCTCTTGTTAGAAATCAAATTTGAGGATCTAATTTATTCTCACCAGCATGGAAAACCATGCAGGGCACGGCATGCGTCATTTTACACAGAAACCAAAAATTATCACAAGTTGGAGATGGTTACGGTGGCACTTGGGCCCAGCACGTGCTAGCAAGGTGGAAGGTGGACCAGGCAGAGGGCTTCTCACAGGGAACAACTGGTTCCTCAAGTGAATGATGAGTAGACAGTGCTGCTCAGAGGTGACGTGCAGACATCTGTCCCTTGCCCCTTCGCATCAATAAAGTGTTTGGACCCTACGGTTTACATTCATATTAAACGAGCTTCTCTGGGTCTTCAATTTTATTTGCCTCTTAGACTTAAAAAAATAATGAATTCAGAAACAATAATGCTAGGGAAGTCTTTTCTCAAACAGAATTGGGGGTGTTAAACATGTAAAATTTTAACCAATCTGGGCTGATAGCTGAACTCAGCATCAGGACCACGTCCCAGCTCTCTCCATCACAAATCTTGTGCTGACCACCAGTTGGCATTAGCTGGGATGGAGCATTCCCGCCATCTCCAGCTAAATGACAACCTGGTTGCATTTCCCCGTGTCTAAACCTGGTGGCCTTGGCAAGACCACCATCATCAATGAGCTCCATATTTCTAAGACTCTTTTCCATGGGGGAAATCGACCTTTTCTTATTCCTCAGAGTCTCTGCACGTGGCCCGACTCCTACAAATAGTCAAATCTCTTTCATTAAATGGAAATAAAGATCTAAGTCAATTAAACGGCCAGGAAAAAAAAAAAAAAAAGCAGAGCAAGCTACGTGGGGCTGACGAGTTGCCATGGCAACAGAATCCAGACTGGAATCCACTTCCACTCTCCCTGGAGCTGGTAATTCACAGGCCTCATCTGCACAGGAGCAGCACAGAGAAAAAAGATCAGAACACAGTCCACTTAGGATTAGCTCTGTTAGCACATGCAAAGACACAAATCCGTCGATTGATCCAGCCGGCCAGCCAGCCACCAACCTGCCTACCTGCCTACCCAGCTAGTGGGGAATCATCAGCAGATGAAGGGTTCATGTTCTGTGCCTCCGTGATTAATCTAGGTCTGGAAAGGCGACTGCAACAAAACCACATCCTTGTTCAACAAATCATACAGCATCAGAACACTTACACAGCACGTTAGCAAACCATATTTTCATCGTCGGATTTGCTGACGTTCACACCACTCCTCCACCTACCCACCTCCAAGGGTTTGTACAAAATGCAAAAAACAAAATAAATAAAATAAACTCCGAACAATATAGATGTTCTACACTCATAAACCCTAGAATTAAATAGGTAAGAAAATACCTAATGGGTATTGTACACTGAAATTCAAAATCCTGTCCCTCGCTATCTTCAGTCTGGAATGAAAGTCCTCTTTCTCGCCACCATTCCCTGGGGTACTGGAAGACTGTATTAGGAGTTCCTTCTAGTAATTACTGTTTTCAGCTTCCATGAAAACCAATATGATGAAGTCCTCCCTTACGTGATGATTGCTAGGGATGTGCTCTGTGAGTGCTGCTGGAATGTCAGAGAGAGAGAGAGTTCAGAGCAGGGGAACTCACCTAAGTGAGTTTCATCAGGTACCTTTCTGCATAGTACCTGATGAAAGCATGCTTCATTAACAGAAAACAATGAGCCCTCAACGCCCCTCTGCCTTCCTATGAGAACTACTTTATGGGCCAAACTCACCTATGAGAGAAACTGATGAAATTTGTCATCATAATGGATTTGGTTCCAATATGACATTTGGAGCAAAATGACTATAGATAGATCTTGATATTCTTTTTTCAGTTTTAGGAGGTAAGGACTAAACTGTTCATTCTTTCTAAACAGATTTAGGAATATTTCAGGAATCCTTCTTTCGCAAATCCTTTTGGGACAAATATATATATATATATATATTACGCCCTAGATGAAACAGTTCAAAGTAACCTGCTGTGTATGTAGAAACAGTTGTAAGTCAGTGGCAGCCCCCACAGATCTGCAGAGCAAACAGTAGTCATGGGAGATATGCAGCCCAGTTGGCATTGAGTTTGCGGCAGAAACGTGTATCTTCTAATTCCAACAGTCCTCATGTGCATTGACAGGAAAATACAAACATAATTTCAGTTCTCTTTAATTCTCAGTAGATAGATCACTGGGTCTTAAATGTTCAAGTTAAGAGGTACTTTAACACCCTCACCACATTAGTCAGTTTTCTGTTACTATAACAAAATACCTGAGATTGGGTCATTTATAAAGAAAACAGGCCTATTATCTCACAGTTTGGGAGAATAAACATCCAAGAAGCATGGTGCTAGCTCTAATGAGCCATACCACATTATGGCAGGAGCACTTGTGTATGTGCTGGCTTGTCTCCTTTTCTTATCAAGCTACCAATCATGGAGCTTCACCTTGATAACTGTTAGTATCTAATCTTAACCCTCTCTTCCACCTTAGGCAGAAGATGAGTCCTGTCTAGACTTCTATTATCTCACTTAATGTGCTGATCCTCTATCTGGGAGTTGTTTATGGGATCTCAGGTCTCCCCGTTCAGAGAGTCTGTGAAAGTCTATGTTTGATTTTTTTGTGCATATATTGTGGGCATTACAGTGTAGGAAAGATTCCTGACTTTAATCGCTGAATAACTTCTGGATTATTCAATTTTTATTGGTGATTTTTAGAGTCCATCCAAGCTCTAAGATCCGATGAATTATAAGTGACATAGGAATATGATAGTAGAATAAAATATTCACCCATTGTTTGTTCACGTGGTTTTCAGTTTACCTAAAGCCCAAGGAATCAGGGGTATTTTATAATAATTACCTGCTGGTGACAGAGCATCAAGAATCAAACCCTCAACCCCTTTCCCTGTAGACTTCCCCAGAACTCACTCCCCTTTTGCCTCAGCCCATGGATAACCACATTGCAGCTGGCTCTTGGGACTCGCTGGCCCGTCCGATATTGTCATGAAGCTGGAGAGAACATTCCCCGGAATGGAAGGTCCCAAAGGGGACATCTCATTACAGCGAAGCCGGGCAGCTAAAGAGCCAACCACAACTGATGTCAAAGGTAAGAGACAGATGAAGACCATCAGAGAAAAGGTGAACGTCAGGGTCCTGTGGCAGGGATCAGAAAGCAACTCTGACGCAGCCACATCAGTGTTTATAGCAGCTCAATTCACAATAGCCAAACTGTGGAACTGACCTCGATGCCCTTCAGCAGATGAATGTATAAAGAGAATGTGGTCTATAGACACAATGGAATATTACTCAGCCTTAAAAAGAGAATAAAATTATGGCATTTGCTGGTAAATGGATGGAGCTGGAGAATATCATGCTAAGCGAAATAAGCCAATCCCCCAAAACCAAAGGCCAAATGTTTTCTCTGATATGTAGATGCTAATTCACAATAAGGCAGGGGGAACTGGGGAAGAATTGCTTAGATTAGGTAGAGGGAAGTGATGGGAGGGGAGGGGATGTGGGGATAGGAAAGATGGTAGAAGGAAACAGACATTATTACTGTATGTGTCTACGTGACTGCATGACCAATGTGATTCTGCAACCTGTGCACTCAGAAAAATGAGAAATCACATCCCGTGTATGTATGATATATCAAAGTGCATACATGCATCCCACTGTCCTGTAGAACTGATGAAAACAAATAAAAAATTGATTTAAAAGAAAAAGTGAGTTTAAATGACAAGTCCTGGTCCCTTTGCTTCTCTACTGTCATCACACTAAACAGTAATGACAAGTGGTGCTCCTGTGGTGACTACTGTCCCTACCATGAGTACCACTCTACACAGTGCTGGCTTCTCACCGAGTGCTCTGTATGAATGGCTTCATGTTGACCTTACAGCAACCTTGAGGCTGCTTCCATTCTGCCCATTTCATGGCTGAGTAGCTTCAGGAGAAGGGCGGTGACTTATTCAAGGACCCTAGCTCATGACCCAGAGGCCCAGGTTCACACACAATTGCCCACCCTCTCGCGTTGGTTGGAGGGATGCATTTGACCCCTATCTTAATTTCCTATGGTTACCATAAAAAAATTACCATTAAGGAATTGAAAATTTTTTTCTCTTACTTCTGAGAGTTCAAAGTCCCAAATCGAGGTGTCAGGGGACCACGGAGCTTCCCACGGAAGGCTCTGGGAAGCATCGGTCCTTATGTCTTCCTGGCCCGTGGTTGCTCCTAGCAATCCCGGCGCTCCTTGCCTTGAAGCAGCACCCCACTGACCTCTGCTCCTGTCCTCACGGGGGATTCTTTCCCATGCAACCCTGTATCTTCTTGTTTTCTTATAAGGACCCAAATGGTTGAATTTAGGTCTTGCCCTAATCCAATGTGACCTCATTAGAGATTGACTCATTTCCATCTGCAAAAATCCCATTTCCAAATAAACTCACATTCTGGGGCTCATGGATTTTGAGGGAAATGCCTTTCAACCCACTCCCCTAACTCTACAGACAGCCACATACACGTGGGCCACTGATTTTTTTTATAATGACTACTAATAATCATAAGTTGTCACGAGGTTGAAGGGATTGCCCTAAAGCAACGTGTTTCATTCAGAACCACATAGTGATTGCAAAATGGTGATGGTGGTTAAGAAAACCTCGTATCGCTCCGGCTACCTCACTGTCTTGTGCAGTTGGCCCTGATCTCTCCTTAGCATGTCTGAGGCGTTCTTCCTCAGGAAAAACTCTCTGGGGGTGGATCTGGGTATACAGTCAGTGTGTCAATTTACACTTGAACTTCAAAGTCCCGAGAAAACTTTCAAAGTCCAGGATTACGAGGTTAATGCTGTATTTGATTCACTCCAAGAAGAGATTTCCATCTTGAATGAAAAATAAATAAAGGTACATATGAGTTCAAAAAGAGAACGAGAGAGGTCCCGTCAGTTGAAGCTTTGGGTTCAGATCAAAACCAGATAAAAGTCTGATACACAGGAGAGCCACGACCTTCACCCTGTTTCCTACTGGAAGAAAAATAACTGTGCTGTAGGGTCCTTGCTGATGATGTTCACCGTCGCAACAGAAATGGAAGAAGTGTCCACCTTCTTTTGAAGAGACGGGAGGAAAGGGGAATCAGTGTCCCCAGTTCCATATTAAATGGAAAAACACCCATGCCTTCCCCACCTCTCCCTACCATCCTTCTACCAACCAGTGCTACTCAAAGATCATACATCTTTGCTTTGAGAGTCAGGAGGCTTTGATATATTGTTAAGTAGGCAATCAACATCCTGAACCTTCTTCTGAGAAGTGTCTGTTAGCTCCTTAGCCCGTGTTATGGATTGCCCCATTTTATTGATTGGGTTTTTGTTTTGTTCTGTTTGTGTGTGTGTTAAGTTTTTCTGAGTTCTTGATATATCCTGGAGATGAGCGCTCTATCTGATGTGTGTGTGTGGCAAAAATTTGCTCCCCAAATGTAGGCTCTGTGTTCACCTCATTGATTGTTTCTTTTGCTGAGAAGAAGATACACATTTGATCAAAACAAATATATGAAAAGATGTTCAACGTCTCGAGTAATTAGAGAAATGCAAATCAAAACTACTCTAAGATTTCATCTCACTCCAGTCAGAATGGAAGCCATTATGAATACAAACAACAATAAGTGTTGGTGAGGATGTGGGGGAAAGAGTACCTTCACACATTGCTGGTGGGACTACAGATTGGTGAAACCAATCTGGAAAGCAGTATGGAGATTCCTCAGAAAAACTGGAATGGAACCACCATTTGACCCAGCTATCCCACTCCTCGGTCTATACCCAAAGAACTTAAAAACAGCACACTACAGGGACACAGCCACATCAATGTTTATAGCAGCTCAACTACAATAGCTAAACTGTGGAGCCAACCTAGATGCCCTTCAGTAGATGAATGGATAAAGAAACTGTGGGATCTATACACAATGGAATATTACTCAGCATTAAAAGAGAATAAGATCATGGCATTTGCAGGTAAATGGATGGAGCTGGAGAATATCAAGCTAAGTGAAGTTAGCCAATCCCAAAAACCAAAGGCCAAATGTTTTCTCTGATAAGCGGATGCTGATCCATAATGGGGGAGGTGGGGGAATGGGAAAAATGGAGGAACTTTGATGAGGCAAAGCAGAGGGAGGGAAAGGGAGGGGACATGGGGGTAGGAAAGATGGTGGAATGAGATGGGCATTGTTACCTTAGGTACATGTATGACTGCACCTAGGGTGCAATGCTACATTGTGTACAACCAGAGAAATGAAAAGCTGTACTGCCATTGTGTACAATGAATCCAAATGCATTCTGCTGTCACATCGACCTAATTAAAATAAATAAATTAATTAAAAAATCCTCAGCCTTAGTGCATGTCCTCTCTGTCCCTTAGGAGCCAACGGGGACAGGAATGACCTCATGGGACAAGACTTTCTAGTTTGGCTAGCACTACTTCCATTGCAAAGTGCTGAGCAAGGATCTGGAATAGCAAATTCTCTGTAAAAGTCACCTGTCATCTGCTTCCTCATTTCACTATGATAAGGTGAAGGTGCAGGCCAGGCATTCATAAAAGAGAAAGAAAGAAAGAAAGAAAGAAAGAAAGAAAGAAAGAAAGAAAGAAAGAAAGAAAGAAAGAAAGAAAGAAAGAAAGGAAGGAAGGAAGGAAGGAAGGAAGNAAAGAAAGAAAGAAAGAAAGAAAGAAAGAAAGAAAGAAAGAAAGAAAGAAAGAAAGAAAGAAAGAAAGAAAGAAAGAAAGAAAGAAAGAAAGAAAGAAAGAAAGAAAGAAAGAAAGAATAGCTGATACCTTAAATAAACTCATAAATTTCTAACGAAAAAAAAGAAAGAAAGAAAGAAAGAAAGAAAGAAAGAAAGAAAGAAAGAAAGAAAGAAAAGATAACATCACTTAGCAGGAGGCTTTTAAGTCAGGGGCACAGGGAATTCAAGTGTGGGTCAAAGGTTCTGGTGAAGATCTTAGTTCAACTGGTGCCCAACAAATAATTTCGGCGTTCAACCTTAAAGTTAAATGAAGTCATTTACCTGCCAAAGGTGAGAAGCCCAATGTCCTTATTTCAAGGTGTGTGGTTTATATTGAAGAAGGACGGATACAGCAAGGTCAGAGTTGAATGGAGTCCTGAAAACATTCAGAGGTAAATATAGTAAGTCCCACTGATGGAGTTGGGGCTCAAGTTCCAGAATCGATCTGTATGGTCAGAATTTTGTTTTCACAAACCCAGCCACGCCCTGCCAGTTGGCCATGTGCTGGCTGGACGGACATAACTGCTGGCCCAGAATGGAAAGGAAGGACCAAGTCACAGAGGCTGTTCTTTCCTGGGCCATCCTTTGTGTGACGTCTCCTTACAATACGCAGATCTGAAACATCACAGCCCAGCTGTTGGGTGCAATTCAGTAACGGGTTATTATCTGTGAGAGCTTCGTGGGCCAGGGGGCCAGGCTGCTGGGCACAGGGATGAGGAATAGCCGCTTCTCCAGGGAGAGACAGACGCATGTGGTCGCAGAAAAATAGCGGAACAGGATAGGATGGAGTAGGAATAGGAATTAGACTCACAGTAAAGCCAGGAGAACTGGGAAAAATGTATTTTTAACCCAAAGGCCTGATGGAAGGTGCCAGACTTGGTGAAAGAAACTGGCTGCAAGAGCTGAGTTCAGGAGGCAGAAATGGAAGTCAAGGTGTGGTACCCAAGGAGATGCTCCTACCTGCTAGAGCACGGTCCCCAAAACCCCAATTCCTGCATCTTATGGGGGATGGAGTTAGAGAAGGCCCCAAGCCTGCTTCGATTGACCCACACAAAGCTTCATTCCTTTCCAAAGGACCTTCACCCACTTACCACTGAACTTGACCATTAGAGATTTGGTGATGCTCCTACATGACCTACTAGGTTAGACATGGGAGACATGACTGGGTTTTGGTTTCTTTATCATGTCAATAAACAATGGTGGATTTGCCCTAATGTGTGAGGCAAGTGTTGAGTAGACTGCGAATGAAATAGAGAGCCTCCCCCATCATGCCATCTACGTGACGTGGGGACTGGCACAGCTTGTATGATGATGGCCTCTTCTGATAGTTCTGTTTCCATTACATTCTTCTAATCTCTTAATTAGAAACACAATCCCCAAAGCTGTCTGATGGGAAAAGTATTAACCACTCAATAAGCAGGCAAGGCAGGTGAAGTAGATTTGTTTTCTGGGGTTGCTTCACCTGAGGGCTGAAGAATCTCGGAGAGATAATGAAGATATTACAAGAAATGAGATTAAGCTGCTTCTTACAGATTACGTTATAAACGGTGTGTTTCCAGGGCAGAAAACAAAGCAAAAGTGTCACTTTCGTTTATTCATTTAGTATTTACTGAACAGCTACTATAAGCCCAGCTGTAGACAGAGTGATAAACAGACATGGTCCCTGCCATCCTAGAATTTTATTTATTTATTTATTTTGGTACTGGGGATTGAATCCAGGGATGCTTAACCACTGAGCCACATCCCCAGCCTTTTTTATATTTTATTTAGAGACAGGGTCTCATGAAGTTGCTTAGGGCCTCACTAAGTTGCTGAGGCTGGCTTTGAACTTACTACCTTCCTGCCTCAGCCTCCTGAGTGGCTGGGATTATAGGTGTGCACCACTGCACCCAGTCATCCTAGATTTTTAACTAGCGGGGGAGAGAGATCCTTAAAATGTAAAGCCCCTATACTTTGGATGCTGAAACTAATCATGCTTATGAGAACCCATAACTATAAGCACATAGTACTTCTGTAATAATAAAAAAAAGGCACTAAATTAAGTATGCTGGCTGGTACAAGTCACCACATGGAAAAACAGATGCAGTATAGAGGGGCCTCGAAGATGTAATTACAGGATTATTTACAGAACACTGCATGACACTGCCTTCTGATTTCATGTCATAACACCATGATTGAAGGCTTCAATGTCAGAGTCAAATTTAGATCTCCCACTTAGGGATTATGGCAATCAAAATCTCCTGTCACCGAATCCTAGCCTATTTGAAACCCATCACACTCCAACAGCGAAAAGACAATATGAGGAAAGAAAGTATTCGCTTTATTTTTCTCTTTATCTTTTCAAAGAAAATTTAGACATATTTTCTTAGGTCAACTGTTTTTAAATCAAGGGGATGCATTATATTTCATGTGAAACTGCGTTTCATTTTTTTTCTAACATGCTAAAAAGAAGCCAATATCTAAGGAGAAGAAGAAGAAAAGAAGGACGTGAATTGAAATTCCAGGTATTCAGGTATGCTGGCTTCCTTCTTATAAAACGGAATCCACAAAAAAATTAAAATAAAAAAAAATAATAAATAAAATGGAATCCACTACCCTGCATGCTCTTTAGTTGTGAGAACTAAATAATTAAGTAGAAAATTGTAGCCCAGTACCTGTTACAGCATTGACAGATTTTATTCTAAGAGGAATTAATTTATTTTTCTGTATCGTATGAGGTAATAAAACAATCTGATTTTCTAAAGCCAGCTGATTTTCCCCAATATCCATAAATGTGTTATCAACTTCCCTTATATATATATTAATTCCAAGCTTTAACATGCAAAAAGGAACCATACCCACTGGAAAAGTTTCAAATAGTTCAACAAAAATAAAAGAAGTAAAAGATTTTTTATGACCCTCCCCCAGGAATTCTACACCCATCTCCCAAAGGATCCTTTTACGTATTTAAATATATTTAATTACAATACTTAGACATGTATGCATGCACATATAATTTCCTCTGAAATTGGATATCATACTTAGAATTCTGTGATTGCAACTGTCACTCAATGTATCTCAAAAATCCTCCCCTGGCAGTTTCTACGAATCTGCATTCCTTCTTTAAACACCTGCTAACATGTATACAGGCGTGCTGATATGTACATATATTTTTAAAGTAATCCATATTTAATTTAAAAAATCTCAAACAATACTGAAAGTCGTAAAGATAAAATTCAAGTCTCTTAGAAAGTTCAGACTCTCATTTTCTCACCCTAGAGCTAAAGCATTTCAAATGGAAATCTTTTTTTTATTTTAAAAGCCATCTTAAGTACAGGAAACCGAATTCTCCTTTATAGGGGTCTACTTAGTGCCTATTTCTGTACCATACTGTTTTGATTGCTATAGAGTGAAAATATGTTTTGATAACTGAGAGGTTACCCGCCTCGTCATTATTCTCCTTCAAAGCTTCTCTGGATAGAGTTTGAAATTTGCTTTTCCAAATGAGGTTCAAAAATTATCTGTCAAGTTCTCCAAGAGAAAAAAAAAAAAGGCAAGTTTGAATGTGATCACTTCGAATTTATGTGTTCATTCAGGGAAGAAATTAAACTTCAAAAATACTGAAATCTAGAAATGAAAAGACATGCCATACCGTTCAATTAATTCAGATCTTTCTAGGCCCTTTAAGAATATTTAATGGCTTCTATAACCATGGTGAAAGCAAGAATCTTATCCTCTACATTCTAACAACTTCATTGAGGTATCAGGGAGACATACAACAATTTGCATATGTTTGATGTGTGCAATTTGCTAAGTTTTGAAATGTGTATCGGCATCTAGAAAAATGTCACAACTACAGATGTAATAAGTATGTAAACATGCTCCAAAATTTTGTGACTCTGTGATGTCACCCCTCCTTCCTCTCACCACGGACATGCTTTCTGTGGATCAGTTTTGATTGTCTAGTGATGAATATAAATGCAACCATGCACGATTTCTTTTTTCTAGGTTCCTTTCCATCCCTATTATTTTGAGAGTAATCCATGTTGGTTACTTTGACAGTTTCTTCAAAGAGTTCACATATGCCTACCTAGGACCCAGGAAGTACACCCATGTATTTACCCACAGGTTTATTCACAAGTGGATACTCAGTTGTTTCAGCATAAGCTGTTAACCTTCCAAGTGCCCTGTGCTCCTTTGTCAAAGATTAAAACTAGAGTGGCGTACATCTATTTCTAGGCTCTCGTCTGTTCTATTGATCTATTGGTCTATTTCTCCAATACCATTAGAGTGAATCTTGAAGGCAGGGAGTGTTACCCCTCTGACTTTTGTTTATTTCTCCTTCAATTTTGTGATACCTGTTCTGTGTTCTCTACCTCTGCATACAAACTTTAAAATCAGTTCATTAGCATAGACAAACTAAAAATTTGCTGGAACTGTGATTGGGATTAGAGTGTTTGTGCAGATCAAGTTTGGAAGATCGGACTTCTTAACATGGAGTCTTGCTCTCCATGAACATGGACATATAGATCTTTTGAAGGTCTGTCATTGTGTCTTATCTATCTATCATTGTCATGGGTCCTTGCTCTGTTGAGCCTTTTATTAACATAGCCAGCCTCTTTATGTATTGCACATCCACGGATTCAATTAATCTCAGACCAAAAGTATTTGAGAAAAGTCGCCACTTACATTTACAGACTGTTTTCCTTGTCACTATTCTCTACACGACATTTTAAGAACTGTTTTACAAGCCATTTATATTTGAGTAGATACTGTAAGTGATCTAGAGATGATCAGATTATGTACAAACATGACATTATTTTATATAAGGGACTTGAGCATCCACAGATTTTGGCATCCTCTGGGAATCTTTGAACCAATCCCCCCCCAAAATACTCCAGGATGACTGTATAGAATGTCCTTTTTGTCATCCTGTTCCTCAAATTTAAATTCCATTTTTTTATATTAGTATGGCCAACCCTATTCCTTTGAATACTATTTGCATGCTATATCTTTTTCCATTCATTTACTTTTAACTTCTTTGTGTTTTGGGATCTAATATGCACCTCTTGTAGAAAGCATACAGTCGGACCATTGTTTTCTTTTTCCTAGTCTACTAATATCTTTTCTTTGGAGACTTCTATCCATTCTAAGTAATTATTAATAAGGAAGGACCGCCATTATCATTTTGTTATTTCTTTTCTATATGCCCTATAGTTTTTATCCCTCATTTCCTGTATTAACGATTTTATTTTGTGTGTAGCTTGTTTCTTGGAATGGAATGCGTAAATCCCTTTCTGATTTTCTTTCACATGTATTCTATTTTCTTACCATGGTTATTACCTCTAACATTCCAAAAACTTAACACTCTAGATTGAATCTTACCAATTGAACCTTCGCAGGGTACAAAAGCTCTGATCCTTTATAGTTCCATCCCTATTTGTTTGGGTGGTTATTTTCACAAAATTATACCATTATATATTGTGTGCTCTTAAGTATGGACTAACATTTATTTTAAACTTATTCATTTCTTAAATTATTTAGAAAAACAAAATGTGGAGTTACACACTAAAGTTACAGTAATACTGGCTTTTACAATGATTATTTTTTTAAATGTAGTGACTTCTCAAGTCATGTAGTAGTTAGAAATCACTATTACAATAATACTAGTTTTTAGAACTACCTTTCCTGAGACCTTCAGTCTTTCATGCAGCATTGAGTTACTAATACTATTTAATTTTACCGTGCAGGACTCTCTGGAGCATTTCTTACAGATTTGGCAACCAAATCCTCAGCTTTCATTTATATTAAGAGAATTTGATAATTTACCCCTCACTTGTGAAGGACAGGGTGGTCCAAGGTGGGACACTTAGTGGGAAGTCTGTAGTGGTTTTTAGAACCTTGATTATGTCAGCCTAATGCCCTCTGGCTTTGAATGTTTGACAGGAAATCTGCTGATAATCTTACTATAGATCCCACATATGTGACGTGTCATTTGTCCCTTGCTGCTTTTAAGACTGCCTGGCTTTGTCTTTTGAAAATCATTATATTAAGTTTGGATGGTGTGGGTCTCTTTGAGTTCTTATTTGGAGTTGAGTCTCCTGATGGTTAATGTTCATATCTTTCATCAAGCTTGGTATGTTTTCACAGTCATTTTTCCCTCAAATATGCTCTTGCTGTTTTGTCTTCTGCAACTCCCACATGCATGTCTCAAATCCTCTTAAGTCCTGTGCACTTTACTTCTTTTTTTCTTTTTTCTTATTTGAATTCCTCTAGCAAACTTCTCATTCCAATTGCAGACTTTCTCTTTGGGTTCTTTTTTGTTTTCTTTTTTTCTCTCTCTCTCTCTTTAATATTTCCACTCTGTTTGTATATTGTTTCCGTGGCTTTCTCCACATTATTCCTTTATTGGACTGAAGATCTTTAAGACTGTTAGTTAAGTCTTCGATTAGTAGATCTGCTATGAGGCTGTTTGGTGGGACAATTTCTGTTGACCTATATTTTCCTTTCAAAGTGCCTTTCTTCCCTGTTTCTTTATATACCCTGTGTTTGTTGTTGTTTGTTGACTGGTCATTTGAATCTAGTAATGTGGTAATTCCAGAAATTGGTGTCCCCTGTTCCCAGAGATTTGCTATTCTTTGTCTTTTGTTAATTTTCTGCTATTTTTAACCATTTTAGTCTGTCTCTGTGGGTCAAGGATCAGCCTGACACATAAACCTAAGGTCTTCTCCGACCTTTTCTTAGTCTACGCCTTTCGCTGATCATACATGGTCACTTTTTACTTTTCCTTATGTGGGGAGTTGGTTTGATTGTCTTTGTCTTTAATGTCTGGATCCTAAATGCAAGAAAAAGAGAGTAAAATGAAGGGAGAGAAGCAGGGGTTGCTATCCTTTCATATCCCCTGGAATTGAATGTGGAAGGAGGGGTGGGGAAAGTATGACACTGGTTTCCCGCCTCTGTCTGCATCTTGGTGATCAGAAGCAGTCATCAACCATCAGAGCACAGATGCCCACTATTTGGACAACAAGATCTTCTTTCCTCCACCGAGTCTCTCAGAAACCGTGCACACTCTAGAAACATCAGCAGAACTGCCAGCCAATGGGGTGAAGGATGGGTAGATGCTACTGTTCCAAGGGCTTAAATTGATGGAAATAAACCATGCTTCACTGCCCAAGCCTTCCCCTGGAAATTGCAAGCCTTGAGTAGACTCCAGAGTTCCAAAACCGTTGCATCAGACAGATTCTGCCCATGCAATTAGTTTCTGGGTGGAGAGACAGTTTCCTAGTGTTTTCTTCTCTGCCATCTGTCTAGCAATCTCCTTTATCCACTTTTTAATTGGACTACTTTTTCATTAAGAAATACAGATTCATAGGTAAAAAACTAATAGTCATTTAGTCGTCTTACTTTTAGTGGTCTTACTTGGATATGAGGGAAAATAGGGTTCCCCTTCACTGTTGATAATTAAATACAACATTTTTAGAAGGCAATCTGTGGGCAGTGTCTCAACATTTTTCCACACGTGCATACTCTGATTCTCAAATTCCTCTTTGTAAATTCATCTGATGCAAGCAACTTATAAAATATAAAGGATATGTAGATTAAAACCCTTTACTAAAATATATTATTTATAATAGAATGAATATGTCAAAAATCTACATGTTCACTATGAGGGATTAGAAAGTGCTACGAATGTCTATACATATAAGTATATTAAAAGTGTGTGTGTGTGTGTGTGTGTGATGGAATACTGGAAAATCTTGCAAAAGAATAAGGTCCAGCTGTAGTCCTGGTATGAAAGAATATGTGCATGTGTCTTTTATTTTTTTTTAGGGGGGATACCAGTTATTGAACCCAGGGGTGCTTAACTACTGAGCCACACCCCCACATTTTTTTTTTAAATTTAGAGACTGGGTCTCACCAAGTTGCTTAGGGCTTTGCTAAGTTGCTGAGGCTGGCTTTGAACTTGCAGTCCTCCTACCCCAGTCTCCTGTGCCACTGGGATTGCAGGTGTGCACCCCTGCACCTGGCTGGGCATATCATTTATTTGGAACCACAAAGCAGTTCCAGAACTTGAAAAAAAACCAAAAAACTAACTACACATATATAAACACCTATATTTGCAAGTTTACCTACTTATGATACATATGTAAATACATTTCAGAGGAGAAATAATACCAAGGGCAATTTAAGCTAAAACCTAGCTAAGATTTGAAGTTTTTCTTTACATCTTTGAACTTGTGAACAGCATGAGCTGCTGAATTACTCTTAGTTCCCTTCCTTATAATTATGTAACAAATAACTAATATTTGCTTCAAGGACTTTATGGTCAAAAGTGATGCTAAGGGCTTAACATTTCACTCCACTTCATCTCAGACGTTATCCTGCCACGTGCATTTGGTTCTCATCCCCATTTCACAGTTGGGCACATGAGGCCTAGAATAGTTCTCTGCTTTCCCTCGACTGGGTAAGCAGTCAGCTGAGGAGCCCTCAGGATCCAGACCTGAGGCCTGGCACTGAGCTTGCTACCAAATGAAATGTGCCTTTATCGTCACTCAGGTTAAATAGTAGCTTAAACCTTGTAGATAGATGTGAGCAAATTTCTTTTTCACATAATTTTAATGCCTAATCCTCTTGTTTTTGGATAAGATTCTTGGGGGGGAAAAATCATTCCGATATTTTAAAATAAGACCGGAAATGGGAATATTTTCAAAAGATTAAGTTTTCCAGTAAGATGATTCCAAAATTCAGAGCAGAAAATGTCGTGCCTTTCAATGGGACGTGGGTTTTTACGAAGAGCGTTTGGAAAATCTGTAAGTCAAAACCCTGCCTTGAGTCCTAAATGTTCTGAACTATTTCCATAAATCGCTGCGCTTCTAGAATTTGGTGATGGGCCTATATCACCTCAAATCTCTCCACCTTTTGGAAATATCTGTCCTAAAAGATTTCCCTTCGATGAAAACTCAACCTCGGAGGCATGGAAGTATTTCTCAGGCACCAACATAAACAGGACTCTGGCTGAAGGGAGATGGCTGGGTTCTAGAAGCTGATGGAAAGCTTCAGCTTGACAAGTGAGCGTGTCAGATGACTTCTCTGAAGATCTCATTCCAGTTGCGTCTTCATTGGATACCAACCCTCAGAGAGGTGAATAACTTGCCCAATCGCCTCTCGGCTTGTTGGCTGAAGTATCAGGCTTTGCCTCTTTGGAGCCAGTGCTACCTGTGTCTCCACCTGGAGTTGTCGTCACATGGGGGACATGGGGCGTATTCTAGTTTGTGAATGAGGTGTCCCCCAGAAGCCCCTGTTAATGCAGGGATAGTTAGAGGTTAAATGATCAGATCATGAGAGTTGGAGCCTCACCAGCCCATCCCGGTTTGAATGGAAAGACTGGGTGGCGACTGGGCAGGTGACGCATGGTGGGAAAAGGTGGGTCACCGGGGGTGCCCTGAAAAGGTGCATCTTCCCTGTGTCTCCTCCTCCTCCTCCTCCTCCTCCCACCTAGCTCTCTCTCTGATTCTGACCCCACCTGGGCTGAGCAGCTTCCCTCCGCTGGGTCCCTCCCCCGTCATGTTCTGCCTCTTCCTGGGCCCAGAGCAATGGAGTCGGCCATCTGTGGACTGAGACCTCTGGAACCATGAGCCCTGAACCATACGCTGTTCCTCCTCTTTGTCCCTCTTGCTGGGTGTTTTGGTCCCAGTGACACAGAAGCCGACGAACACAGGGCAATATTCCCAGAGATCCTCAAGCTACGTAGGCAGCCTACTCTTCCAGGATGGCAAAGTTACTTTTCCTCATGCCTTACAAAGCTCTTCAAATAGGAAAAGGCACAGGAAAACATTGCAGAAGAGAACAACAGCCCAACAGGATCCCCCAGGAGCTGGACTCCACCCACCTGTGTCTGAACCCGATGGGATGCCACTCTCTGAGGAGGTCTCTGGGCCCCACTGATGCAGCACTTATTATTTCATGGATCCTATTTATTTAATGGCTGAAAACTGAGACAAGATGGTTTTGGGTCCCTAGAGCATTCAGACTATAGAGGCCGACTCAGACCTGAGAACCGGAAGGTCACACAGCAGCTCGGACAGAGAGGACCCAAATCCCAGTTGCCTAATGCCCAGCCTATATATATATATATTTTTTTT
>NW_026000168.1:8958490-8964046 GCF_001458135.2 Marmota marmota marmota
CCATGCCCCTTCCCTTCCCCTCCCACCCCTCTGCCCTATCTAGAGTTCGTCTATTCCTCCCATGCTCCCCCTCCCTACCCCACTATGACTGGCTAGGTCTTTTTATCCAAGAAAATGGTTGCAAAGTTCAGATGGATCTTAGAAGCCAATGGGAAATTTTTCTTAAGATTAACTTCTATGAAGAGGCATCTTTTAATTCAACTGAAGGAATGAAAACATCCTAAGACACACAAAGACAAAAATATAGTCTTAAAACTATTGCGTGTGAGTGGGAAGGTTTCTGTGTAGACGGCATTAGTGTTCCTGGCTCTCACTTCTGTTCATGCACTTTGATGTGTGATTTTGTTTTTTAACTTTTTCCACTAGAGCTAATGAAGCAGACCAGAGACCCCCCCACACACACACTCAGAAGACTCTTACCATAATGAAGCAGACACCCCCACCATATTTGTAACATATAAGTTCCTCTTCTTGTGAGAAAGTTTTATAACAGAATATCAGCAAAAAACTCTAAAAGGAACTCAATGTGGGTTAGCACTTCCTATTCTTCTGTGTAGACTGAGTAACTGTCTTACAAGTTTTACCACAAAAGCAGAAGTAACATCATCCATCACCAAGTCCGTCTTGCAAACTTAGCTTCTGCAAGACAGTTACTCAGTCCACACAGAGAACAGGAACTTACCACTGAACTCCCCTTAGAGAAGAGTACCTTGTTTCTCTCTAGCCCCGGAGCTTGCTCTACCTTCTTTAGAGTACTAATTTAAAAATGATTTAAACATACCTCTGTATTTGCTCATGATCTCCCTTCTCATAATAGCAGGAACTGGGCATGCTTTCGGCTCAACCATTTCCAACTCCTATTTCCAGAACCCAGAGGTCACTCAAATTATGTGCGCAGAAAGATCTTAATGAAAAAAAGAAACCATAGAAGTGCTTATGTTTATTCTATTCCAGGCACCGAATTACCTTAACCTCATAAACACCTCCTAACACTGTGACCTCCCATTCCATCCTCAAGGAAATTCTCATTATCTTTAATTAGGAGATTGAAGGTAAGAGTTTTTAAGAAAGACACTCAAGGTCAAACACATCAGTTCTGAGACTGTGATCGGACCCAGGATTATTTTCCCTCCTTCAGCTTGTCTGTTCCCCTCACCCTGATGGTCATCGAGGCTTGGTTATGACAACGTGGACTGGCATCAATCATCCTTTTACGTAGGTCCTTCTCTTGGCCAAAGTGTACTGTGGAGTGGAGCAGTTTGGATTTGTAATGGCCACAGCCAGTTTTGTGAGCGATGCACTGAATTCCTCCATCCAAGCCTTTTCACCTGTAAAAATGATAGGTTTGAGCAACTTGACTCTTTAGGATCCTCCAGAGCGAGAGAACTCCAATGAAGACAACCCAGGCCTTGTTCTGTCTGGTCATGAGCAGCAGGACCGTCAGAGGGAGGACCATCACGACACTAGAGTAGGTTTCTCACTCTGGTCGTTACTGACACTTGGGGGCCAACTCTAATCTCTACTGAGCTGCTTAGCACCTCACTTTTGCTGAGGCTGGCTTTGAACTCGCCATCCTCCTGCTTCAGCCTCCCGAGCGGCTGTGAGACGCTTCATTTCATCTTCAGGGGTAATTTTATCCTTGAGGGACTATGCTAAAGACCTTCTTCCTTGCACTATGGGTTGGACACGTCTGAGTCTCCTACTGATTCTATGACTTTGTTTTCATGAAATACTGTGTTGTTAAATAATGACTACTCCCTGCCTTGCTCTCTAATCACTTCCTAGCCAGAAATGGCCTGTCTCCATCTTGTCCCAGGACGTGACTTACTGGGCCTCAGCGAGCTGGATAAGGAGTCGGGGAGCCCAGCCAAGCCGTGTCTTGCCACTGCGTTGGGCCGGCCGTCATGCTAGGTCTACCATCTTCCCACACACCCTGTTCATCACGCACTGGGGAAAGAGCAGTCTGACAGTGTGGATCCCACCCGTTGGCTTTATTGTCCCTCTGGAGAGAAATACGTAGTTCAGGTCCCTCGTGGAAATGCAATCGGGTGGGAGAGGATTCCAAGCTGTTTATTTAGAAGTGAGAGCTTCCTCTTCAAAGAGCTTTTCAAGGACGTGTGTCACTGAGGACTGAAGCTGAATTTTCCATTTCAAGACTTAATTCTCTTAAGGGCTTAACTGTTTTTTTTTTTGTTGTTGTTTTGTTTTGTTTTCCCTGCTGCTTCTATTTCCAGAAATAATAAAAAATGTCTACAAAGTGATGTCAATGGCTCTGGTGATCAGATAGCAGCCCGCGCATTAAGAAGAAACAGATGAGACTTTTCTGTTCAGTCTAAACAAACTGCAGGGACCCTGGGAGCGTCTCTTTAGAATCAGCGTGATGAAGTGGACCTTTCATTTCTGTCTAACTCATGTTCCCTGGCTGGGATTTAACCCCACGAGCTGTTACTGTTTGGACTGGGGCTTAGAACCTCTGAGTCTACTTGAAAGGGGTGAAATTTAAATGATGATTTTTTTTTGTTCTCTGAAAATGCCATCAGAAGCAAATTATAGCTTCAGAGAATTATTTCGCAAGGGCAAAAAAAAATATGGTGCTGACAAAAGAAATATGGCTTAGGTTTAGCTCAGCAGGGTTAAATGGACCCCAAGGAAGGGGCGTTTATCCATCTCCGTAAGGACAGAGCAGAGTGTCCATTGTGCCACCTCCACACAGTCTGTGCGGAATTCATAGCAGAGGTTGGGGCCTGAGCACTGGAAATCTCACTCATGAATTAATCCCTCAAACTCCCTCCCCATAACTCTCCAAAATCCTGATTAAAAATGAAGAAGAAGGAGGAGGAGGAGGAGGAGGAGGAAGGGAGAAGGAGGAGGGGGGGTGAGAAGGGGAGGAGGAGGAGAGGATATGTGTATGTTCTTACATACAGAGGAACAAACTACAAATAAAATAGACATCACAGGCACACAGGTGAAATATCCCTAATCTGAAAATCCAAAGTCCAAGGTGCTCCTAAACCTGAAACTTTTTTTTTTTTTGATGTTCAAAAAATTGTGGATTTTAGAACATTTCAGACTTCTGGAATAGGGATGCTCAACCAGAAAAAAAAATTATTTAAGTATTTCAGAATTTAAAAATAAAATAAGGTAAATTTGAAACACTTCTGGTCCCCAGCATTTTGATTCGAACTGTAGATTTTGTGTGTGTGTGCCCTGACACACATAATATGTCTTTACATACATATTTGGTACATATTTGGTATAGATGCAGATACAGATGCAAAGCTTTCCAATAATTCAGGTTAGATAAAAAATGCAAGGTGACCGTAGGTCTTGTGCTTTTCTTGGATCGTGTACTAGCACTGTAAGTTGAATTCCATTCTGCTTTGGGACAAACTAAATGAAAGATGAGTGTTCTATGAGGTTTGTGTCAGCCACTGAGCAAAGAATAAAGTTCCTACTCCCTGCGCGCCAAGAGCCTCATACTCTTGGGCTGAGTCACAAGTGGTCCACTGGAAGCTGTTTGGAGAATTCACACAGTTTGAACCATTTGTTTTCTAGAGCTCTCCTCGATTTCTATCTTCCGTCACTTATTCTATCCTCAGGAAGACAATTGTCACTGATGGATGAACAGCACAGACATTCATGAGGCTGTGTTTTCTAGGGCGCAGACCTTATTTATGCATAGAAATAAGCCTATTTGGGGAACAGTCCCTTTGGGCACCTTCTTTCCAGGGTTTGGAAAGACAGAGCTTTGAGTATGGGCAGCCTTCTAGGGGAAGAGTGGAGAAGACTGTGCTTCTGCCTTGGATTTGTCTGCATCTGAAAAGACCTAGGAGTCGGGGGATTCTAGAGCCTGGGGGATATTTGCCCATGCGCTGGTTCTCCTTCTCTTGGGCTTGTGTGCTCTTCCGGGAAAGATCAACCTACAAGGGTTATTTCTTGATCAGAGCATCAGGACCAAAGGATGGGAGCAATAGTGTGAACTGGGAAATGGTCACCTCTGGCTCCTAGACTCACTTTGTCCCTGAGCTAGGTTAGCCTTTAAGGTATGCATTAGGCTCTCCACATAGAACAGTCTAATGCAGCTGGTTGTGGGTCTCTTGCACCTTCGCTAGAGGCCTTCTAGACTCAAGTATAGTTATAGGTCTAGAAGCAAGGGGAGTGGGTAGAGGTGGGTCCTGAGAGAATCACTATTATCTTGCATGGCGAATGCCTTCAGGGAGACCATTACCATTTTCTCAAACAGTGCAGAGTTCATCTCCTTGGAGGGAGCTGCTTCTGCTGGGGTTGGGGACACCTCTTCTACCAGAAAGGAAAATTCATCAACGTTTAGAAGCTCAGTGCTTCTGGCTTCATGAGGGTCTGCCACTCATTTTAGAGTATCCCTTCCTTTCCCAATCAATGTCCCTCACGTCAGCAGCAGACACTCTATCAGGCTGGAGTCCGGCCTGGGCTGCGATTTAGCCAGCTGCAAGATGAGGTTCTGCGTTTGATTTTCAGCAAGTTCTGCCCTTCAGCTGCGGGAGGGGAGCTTCCCCTTCAGGCATACCCCCAGAAGCCCTCAGCTCCCTTACCCAGTGCTGCACCTGGGAATTCAAAACCCTCAGCTCATCCTGTTCTCTGACCACCTTGCTCACTGGCACTAGCAAAAACCAACCAACATCAGTATATTCCTTTTCCAAAAAAATGTTCCTAAGTGTCTTGCAGGGTAACCTAGCTCCTTGGTTTTTTTTTTTAAATAAATGGTTAATTAGTACTGTCCAGTGCAGATATTTTGTGCATCCCTATTAAAAATTCAGGCCATGGACTGTAAATGCTGTTTTTTTTTACACACTGGAAATAGAGTCACTGGCATTTTGAATTCTTAATCAGGTGGGGGAACCAATTCCAGAAACCTCAGAAGCAATTCAGAAAATTCATCCTGAAAATTCTTTTCCCTTAGACTCATGCTCAGTACCAAAATCTGTATTTATCAGGGTTCTCTAGAGAAACGGAACTGGTATCATTTTACATCACTCTCCATCTTACATAGGTGGAGATAGATTCAGAGAGGCAAGGTCACTTCCTAATGGTCACCTCGCTAGTGCAAGGGAGACTTGGCAACAGGACTGAAACATCATCCTCCTAATCTGCAAAAGAACCGTGGAGTGAACGAAGAAATAATTGACTTCACTTCCATTACCCGGTGTGTCTAGGAAACAGGTAATTGTGTTTAACTAAGGGATAAACAATTTAGCAAATGTAATGTCTCAGATCACTGAGTTCACCGCTCAGTCTTGGAATGAAAATATCTTTGTGGAGTGACTAAACCAGGTTGGGAGATCTCTTGTTCCTGTCCTTTCAAACACATAGCACTCACCAATCTTGGGTTTAAAGCAGAGACTGTCCGTCAGGGTGCTAACACACGTGAAAGATGACTCACACAAGTGCCAAGGTAAGGTGGCTGCTGAGAAGTTTTGTGAAGCAGAAGAAACCCAGGAGGAAAAATATAAAATCTTGCCTCCAGATGTCAAATCAGAAAGGGGAAAAACTTCCAGCAAAAAAAAAAAAAAAAAAAAA
>NW_026000168.1:8966247-8978296 GCF_001458135.2 Marmota marmota marmota
AAAAAAAAAAAATATATATATATATATATATATATATATATATCATCTAATAGCTGTTTCTAAGATGTTATTTTGATGCAAAAACCAAGAGCTAGAGAAGAATCAGAAAACATAAGAATTGGCCTATGTTTATCAAAGTCGTTAGAAGAGAAAATGTGAAATGGTAGATACCCCTAGAGTCTGCAGCTGCTACCAGAATGGAGGATACAATGAGGCTATTGTGGAGCTCTTCAAAACCTCCTGCTGAATGCTTAACAAATGGATTAAAAAAAATTCTTTGTTGGTCATAGCTGTCCTCCAAGACTGTGTTTTATTTGCTAGAGGTGTCATGGCTAGTGGTTTTGCTTTTATAAAGCAGAAAGATCATTGAATTTATGGTCCCAATAGATAAGAACTTCTCAACAGGTCTCTTCCAACCCCAGGGCCTTTGCACAAGAACATACCTCTTTCTAATGACTGCATAGTTTGTTTCTCCTACCCACTGTGACCTCACATGCAACTCCGCAGAGATAAACACAACCTTTTTATGAGAGTATCTTCCCTTCATGCCCACCTACCTGCCCTGTGATCATTTAATTTTTTTGTTGTACAGTATATCACAGTGATTCACAGTTATTCTATTCCTAAGCTATTTAACCTCTTCGGGCGTCCTCTGGTTCCCTCATCTAAAACAGCATTACATTCCACAGCTGTACAGGGTTCTTGTGAGGACTAGATGGTAGCACATCTCAGCATCTTATACCTGGGACAGGTATACAAGGAAGAATTCAAAAACCTTAGCTATGTGTATTGCTGAAATCTAAAACTCTTAAAATTTACTGCTTCCCCTGCCCACTACCCTCCCCAACACTGAAGGAGAGGTGGGATCTGACTGGTCTTGCTCACCCTGTACCCTCTGCACCTCCCACAGTGACTGGCACATTTCAGATGCCTCAGGGAATGAACTGATCCTGAGCCTAGGGGAGTCCTAAATGATTGGAGCATCTGCTTTATCATGTACAAAAGAGATAATGGCTCCCATCCCACAGTCAAGTGGGGATTCCTGTTCTTCTGTCTCTCAGGTTGCAATACTTGGAGTACATAGGGCAGATCATCAGTGCTCTGAGTTTGCAGGAAGACCCCCTGGAGACGGCAGTTTAGAATTTTTATGCTCAGTATAGGATACTTCTTAAATTATTCATCTGCATGTTGCTCTTCTGTATTTTTTCCCCCTGCCCCATTGTAAGAGGGCAATCGGGTGTTTTTCTCTCTTTATCTCAAGGGTTTTTGTGTTTCTAGGTGAAAGCAGGGGCTAGCTTTTGTTCTCGTAAAAAGAAAAGAAAAAAAAAATCCTGAATACTGAGGGCAATTGTGCTAATGCTGACCTGATCAGAGGGAAGAGAGGATAGATGTGTGGAGGGAGGAAAAGGATTCTTTTCATTGGGATGTAAAAGGTAAAGAGACAGAGACTCATAAAAAAAAAAAATACTGAGCACCCCAAGGCTCTCCAAGGTAGAAAATACCAGATTCTGGGTTGTTCTGACGGATCCAAGTGACAAGGAGTCCCAGGAGGGTTTGAGACTCAAGTTCTCCCCAGTCAGGCAAATTGGCACTCAGTGGATGTGGATATCGACTTAAAGAAATAGATGCATGATGGCTTCCAAAGTTGGAGAACAGACATCCCTCCGGACACACAAAGTTCAATTCTTGCACAATTAGCAAAAACATGGCTTTTCCATTCCAGGTTTGGTTTGGTTTGGTTTGCTCCTCTCTCTTTCTTGACCCTCTCTGTACTTAAGAAAGTCCCAAGACTCAAAAAATTCCTGTGTACTGATTGATGGGAAAATGTCCTTTGGAATTCAAGGAAGCCAGTGGCGTTAGAACCAACAGCAGGTCATAGTGGATAGGACGAGACACCCACGTGGGGAACAGATTGAATTCCTATCCCTGACTGTGACAGAACTCCAGATAGTCCACCAGGGCGGCCACTGGGGAATCACTGTCCACAAGCTCACTTGACAGGTGAGAATCACTGCACAAATCAGATCCTTCAAGTAAGTGGGTGATGAGAGGTTAGAGCGTTCAGTCTCCTCCTCTCTTCACTGAAAAAATTCCTGTCGTTAGTTTATCCCTGAGGTAGTAACAGAGGTCAACCAAGACAGAGAGCCTTTCAATCCACCAGGAACAGGCGCCCCTTGAAAATGCACTTAGCATGTCCTGTCCACCAGAACTTGTGCTTAAGCACAAATGTGTCAAGTACACTTAACGGACTATGCCTGGGGACATCCTGTATCAGTGACTGTTATGGTTTTGAATCTGTCCCCTCCAAAATTCAAGCCTGCCAAGGTGACAAGAGTAAGAGCTGGGGCTTTGAGAAGGTCATGAGAGCTCCTTCCATGTCCATGGGATGGAGACCCCCATCTCAGGAACAGGAGATGGCCCGTCTTACCACTCTTCTTCAGTGCAACACCTGAATCTTGATTCAGAGCAATTAGTCAAGAGCAAGCCATCAAAAGCATATCCATCAGAAGAGAGTAAATTTATCTTTGGTGATTGATATAGGATTCAATATCTGGGAAAAACCTAAAGATTTCACCAAGCGACAGAATTGGTGAATTCAGTGAAGGTACAGAATACAAAAGTCACCCCACAAAAATAAGTAGCATTTTTATTTTATTTATTTATTTATTTTTTAGTTTTCCGAGACACAACATCTTTATTTTATTTTTATGTGGTGCTGAGGATCGAACCCAGCACCCCATGCATGCCAGGTGAGCGTGCCACCACTTGAGCCACATTCCCAGCCCTAAGTAGCATTTTTATACATCAAGAGTGAACCTGCTGAGAAAGAAATCATGAAATCTATGCCATTCGTAATAGCTACAAAAATATGTAAGAATAAACTTCACCAAGGAAGAAAATGACCTTATAATGAAAATTACAAATACTAAGATATTAAAAACACTAAAAGATGGAAACACTTTCCATGTTCTTAAATAGAAAAAAAAATCGTTAAAAGATCTATGCAACCCAAGCTGATTTACAGATCCAGTACAATTCCCATGAAAATACCAAGGGCATTCTTCAAGGAACTAGAAAAAAGAATCTTCAAGATGATGGTACAGGCAATGCTTTTCTGGATAGAAATCTAACAGCACAGGAAGCACAAGAAAAAAAAAAGATAGGATTACATCAGACTAAAAAGAAAGTAAACAAGAAAGCCCGAGAGAAACTCCAGTTTTCTGATTCTGCAAAGGAAACAGAATGAAGAGACAACCTACAGGATAGGAGAAAACACTGACCAAGTGTTAAACAGAGGTTTCACATCCTGAATAGAAGGAATTTTAAAAACCACCCTGAAGCAATCAAATCGACATATGATTGATGATTTGAACAGACACTTCTCCAAAAGAGAAATACAAATGATTAACAAATGTATTTTTAAATGCTTATTATCGTTAATCATCAGAGAAATGCAAATCTAAACTCTGATGAGATACTATCACACCCCAGTTAGAATGGCTATCATAAAAAAAAAAAAAACAGAAAAGAAAAGCCAAATGCTGGTCAAGATATAAAGGGGAAAAACTCACACTATTAATGGAAATGGAAATTGGACTAGCCATTAAGAAGAACAGTGGGGGAGGTCTTCCCCCCCCCAACAAAAAAAAAAGCAAAAACAGATCTACCATACGATCCAGATTGCCCAGAAGGAAATAAAATCATCCTAAGAGATAATTTCATACCTATATCTATTGCAGTAGTATTCACGATAATTAAGATATGAAATCAGGCTAGGAACCCATCAACAGGTGAATAGATCATGGAAATTTTGCATCTACACATGATGGTATATTACTGAGCCATAAAAAGGAATGAAATCTTGTCTTTTGTATCAAAATAGATGGATCTAAGCACATTAAGTAAAATAGATCAAGCAAAAAAAGCCAAGAATCGCAAGTTCTCTCTCCTATGTGGAAGGTTAAGAAAAAGTCCACCTGAATATAGAATAATGGTGAGTAGAGTTTGGGAAAGGAGACAGAGGAGAAGAGTGATTAGATTTGGCTAAAATGTGTCATATACATATAGGGAAATATCCCACGGACTCCAATTAACACATTAATAACAAGAACAGAAAACGTTCAAGTCATTTTCCCATCTCCAAAAGGAGAAGATGTCTTCACTGTATTCCCACGTGCTCTTGAGCCCCCCTAGCTGGATCTTTCCCCTCTGTATCCATCTCATTAAAGTCATAAAAGTAACAAGTTGCCAGGAAACACCACCTCGAGCAGATCCCCTCACTGGGATTTGGGAAGGTAGCCGGAGACCTGGGGACTTCACAGTATCATCAAAGATGCAAATGGGAAGGAAAAGGGGATCCAGGAGACATAGCAATACACGCTGCTGTAGAACTACCCGATTTCTACCTGGGCAATTACATTCTGATTAAACCACCTGCTGCGCACCATGACACGAGAAGCCGAGTGGTGTCGCCCGGGAGAGGCAGGCTCAGTTCCCATTTTCTTATATTGCAAAGATAACGGGGGTGGGAAGAAGAGAAATCAGCACTGAGAAAGTAGAAGCTGAGACTTCTAACGGTCAAGTTTCTCCCCAAGGGGAGCAAGGAGTAGACCATGGTGGTGACAATCAGGATTTGAACTTGACCTGCTTGTAGCCACCTGCCCCTCAAGGAATATGAAGAAAGGGATGGCGGAACAGCTCTCAAAACGTGATCCCGGGCCAACATCACATCCAGGAGCTTGGTTAGAGAGGCACATCCTTGGGTTGCACCCCGGATGTGCTGAATTGGGGATTCTGCTGTGTTTGACTAAGCCCGTTGGGTGATTCGGATGTGCACAGAAGCTTCAGAACCTAGGCTTGAGTCCTCCGACTGTGCTGACCATGAACAAAACCAGGGAGATTTTCCACCTCTCCAGACAGCACCCCAGACCACTGCCAATTAAATAAGAATCCCTGGGAGTGGGAAATAAGTATCAGTTATTTTTTTCAAACTGGACAGGAGATTGCAGGTCCAACCTAATTCAAAAGCCATTGACTTAGGGCATCACCTAATGTAACTGTCCCCTTGGGGAACTGCAGACCCATGGCTTTTGTTAGTGCTGGCAATTGTTCTAAAGTAGGTACTGAGCCTCTTGGAGGGCCCCCAGTTACAGGTCCCAGAGTTTCCAGTTAACTCTCATCCAGATGCATGAACTCACAGAAGGTAATTCCTGAGGATAACTCCAGATGGCCCATGGAGAATGGCGTATGTCCTCAATACGTCAATAGAGCACACCCACCACGGGGCTTTCAGAAGAGCATCCCACAGACACCAGCCACCACTGGGTGCCCTCGGACACCTCGGACACAAGCCCTCGGACCTGTGACCTGCACACTCCATAAGGGGCAGCAGCCCTACACCTGCCATGAGCCATTGAATGCCACACCAATCACACCTCTGCCTTAGACCACCAGCCCCCAACATGCTCTGAAGTATACACAGGGGAGCTCACACCGGATCTTACAGCACTGGATATAAGGAACTTATCTTCAAGAGGGCATGCAAGTCAGCAGCCCCAAACGGAATAAGTTGGCTGCTTTAAGTCACAGACCATTAAAGACCCTCTCCTCTGACCCACCAGAAAACTAACAGGTACCTGGGCACAGTTCAGAGGGGCCTCCTAGAATTGTGTAAGAGGTGAGCAGGTGTGATCACAACTTCCCCACCCAGGGAAACTTAGATGTAAAGGTGAGGAGGGGTGAGCATCTCCTAAAGGTCCCACATCAGAAAGACTCCCTAAGAAATTCACCCACTTCAAATAGCTTAGAAGAATGCCATGAGTAGCTCTGAGGTCAGTTTTAATCTTACAGAGAGTAATTTTCATATTGAACCAAGAGATGTTCCATTATTTGACAGTACAGTCCTCAACTCAATTGACTGCATTTCTTATCATGTTTTAAAGCATTAACTGGAGTCGTTCTTGGTTGTCCTACCTCAGGGTTATACCTGTTTCTCTAGTTCCTGTTCAGGTCTCAGATCCCCTCTCCCATTTGGCCTCTTTTTACCTTAGCTTGCATTAGTTTTTCTCTTTTCTTCTTCTTTTCGTTTGACCATTTTTCTCTTTGCCCCTTTTCGACTCCTATATAGATTAATTATGATTTTACTATCTTTAGTAATTAATTTCTCAACCTGGTCAAGACTATCTCTCCAACTTTTCACCCAGATTAGAGGAACTGCGGAGAACATTCTCAACGAGTTGTTTTCTCCTTAAGTTTATTACTATATGGCTTCGGTTGGAAGAATTGCGGTTAAAAGAGTTTAGTATTTTCTGTCAAAGTGGTGCTGGGTACTGGGCATAGCAGTGGGTACCCAATGGGCGGAAGTAGCAATACTTGAAATATGGCTCAGCCTGAGGAACTTCTGAGAAAGAAGCTCACTTAATAGTCCCTTCCATAAAAGTGGCAAAGATATTAGAGAAATGCAAATCAAAACTAAGATTTCATCTCACCCCAGTCAGAACGGCAGCTATTAAGAATACAAACAACAATAAGTGTTGGCGAGGATGTGGGGAAAAGGCACACTCACACATTGCTGGTGGGACTGCAAACTGGTGCGACCACTTTGGAAAACAGTATGGAGATTCCTTAGAAAATTTGGAATGGTTTGCATTTCTGTAATTGCTAGAGATATTGAACATTTTTTCATATATTTGTTGATTGATTGTACATCTTCTTCTGAGAAGTGTCTGTTCAGTTTCTTGGCCCGTTTATTGATTGGGTTATTTGTTTTTAAGGAGCTTAGCTTTTTGAGTTCTTTATATGTCCTAGAGATTAGTGCTCTATCTGACATGCGTGTAGTAAAGATTTGTTCCATAATTGTAGGCTCTCTATTCACCTCACTGATTGTTTCTTTTGCTAAGAAGCTTTTTAGTTTGAATCCATCACATTTATTGATTCTTGATATTAATTCTTATGTTATAGAAATCTTATTAAGGAAGTTGGGCCCTTATTCGACATGATGAAGATTACAGCCTACTTTTTCTTCTAATAGACGCTTGTCTCTGGTCTAATTCCTAGGTCCTTGATCGACTTTGAGTTGAGTTTTGTGCATGGTGAGAGATAGGGGTTGAATTGTTTTGTTGCATATGGATTTTCAGTTTTCCCAGCACTATTTTGACCGAGCTATCCCACTCCTCGGTCTATACCCAAAGGTCTTAAAAACAGCCTACTACAGGGACACAGCCACATCAATGTTGATAGCAGCACAATTCACAATAGCTAAACTGTGGAACCAACCTAGATGCCCTTCAGTAGAGGAATGGATAAAGAAACTGTGGGATCTATACACAATGGAATATTACTCAGCAATAAAAGAGAATAAAATCATGGCATTTGCAGGTAAATGGATGGAGTTGGAGAAGATCATGCTAAAAGTGAAGTAAGTCAATCACACACACACAAAAACCAGAGGCCAAATGTTTTCTCTGATAAGTGGATGCTAATTCACAATGGGGGGTGAGGGGACATGAGAAGAACGGAGGAGGAACTTTGGCAAAGGGGAGGAGGCAATGGGAAGGGAGCGGGGGAAAGATGGTGGAATGAGACAGGCATCATTACCCTAGGCACATGTATGATTGCATGAATGGTGTGACTCTGTATCATGTACAACCAGAGAAATGAAAAGCTGTGCTCCATCTGTGTACCATGAATCAAAAGGCATTCTACTGTCATGAATAACTAATTAGAACACATAGAAATAAATAAATAAAAGTAGCAAAGATAATCGTCCCAGCAGAAAGGTAAAACCATGAAAAAGCAAGGGAACGAGCCACCCCAAACAGCCCACAACCTTCAACGCTGGTCCCAGTGACACCACAGTGCAGGAGATGGCAGAGAGTGACTGTGGGAAGTACATCATGAAAATGTTCAGTGAACTGAAAGAAGATGTGAGGAAGGAACGGAGAGCAAATACAGGAAGTAAAATTGGACATTTCAATATAGAGATTCTGGAAAAGAACCCTGGAAATGAATGGCTCAATAAATTAAATTTTAAACTCAGTTAAAAGCATCCACAAAAGATTAGACCATGTGGAAGTCAAGGACAAGGTGAACGACCTCTATGAGGAAAACTATGCAACACTTATGGAAGAACTTAAAGATGGCTTTGGAAATGGAAAGACATCCCATGTTCTTGGACAGGCAGAGTCAAAATGTCTGTTACCACAAGTGATATACATACTCAATGAAGTCCCCATCAAAATACCCAGGACATTCTCCAGAGCGCTAGAAAAAACAGTCCTAAAATTCATATGGAAGAATAAAGGGACTCCGGATAGCTGAAGCAGTACCAAGTGACAAGATTGATGCTGGTGGCATTACAATACCTGATCTCAAGTTATGCTACAGTAGTAACAAAAACAGCAGGTACTGGCATCAAAATGACCAATGGAATAGAAGACACCAAGACAAATTTGCATACATACAGTCATCTGATACTGGACAAAGGTGCTAAAAAACATACTTTGGGAAAAAGACAGCCTTTTAAACAAATGGTTTTGGGAAAACTAGACAGACACTTGCACAAGAATGAAACGAGATTCCTACGTCTCACCCTGCACAGAAGTCCATATAAAGTGGGTCAAAGTCCTAGGAATTAGACCAGAAACCTCAACCGCTAGAAGGAAACACACAGCCGACCCCCCAACATATTGGCACAGGCGCTGACTTTCTTAACAAGACTCCTAAAGCGCAAGAAATAAAACTAAGAATCAATAAATGGGATGGAGTCCAATTGAAGAGGTTCTGCACAGCAGAACAATACAACAATATAACAAAAAAATCTGAGAGTGCAGAGAGAGCTTACAGATTGGAAGGAAATCTTTTCCAGTTACTCATCCCATGTGGATTAATATCCAGAAGGTTCAAGGCAATTTAGAAACAGGCATCAAAAAGCAATTAACCCAATCAATTTATGGGCAAAAGAACTAAACTGTCGTTTCTCAGATAAAGAAATACAAATGGCCAACAAATACATGAAAAAAAAATGTTCAACATCCCTAGCAATCAGGGAAATGCAAAATCAAAACTACACCAAGATTTCATCTCACACCAGTTAGAATAGTTGTCACCCAAAATACAAATGATCATCAGTGTGGTCAGGATGTGGGGGAAGTGGTACACTCCTGCAATGTTGGTGCGACCATTTTTCTCTTAGTACAACCACTTTGGAAAACAGTATGGAGATTCCCCGGAAGACTTGGAATGAAGGTCAAATTATAACCCAGTCATGTATGAATAGGTCAAAGTGAACTCCATTGCCACGTAGAACTGTATCACATTAATACAAACATTTAAAAATCAGGTGCTGAGGTTCAGAGGGAGATCAGGTCCCGTTCTGCAGTGCATTTACCATCTCGGGGCTGGTGTGGCTCATGGGGAAAAGAGCTTCCCCCTCCATTAGTGCCTAATATGCTCCTCTCGATGTTTCCTGCACAGCATTTACCATTATCAGTAATCAGGCTTTTTAAAATTTTTTCTTTTTATTCTAATTTGTTATATATGATAGTGGAATGCCTTACAATTCATATTACACATTTGGAGCACAATTTTTCATATCTCTGGTTGTATACAAGTATATTCACACCTTCCTGTCTTCATACATGTACTCTGGATAATGATGTCCATCACATTCCACCATCTTTTCTAACCCCATGCCCCCTCCTTTTCCCTCCCACCCCTCTGCCCTATCTAGACTTCGTCTATTCCTCCCCTGCTCCCCCTCCCTACACCACTATGAATCAACCTCCTTATATCAGAGAAAACATTTGGCATTAGGTTTCTTGAGACTGGCTAACTGCACTTAGCATTATCTTCCCCAACTCCATCCATTTACCTGCAAATGCCCTGACTTTATTCTCTTTCATTGCTGAGTAATATTCCATTGTGTATATAGGCCACATTTTTTTTAATCCATTCATCTGCTGAAGGGCATCTAGGTTGGCTCCACAGTTTAGCTATTGTGAATTGTGCTGCTATAAACATTGATGTGGCTGTGTCTCTGTAGTGTGCTGTTTTTAAGTCCTTTGGGTATAGAGCGAAGATGTTTAACACCCACTTTCCTGAGCAGAGCTATCACCATAAGGGGCCCCACCTGTCTTTCTTGTTCAGAGCTGTTTCAGCAGCACAAATTGAGTACCTGGGACACAATAAGAATCGAAATATTTGAGGATGAATGAATAAATTTTGCCATAATCACTGGAACAGGACAATTAAGGCACTGTGTTCCCATGACCTACCCCAAATCTCACAAGTGTTCACAGGGATGAGCCCCAGGATACAGCAGAGAACGTATCAAGCCCACCTTTAGCCAGTAGCATCATAAACTGAGAGTTAATTTTTTTCTTCCCCCACCCCTCTGAGGGTCAACATCTGTCACTTTCTCTGTATTTGAATATGCAATCCGATGAATCCTTTCTTTCTCGGAGTCTAACCCTTGATATCTAGGCAGCGCTCTCATTTTAAATATTTTAGAGCTTCCTTCTTATAAAATTTCGATTTGGTCAAGATCGTCTTTGAAAGGAGTTTCAAATGACCTTGCTCTGCTTTCTCTTACTGTCATTCGCAAAATTCGGTTTAGGTTTCTCTCTGCTGTGGTGGCACCATCCATCTCTCCTATAAGTGAATAGACCCTCCACCGGGTTACATGTCAGAAGCAGGTGGGAATTCTCTCATATTTATCACCTGCCACCTTCTTCCTTTAAAAACTCATTTTTCCATTAAATCGCTTGAACCCACAGAAGTCGCTGAGGAAATTCACGCATGCGCTGCGTCCCCTGGGATCCACTCATAGAGTCGAGTCGGCAACTGAGGAACTCAGCAGCCTTAAGCGTGACCACAGAAACATCTACAGTCAGGAACATGTAAAAATGCTACGGTAGACCTTATGATGCTTTGGGCCATGGTGTTTCCTGCTTTATAAGAACAAGAAGGTAGAACTCAAAATATTTCTTAAAGGATTCAATACATTTGACATTCTACTCCCTTCTCCCCACCACCCCCCAAAAATCCTCCAAAATTTAAAAACTGCTTAGTATCGCACAAGAAATATGCAGAAAATGAGCCCTATAGACTACGTACGGTTCCTTATAAAGCCACAAGGAATCATTGAAATGCTTACACAAAGAGATTTTGTTAATGCACCTGTCTGGAAGGGTACAATTAGAATGTCGTGTTACGAAAAGTAACACGCAGTAGCGATGTATCCCCTGCAGAGAAATCAACATAAACTCTATAACTATATGTTAAATCAATGTGTTAAACTCATAAATCCTTCAGTATTTAAAAATATCACTAAATGATTCGTGAGAACGTAATATTCATAATTAATACTGAACTGCAAAATTAGAGGAAACATATTGTCTAGGTGGAATATTTTGAACCAAGATCTTGTAGGAAAAAAAGTGTGATTTTTAAGAAATAGAATTGAGCAAGCACAAACCTCTACCGAGAATATTAGCTTAATTCCAAGTTCTAATTAATGTGAGATATAAAAGGAAACAAAGTAACAGGGTGGGGTGGGGTGGGGTGGGGGCTGTCAGTCACTGGTGATGATATTCCAATCTTTGAAAAAGCAAATCACCATCATCCAATTAGAAGCAACCCTTGTACTCTGTTCACATGAATATAAATCAGTCCAGTCATGCTAGAAAACTATGTGGAGATTCCTCAAAGAGCTAATAAGGATCACTATAGGAGCCTGAATTCCCACTTCTAAGTACACACCCAAGGGAAATAAGTATCTTTATGAGAATATCCACATCCCTCCAGGGATAAATAGATAAAGAAATTACAACACATGTATTATGGAATATCAGCACAGAATATTATTCAGTCTGGAAAAAGGAAAGGATAGGCTACCATTTGTGATACCCTGGATGAACTTGGAGGACATATTCTAAATGAAATAAGCCAGGAACAGAAAGGCATATACTGTCCCACCTCACTCATGCGTGGAATAGAACAACCAAAGTGATAGAAGCAAAGAGAATAGCTGGGCAGTGGGGGGGGGGGT
>NW_026000168.1:8979939-9003878 GCF_001458135.2 Marmota marmota marmota
GGGGGGGGGGGGGGGTAGCTGGGGAGAGAATGTGGAAATGTTGGTCAAAGCATACAACATTGTTCTAAAATCTATACATTCTGGGAATCTAATGTGTATCATCGTGACTATAGCTCATAATGCTTAACTGTTTACTTGAAACAATGTTTATAGCAGCTCAATTCACAATAGCTAAGCTAAGGAACCAACCTAGATGCTCTTCTACAGATGATTGGATTAAAAAGTTCGATACATATACACAATGAAATATTACTCAGCCATAAAGAAGGATGAAATTATGGAATTTTGCCAGTAGACGGATAGAACTCTAGACTATCATGCTAAGTGAAATAAGCCAATTCCCCCCCCCAAAAAAAACATATGCCAAATGCTGACACACAATTAGGGTGGGACGGACAAAGTTTCACTGGATTAGAAGAAGGGAAATGAAGGGAAGAGAGGATGGGAATCGGAAAGACAGTGGAATGAATCAGACCTCACTCTCCTGTGTCTATAAATGAATACACAACCAGTGAAACTCCTCATCACACACAACCGCAATAATGGGATCCTAATTAGAATAAGTTATACTCCATGTATGTATAATATTTATTTATAATATTCATGTATAATATTTATTCAAAATCCACTCTGTAGAGTATTTATTATTACATATCTGAAAATGGCAAATAAAAAATTTAATAATTGAAGTAATTTTTTAAAAATCCATCAAGAGAAGATTTCAAGTGTCTCATCAGAGACATGAAATTGTGTTAATTTGATTGGGGTCCTCATTACAAAATGTACACAGATGTCAGATCATGTTTTACCCCGTCCATGGAAATAAGGAAATGGCTCATTCCGAGCCAACAGGAATGACGTTCCCCAGTAACACACGTTAAGAACAGGAACCCTCAGAGGTTTGGTTCTGCCCTGAAGAGATTGCACAAGTCGGACAGTCCCCCAGAAAGTAGGCGGGGTCCTCGGGTGAGCATGCTCCCCAGAGGTGGGGAAAACCTGATTTCAATAAAGCGGGGACTTTGCTATTGGAGTCAGGGCTGGTTTATGCCGGCCTTAGATTTAATAAAGGCCAGAAGTCTGTAAAGCTTAACGTAGATGTCTCCAGTGGTCACAAAGACGCCAGGTCAAACAAAGAGGCCAATGATTAATGGCTGTCCAGGGGCCAAGATAGCCCAGTGCAACTTAGGCTTCTTAATCTATAGCACTTCGTTTTTCTATGAATTCTGGATACTCCTATTAGTGAAATGCAAACAGCCTAGCACTCCCAGCTACAAAGGCTGTCTTTGTGGGGGAAATTTGACTTCACAACACCTTGAACAGTTTTATTTGTCAGTTAAACAGTTTTAAAAAGCAGCAGCATTTTGGAAAATGACAAAATATATAAGAATAAATCTTGCTGGGTGTGGTCACACACGCCTGTAATCCCAGGGGCTTGGGAGGCTGAGGCAGAAGGATCACCAGTTCAAAGCCAGCCTCAGCAACTTAGTGAGGCCCTAAGCAACTGAGCAAGACTCTGTCTCTAAATAAAATATGAAAAGGGCTGGGGATGTGGCCCCGTGGTTAAGCATCCCTGGGTTCAATGCCTGGTACCAAAAAAAAAAAAAAAAAAAAGTTCAATCTCTCCCAATACTGGCCTTGGTTAGCCTAAAATATGTTCCATTCTTGATTTTAACAAAATATGCATATATTATCAGGAGTCACTGTTTCTTTTTAATTGATTGCTTGAAAAAAAAATATCTTGCACGGTGCATTCATTTATATTCCCAGCAATTTGGAAAGCTGAGGCAAGAGAGTCACAGGTTCAAGGTCAGCCTAGGCAATTTGGCAAGACCCTGTCTCAAAATCAATCTCTGTTGCTTTTTTATCAGTTCATTGTAGTTATACTGATATCGAGATTCATTCCGACATGATTATACAAGCCTGGACTATAATTTGCTCCATTTCAGTTGCCAGTACTTTCTTTTTCTCTTTACGAATAAAGGTGAAACGCTCCGTGGTGCATTCACAGATGTACGAAGGAAAGTTGGCTCAGACGTATTCCATTTCCCCTTCCTGACTCACCTTGACCATCCTCTTCCTCTGTGCCACTGGTCTGTCTTCTGTTTCAATGGGATCCCCCCACCCCAACATTTTTTTATTCTTACACAATATAAAATATCGAGGACTTATCAAGGGGTCTGCTTTACATTCAATTGTCAAGTTTTATTCACGGATGTCAAACAGATGCCCCATAAATCGAGGAAATGTTTGAATCTCCATCACCATCCGTTTTCAGGGAAGAGAACTTTAAAAGAAAAAAAAAAACAAGAATAGATGGTGTTGACTCTAAGATTCACTTGGGTAAAGGAGAAAGCCTTCAGTGAGCCACTAAGTCAGGTAAAAGATGAACAGGAGCCGGCTGGGTGAGGGGAGGAGAGCGATAGGGTAGGACCATTCTCTACCCAGACGTGCCTCTGGCAGGACCTGGGACCCACAGCAGGCAGTGGGGTTGTGCAGAGTGAATAAATGCAGATTCAAAGTGCCCACCACCAGCACAGCCACAGGTAAGCTCAGAAAGACGGTGACGAGACACCCTTATAGAAGAAAATGCACAGAAAATAGCGACATCATGTTCAGCCAGTATCATTTATATAAAAACATCAGCAAATAAGCATGATTGAAATCTAAAACTCAAATTGAGCTAACCATGTAGTATATGGCTAGCAACTTATTTTTGTTGTTCAACCCTTTGGAAATGTGACTCCAAGCCCCCTTGGAACCAGTGATTCAACTACAGGGATTTATCGGAAGAAAATATTTTTACACAAGCCATAATAAAAGAGATGATCGTTGCAATGGTATTGTATACTCAGGACAATGAGTGATTCAGTAACAAGTGTACGCAGCCATATAATTCGATATCATGAAATAATTAGAAATGATTCAGAAATTGAAGTGCTGTGCAGAATAATACACTACGTTAAATTAAAAGTACAAACCAAACATAACGACTGTGAGAGTAACTGGCGTAAATATCTATAAAGACCTTGACAGCTTGGTATAAGACCCCTGTGAGAACGAGAGGAGATCACAGATAGGAAAACGAAAAAATGACTGGGAAGGGGTGGGGGGAAGCGTCTGTCACGCCCAGTGGTGACCTTATCAACTGTAAGAATAGGTTCAAAAGACCACCTATCTGGCATGGAGAAAGTTGGGTACACGTGTCCGCCAGGCTTGCTTCCTGGGGCTGTGCACCCCACCCGCCAGGAGGGCTTTCTGAGAACAGAAGCACCCAAGTCCCAGAGGAGGGCTCAGGCTGCAGGTGCCAACAGCACCCAGCCTCCTAGCGATGCCCCACAATGGCCAGTGGCAATGCGCGAAGTCACAGGGGACAGCCTTCCCAGCAGGTCACAGGTGAGCAGGCCACGACCCAGAAGGGACACCGGAGACTGCCCTTCCTTGCAGACCTGGACCTTTGGTTCTTCTCCCACACACTGATCTCCTTGCAACTCAGAGGAAGCAGCAACCGCACCTTCGTCCCTGGAAACTCCTTGGACATGCGGAGTCTGGGGCCCAGCCCACTGAGGACTCAGACCTCTGGTGACCTTGACTGCATTTGCACCTGAGAGGGCTTCTCTGACCCCCACCCGCCTCGCCACTTGCTGCACCCCCTTTTCTGGGCACATTTTCTCCATCTCCAGGCCTTGACCGGATCCTGGCTTCTGCTTTGTGCTACTTTGTGACACTCCATGTCCTTGGGTTTTGGGGACACGCCATGGCTGTACCAGGTTTCAGTAAAACAGAGAAGGATTCTGTACCAGGTGTGATCTCCTTTGAGCCTCACTTCGCAGGTGAGGGGGTTGCTGTTATCATTCTCCGTGTGGATAAGAAAGTGAAGTTTTTGAAAGGTGCAGGGTCCCAAGCAAGCTCACGCGGCTAGTAAGCGTCAGAGCTGGGGTTTGAACTTCCGACGGTCAAGTTCACAGGTGTCACTATTGCTCCCCTTCCCACGATTCCTCCACTTTCCAGCCACAGCCCATGGCCCCTGCACTAGCCTCTCTGGCTGCTGTAACATTGCCACACGCTCTCCAGTTTAACAACCCACATCGATTACCTTCTGGGGTCACAAGTCCTGGGTGGCACCAGTTGGTTCCTCAGCTCGGAGTCTCACGAGGCCAAAATCAAGGTCTCAAGCAGAACCGTGCACCCCTTGGAGGAGAATCTGCTTCCAGGCTCCTTTTGGTGATTGACAGGATTCAGTTCCATGTGGTTACAGAAGCGAGGTCCCTGTTTTTTGGGGTTTTTTGATAGCTGTTGGTCAGGGTCACTCTCAGCTACCAGAGGGCTCCACATTCCTGGTTCGTGGCCCCCCTCATGGTAAAATCAGCAACAGTGGGCCAAAGCCAGGCACCCTGCAAATCCTACTGGTCCTTCCGCCACCTCTCCCCTGGTCCGGGTGCAAGTTCTCTGCTTTCAAGGTCTCCTGTGATTAGACGGAATCCATCTGCAATAGCTGCAGGGTTATGTGCTTAGGGAAGGCCCTTGCTCTTGACTTCATCTGCAAAGTCCCTTTTGTGGTATTACGTGACACATTCCCAGGTTCTGGGTTTCCCGTTTGGACGTCTTCCGGTGGCCTTTCTGCCTCCTATACATTAAAGCTCATACTCCTCAGTTACATCTCCGTCTTTCTCTCTTGTCATACGTCATTGACATTTTCCACTCTTTTGACAGTCATTTGACACCGTGTCTGTCTCTCTGACACTCTCCTGTCTCTTTCCTGTCATCATCCAGGGATATGTCTGTCTGTGGTCACTCTGGTGACCTTCTCCATGACGGCCAACTTTCTTAGTTACTCTTTGCTGCTCTGTTGCCAACAAGGAATCTGAAGTTAGAGAGAGAAAGTTCTCCTCAGACTCAAAAACTGAAATTTTTTTTTAATTGTAAACCTTCCGGCTTTCATTTGATCCTTTATATATGCAAACCAGATTAAAACCAAATTGAAGGAGCATGAACAATCGATGATAACAGAGGATATGCTTTTGCAGCATCTGCTAAAACATGTCAGTACACTGATTTTTTCTTTCTTTCTTTTTTAAATCCAGGGTAAAGAGTTTCAGAGCCTCAGACATCAGGCTTCCGTAGATGGAAATATGATTTTGGAATGAAACCTGTTAACGGTCCCGTGGAATGACATGAATTGATTTGGGCATCTTATTTGAATTCCCTCGCTGCTCTTAAAAACATATTAAAGAGGAGATCGGTACTAAATTGGGTTACATGGATGTGATTGTGGAGAGAGGGAGCGTGATTTACATGCTATATAAAACCCATTTGCTCCATTAGGAATGGGGGAGTGGGGCCATCTCGATCAAGTCCCAGGTGAACGCAGTTACAGAGGAGCTGCAAGATGCTGAGCTACATCATGGAGACTTCAGATGACATTCTGTTTTTCTCTGTGGGCTGTTACTCAGCTTTATCGATGGACCTACAGGAGATCTAAGTGGCCACTTAGTTCTTCTGGATCTAAGTGGACTGCTTCTGGACTGCAACAAATCTATAAGCCCTGGTCCCTCCTATTGTACAGGAGGAGATGCGAGATCTTTTAAAGGGAGGCCTGTGTAAATAACTTTGTAAAATAAAAGTCAAGCTTTCACAAATTTTTTTAAAATAATAATTGGACTTGTGTTTACTTTCCTGAATCTCACCATACAGTTCAAATAATTCATAAACTTTTAAATGCATAAAATTAAGGTTTTTTTTTTTTTTTTGTTAAAAATTCCCTGGCATGGAGACTCCTCTGATTGGGCAGTTTTGAGGTCCTGGTCAGGAATGAAATGTTTCACGGTCACCTCATCTGATTCGTCACCTCATCTGATTCTGAGGATGATCAGAGATGGACGATTAGTCACATCCCCCAAGTCTCCCCCCAAAATAGGCTCCTCTCCAAATAGACACAGCTGCAATTTACCTGCTTCTCACGGTTGTCCCTGCAAAAGGCTGCTGCAACCCTGTGAGAGGCTACCGACGCACACATAGTTTATATATATCACATTATCTTCTTAGCGAATGGTCATCCTCATCATCTCAAAAATGCAAATGGCTTATAGAAACGTGGCGTGGTGACAATGATTACAAATTCCCACTGACAGTGTAGTCATTGAAAAAATCACTGGGGCCAACTACCCCTTCAAGAATTTTAATTTGCAATCAAGCCAAGAGCTATTGTAGTGAATCAAGAAGCTCTTCGAGGGACCAAAGTTCAATACCAAGAGAGAAAGAACCCGAGGAGGGTGTCCTGAAGAATATCTGATAGCCTGACATGCAGAGCCATTCCATCAAACTTGCAGGTTGCCAAGTGGGGCTGCGTCTGACGAAATGCTTTCAGGGAGTCGTCCTCAAATAAGCAAATCGTGTCCTTCTAGTGACATATAATATTGAATAAAGGAAGCTCTCCTTTCACCCTAAAGGACCTACTTTCAACTCGACAGGTAACATGTATTGAGCACCTGCTGTATGTGAGCTCCATGCTAAGAGCTTGGGATGGGAGGTCATATAATTAATGGGTAAGACATCAAGGGGATGTTCTCAAAGGGATTCGCAATCTAACAGGGCTCTAGCTTTGAGTTCATAATCTCCAGATAGGAATAGAAGGAGGATGGACAAGCCATTCTCAAGGATTCAAACAGGAAACCAGAGGATAGAAAGCGTTTCTTTGGTGCCTCTCCATGCCTATCACTGGTGGACATTCTGTGCATTTATCTTGTTCAGATGTGTCACCACTTTTCCAATATACCCTGGAAGCTGTCTGTCTTGCTGGATCAGAGGGCTCGTCATCAGCTGCCTGGATGGAACATGGGTAAAAGACCCCTCCTTGTGGATTACAAAAAGATTAATTTGCAGATGGGCAGACTATGTTCCAACACCGTATTCCCCCCCCCCCACCATCAATCACTAAGCAACAGAGCTGTTGGCGTGAACTGGGTAGTGGGTCTATTTCCTTCCTCTCCCCAGGCAAGAATAAGTGTCTGTTTCTTGCTGTCTCTAGCCACTCATGATGGTGAAGAACAGAAGTCTGTTTGGCTGGACCCAAAATCCAATGACAGAGTTGATAATAGATAAAATTTACAGAACGCCTTACAGCTCTCATTTTATCTTCACCAGTGGGGTAGGTAGGTTTATTATCCCATCTTACGGATGATGAAACTCAAACTTAAAAATGAGCTCCCTTTCCCACCATCCTCCAACGAAAGGGTAGCAAGCCACGGGTCTAATCCAGGTTACGGATGGCACCATCTGCCTTCACCTCTCTGATCAATTTTCAGATGAAGTAGTGACAGAAAAAGATGATACCCAGGTTTCAAATGGGTTCAGCCCCAAAGGCTACTGAAAATGTAAACGAACTCCCTCCCTCCGTGGCCATGATTCCTACCATGAAATAAACAAAAAAGATCGCCTTCAGTTCCTTGATGCCTTCCTTGTTTCTAAGTGTACATTCTGTTTTATTATAAAAATACTGTCTTAACAAGGAAATGCCTAGTGTCTAAATGCACAATAACAGATTCAGAATTCAAAAGAAAGGACATGACCTGTTCTCAGGTGTGTTACTTTTCATTCATAAAAATCCAGGAGGCTCTCTGGGAGCCCGAACCCGCCCAGAAAGGTCTTCTTCAGTGTAGGACCTGACACGAAGTCCAGGGGGGGCAGAAACTTGTCTCACTTTAAAAGTCGGAGATCCAGAGCCAGCCCACTTCCAGATCTTTTATCCTAAGAGTTTTCAAACCACTGCTCCTTGCTCCAAGATGCACGGCCAGACTCAGAGCACAGTTTATGCCTGTACCGTATCGCTACTCTGCCTTTGATACAGGCTTTTTTGGTGAGAAAACAATTCTCCCAGTTCTCTCCACACAGTACAGAAGTGGGTGCATTGAACACAGAGCTGTGCAGTTTCTCCCATTGCTCGCGATACCTCCTGAATACACTATGCTATTCCTTATGATGGGTTGAGGTCTTGGGCAGTAAAGCCCCAGGTCTTGAATGCAAATATTACCCACCTGCTTCAGTCAGAAGCAAAGCATAGAACATGAAAACAGCCACACGGTATAATGTTTTGCTTCAATTTCCAAATTATTAAGAAAATAAACTTAGTAAATTCGCACCCACCTATCAGGATGCTGAGCAGTTAGTTAATAAAGATTTTGGGCTGGGTATGGTGGTGCACGCCTGAAATCCCAGTGGCTCTGGAGGCTGAGGCAGGAAGATCCTGAGTTCAAAGCCAGCCTCAGCAAAAGCGAGGAGCTAAGCAACTCAGTGAGACCCTGTCTCTAAATAAAATACAAAAATAGGGCTGGGGATGGGGCTCAGTGGTCGAGTGCCCCTGAGTTCAATCCTCAGTGCCCAAAGGGAAAAAAAAAGTTTTTGCTTTTTTCTTAAAATTTCAGAAACCAAAGGAAACTAATATTTTACATTCTACCTGCATTGCATAAATTAATGAGCTTCCTGTTCAGAATAAGCAATGAGGAGGACATTGTCCTAATTGGGAGGAGTCCAATGTGTCATAAAATTTTTTTCTGATTCCCTCTTTAATTTATTTTAATTTGTTTCCATTGCACGGTCTTTAAGATTAATTTTCTGAAACAGCAGTTTTATGTTATGATTTTCTCAACTTATCTTTCCATGTGACTATACAGTGAAAAATCAGTTTGATTACAAGCAGACACACAACCTGTCTATGGCAATTGCTTCTTTCGATTAGATATATTGCCCGGTAACTGATGCTTCACCCTTTGATTGATTACTCAGCATGAATAAAACCTATTTGCAAAAATACATTCTGTTGACTTTCCGGAATGTTAATGATGGTAACAATAAGAATTGAATGAGGGGCTGGGGATGTGGCTCAAGCGGTAGCGTGCTCGCCTGGCATGCGTGCGGCCCGGGTTCGATCCTCAGCACCACATACAAACAAAGATGTTGTGTCCGCCAAATACTAAAAAAAAATAAAAATATAAAAAAAAAAAAAAAAAAAAGAATTGAATGAATGAATGAATTCAAATCATATGCTTTACCAATTAATCCAAATGATAAAACATAAGCCTCTTTTTTTTTTTTTTGGTTATCTTTTAAAGAAAGCCAGAGTAATTGAATGACTCAATATACTATGTCGCAAGACTTTGCCTCCAAGGCAAGAGCAAACTGGGGTATCTTTACATTTAAAAGCACCTTTTCTGTTCCGCTTGGTGTGTGTGAGGTCAGCCCCTGCACAACAAGTGTCTACTCCATGTAAATCTGTGTTTGTGACAATGGAAATGCCAATCTGTCTTGGAGCATCTCCTTTCTTTGCAAGGAAGTGGAAATCGCTAAGAAGCAGAGCATAAACCTTCTTGTTTAAATGGTTATCTATTTATTTATTTAGAGAAAGAAATTTGTAATTAGTACAGTTAAGTCCCAAACTTGTATGACCCAAAATGCAGAGGATAAGGAATAAGTATGAAAAGTGAGATGATTCAGGAAAAGCATTAAGAAAATACTATTTGGGGGGCTGGGGATATAACTCAGTTCGTAGAGTGATTGCCTCGCATGCACAAGGTCTTGGGTTCCATCCCCAGCACCACAAAAGCATCAAGATAATACAAACATCCAGAAGGTGACAGAAGGATAATGGGATTGATAGACACTGGCCCGGTGGTTTGGAGCACAGGCTTCGGAATCAGGCTTGAAATTGGCATGAAAGCCTAGTTTGGTCACTTAACAGCTCTAAGATTCCACATTTGTTAAAAATTCCCCACTCGGGCCTGCTGGGAGAATTTTTAAAAATTCACCTAAAACTTTTAGGATTGTGCTGGGCCTCTAGTAAGCCCTCGATAACTGACTGCTTTAATTACTCATCATGATAAAATCTGGTTCCAAGAATAAGCAGCAAAACAGAACTACTCCCTTTGGATTGAGGGATGACAGCCACAGAGAAACTTTGCTAGGAAAATCATACACACTTGTTTCAATTGTGGGTTGTTTTTTGTTTTGTTTTGTTTTGTTTTTGGTACCAGGGATTGAACTCAGGGGCACTCAACCACTGAGCCACCTCTCCAGACCTATTTTGTATTTTATTGAGAGACAGGGTCTCACTGAGTTGCTTAGCTCCTCGCTTTTGCTGAGGCTGGCCTTGAACTCGAGATCCTCCTGCCTCAGCCTCCCCAGCCACTGGGATTACACCAATTGTGTTTTTTAAGTGAATTGATGAAAATGTATTGCCCTTAATGACACTTTTCTTAAACTAAAAATACATGTGTGGCTCTTGATATCTCTTAGCCTTAAGTTCCTTTAGGGTAGGAATTGTGTTTTATTAGTCTTAGCATCATCTAAAATATTGAAAATGGAGCTTTTCACTTAATTGTCTTTTCATAAAGCAACTTTGAGAACTATCAAATGGCTTCTCAAATTGCAAAGCTTCTTTTTTTTAATCTATCATGGCTTTGGGTGGTAGGAAATAGCCACATATCCACAGAACACAAAGCTTTAATTTTTTAAAATATGTTTTTAGTTGTAAATGGACCTTTCTTTTATTTATTTATTTTTATGTGATGCTGAGAGTCGAACCCAGTGCCTCACACATGCCAGGCACGTGCGCTACCACTGAGCTACAACCCCAGCCCCAACACAAAGCTTTTGACAAGATGCATTTAATATCCTCATAAAGAAAATCCCCATATTTGATAACGTGTGAATGGAAGTTCTCTACACAGTTCACTGTTATTCTATGCCCTGTGCTGAGTGTACCCACCCTGCCTCTGAAATCATGCGTACCACGTCCTGATCCACCAACGACAACATCTAATGCGGTTGTACCCCCTGTCTTCTCCTCAGACTCATGATTGTGGGCTTAGGCTTAAAGCATTACGAAAACATCCCAGATCTTTTCCTGTATCTCTACTGGACTCTTCGTAGGTGATCAATAAATACTTGCTTATTACTTGGCTTTCAAGGCAGTGAGGAATGAATTATTCAGAGAGCAATCCCCAATCCTCCCAACGAAGGTCATTTATTTATTTATTCTTTAATGTTTTTTAAAAATCGTTTTTTAGACAGAAAGGAATAGCGGTGGATTATCACTCTTGATTCTTCTGAAATTCACCAAAACCCAGAGGAATTCTGACTAATGGCTTAGCATTGTAGGACTTAAACAAATCTCATCCCAAACAATTTTTAAGTGAAACTTTAACTGTGAATACATATTATACTTACTGGCCCCTTAGGACGCTAAACTTGGATGATCACCTTAACATTTTTTTAGTATTTATTTTATTAACACATATTAATTGTATCAATCAATAGGATTCACTGTGATATTTTCATATATGCATACGGCATGCATGAAACATATCCATCCACCCTCACCTGCGCCATCCCAACCCCACACCCCTCCCAGTCCCTAGTAATCACTATTCTATTGGGGGATCAAATTTATTTTTATCCTCAGTTTTACATATGAGTGAGAATATGCCATACTTGTCTTTTGGTGTCTGGCTTATTTCATTTAGCACGATGTCTTTCTTCCTGCAAATTACAGGGTTTCATTCTTCTTTATGGCTGAATAGTACCCCAGTGTGTATATATACCATATTTTCTTTATCCAGACTAGTAATATCACCTGAGATGATTCCATTTCTTAGATATTGTGAATAATGTCACCATAAACATGGACATGTTTGTTTCTTTCTTGGGTTGATGATTTCATTTCTTCTGGATACGTACCCAGGAGTGGGATAGTTGGATCATATGATAGTTCTATTTTTTTTTTTTGAGGAACCCCCCATACTGTTTTCCATAGTGACTGTACTAGTTTACATTTTTAAAATCCTCATTAGTGCTTCTGTAATGTGGTTTATAATGAGAACATGGAGTACTTTCAAGAGAGGTCTTTCTGTCCACTGAAGTCTGCCATACCATGGCAGAAATTTAGAAGCAACCAAACTCCCATTCAATGAAGTGGGGGACCTGTTCCATAGGATATGTAAGACAGCCTGTATTTAAAATGAGGCTAATCTATGTGTATCCACTTAGTAAGGTATCCACAATACCATGCCAACCAAGAAGCAATGTGAGTGGTAGAAAGGTTTGGGATACAACCTCATCATGAGCATGTATTCTGTTCATGCATAGAAAATGCCAGAAGGACATGTACCAAAAGATGCTTAGTGTTTACCCCTGAGGGATGGAGTCTCTGGGAATAAGAAGAAATGCTTTTAGATTTTACTTCTCATAGTCCTACAGGAAATTCCTATTACCATGAGAACTTTTAACAAGCCTTTGCATTTCCACCACCTCTTGAAAACAAAACAAAAAATACGCGATGCATATTTTAATAAAAGTCATCCTACACCTCTGCCCCCAGGCCCCAAACCAAAGCCTATGCTTGTTGTGCAGCATCCGCAAGGGAGTGATCCCCCACCCCGACCAAGGCTGGAAGGGAAAGGGCCCCCCTGAACATGGACATGAGCAGGCAGGTTTTTGTAGATGTATAAAGGAAACGAGAAGCAGAGGAGTAGGTCCCAGAAGCCGTGGTAGCACACCAATACGTCTAAAGAACAGGCAGATTCCATACATGCTTCTGGTAGACACTCCTTGTCACCTGGTCAGGAAGTACCCAGCTGATTGATCTGAGAAGATGTGTAAAGCAAATCCCGGATACATTAATATAGTTCCTTAGGGCCAGGCACTAATGAGAAAAGACTGAAATGGTCTGATTCAGAAATGAGAAGAAGGTGTGTGGACTGAGATGGAGACAGGGATAAGTCACTTACACCAAAGGCGATTTCCATGCACCCTCAGCATGGAAGTGGGGAAAAAATCTGTGCTACCAACAGTTTGTGTGACTTGGTCCAGTGGAAAAGATTCGATGAGCACAGAAGAGAGAGTTTCCTGCCAAGTTGTCAGACGCACAGGGAGTTTAATAACACACATTTTTCAAACCATCAGATGACCCATCCCATTTCTACTGCTGCAAGAGACCCAAGGAGGAACCCTCAGATGCCATGGGACACGCGTTGGGGTCTCGGTCTCTTACGAAATCAGCACACAATGTGTTTGGTGAGACTCTCAACATAACACACCACCATGTGATTAATGGAACATGTCAGCTCCGCTATCAACACTTAGCATGTATTGTGCTCCACGGCATGGTCTTAGATCTCCAAATAACAGGTGTCTCAGCCACACCATGTCAAGACAGAAGTGTGAAAGGAGGGGGCTCTCACTGACTTTTCTTCAAATTCTAGAGCAACGTAGTTTTTGGACAGAGGGCCTTCTGACTGCCCGATTTGATGGCCGGACAAACTTATAAGAGCTGAAGTATAGGATTTCCCAGGGGGTGACATAATGAAATAAGCGCACTCATGAATATGAATGACAGGAGGTGGCCATCTGTTCTCCACCAACCTCCTTTCTTATAAGGACGCACAGCCCCAGCCCCACACCTACCCTACCCTCCAGGAAAAAGGGAAAAAATAAATGGTGTCTACATTCGGAGTTTTTTTTTTTAAGTCATAAATGTTTCATCTCAAGTGCGGAAATAAAAAATTTCAGTAGAAATATCTTTGTTGTCCAACTAAAAATAATTAATAAATCAAAGAGTGCTTGGGGAGGTATTCTGCACCCTGAAATTCTTTAGGTTTCCCTTCCACGTTTCAGGAATGAAGTTCTTTATCCTGTGCATAAAAGGAAAACCCCCGGGGATGTACTTTTTTGGGGTAAAAGCATAAAACTAGGCAAAACTTCAATAAGAGTAGAGTGGGTACCACCACCATCCCCCGGGCATTCTAACAGTGGCTGGATGTTCAAATTTGAGGAATACTGTTTCCTTGAAACTTTTGGAATTCATCCCTCACCACTAATTTTGAAAACAGACAATAAGGTCAGTCGTAGTGCTCAAAAGTGACTGCAAAGAAACTTTCAAGGGATCAGAAAATAGAGTCGACAAAGATAAAGCGACGGATTTCTTGGAAGAGTTGGTTGCGAGATGAGTAATATTTTTGGTCAACTGAATTGTATTTGCAATGCACGAAGAACATTTGTGCATTATTTATAGGATTCTCTTGGTAAAGCTTTTTTAAAGTGCACGCCTATGAAAAAAAAAATAATCACTCCTGATTCATTTACTTTGCAATCTCGACCTCCGGAATATCTTGCCTTCTTGTGAGTCTCTCCTTTGTTTCAGGAGGAAAATAATCTAAAATTAAACTCTTCGGACAATAAAACAGGACTTGGAATGTTAAAAAAAAAAAAAAAGAAAGAAACAGTAGCAGTCCCTGTACTTTATTCAATTTTCTCAAACTAGCCTGCTTGTAGATATGGTCCCTGATAAAGCTTTGGTTTGACCGGGAAAGAGAAAAATCACAGGACAACAATATTGTTCAATTATAAAAGGACATGAATTGAATTGGGAAGAGAAGATATGTTCTAGAAGGAGAAGACAGAGGCTTCAGTACCTCTTCAATTCTGCTGACAGCAGCGTGAGCTTGGGCAGTCCACGACACGTCCAACACTCCAGCCGTTCATCTGTTAAATCCCAATAATCGTGCTACCAGGATGACCTGATAAGGTGACGACAAATGTGAAACATTGTGAAGCCCATGTGAAGGGCTTTGTAAAATAAACCTGAGCCACACGTGTCACAGCGGATTAATTCACAATAAAAATGAAATGCATTTAGGTGCTCCTCAATTTCTTCTTACCACTGAGCTTTGTGATTTTTTCCCCCAAAAGAAGTCCCTTATACAGACTGAGACAATGTCCCTCATCTTTAAGGCTGCTGCAAGATACTGAAAATAATTTGAAATTATTAGAGCTGTATCCCACATAGGAGTCTTAAGAATGTTCTAGAACACTGACATCCTAAAGGCAAAACTAAACTTAATCTTGGCATGGTGGTGCAGACCTATAATCTCAGCGACTCAGGAGGCTGAGGCAGGAGGATCCCGAGTTCAAAGCCAGCCTCAGCAACTTAGCGAGTTGCTTAGCCCTAAGCAACTCCTTTAGGATCCTGTCTCTAAATAAAATACAAAAAAAAAAAAAAAAATGAGGATGGGGGTGGGTAGGGATATTGCTCAGTGCTTAAGTGCCCCTGGGTTCAATCCCCCAACACCAAAAAATTTTTAAAAAGTAAAAAATAAACCACTAAACCTCTAACTAGGGACTTCCCACTGGAATGACCCAAATATGGCTACTGCTCGACACTATCCATCAACTGTGTTGTCTGTCTGGCTTTTGCATCCACCTTGTGAGGCCTTCCCTTTGGCATGGCCAAGATGCAGTTGGATCCAGGAGTGGCCTGACTCGTGCATTGCTTGCTCTCTGCTCACATAAACTCTTTAACGTTTTAATGTGCTAAGTTTATCTTTGAATGACTGCTGGAGTGTAATGCATTGACTCCGTGTTGAAAAAGATGGTTAGCCCTAGAAGACAGGCTTGCTAGAACTTAATAGCCATGTTTGTTTGTGCCCACAGGAGGCATATGTTCTGTGAGTGCTCAGCTTAAGATGACCTCGGGGACCAGGAAGAAACGGATTACAGAGACCTCAGGGTTCCGGATGGTATCAGCCAGCCCACATGAAGCCTGTGGCCTGTAATTTTAAAAAATGACAATAAAAAAACTTCTTGATTTTATTTGTATTTCTTTGTCCCCACTTTCTTTGACTTACATTTAAAAAATGCTTCCCTGGTCCTGAGGACATCTTCTCTACCAAGTGGCTTTTGGTCAACAAATAGATGAAAAGACATTCAACATCTCTAGCAATTGGAGAAATGCAAATTAACATTACACTGAGATTTCATCTGACTCCAATCATAATGGCAATTACCAAGAGTAAAGGATAAATAATAAATAAATGTTGGAGAGGATGTGAGGGGGAAAAGTACATTCACACTTTGCTGGTGGGACTGCAAACTGGTGCAACCACTCTGGAAAGCAGTATGGAGATTCTTCAGAAAACTTGGAATGGAACCACCATTTGACCCAGCTATCCCACTCCTCGGTCTATACCCAAAGGACTTAAAATCAGTATACTATAGTGATGCAGCCACATTGATGTTTATAGCAGCTCAATTCACAATAGCTAACTGTGGAACCAAACTAGCTGCCCTTCAACAGATGAATGGATAAAGACATTGTGGCATATATGCACAATGGAATATTACTCAACCATAAAGAAGAATGACTTCATGGCATTTGCTGGTGAATGGATGGAACTCGAGGCTATCATGTCAAGTGAAATAAGCCAATACCAAAAAATCCAAAGGCAGAATGTTCTCTCTGATATGTGGATGCTGACACACAATAAGGGGGGCAGGGAGGGAAGAATAGAAGTTTATTGGATTAGACAAAGGGAAGGAGGAAGGATAGGAATAGAAAAGACAGTAGAATGAATTGGACATAACTTTCCTACTCTATTCGCATATGCTTATACAACCAGTGAAATTCTACTTCATGTACAACCACAAAAATGGAACCCTAATTAGAATAAGTTATATTCTATGTATGTATAAAATGTCAAAATATATTCTGCTGTCATGTATATCTAAAAACAACAAATAAAACATTTTTTAAAAAATCTCATTATTTTCTTTTGGCATTCAACCAGAATATGGGACTTGCCTGGTCACTATAATACTTTGAAGACAAAATAACGGTCTAGACAGAGCATGTCACAGCCAATTTTTATAAAAGGCATAGTGTCATTTTTTTTTTAATCTTAAAAAGCCAGTGAGAGAAATGTTACCTCCCTGGAATTTAGGTCAAGGAGGTCCGTAAATAAAGATCTTTACAACTGGAAATCACAACTGTATTTTCCAAATACTTTGAAGTTGTAACTTGCAACTTTTACTCACGGGAGATGATGAATTTGACAGAAATACCCAGTTTTGACAGTTGGGTGATTTGTTGTGAAAATCTTTCTAAATTATATGAAATCAGGCTCCAGACCTCACGATTTAGCATGTTGTCGTATACAAAGCAAATAAATTAATTTGACACAAGGTTTTATAACAAAGGGACAAATGGCCACTCCAGAAAGAACTGGTTTAGCCATGAAGGTCCTTGGATAAGAAAGCAACCAACCCCAGCATCTCTGTTCCATGCCCTGACTCCACCGCACCCCAGAATTAGAAGATGCAAAAGTGGAATCCAGATTCGTAGAAGGTTCACAAAGTGCATAAAGTCGGTGGCTTTTTTAGACCAGTTAGTTATTTATTTGTAATACTCTTTTTGGGTGGTTTTAAAACCTAAGTAAAGTAAAAGCTGGGTCAATACAAGATCCTTCACAAGGGAACATAGAACATAATTCAAATTTCAGCCTTGAAGTTCAGCTGGGTTCTGCCACAGATGGCTTCATTTTATATATTTTATTCTAAATCCATCAATAAAACAAAGTAGAAGGGGGATCCGAAATAAGTTCTTTCTTCTTTGGAGATAACTTTATTTTAACAGCTTTATTCGTGTATAATGTACATAGTATCTATTTGAAGTATGGAATGCAATGACTTTGGATAAGGTTAAAGAGGTTGCAAGTATCAGCACAATCCAGGGGTAGAACATTGCCGGATCCCCAAAAATCTTCCATGTGCATTTGCTATCAATCTCCACCCTCTGTCTCCGTAAGTACTAATCTACGCTGTATAGATCTGCATTTTTCTTTTCTGGACATCTCATGTTAATGGAATCAAACACTATGCAATCTTTCACATCTGAGTTCTTCCACTTGGCTTAATATTTTTGAAGTCCATACATTCTATACCATCTATCAGTATTTAATTCTTTTGTACAGTTGAGTAGTATTCTTTTTTTTTAAAGAGAGATAGAGATAGATAGATATATATATATAGAGAGAGAGAGAGAGAGAGAATTTTAATATTTATTTTTTAGTTTTCGGCGGACACAACATCTTTGTTTGTATGTGGTGCTGAGGATCGAACCTGGGCCGCACGCATGACAGGCGAGCGCGCTACCACTTGAGCCACATCCCCAGCCCCAGTTGAGTAGTATTCTATTGTACGTACACAGCATGTTTTCTTTATCACCTATTGATAGACACTTGGCTTGTTCACATTCTTGACTACCATGAATAATGCTGCTAAGAACGTTTGTGTACAGGTTGTGGTTTGGAGATAGGTTTTCTCTTCCATAAGATAGTTACTTGGTGCATGTCATAGTCTGCTTTGTGCTGCTATAAGAGAATACCACGGGTCGGGTGATTTGTAATGAACAAAAATATATTGGCTCACAGCCCTGGAGGATGGAAAGTCCAAGGGGCCGACAGCTGGTGAGAGTCTGCTTGCTGCACCATCCCATGATAGAAGGGCAAAGAGAGGGAGAGAATGGGATTGGATTCATCCTTTTATAAGAAATACACTCACATGATAATGGTGTTAATCCACTCTCAAAGTGGATTAGCTCACTTCTTAGTATTATTACTTTGGCAATTAAATTTCCACATGAGCTAGGGAGGGAACAAGTATTCCAGGCATAACAGTGAGGTTTAAGTGCATGTTTAGCTTTTCAAGAACTGTCAAAATGCTTTCTGTAGCATTTTATGTTCCAAAGATGCAAAAGGATCCAGTATCCCCACATTCTTACCAGTATGTGTTACTATCTCTTCAATTAAAGTCCTCTAGCGGGTGTGGGTAGAATCTCATTGTGACCTTAATTTGCTTCTCCCTAATGACAGTGATGTTAAACATCTTTTCATGTGCTTATTTTTTTTTGTATTTCGTGTGTAATCAAAAGTGTATTCAAATATTTTTAATAAGGTCATTTGTCTTATTGAATTCTAAGAACTCTTTTTATATTCAAGTCCTTTATCAGAAACCTCCTTTGCAAATATTTGTTCCCAGGCTAAAGCATATTATTTATTATTTAATTGTGTACTTTGAAGCATATAAATTTTTCCTTTCAATTGAGTTTGATTTATCCATTTTTTAGGAGTCAAGCTGTTGATGTTGTATAAGAAGTCCTTGCCTATCCCAAAAGCATGAAGATTTTCTTTTAAATGTTTGAGGTTTTCTTCCTATCTTTAGTCCTGATGCACCTTGACTTAATTTTTATGCATAATATAAAGTCAGGGTCTAATTTTTTTTTTGCATATACCTACTGCATAATCCCAGAACAAATTTTTGAGAAGACTTTCATTTTCTCAATTAAATCTCCTTTACTCCATTGTTGAAATAGCATTTATTTTTAATGAGGAAATACATAAAAGTGAAGAGGAGCTTGGGTTGTAGATTCATACATCCTGGAAAGCATGCTTCATTCTGCCGTTTAGTAGCTGTGTGTCCTGGGCTAGTGACTAGCCCAGGTTGGTGGAGCCCAAAGTGAGCAGCTGGCTTAAGCAGCTGAAGGAGGCCTGATTTTTCCTATCATACTGTAGGTTGGATAGCCCTTATCCAAATGCCTGGGACCCAAGGGTTTGTTTAGGATTTCAGATTATTTTTTTTTAATTTTGGAATATTTGCATATACACAGCAAGATACCTGGGTGATGGGACCCAAGTCTACGCAGGAGATTTAGTTAAGTCTTATGCCTACCTTGTATTCAAGGCAAATGTGTACAATATTTGTAACGTGCCTGCATTTTGAAAACTACCCATTACATGAGGTTACGTGTGGGATTTCTTTTTCCACTTGTAGCCTCATGATGGCGCTCAAAAAATTTCATATGTGGGGGCAGTCTGGATTCTAGATACTTTTGGAGAAAGGGTGGCCGATCAGATGGATTGATTGTCTACTGTGGGCACAATATTTCAAGCGCATGCTCTCTAAACACTATAAAAAAATTTTACAAATCGGACATAAGTTTCCTGTCTCACATATGAACACACAATCTCATATATGAAACTCCACACCATGTACCACCACAGGAAGGGGATCCTAATCAGAATGAGTTGTACTCCATGTATGTAGGACATGTTAAAACTCATGCTACTGTCATGTGTACCTAAAAAGAACAAAAGAAAAAGAAATGTAAAAAAAAAAAAAAAGTCTTTCCATCTCCATTTAATAGATAAGTGAGTTTCGAATGAAGTGAGTTCAAATTAGCTGCCTGCGGGTGGCCAGTGGTCAAGAGGTAGAATTGGGCTCAAAGGCCAATACAGCGGGCTCATTTGAGCGTGTCACTGTGGAACAAGGGTCCCTGAATTAGCAGGACACCTTCAGGGTCAGGGTCAAGGATGGAGCCTCATTTGGACCCAGCCCACTTCCTCCTGGGCTTTCTCAAAACAGGGCGAGCGAGACATTTTCTTCTCCTGTTTTGCAAAGCTTAGAGCCAGGTCTTTATATTTTAAGGCAATATTTTTCTTTGGGGAAATTAGCATTTAGCAGCAAACAAAGTTTCTGGTAATTGTTTTTAATCAAAAGGGTCAAGTAATTGAGTGCAGGTTCCTGCAAGGGCTCCATAGATTAATGGTTAGTAAAAGGATCATTTAAAGCGGTTAGGAATTCACGTCATAGCAAACACCTTTAGGTGGAAAAATACCCCAAACATTCCCCCCCCCTTCCTTCCCACTCATCTGGCTTCCCCTTACCCCAGTGGAATATTAATGTTGCCTCTCAGGGCTTCTAGAATATGAAGGAAAAGTCCCGAGTAATTGTCTTTTCTACATAGAACACAGGTAAAGGCACATAGGGAAAGGTGAGTTAGGAGCCAAAAATTCTTATTATCATTGTTTTATTTTGGTTTGGTTTTAATTTCACCTTGGACAGCATTTCCTAAGCAAACATCCCAGGAACTGTTGATAAGCTCCTTAAGAGAGAGCTTCTGACCCCGGCAATGATCTTCTTGAGGAATTCCTAACTCACCTCAACCTCATAAAGGTTTGGGGAAGAAAGTGAGGGTTAATTTTTTAGCACAATGTTCTCCAAACCTAATTGTCTTCAATTGATCTTTTATTTATGATTTTTTTAAAAATTTTTTATAGTTGTCGATGGACACAATACTTTTATTTTATTTATTTATTTTTATGTGGTGCTGAGGATGGAACCCAGGGCCTCACACGTGCTGGGCGAGTGCTCTACCACTGAGCTACAGCCCCATCCCTGTAATTTTTTTTATATTTGTATAATATGGGATATTATATTATATTATAGCTGGTCTATTCTACTCCACGTAGGGCAGGAGCCAGCCAACTGTGGGAGCTGGCCTGCGACCTGTTTTTGTAAGGTCCAGGAGCAAAAAAAATGGATCTTACACTGCTAAACAGTTGTGAAAAAAAATGCAAAGATAAAAGAACAAACAATGATTACGAGACAGAGACCTATGTGGCTCAAAGACCTAAAATATTTACCGTTTGCCTACCCCTGCCCAGCACATGAAAAATTTTAAAATTGAATCCATATATTCTGAGCCCATAAAATATAATTTTAAAGGAAAAAGGGAATAGAGAGAAGGAAGGGATGAACCTGGTTTCTACAGGTTCCACAGGCTGTAGCAGAAGAACCCACCCTCAGGACGGTGCAGGATCATTTCCTACCATCTTCTCCATCAGCCCACCAAGGTCCTCTCATCCAGGGTGTGTGTGTCTAGAGTCTCACCTTTCCTTAGAGAGGTGTCTGAGTCTCCTCATCACCTGGGTCCCTTGTCCCTAAGTATGTCCCACTTGGTCTACACCCGTCTCAAAGTAAGGCGCCCCTATACCCGATACTGTTCTACTCACCTGCGACAGGAGTCAAGGTCAAGGGGCCTTCCTCTTGGGACCTCCCGGGGCCCAGGACACAGACCCACAACTACATGCCAAACTGTACGTGTGGCTGTGTTTGTGAAGCCAGCCCAAGGTTCTAAGCCATAGGAAAGTCGCATACACAGAAGCGCAGACTGTCAGTCTCTCCCCAGAGAAAAGAATGTGATGGAAGATGAGGCCGACTGAGGCCTGCGTTCCCCGGGCCCCCGGGAGCTGGAGGTGAGGAACAGCTGCTTCGTCTAGACCAGGCACAAGCTCCCTGTTTGCCACAGTCCTCGCCACTCCTTAGTGTTGACACCAGAGCTGTTCCCACTCCTTAGGACTCCCTTCCTGGTCCCTGGGGCATTTGGAGTCTGTCGCCTATATTAACCCTGACCCCTAACAGCCTATTTCTAGAAATATTCGCATACATTCATATTCACAGATTTTTAAACCATGCACCAGCAGAGAATAGGGCTTAAGGGAGCCATGAGTTGGCATAAAGAAATATTTCAGAGGAAGATTCTGACCCCGGTTGCCCTGGTGGCTTAGACTGGCTTCCGTAACAGGGTGCTCCACACAACTAGGGATGGGTGGGTGGGAAGTGCTTGGAACCCGGAAGCAAAAGAAGGTAAAGCCTGAAGATGAAGCCACGTGGAAACAGAAAGAGACAAGAGAGAGGACACCTGGGTTCCATAGCTCCCTCTTCCATTTAACCTACTGTATGTTATTGCGCTTCTTGCCTACCATCTCTGGGCTTTAGCCAACTTTTCTCCAGACGGCAGTGAGGTAGCACCTTGCCTTGCCTTCTTGGTTTGTCGAGTTATGGATTTGGAAACACTTTTCTATCTATACAACACATAACTAAGGTATCATTAATCCCCTCCTTTCTAATTTGGCCTAAGCCTGACCTGGTAGGAAAAACAGTCCAAACCAAAACCAAAATCACCAACACAACAAAAAAGTTGTTAAGAATCCCTGCAAACAGAATTACTCCAGGACCAAAGCACATCCATCTTTTCTACTGCAAACTGTGTTGTGAAAAGGTCCAGATGGCCCCAGTGTGAACCGGGAATGATGGATAACCACGATCCATGTTTACCAAGACTTTCAGACCAATGGGGCTTTCTGGCACAAGACATCAGCCCTTTGGACGTGGGGTGTCAGAGGTGAGGTGTGGAGCAGCTGGAGTCTATCAGGCCTCCCCTGAGCTCGGCAGGGACAGCTGGAACATTCTAGAACATTCTGGAACATTCCTCCCTTTCGCCTCAGTTTTCGTTGTTTCTGCTCCTAGCTGCCCCCCCTTCCCACCTGACTCCATGACACAGCGATTCCCTCCCTGCCCTCCTGACCCTCCAAGGAGTTCTGGGTTGTTCAGAACAAGTCCTGCGTGTCACACTTCTTGGGCTCCAGCGCCAAGGACAGACACATCTGCAGGGACACCCCTTGCCACGTTCCCGAGACGTGCCGTGAAGCATCGCTACAAAAGAAGCAGCTTCCGAAGATCAGAGCCACGGAAGCTGTTCCTCCTGCTCATCATTTTGAGCTCCATCTCCATCCCAAAGCCATGGATTTCAGTGTGGGTGGCTCTTCTTTTTTCTGGCTGCAATTTCTTTGGATCATTTTCCAAGGTCTGAGGCATGGTTCACGTTAGGATAACTAATGATGGTTAAGTTCGGTTCTTTTCCTGCATATTTGATCTCAGAACTCAGATTTTAAGAGGAGATTGCATGGATGTTGAGAATTTGTCCTCGTAGTAGTTATGCAATCTATATGGAAGGGACCTTTGCAAAAGAGAAGAAGTCCAGGGGGGGCCAATATGGACTTTGGTCCAGGGGAATAATCCACAGCCAGCAGAACTAATAAAAGGTGAATGTTTTGCTTCAAAAGGCTTTATTCAAGCGGAGGGGACATACGTTTGCCCTGGAAGACAGTAAAGCAGACTGGAACATTCAATAAAGAGATAGACTAAAATCTCCATGACCTTTGATGCCCGTGTTTCCTGTTTGAGTCAGAATAATAGTATTGGTCCGGGAGCTTCTACGGAGCAGGGCCAAGTCAGGCACCTCCAGCAAGCTGAGACTGCAGTGCGATTCACAGGGTGATGCAGGTATTCTCTGCCCCAAATTAATGTTCCCACTGCTCTAGCAGAGTAAAATGGAAAATGGCATTCAAGAAAAGGCAGTTTGGCTTATGTATCTTAACACAAGTATAGAGATCGTTACTCTGAATAGAATTTATATATATATATATATATATATATAT
>NW_026000168.1:9004047-9014058 GCF_001458135.2 Marmota marmota marmota
GTTTTAGTTGTAGTTGGACACAACGCCTTTATTTTTATTTTTATGTGGTGCTGAGGATCAAACCCAGAACCCTGCATGTGCTAGGTGAGCGCTCTACTGCTGAGCCACAACCCCGGCCCCTGAGCAGAATTTTTGAGTCTATGCTCAGTCACAGCAAGGGAAAAACTGGCTGACTTTCTCTAGACATAAATAAAATTAATAAAGGGCAAAGATGGTATGGATAAGGAAATGATAGAAGTTTAACCGAGAAACTATTATGTGCTGCATGTGGTGGCGCACATCTATAATCCCAGCAACTCGGGAGGCTGAGGCGGGAGGATCACAAGTTGGAAGGCAGCCTCAGCAATTTAGTGAGACCCTGTCTTAAAATAAAAAGGGCTAAGGTAAAATCCCCCTGGGTTTAATACCCAGTACCAGGAGGTTAAAAAAAAAAAAGAGTGGTGGGGGGGACACTATATACTAAGTCTTACATGAGTTATCTAATTTAATTTTCACTCTTGTACCCCTTGCACTATTTTTAAAATGAACAAACTAAATTTCAGATAAGCTAAGTTGCTTAGCAGTTCTGGGGCAGATATTATTTAATAATCAGTTTAATATTATAGCCATTGGTGCATCCGATTTCTATACCACAGCAGATCACCAACCCTCTAAGTGACATTAACAGAGAAAATAAATGTGTCAGGCAGCTAATTGCTGCCTAATAAACCATTGCTCCTAACGGCCATCAATTATCGTGTCTCATACCCTCATTATGGTCTCTGTGATTCTTGCCATGAAGCAATGGTTTTATGGATAAGCGAGGAGAGGCCCATTATCAGATGGTGGTAGAGGATGAGGATGAGAACTGGAAATGGGATGGTAGATTAGGGAAATTCCAGACAACGTGGAACAAGCCATGGAACCTCTGGACATCGAGGCCACACTTTCCTAGGTGTGCAGAAGCCACATGGTTGAACCCGGCGCTTCCATTTGGGGATTTGGCTTTTGACCTCCATCCCTACTTCTAGAGATTGCTAAAAAGTCGAAAGTCTGAAGAGGAAATGATACAACTCTGCAGAGGTTTGGGGGAGCACGTCTTACGTAACCAAAGGGACCAGCGCAGGCCCACGCAAGCTGTAAGGAGGGCTTAAACTGGAGGCATTGGGAAACTAAAGGAACAGAGGTGAGGTCTTGTAGGGAAGAGTGTCAGTCTGCGACCTGGTGGCAGATTCAGCAACAGGGCTGGGAGGAAATCAGATCCAAGACAGTCTGCAAATAGCCTGACGTCCCTCTGAGCTCCAAGTTCAGGAGAACAGGACCCTGGCTGCTTGGGTCAGCATCTGCCACGGCACCTGGCCCAGTTGCATGAAGACTGATTTCTACCATCTGAGTGTGGATGACAGGGAGATGTTTGGCCATGCAGAATGAAAAGTCATAGCAATTAATTTGACAGGGGGTGAGGAAGAGTGAGAATCACGAGACGTGGGACGAGTTTTAGGTGTACTGAGAAACAAAAGGCAGACAATAGCTTGTTTCTGTTCAAAGAAGAACGAATGTAATACCCACAGGGGCTCTCTTCCCTCCAATATTCAATGTGCTGCTGCTCATCACCTTCCTGGACACCTGAAGTGGAGGAGAAACCATCTCAACCTTTGGTGTTCATTCTGGACCATCACTGCTCCCTCAGTGCAAAGTTCTACCCAAGATTCATCCAACCAATATTTATGGAATGAGGCCCAGAGGAAGGGTCTCAGGATGGGTCAGAAGACAAGAGCCCAAGGTGGCGATCAGCCAGGTCCACCAGGACTAGACAGGATCATCAGAAAACTTAACAAATGCAGGACCTGGGCTCCGGCCAACGTGGGTGGATTTCCCATAGAACTGGGTGTTGGAGGATTCCTGCTGTTCCAGGCCCTACTCTTTTCTTGCTGGATTGTGGGGAGATCCAAGCAGACTGGGAGAAGGGCCAGGGAGAGGGCACAATGAGCAGTTTGGAGGCAGACACTGTTTACTAACTGATTCAATATCGCAGTCATGAGTACATCAGATTCATACATAACTGTTGGTTATCAACCCTGTGAGTGATATTAACAGAGCAAAGAAATGTATCAGGTAGCTACTTGCTGCCTAACAAACAAGTCTAAACCACTGTGGTTTTAAATAATGGCCATTGATCATTAGGCCTCACAGGTGACGAATGGATCAACTCATTTTGGCTAGGTCCAGTCAAGTGCCTTGAGGTAATTGGGATCTCCATTCTTGGTGGAAGGCATCTTAGCTGAATGCTTTGGGGTACATGTCTTTCTTTTTTCCTCAGGGACCAATGGGATAGTCCAGGTATGACTTCCTCACAGGGGTAGCAGAGGTATAAGAGGGAGCCCCGTCAGGGACCATGCTTCTCCAAGCCTCGGATGGCATCGTCTCTGCTAAGTCTCATGGGTCAATTCAAGTCATGTGGCCAAACTCAGAATCAAGGGCTTGGAAAATAGCTTCCATCTTGTGACTGGAGGGGCCACAGGGTCTCAGGGAGAAGCTCTTGGACACAGGAAGGGGTCAGCAATACCATCTACCATAGATCTTTTTTTTTTTTTTTTCATCTGTTTGTTATCTATTTCTACTTCTGGAAAAAGCAACTTAACTTATTTTATTTATTTATTATTTATTTACTTATTTCACACAAATTCTCCTCCTCTACCTTTGGTCACTGTTGACTCAACCTCCCAAAGCCCAAGTGTGTGGCCTATGTCTCAGATCTACATGGTCACACCATTCTTCCCACGATGGCCATGGTCATGTGTTCAGAGACGGATAGGGGACCCAAGACAATCTGGTATGATTAAATTCTGGTGATTCCGTTGGCGTTCATGCACCAATATTTTCCCCTTTCCCCCAACCTAAATCAGTTTGAGTTTTGGAGAACAAAAAAAAAAAAAACTTTTAAGGAAATAAATAAATAAGTAAGTAAATGAATATTAAGAAAATAAATAAAGAATATAAAATAAGAAAAAACTGTTGAGAAAATAATTTTCCCCTCCCCTCCCCCCTCCCTCCCCCTCCCTCTCATTCCTTCTAAGGAAACTTTTCAATTCTTTCCCCCGGAAAAAAATAATTTACATGAACAGGTCCAGCCGTACCCAAATACACTTCGAAAAATGAGTTGCTGGACACCCCTTCCATTTCTCCATGGCAAGTTTTAGCCGAGAAATGAGATCCCTTCCGTCAACACCCTCGTTAATTTTCCAGTTGGTCTAACAACGTGTTTAAGAAACTCGCCTCCTGAAAGATTGGTCGGGCCCCACTGCATTAGGGAGGCAATGGGACACAATTGCTTTGCAGTTAATCTATTCATTATGGAGATTTTTCATTTTTCATTTTTTTTTTTTTTACTGAGAACTAACTGAAGCCTAAGGGATAACACAGCTTTCCTAAGCAATCGCTTTCACGTTCTGAGGAAGAACGTTCCAGGCGTAGATTTCTACACAGTCTTTATCAGAGCTGTCCAGTTAAAGGCAGCTGGGATTTTTATACCTTCAGCTGCTTTTTCTAAAGGATGCCCATGGTCGAAAGCAGAGTTCATACCCCAGTCAAGGTGACCCACACTTGGGATCTCGTTCACATTTAGACATCTTTCCAGGTATTCTGTAACTCTCTGGAATATCCTCTAGGGATGAACACTGAAAACATTGAAACAAATCCCGTTCTTCCATACATCACCCCGACTCTTCCATTCCGATGGGAAATACCGACTGTTCCAACCACTTGTGCTGATGCTAATCTTGGAGCCAAATATCAAGGGGGAGTAACTGCAAAACTTCGTGAAGGCTCACGGAACAATCCATGGTAACAATCCCCACAGCAACGTTAGTATCCCAAGTCAAGGACAGAAAAAGAAATGACCACAAATATCTTCCCGGGACAGACAATGGCCCATTGTGAGACAGTGTGTGTGTGTGTTATCCAAAGTCAAATCTAAAATTGAACAATTGCTGAGCAAACTTCTTGGATGTAGAAGGCCAAGCTGGTAAAGAGCATCCACAAATGGAGCTTTCTGTGCCTAAATGTCCGGAGAGTGACCTGCACCTGCACCGCCTCCCCACTCTGCCCCCTCTTGACACTGTCACTGAACGCATTCTCCAGCACCCAGCTTTGGGTCTGGGCAGCCCTCTTTTATGTTTGCAACGATGTTGCCAATTTTAGAAGCTGTCCTATGGGGCGAGAGGGACTGTTGGGGGATAAAGTTGGATTGGCTTTCCTTGCAATCATGTTCAGAAGGTATTGACGCTGCAAGACGCCACCCACGAAGCCCCTGCCCCATTTTTCTGACGTTCCCACTCAGATCCAAGAGGAAGAAAGGTGAGAGGAATCTCACTTCTCTTTTTTTTTTCCCTTGATTTCCCAGCACTGAGGTGTGGTCTGGGCCAGGGGCTCGAGTCCACGGTGGAGACCAAACACTGACCTTTCAATCACCCTCTATTCACCCTCACCCAATGCAAAACTGAGAGTACAGATGGGGGCTGGAAGGAAAAGGAGATTCTAGGCGAGTGTGTTGCCAAGAAACCTGAACTGTGGAGTCACCATCCTCCTGCCTCAGCCTCCTAAGCTGTACACGGGCAGGTGGCAACACCCTCTCAATTCTAGCTTTTATTAGTGCAAAGTACCCAGGATTTTTCCACTACTTGGCCTGCTATGGCCATATGGGATGATAGAGCATTGAAATAGAGCTGTCAATCAACTTGTGATTCGATGGTACCCAGGCCTCCTCTCCACTTGCTCGATGTTAGGATCACAGGTTGCATTGTGTAACAGAAACCCATAAAATTTGTGGAAAAATAACTTCTTTTTTTTTTTTAAACTGGTGTGTGCCGCCATGCCTGAAAATCAAAGATGTCCATGTGTTGGATGAACTGAACAGGAGTCATTCTAATTCACTGCAAGACCCCAAAAGAAAGAATGTGTACCCAACTTGAGCAGCATCAGGAAGATGAGGCAAAGGGACACCATGGGTAGGTTTGGGGTAGCATGAGGAAAGTGACCAATTACTGGGAAGCGAGGGATGACCAGGCCAGAGTTGAAGTCCCATGGGAGCTGGGTTTCAGGGCTACTGGATTCTTGTCTGTTTTTTTTTTTTTTTTTTGGGGGGGGGGTTCCAAGGATTGAACTCAGGGGCACTTGACCACTGAGCCACATCCCCAGCCCTATTTTGTATTTTATTTAGAGACAGGGTCTCACTGAGTTGCTTAGTGCCTCACCATTGCTGAGGCTGGCTTTGAACTCACCATCCTCTTGCCTCAGCCTCCTGAGCTGCTGGGATTACAGGTGTGCACCATGGTGCCTGGCTTGTTTGCATTTTAATAGGAGAGCTCAGAATTTTCCAGGTCCATTTGAAGAGTGACCCCACCCCCGAGTTTGAAGGGACCATATTTCCATTTGGATAAAATCAGCCATGGGGGCCTGAATGCTTTCCAGATCCATGTTAGGAGAGCAGATTTCACGTTGAGCCACACGATTCAAAGCTAAAAGCAATTAAATAAGCAACCACTGACTTGTAAGATGAATGTATTCAGCTTCCCAACATGGGAAGGCAAAGGTAGCAGCACTCTTTTAAATCATCAGTTTTTAAGAATCAAGAACAGCTGGGGGTATAGCTGGGTGGAAGAGGGCTTGCCTACCATGCACAAGGCCCTGGATTCCACCCCCAGCAAAATAAAATATTTTTCTACAACATTTATGGAGTTTCGTTTCTCTTATCAAATGCAACATGTGTTCATTTTTTTTAATTTGGAGAAAAGAAAAAAAAAACCTATAATGTCCCTACCCAAGACCACGAAATATAATGTTAATGCATTTCTATCTTTCTTTTCTATACCAAATTTGGACCTATCTATTTTTTTTTTCTATATTTAAATAGCTCTTAATTCAAGAGGGCTTCCTCTTTGGCTACTGCTGCTGTTTTCTTATTTCTTCACTCAGTGCCTTAGGAGGGCTAGTCAGAGGCTGTTGACAAGAACCCCCACTGCACTGACACAGCTACGAGTCTACACTAATCCATGCCCATAATTTATTCATTTAAAGGTGGTAAGAATCTAAGTGGGTTCAGCCACGGTAGATAATACTAGGCAGCTACTGAAGAAATTAAACGTAGAATGACTCAGTACCTCCACTCCATTCCGTATACACAAAAAGAATTGAAAACAGGCAGTCAGACCCATACTTGTTCACAAATGTTCATTGTAACACTAGTCACAATAGCCACAAGGTAGAAAGATCCCAGACGTCTACCAATGGATATGGATAAACAAAATATGGTATATCCATTCGATGGAATATTATTTAGCCATAAAAAGGAATGAAATACTGATACTGTTAATAAACATAAACTCTGCGAAATCTTCATTCAAACTCAACTTCAAATACATTTTCTTCTTCCAGTTAATGACTTTCTAATCTTCCCTGGGAGCTGGTAAAGGTTTCTGAGTCTCCTCGCATCTCCATAGTTATTGTTTCAAAGTTCAGATTAACTTATAACCAATGATAAGTATCACTGCCAGCTGAAAATTAGTGAGCATTAATGTAGATCTCACTGAGCATATCCCTGGTGGCTACCTAGGATGAAGGATGCATGCCTCACTACTGCTTCCATTCCCACATCTAGTCATCAGTCAATCATGATCTCCCTGCCCCTGGACTCTGCCCATGAATCCTGTCTACCAGTTCCAGGAACTTTGCTAAACCATCATGAACCTCTTGCTTATGGCGGTGAGTGTGTGATCTTAGCACTGCCCCTGAATCAGAGCAGATGTCGGCCATGTACTGATGCATGTCTCCACTATGAGACATGTTATTATTTCTATTTTACTGAAAAAGATACTGAAGTCACAATGACTGGCCCAAGCTCACAAGATTAGTGTTGGCTCTGGGACTTGTGAACTTGAAGTCTGACCCACTGAGCCCGTGGCCACACATATGGCACCATATCACCTCTACTCTGATCTCTCATTGGTTTCCAGATGAACTCTTTGCTCCAGTTAAACAAACTACTCAAGACGTCTAAACTAGATAGTGGCATGCCAATCCATGAATCTGCAGTGTCTACCACGGTTCCGATCCAATACTCCCTTTGGGGAGTCACTTCCACGCTTCCTTGCTGTGAAGTCTTCCCTGAGCTAAGTTAGCCTCCAGTGGCCTCCCTCTCTGCATCTGACCAGCTCATATTGACTGTGCTCCCTCCCTATTTTCCTCCTTTCTCTCCTACTTTTCTCATTAGCCACCCCTCAGCTGTTCACCATGCTGCCTTGTGTGTGTTAGGTATGTGAATGTCGTGAACACACGGGTTAGGTGCATGAAACGCAATGCTCACGTGAGAGCAATGCTCGTATGCATGGCCTCAGGCATCGCCAAACACACAGGGCCTTCTACTTTTTGTCTGTCAAAGGCACTAAATGAATGCTGCCTGCATTCATTACATGCCACTCTCCCAACTAGACTCCAACATTCCCCCAAGCAAAAAACTATGGCCTCCTCATCTTTGCACGGTGACATCAAACAGAATTTGTGGCACATGGGGGTCTCAGCAGATGGTAGCTGAACAAATCAATAATTGCAGTGTTTAATTAGTGGCATAATCGCAGGGCACTTCACAATGGTAGTACACATCAGCCCAGTGGGTCTGGTTGGGGTGTGTACCTGTGCCCGGGTAGACCAGTAATCCTTTATGAACTAGGAATGTGGTTTTTTTTGAAACCTGGCATCCTTTAGCAGGCATCCAAACACAGTTACATGGAAATAATAAGTTCCAGTGCCCTACAGAACAGTGAGAGGACTATAGTTCACAGAAACCTATTACATATTTTATGAGTAATTAGAAGAGAAGCGCTCAAAGACTATAAACACAAAGTAATGATAAGGAGACGGAAACATTAATCATGCCGATTTGATCAATACATGTTGCCGTATCCCTGGAATGAAATATCACGCTTTACCCCATAACTATGTACAATTATTATGTGTTAATAAAAATTTAATGTAGTTTAGGAGAGGGAATTGTTATCAATTCTGATTTGTTTATTACACACTGAATGCACGTGATGGATTATCTCATGGTACCCATAAGTTTGCACAATTAAAATAATTTAAAAACTAACGTGTATAGTTTTTTTTTTTTTTTAAAGAAACCTGGCATCCTCAACACTTAGCACAGAAGACAGTGTGACCTAGGATGAGATGTGTCTCTGTTCATTCAGTTATTGAACAAATAGAGAAGGCACTTCACCCAGGCTCTGTGCTAGCCACCAGGAAGGTGGTGATGAGGGAGGTGAATTCTGCAGGTTCAAAGTCCAGAGTGTGTGGAGGGGGGGGGATAGGTAAGTGATCAAATCAGTCAAAATGCATTCCAGGCACAGGAGGGGACCAAAACCCAGGGGTGTGGCAGAAGCAGATGGGGGTAGTGGAGGCCTCTTTCCAAAGAGTCCTGAGGAATTCATCTCCCAAGAGGTGAAAACCAGAGCAGAGACTTGAATGATGAGCTAAATGTCAAACTGCAAATTTAAAAGTGACATGCGCTGCTAAAATCCGTTTAAAGAAATAAAATAAAATTCAGAGTCATCCCAGGTCAAAACCACTCCGGGAAGAAGTAACAGAGGCAGAGACAGAATGGGTTGGTGCAGGGCCAAAGAGAAGGGTCCCTGTGGCTGAAGTGCAGAGAGGAGGGGGTGGGAAGCAGAAAGGGCGGAAGGTCTGTGTGAGAGGGTGACAGGGACGGAGCAGGGAGCAAAGCAGAGCTGGTGGGGTGCGGAGAAAGAGGCCGGGGTTGGACTCCAAGTGAAGGCAGCAGTCGCAGGAGGATTTTATGTAAGAGGTGCCATCCTCTGATCCACATGTTGAAAAGTCTATTCTGACTGCTGTTTGGAGAATAGAGGAGAAGGGGGAAAGAGAGAGATCAGAAAGATGAAGAGAAGCGGCAGCAGCAGTCCAAGAGACCAGGGCAGCCGGCGGGTGGCAGGGAGAAGTGTGTACTTGAACTCTATTAGAGGCACCAGCCACAGGACTTCCTGCTCGGTGGGACCTGGGTGGGCGGGCGACGGGGAGGGTTTCAGTCAGCTCTTTCATTGCTGTGACACAAGACCTGGCAAGAACAGTGTTAGAGGAGGAAAAGTGTATCTGGAGCTCATGGTCTCAGAGGTCTGGGTCCATAGACTCCATTGTTCTGAGCTGGAAATGAGGTAGAACATCATGTTGGAAAGACCCGGGGAAGAGGAAAGCAGCTCAGGACACGGCAACTGGAAGAAGAGAGACAGCTCCATGCACCGGGGACACAAAGGCATGGCCCCAGTGACCCACCTCCTCCGGCCATCCCCCTCTCAGCCTCCATTTACCACCCAGTTAACCACATCAGTGGATTAAGCCATCGATTGGGTTCTGAGAGACATAAACGAATCATGTCACCTACGAACATTCTTGCATTGTCTCACATAGGAGCATCTGGGGGACACCTCCTCTCCAAACCGTCACAGAGATCGAGAAATTTAGGATGACTCCTTAGGTTTTTTTTCATTTCTGCAAACGGCTGGACATCAATGTCTATGCTAAACAGTAGAATAAACACGGATGACTTTGGAGTCAAACAATTAGTATGTTTATTCACTAGTGCTATCCTCATCTGTCTCCACAGAGGATACCTTTAGTGAAAAAGTATTAAACAAGAAAGTGAAGGGACTGGATGATTTAGGAAGGAATGTGGTAAGGCCAGATGTTGCAACCTGGGGTCACATAGAGCTAATCTTTGTAAAAGAGTTTGTGGCAGATGCCCCTGCGTCCTGCAGGTGGCCTGTCTGTGGTTGGAGAAGTACCTTGTGCAGGTACCCTCATTCTGTAGCACTAAGTTGTCTTTTTATCTATTGTTTCCTGTCACTTTTATGCACCCTAAATTCAAAAGCATCATCTCCTTTTTTTTTTCTCAACCCCAGCAGCCATTCACCTCTCTCTCTCTCTCTCTCTCTCTAACATATAAATAAAAAAAAAAAAAAAATAATT
>NW_026000168.1:9014083-9027212 GCF_001458135.2 Marmota marmota marmota
CTATTCATCTTTTTTTTTCTCATTTCCCTGCCAGCCATTCACTCTCTCTCTCTCTCTCTCTCTCTCTCTCTCTCTCTCTCTCTCTCTCTCGCAGACATCTCCCAAGTTGGAAAAATCAAGGTAACAGATGCGACACGTGAAGAATTGGTTAAATATAGATAGTGAGGGAAAGGATTCAATCCAAATTACTCAGACTCACAGCCTGGGCTTCTTAACAACTTGGGAACAACGGGTGGAGCTGCAGAGTTCACCAAATTAACTTCAGTAATTGCCTCTCCCCTATTCCATGCCTGACTCCATATTTTCATTCTGAGAATTTTTTTTTTTTTAAATTTGATTCTGAGGTGTTCTAATTACATGGTATCTCGGAGCCAACTAACTTTGAACTTCATTTCTTCCTCCCAAGGCAGAGGACTGGCTAAATTCATTAATTGTCTTTTGATTTCATGGACCATTGAAATGTCAGCCCTTGTGGCTCCCTGCTGAATGGCTCAGGGTCACCAATGCCCACAGGGTCTATAATCCTCTGTAATTTCAATTATTGCTTTCTTATCTACATAAGTGGCTGGGTGGCCTCAGTTTGCTTTGCTTTTTCTTAGAACTGAATTTCCCCTCTTGCTACCCCCTGTCCCCCAACTACCGCATTTCTCTGTGTCTTAACCTCACCTTGCCAAATTATTAAAATATTTGGGGGTTACTCCTGCTGCATGTTCCTGAGATATTTTTAGTCACAGTAATCCAAGGTCCCTTATGGAGGAAATCACAACTAGAATCATTTAACTCAGGCAAGCTCTGAGATTCTGCAGTAAAATTACCTGGAATTCAAATTCTTGCACCCCCACTTCCTGGTAGCGTGATCTCGGATGAGCTAGTGAGACCTCTCTGGATTTCAATTCGTTCATTTATAAAATAAGAGTGACTTTGAAAAGTCCCTGGAAAAAAGTATTTTATTTAATGATATAACACCCCGAAAGAGTTTAGCACAGTGCCTGACGCACAGGAAGTAGCCAATAAAGATCCATGATTAGCACCATTATTATTATCAACCACCTAAAAGATTCTGCACCGTTTATGTGTATCTGGCTTGCATACAGGAAGGGCATTAAGGCCAGTGACTGGCACCCATTAGTCAATTCAATAAATTTCAGATATTATTACTTACGAATCCATTAGAATCACAGTATGATAGCTTAGGAGAGAAAAGTAGAGATTATCTAGTGTAAGCCTCTCATTTTACAGATGATGAAACACGTTAGGGAAATCACCTGCCACGGAGGAGGTCAGGAGCAGCATATGCAGACTGCGCCGTGGGCCCTTCTCCATGGGCCCTTCTCCATGTCACCCCCCACCCATCCACCCTGACTATTGGGCAGTGGACAGAAGGGACGATTTTATGTTGGTGAAGAAGTAGAGGCAGAAAAAGAAAGAAAAATATGCGTAAAAGATGCTGTAAAACGGATCCCACCGAGAACAGGGATACAGAGGGAACACAGTGGAGAATGTTTCCAATAACTCACAGGCATAGGAGCCTTGAAGAAATCAAATTCTGACAATAAAAATTGGGACAAGGAAGGAAAAAAAATCTAGAGCCAACTCAAAAAGCTCAATATAGAAGAGCGAGAAGTTATGTAAAGCTGTTAAGGACATAGATCTTACAATATCGGTGACCTTGACCCTGAGATAAAAGACTAGGAGCGTCTTAAGCATAATATTTTCCCCAAAGCCTATTGGGGGTCTCCCCAGATTATTCAAGATATGTCCAACAAAGAACTGCTGTTGGGAGAGGCTGCTGCCTCCACAATTCTTACTATTTTGCTGCTGCTGGATATGCAAGAATGGGATTTCCTCTGGTTAGAGGCTCCCTGGCCCCCCAATAGAGGGTACATACCTTGGGCAGCAGCAGTGAGAGAGTGAGTCCTGCCTGAGTTGGAACTGCCATCCGTGTGTCATGGAGAAGAGATGCTAGTCCTCCCATGTGGGTTGTTTTATTTATTTATTTTTTTAATCATAAAAAGGAGAGCCTTTGTCTGCAAATACACAAGTGCAAACCCCAAAGGATAGGGTTGGCATGAAGAGAGATACTCCTCTGAAAAGGAGGCACAGGTTTGGATGGAAAGAGCACTTAGGGGCTTCAGGACTTGAAGTCTGGCTTCCTTATTTGGCTTAAAGGACTTAAAGGCGGGATCCCGAGGTGTCTGAGCTAGTTAAAGCATAATCAGCCCCCTGTGCTTTGCTGTATCCTGGCTGCATGCATCATACCAAGCCTCGGGAGCCAAGTGCCTCCCTGTGCAGAGAGAGCCTGCATCCGAAGGGGACCCGGGTCCCAAGGTTAACAACAAATACAAATAAAAGCCAAAGGGCAGATGTGTGCTAGGAGAAAAGCCACCAAGTGACCTTAATAACATTGACCTTAATAACATTCCCTTAATAACATTGACCATGGGACGAGGAAACCCCTTGATGTTCCCACTGCTTGTGTCTCCCCATCAAGGGGAAGATTTTTCTCTCTAGCGTGTGCCTAGTATAGGGCAGGCAATGACTAAGAGCAAGGAAAATCTGAACGCGGACGAAGCCTCAAGAATTAAAGAACATCACCCCTCTTAGGTCTTAAAGCAAAAGGGTTCCTCTTAGGAGACCTCTTAGCAGCATTCAGCACAGCGAACCAGCTAAACTGGGTGCTGTCCTCTCTGAGTCCTGGGAGAGGTCAGTGTAGAGGGAATCATGCCATCTTGCCATCACGGAGTCTCCTAGAATCCCTATGTAAGGGCCAGTCCCAAGGAGATCAAGGCAAGAAGCGTAGTCTCCAAATGTTGGAGCTAGAGGGTCGCGGTCCCCTGTCAAGAACTCAAACTGTTCTCCCAGGGTCCATGCCCACAGCAGACATGGCGTGAGCATCCTGTCATCACCACAAGCCCAGCAGTGACAGTAGATAGGAGACGCCTATCGCCATGGATCCTAGGTGGAGACCTATGCTAGGCTCACAAAGTCTGACTATTCCAATAACTTAAGAAAACGGTGAAGAAAACACGCAAACACACAGAAGTACCTTTTCAAAATCCGGGGATGGCTCTCCGACCTTAAGGGTCTGTGGAAAGAGAGAGAAAGCCACTGGAATTCTGTATTCTTATATAGGGGACACACAAGGGGAGGGTCCATGGAACATTCTATCCCCAAAAGGGCAAAAGGGGTAGGATTACTAAGGAACAGGTGAATGGACTCAACCCCAGGGGGTGACACCTACTCCTGGAGCCTGGCCTTATTATCCGAGCTCGGTAACACCCAAGTTACTATGACCTGAAACTACTGTGCCCCACTGAAGGCAATAATCTTTCAGAACCCTGTGCATCAGGACTTAAAAGTATCTGCATCCAGGGCAGCTCCCGACAGATGCCCTTGCTGGCCAGGGTCCCCACTTGAAATTAGAGTCAGACACCACCAGATTAGGGTCCAAGAGGTCTGGTATACACAGCTCAGTGCCTTTAAACCTGCATTCAGCTGCTTCTCCTTTCTCTTTGACTGTTGGAGACCTCAGATCGACGCTTGTACAAAATCTTTCAATAATTCACAAATGTGGGTTCAACTAATGGGTTGATCAGAGCTAGTCTTCTCCGTGAAGAGGAACTAAAGACTTAAAATATGCATGAAGTCGGCCTGCCCGATGGTACAGATCACAGCAGACCTGCCTCAGTGGGACGGGATGTCCTTCTGTCCATCCTGCAATGCAGAACCATCCAGAAGGGTTAGGTGCTAACCCACTAGCGGTTCATGACCAGAAGCTCCTGCTTCTATTTAGGGCCGCAGTAGCAGCCGGTCTTCAGAGCCAGCTAGATTGGAGTGGCAATCATGGCCTTCTTCTAACTAGCTGCGTGACCTTGCTTAGGCTGGGTGACCTCTTTGAGGCATGGGGGCTTTTCTACCAGACATGGGGCTAAAAAATACCGGCCTGAGAAATCTCAGATCAAATGAGATACTCAAGGCCAAGTGTTTCATCTATTGACTCCATCAGAATAAGAGATCTATAAATGGCAGCTCTTCTCATGATCATAATTGAGTTTTTTTTCCCCAGGATCAGGGCAGATAAAAGGACCCCTGAGGGAATGGGATACAGGCAATTGATATTTTTAAAGGAGAGAATTAGGAGGCCGGGCTCCTTCTGATCCCTGAGGGCGTGGGCAACTGGAGAAAAGGGACATGCAAAGGAACAGGGAAAGACATTCAAGGGATCCTTATAGACACACCGCTGGTCCCAGCCTGGTTGGCTATGGACATCGGGCCTGAACTACAAAGATACCAGGGCACAGAGCGACGACAGATGCTGAGGAAAAACCCAGCCTGGCAGGCAACGCCAAGTGTTCACAGGGTGTAATAATAAAAAAAAAAAAAATGGGTCACACAATAAGCAAGCGTCAGGCGCTTGGCATTCTGACCAAAGGCAGCCTGGAGTCTGTGTGCATCTGGGAGGTCTGAGCTGCCCACAAGATCCCAGGAACAGCCCTGGATTCAAGTTGACTGCAGTCTTGAGGAGGGACACTGTGGACACTATAAGGACCTCTGTCCTAGAGGGGCTCTTGTTGAGCAGCTAAGTCTGGTGTGCTGTCGACCCCCAAGCCCAGGGGCAGGAGGCAGGGCTTGCATTCACAGAGAGTCTCCCTGATGAGGTTCAATGGGATCCTAGATTTGAGAGAAAGAAAGGGAAAAGTGTTGACACTGGACAGGGCCCGAAAGACAGAGTCAAAGGTTAGGGGTAAGAAACACCTAACTTGAAAGCCAGAGCTGGCTTTTTTAGGGTTAGGAACTAAAAGATCCTGGCAAATTTCTTAACTTTGGAAGACTTCCTTTGTCTATCTGTAGAACAGGGACAAGCGCTAGCAAATAGGGTCATCATGGAGATTCAACAAAATGAATATAAGCTATTTTTTTTCTTCACATCCATGTCTAGAGCTAATTTAGATGTAAACTCTTCTGCACATCTTAGTAACTATGTAAACAAATATAAAATGTGATAGTTTATTGAACGTCATCACATTTTAACTGTAGCACGCTCAACTGTCTATTTGATTTATTTTTAAAATATTTTATGATGCTTAAACACCTTTGGGGACTTATAGACTTGGGAGGAACTGCTTCTCTCTGAGTGGGCTAATTTCTAGAGGTAAGGATTTCCTTGAGAATGTGACTTTCATATGCAAACCAACCAATCCAGAGCCCAGACTCTCAATCTCCTACTTTATCTACTTTCATACACCAGGTCAATATTTCTCTTGTTCTAAATCACTTGAGGGCCAGGTACTGGACAATTAGGGACCAGCCCTACAGCCTGGAGCTCACAGAAATGATTTAAACCATTCAGTTCTAAACACTTGCTTACCTTGCCTTCGCTGCCTATCCATCCCTCCCCACGAAGACTACAAAGCTACCCTGGCGCTCTTCATGGGGCCCAATGTGCTGGTGGGTGGTATGGTAGGGCATGGCATGACGTCTCCTCTTGGGAACTGGGACTGTGTTAGTCAGCTTTGCATCGCTGTGACAAATACACCCAATAACAACAACTCGGAGGAGGAAAAGTTTATTTGGGGGCTCAGAGTTTCAGGGATCTCAGTCCATAACATGGCTGACGCCATTGCTCTGAATCTGAGGTGAGGCAGTAGATCACGGAGGAAGGGCCCAGTGGAGGAAAGCTGTTCAGATTGTGTGTGTGTGTGGGGGGGGGGGTCAGGAAGCAAAGGGGTAAGGGAAGAGGTCCTTAAGGAAGGAGAACTCCCCAGGTGCACCCCCGGTGACTCACCTCCTCCTGCCATGTCCCACCTGCCTACGGTCACCACCCAGGCAGTCCATTCAAACTTGGATGGACTGACGAGGTCGCAGCTCTCACAGTCCAGGCATTTCACCTCTGAACATCCCTGCATGAACACAGGAGCTGTTGGGGGACACCTCACATCCATACCATAACATCCACACCATAACCCTGCAATTTCAGGCACCTCCTGATCTGTGGGCCCCACCATGCCACATAAACACAAAATCATGGGAAATTGTAAGTCAGTGACATCAAACCCAGTAAATAGCTGTGAACTATTTACAAGTAACTTTACTGCTTTTATAAAGAATAAAATAGAGGCATTATATTAAGTTGAAACAGAAATATCTGTTCAACATGTTAAGTGGGAGCAAACAGTACATAACAGTAGAACATGATTCCAACATCGTTATTAACATGTATGTAATTAACAGGTACACAGGATGATATTATTAATCAACAAATATTACTTGGATATTATCAGACCAACTCCTTCCACCAAAGGGAAACTAAGAATTACCAGCTTTTGACCAGTGGGAATTTTTTTTTTTTAAATTTTTTGAGCTTCTAATCAGCTCTAACGAACAATTAGAGAAGGGTTTCTGCTTGGAACTCATAGCTTTCAAAAAATTATTTGTCCTCATTACCTTCCTATCCCCTAATAGGCAACGATTCATTTTCCCGTTAGCAAACGACTTTTGAATTAAACCTTAAAAGCTAATTTTTTTTCTTCTTTTTTTAGAATCTATCTGAGCCTAGCACTCACTGCCAATAACAAAGCTCAGAGTAATTTGTTTTCCTCTATAATTTTAAGGTGGGTCGATACGAGAATCCTTTATTGCTGCTGTGGCTTCCACAGCCCTTGATGGTGAATCATTACGGACAAAGTCTGGGATCCATAGACTGGAGGTGGCCAGACTCCATTTTTTTTATGTGGTTTCTGTGGTTGCGAGTGACTTTGGGGCAGAGAGAAGAAGAGCTAGCTTTGATACTGTGCACTCCCCAGAACTGAGGGTCTGGGCTTCTGGAACAGGAGGTAGGAATAGGGAGAGGATTGTAATCCAGTCATACAGAGGGAAGTTGTCGGCTCTGTGGATGGACTGGAGTCCAATCCCAGCTCTACCCTGCTTGGATAGGTGACCTTGAGCAAGCCACTTCACCTTATTCTTAAACCTCTGTTTCCTTATTGGTACATAGTAAGCACTCAATACATATTATTTTTCTTATATTTGAGATAATACAAACTGAGTCTGGTAGAATTTTTTTCAAGGCAAATGCTCTACCACTGAGCCACAACCCCAGCCCTGAGTCTGGTAGAATTTTGCCTTCAATCGAATTTAAATAAATACACAGCAAGCACCAGCTACAGGACAGCCTCTATCCCTGCTCACAGGGAGCTCACCTTCTAGTGGAGTACGTCCAACCGATTCCTACAAAGAAGTCGATAAACATTCAAGATTTATGTAGTCATTCAAGGCAGAGCCAGGTCAGTGGGTCATCCCACATGAATTGTTGGGATGATAAAAGAAACTGGATTTCAGAAGGAGAGATGGCTCTATAGAAGGCATCACAATAGAGTTGGGATAGGACATGGGCCTTAGGTCGGGTCTGTTTGGACAGAGAGCAAGGTAAGAGGCATTTGCTGATGCTGATGCATTGAGACAGTTATGCCACCGTCTCTCACTGCCTTGATATTTTCCTTCCAAAATCACACATTTAATATTTGCATATTGGTAAGCACAATAACTGCTGCTCTGTTGTTACATACAAAAGACTTTCACCTTTCCTGCCCGCCTTCATTTGAGAGAGAATTCTTGAAAGGAACAAACCCTAATGTCTGAAATGAGATTTTTTTTCCCCTCCCAATAGCAAGAAGGCAAAATAAATAAATAAATAAATAAATGTTAAAAAAATAAAATTCATCAAATAGGTCATTTTTATAATGCAACTTTTCTCCTTGTTTTGCGGTTCGATAGAACCACTATGGAAACATTTTTAAAAGATTAGACCATGTAATTAGAGCTTTATGGGGTTTTTGCTGACGACGCTTTGGCTGTAGATGGTGGGCTGGATCCCATTAGCGAACTTACTCAGAAGCCCACAGGAGCTTCCCGACAAGAATACCCTGTCATGGTGGTGGTAAAAAGCATAAAAATTGATCTTAATTACTCCGACTCCAATTTCAAAGTCAGCGATTGATGGAAGGTTAAGATGTTGCCAAGTCTATTCTATGTCTCCCTTTAAAATATTCTTCTCAAAGGAGGGTTCTCGCCTCAAGACATCAAAACGTGAATGAATAAAAGAGAAAGGAAAACTGAACTTCCCTGGAATGAACACAAGTTTAGCCATTTTCCAGAGCATCAGGAAGGAAGCAAGTAATAATCCCAAGATCTTTCTTCCAACTTTTAGGACTGACACTTAAAGTGTTTTCCACCCACATTTTCCTGCTTGAATTCTTTGTTTAGGGACATGCGAGCATCATTAGGTAGGAGAATCATTAGCTCAACCTTTTTTCTAGATATGCTGTTGCATACTTTGAAGGAAATGGTGAGGCCAGACACCCAGGGGCCTGAGTGATCTACCAGAGTTAAAGCTGATGTGCTCACGATGGCAAATCGCTCCTGGCCTGTTCTCCCGGCCTCTCCTGCAAACCTCTACTTCACTCATTCCCTCCCAGCCACACTGGCTTTATCACTAGTCCTCAAATCATAGAGCAAATATGTTTCCTTCCACTTTTATATCCCCATGGTACCCTGTGTCTTTTCTTCTAGTTATCCCTTCTCATACCACCTCCTCACCTAAACCTGCTTCCCCCGCCTCCTTCTCCTGGTTTATTTTCCTGACATATTGCGTGATTGTCTGGACTTAACCTATTGCAATCTATCCCTCCCGCACTGCAACATAATCTCCATGACAGCAAGGATTCTGGATATCTTGTTGACCACTGTATTCCCAAGGCCTGATGTGTGGTACACATTCAATACAGGTTGATTAAAGAAAAGAATGGTGAAGAAAAAAAATGAGTGAAAATAGGTTTACAAAAATCCAGAAGGTTTCAATTTGCCCATTAGGGGGGAGACAAGGAAAAAAAATGTCCATAGAATTTTACTCAGAAGTAACTCTTCCATAAAAACAGTAACTCTTCATATATGAATAGATTGATGGGATTTGCTACTATAGGGTCGGGCATGGTGGTGCACACCTGTAATCCCAGTGACTTGGGAAGCTGAGGCAGGAGGATCACAAGTCCAAGGATAGCTTCAACAGCTTAGTGAGACCCTGTTTCAAAATAAAAAATCAAAAAGGGCTGGGGATGTGGTGAGGTGCCCCTGGGTTCGATCGCTGTTACCAAAACAGAAATGAATTTGCTACTACTATAAGATGGAATGCCTATGTTGGCCTCAATGTGGAGAGGTAAGCCTTAAAACTGTTTCACATTCATCAAGGAAGTGGTCAGGTCTCCTAACACAGCCAGCCACTGAAAACCATGTCTCTACCACTAGTTGAGATCTGGAACAGTACACGGAGGCTGTCTGTACCCAAAGAGCCATGCTTCATCCATTTCATACCCGTGGCTCAGAGCCCTACACCTGGAGCTGAGAATTGGCTGTCCTTTGATGCCCCGAGTCATTTTTAAGAGAGACCAGATGATTCACCTGGATGTTACCCTTCATCCTGGAGTTGAGCAAGGAAGATTCTTCTCTCCACTGAAAGTGAGGACAGATCTCATCCGGAGCCATGATGCTACACAGTTCTAACCCTAATTCCAGAGGAATTCAGGCAAGCTACTTGTCTCTGAACATTAGTTTTCTCACCTATCAGTGAGAGTAAAGAACAAATATACCTAATCTGAAAAATCCAAAATCAGAAGTGCTCTAAAATCTGAAACTTTTTTAGCTGATGTGACACCTCAAGTGGAGAAAGTCTACACCTGCCCTCATGTGATGAGTTGTAGTTGAAACACAGAGGCACTAAAAAATACAGTATAAAACGAACATCAGGCTATGCGCAGCAGGTGTATATGGAGCATAAATGTGTTCAGACTTCACGCCATCTCCCCCAAATACCTCAACATATACATGAAAATACTCCAAGATCTGAAAAAAAAAAAAATTGAAATCGGAAACACTCCTGGTTCCAAGCATTTCAGATAAAGAATACGCAACCTGGAATAATAACCACAGGTACCATATATTGAATACTTATTAATATGAAATACTTAAAATATACCATCTGCTTTGACCTTCATAAGTATTCTTTGAAGAGGGCACTGAGGCTAGGGGAACATCAAGTACTCTACCTAAGAGTACCCAGGAAGTGTCAGAGCCTGGCTTTAAACTGAGGTGAGTCTAAGTCTAAAATACAAGCTCACAATGACAGTGACGTAACACCTCTTCCATAGACCTTGCAAATGGCATTCCAAATTAAAGACAGTAGAATACAACAGACACTAGTATGGCAGTATGTAAAAACGTGGATGTGTAACCGATGTGATTCTGCAATCTGTATATGGGGGGCAAAATGGGAGTTCATAACCCACTTGAATCAAATGTATGAAATATGATATGTCAAGAGCTTTGTAATGTTTTGAACAACTAATAAAAAATAAATAAAATATATAAAAACTTTAAGGGCAAAATAATAATAATAATAATAAACTTTGAAAATTAGAACCCATTGTGTATGTGGAACTTCACTAGTAACCACGGGTTTATAAATGCCTACTGGCGAGTTATACAAATAAGAGGTAGCCTTATTTTCCTTTGAATATGAATAGAGACCTCCTCCATTCTTAAATAGTATGGTGTGTTCGTCCCCAGTGTTCTAAAATACCTTACTACTCTTTTAGTATTCTGAAATCAAACTTATTCCTAGTTATTCTGTGCCGGAAAAAAAAAATCATATGATGAAGATGGAGGCATCTCAAAATTAAACACCTAAGTAATAAATATTGATGAGGCATTAAAAAGAAATTAAACCATGACAATTTCAATCGGAGGGAAAAGAAATTGCTTTCTATGGGGCGGGGTGGGGAGGAATAGGTCCAGTGACCTAATGTTTCCTAAAGTACTACTTTGCTAGGAAATCCACTGAGATGTCTCCATGACGAAGCCCTGAAGTGAGGCAGGAGTGTTAGAGGACTCAGTTTCCCCCGCTTCTCAGTGATTCCAGACTGCAGGGTGCCAGGGGCTGTGTGGTTCACTTCTGATCCACTTTTCCTCCCTTTGAATGTCAGTGCTGACACCTGGACTCACCAAAATGGTGTATATTTTAATGAAATCAGAAATGAAAATAAATCATGCATGCTCTCTGCTGCCTACAGGTCCCCGAACCACCCAGCTGTGATGTAGCCAGGAGCAATGTTAAGCCCTAGGAGAGTCAAGAGGCAGCAAGTGCAAAACACAGACACACAAATGAGGACTGACAAGGAGCCGCCCCACCAAGGGAGGGTGGCATGTGCTAATTCACGCTAACCAAAGGGATCACGCACCAGATCCTGCAGACGGATTGCCTCCCAGGGGTGCACTTTCTCCCATTCGTGCTTGGTGTGGGTTATGGTTTGCAATTTCAAGTTGGGAAAATTTTACTCTCTTGGGGAGGCTGAGACTGCTGGCTGAACCACGCCTTAGCTGAGCAGGCGCACCTGGAAGGGAAGCTAGCATTAAAGACCTTTTTCTCTCTCGGTTTTTACCTCCCAGAGAGGAAAGAGATTTGCCTAAGACAACACAGCAGGCAGGTGGAAAAGTCAAGTCTGACTCGAGGCTCATTTGCTTCATTTAATAAGTTATGGCATTGTTTCCTCTTAATATGCTCTGATTTTTGGAGTCTTCGATGAGGCCACTCCTTCATCTCTCCCTGCCTGGTTCCCTGTGGAATGCATAGGCGCCAGATTGATGCTTTAAATGTAGGCACCATATCATGTCTCTCTTGGTTTCAGTCCTCTAATGACTTCCCAGAACATACAGAATATCCCAGGATCATGAACCTAAAGTCTTCAGGTCTCCGTCATTTGGCTCCTGCCTGCTACTTTGGCCTCTGAGCCTTAATAGACTCCACCTATGCTAGATTCCCTTTCTGTTCTGTAAGCCCAGTGAACCTTGCTTCTATCTTAGGGACTTTGCATTTTATGTTCCCTTTACCTGGAAGATATTTTATAGTATTGGCTCTAGTATTCTTTTTAATTTCTTTTTTTTAATTTTTTTTTTTTAGCTGTAGGTGGACAGCATGCCTTTGTTTTATTTACTTATATATGGTGCTGAGGATTGAACCCAGTGCCTCACACATGCTAGGCAAGCACTCTATTGCCGCAGTCTGGCTGGGCACAAAATAACCAAGCCGCCACAAGGCACTTGTAGGTTCAAACAGGAACTCCTTTATTGCCCGAACTCCTGCACATGCCACCCACTCGGAACTCCCTCTACGGGAACTTCACCAACAAACGTGAACTCCCCAGGAATCCCCATGAGAACTCCAAAGTAGTGGGCACCCAAGGCGGACAGCAGGGGTCTATATACAATTGAATACACAGCTTAACTTAACCATCATCATCTCAATGGCTGGCTGGCGTCACCTCTCAACCACTCCCTCTGGCACTCAACCGCTGAACCACAACCCCAGACCTCCCTTTACTTCCTTGAAGCACTTTTCACTGTTTGAAATCATTGTATGCATTTATGAATGTCTATGTTGTCTTCTTTTACCAGAATGGGAATTTTGGAAAAGTGGGGATCTTATTTGTGTATTCACAGCATCTAAAATGTGCCCAGTACCTGGAGAGCACTCCACGCACATTGGCTTGGTGATGAAGGAAGGAATGAATACTCCAATCATCATCTTCTGCCATATAGAAGGTACTGACCGCCACCCTATCTAGGACACTGCCATCTGACGCCATATGTGGAGTATGATCCTTATTAATCGGAACATGGAATTAACCAAAACGGAGTAGCCCATTTCTGAACCTGCCAGAAAGCAGAATCTTCGGTATTGAGATCGGTGGTATAACTGCCCCAGTGGGAGCATGTAAGGGCGGAACAGATCAGGCCTGTGCAGGAAGCAAGAGAAACACATATAACTGTGTCCACTGGAAATTCACCATCTGGGATAGCGCTGGCTAATAGAAACCCATTTCTCCTTTCCTTTGGGTTCCAGAGATGAGTTTATTTTCCCCCGCTGTGCTAAAGCTGTTTCCTTCCCTGCACCCTTCATCCACAGAGTTAATGAATTTGCAAAGGAGATAGGATCTCTCAGCCTCCGCTGTTCCCACAGAGTGAAAAATGAAGATTGGTCCCTTCCATGGAAAAATCACAGTTACTTTTTTTTTTTTTTTTT
>NW_026000168.1:9027237-9096614 GCF_001458135.2 Marmota marmota marmota
CTTTTTTTTTTTTTTTTGCAAGGCTCATGATCAGACTGTCTGACTAAACGCCACAGGCAGAGAAGAGTTCATGTCAAAATTATTCCCATACAAAATCAAAAGCCTCTTCATCCCAATAAACTGTGGGATTTTTTTTCTTCTTCTTAAATTAACACACCTGGAAACGATACCCACAGTTTCTATAGTTAGTATCATCACCTGTTCATATGAAAGAACATATGTGAACTATTAATGTCTCCCAGTTCCCAACTTCTACCTGTAATGTCTTGGGGTAGTACTTAGGTCTCCTTCCAAAAAAAGAGAGCTTTAGAAATGTTATCAACCCCCAAATCTGAGGACGATCACTAGTTAAAAACAGGTAGTTGTTTTGCCCTTCATAAGAACTCGAACCTTGGGAGCTGACAGATAAAGATAAATTACCAGTCTAGAGCATTCTCACTAACGAAGCCACTGTAGTCACTTAAATGAATCTCGAAACCTAGATTTTGCTTTGTTAGCTAAAATTTCTCTTCTCATTGTCTTCGACTATGTGACCTAGAATTATATAATACCAAGAAAAGGCTGTAAGAGCCAGGTTCTTAATCATGTTGACTTCACTCTCCGACTTAATGATATTCCTTGACTAGAAAAGGATTTGCTTCATGCTAGAAAGTTCTGTGAGATAAGTCCTGTACTCTCTCTAGTTGCAAACATAAATCCTCTTTCCTATAAAACAAAGAATGTGTATGACCATATTCTAGACAGTGTTATAAGGCATAACCAAATTCAATGTCGCCTAATTTAGGAAATTTATATTACTTAATATAGAAAGGTATGTCTAATTGCAATAAGAATAATCAAAACATTTATGAGGGCTTACTATGTTGTGGAAGCTTTTCAATGAACTTTATTTGCAATATTTCATTGAATCTTCACAATGATCCTAACAGGTAGGTATTTTAATAGTGCAATAATGCACATATATACAAAGAATAAGGCATTCTAGTGCCATACTGCCTGAGTTTGGTGTCATAGCCACATTACTTACTTGTGACATGACCTTAGTGAGTTATCTAATCTCTCTGGGACTCACTTTCTTAATGTGTAGCATGAGAATATAAGCAGTTACCTATCTCCTAATGTGCTTTTAGTAATAAATTTTAAAAAATATCTATAATAGGCTTAAAATTGTCAATCTCACTACTGAGAAAATTATACTTAGAATTTCCCAAACTTTGGTCATTTTAAAATCATGTATGATATTTGGGTCCTATAACTGTATACTACTTTATTATTAAGCAATTAATGTTACTATTCATTTCCTATTGGTTTTTTGCAATGCAATTCTGATACTACAATGTAATTCTAATACTACCTAAAGGTAGGCAAATATCAAAGGTTAAGGGAATAATCTTCTACCAGCCTCCTCTCATGTCATATGGGAGCCAAAAACTCCATGGCTCTCTGGTTACTTATACTTCTGACCAACTAGCTACAAATTCTGGGGTCCCCACTACCTCCTTGGGTTTGATAATCTGCTAGATTGGCTCACTGAATTTGGGAAATTTCCATAAAGTGGGCCCTCTGCATCTATGGACTTCACATCTGTAGATTCAACCAACCACAGATCAAAATTATTTGAAAAAAAAAACACATCTATACTGATCTGTACACATTATTCTTGACATTATTACCTAAATGATAATAGTTAACAGCTATTTACATAATATTTACATTAGGGGGCGCAGTCTTGGAATCAATCTCATGTAATAAAGAAGAATGGCTGTACATATGATTACCATTTTATTACAAAGAACACCAGCCTAGTCAAAAACACATAGAGTGAGGTCTGGAAGGATCCCAAACACAAAATTCTCATGTTCTTGGGACAGCACCCTCCCTGCATAGGAAGTTAACTAACCAGGAAGCTCAACCAGTCTCAGTATTCAAGCTTTCTATGGTGGTTTTGCTATGTAAGTATGAGTGGTTGGATCATTGGTCATGTGATTGCACTTGATCTCCCACATCCTCAGAAGTCAGTTCTTATGAACTGGCTCAAAGTCCCAACCTCCAAATGGCATGTTTGGTTTTTCCAGCAAGGCCAGTCCCCAACCTGCCTGGAGTCTCCTCATTGGCATTAAGTGAGGAAGCATCCACAATGAATAACAAAGCCATTTTATCATTCAGCAATTCTCCTAGCTCCCGGGAGACAGGGACAAAGGGCAGTCAAATTCATTACTGTATAATATTTTTCAATCAATTTCTTTGTTGCCTTAAATAAATTTACCTTTATTACAAGCAGTAACATTAGATAATCTGGGTTTGATTAGTGCTAGTCTATCTTCCCTAATTCACCTTAAAAGAGACGAGTGACTTCAAATTTAAAATGTTTATGTGCATGTCATCCATAATATCTCACGTCAGCACTTACTTATTTTTGAGTTGTTTATATTATTTTCCATTTTGTTTCACCTTCTGTGTCTTAGTAGCATTCCATCTGAGCAGAATCAGAATGAGCTCCAAGGAATTGTTGAAATCACATGATCTTGCTTTTCAAATGAGGAAAGAGAATGATTTTCACCACAAAGAAATGGCTTTCCCATGTTCATTCAGCTAGGATTCCCTCTTTCAGCCTTTGGACCCCCAGTTCAGGATGAGCTCTTTCATCCGTACACAATTTCTCAAAGTGGGGGAATGCCAGAGAGGGAGGGAGGGGACCCTGGCATGCTTCTTTTTGTTCTAAATGCTGACAGCATGATAAGTACAGTACATTGGGAAAGCACTGGGAATGGTCCATTGGGTTGGCCAATTCTCTGAGCTATCCACCTGGTCCCCAACAGTGTATTCTGTGTCATCGAAACCTTGACTACTATTTCCTCTCTGGTACTGAACAAATGCTTTGATATTATATCCTTATCCCAGCCTGCAGGCTTGGGGAAATCCCATTTGGTCTCCTTCCCAAACCTCTACCTCCACATAAGGCTTCAAAAATAATAATCACAGTGTGGGTCACTGTGAAAATGATACTGAAGGAAAGCTAGCCAGAGAAACTTGTATTTAAAACCTGCCACAGCATCTTAGGAACTTTCTTGAAGCCTGCTGCACAGTCACACTCTGCGCCATTTTGTAAATTTGCTATTTGCCTGATGGGAATGAGAAAGTGGGGGTAGTAGACAGGCATCTACTTGTAAAGTTTAGCATTGATTTTTTTTTCTCCCTTTGTATATGTGCCCAGACATAATTGTGGTGAATAGTTTTTTAAAAATTTAAAAATACATTAAATAGAGTAATGAGCCGCCAATAAATGTGTACATGAATAGGGTCTTTTTTTTTTTTCTTGACACAGCTTTCCGCATGAGAAGTAAATGCATTCCCAGAATATGCTGCAGGAAATCTCTTGACAGCTACTATTTTGGATGCCAATATTTTATACTTGGGTTTCAAATGTCCTCTGATGTGTTTTGACTTCTCTCTCCTTCATCTGTTCTTTGCAACCAGCATGTAAATCCTGCATCGGTGTGCCTTTGCAAAATCTCTCAGTGTCCTCCTCTCTACCTGTCCTCTCATCACACTAGCCCTGGCCTCAGAGGCAAGCCCCTTGCCTGCCCTGCTGTTACTGGGTCCCTTGTCTGGCTGCATGGGCAGTACGGGTAGGGTTAGGACTTGGACCCTGAAGATTGCCAGAGTGTCTCCCACACTTACTAGGGCTGTAACTTTGGGCAAGTGAATTCATTCACCTTTGGAACCATATCTGCAAATGGCGGACAAATTGCGTATTTCAAAGTGTTAAAAGAATTCAAAGGAGGGGCTGGGGATATAGTTCAGTTGGTAGAGTGTTTGCCTCGCATGTACAAGGCCTTGGGTTCAATCCCCAACACCACACAAAAAAAATAAAGAATTAAATGGAAGGATACATTTAAAGTGTTTTGCATGGTATCTGGCACATCATAAATATCCAATAAATGGTAGCATGAAAAGCTGTTTTCTATAGGATGGAGTCTAGAGTTCTCTAACTGTATTGTAACCCTCTAAAAACTAAGCCATCTCTTCTGCCTCTCAAGTGTTCATGATTTCTTAAACAACGGGACCAATGAATGATTCATTCTAGTCCTAGAGACACTGAAGTTCTGAGTAATCTATCCTCAGGGAACAGTTTGCATGGACGAGGCCAGGCAAGGCACCCTAATTCACACCTTCTTAATTCCCATCATGCCTTGGGCTGGCAGAATGGAATCACCCGCATGAGGGCATCTCCACTCATCACACCAGATGGAGCTGCCTGCTGCCCGTCTTGAAATGCAGACATCATGGGCTGGCTGCCATTCCCATCAAAGGGTGAACCAAGATCCTCAGCGGTTACAAATTTTGCCCCAACTACTAAGAATTAAACCTTGACATTGTCTAGTTTTTATATATGCTCGGCCTCTCTCCCCAGCTGAACTACGGGTGGCTAGAGGTTAGAGAAATGCTCAGATATGTTTGTTATCTTCAGGGATAAAATTTTCCCTCTAAATGGCAGAACATAGTTGTTTGGGTTTTGTTTTTGTTCTGCTTTCATTGTTGTTGTTTGGGGTTTTTGGTCTGAAGTACTCAGACACAGTAGAGCAAGAACTGATTCCTACCCTCTCTCATTCTCTTTATCTGAAATTTAAAAGACAAATTAGTGTCTGTAACCAGAATCTTTCCATTTCAAAAAATAGTAACCTGATTCAAACAAGTTTCAGTAAGCCATATATCTGATAAGGGGGTATTATACAAAATATACACAGAACTCAAACCCTATAGTTAGATTTTTTTAAAAAGTCTCAGGACTTAAATAGACATTTCTTAAAAGAGACCAACAGCTATTGGCTCAGCACCACCAATCATCAGGGAACCACAAATAAAAACTGTAGAAAATGTGGCTCAGAAGTAGAGGCCCTGGGTTGAATCCCCAATACTGCAAAAATAAGAAACATTTTAAAATAATCAGATATCACTTAATACCTGCGAGAGTGATTGTTATCAAAAAGATAAAAAATAAAATAGCTGGGCACATTGGAACACACCTGTATTTCTAGGGATTCAGGATGCTGAGGCAGGAGGATCACAATATCAACCAGCCTGGGTAACTTACTAAGGACTCTGTCTCAAAATAAATAATAATAATAATAATAACAACAACAACAACAACTTAAAGGACTGGGGAATGCAGCTCTACCATGTTGACATGGTATCAAAAAGAAGCTCTTATGTATTGTTGGTGGGAATTTAAGTTGGTATAACCATTATGGAAAACATTACGGAGCTTCCTCAAAACACTAAAAATAGTGTTACCATATGGTCTAACACTCCTACTTCTGAGCATATATCCAAAGCAAATGAAATAAGCATTTAAAAGAGATATCTGCCCTCCAATATTCATCTCAACATTATTCACAGAAGCCAAGATATGGAACCAGGGTCTTGCTAAGCTACTTAGGTCCTCACTGAATGGTTGAGTCTGGCTTTGAACTTGCAATCCTCCTGTCTCAGCCTCCTAAGTCACTGGGGTTACTGGTAAGCACCATGGTGCCTGGTGAAATTGTCATTTGCAGGAAAATGGGTGGGACTGGAGGACATCATGTTAAGCAAAATAAGTCAGACTCAGGAAGTCAAGGGTTGCATGTTTCCCCTCATATGTGGAAGTTAGAGAGAAAAAAAAATATTAGAAAAGGGATCTCTTAGAAGGGAAACCATTAAAGTATGAGAGGGAGATAATGTAAAGATTAGAGGGAGGGAGTAGGAAGGGAAAGGGGAGGTACTGGAGAATGAAATTGATCAAATTAGCTTATGTGCATGAACACACATGACACAATGAAACCCACTGTACTGAATAATTATAATGTACCAATAAAAAAATTTTAAGGGAAAGATTAATTGGCTCATAATTAAAAATTTGATGGTTATGCAAAGTCCAAGAAAGTCTGACTTCTAGCGCTCTAATGAAGTCCTTGAGGATGGGTCCATTTGCTTTCATTTTCTGGAATGTTCTTTATGATGGGCTTTGTCTCAGGCAGCCCTCCCTGCCGGCTCTCATGATTTCCAGCAATTCTGATCTCCCCTACTCTTACCCTAACAACCATAGAATAAAAGCTTTTCCTTCTCAGAACTGGTGCCCTGGTTTGATGGGCCTGGCTTGAGTCTATGCCCTCTGCAAAACTGATTGCTGCATTTGGGGGAAAGCAGAATCCTGGATTGATAGTCTTTCCTGGGGTTGGATGCGAATACAACAGGAAGAGTTCCCAAAAGGAAAACTGGAGTTGCTTTGAATAGGGAGAAACTGGTAATGTCTGGTCCAGTAGACAATCTCAGGCTCCGGAAGCCCTGACTTAAGCTACCTTGCGGCCTCTGACCAGGAGCTGAAAGACCAGGATCATTCCAGTGAAGAGACCTAGGATATGTTTTCCCTGCAGGTCATTCTGCATCCTTCAGGGAAGCTGGTCCTTCCTAAGCCATATGTCTGGCCTGTTTGTCTTGGTAAGACACAGACACATCCTCTGTGGATTGCCCAGTTTGTGAAGAGCTGCTCTGTTAAAGTTGGTTTTCATGAGACGCTGATTCTAACTGGTCTGAAGCCAAGTGAAAGAGCATTATAAATACTTCATTTAGGTTTAAGTTTGGCTACATTCAAGTCAATATTTCCTCTCTTGATATCGCACATCCCTTCCGTCTCCTTTTTAATATTTTAGTCGGTCTATTATGGCCCAACATTTGTTATTTGCCTATGTGTGCCAAACACTAGACTAGACATAAGTGCCAAAGAATTTTAATTCTAAGTCCTTATTGGTGGTTGGGGGGGATTTTATGGTCTAGACAGCAGACGATGTGATAGTGTGTAATAAGCCCTATTAAATGAAATTGCAAGGTTTAAGGAATATGAGGGGGAAACAGATGTGAGATCAGAAAAGCCATCCTAAAAAGGTAAGATCAAGAGTGATGGAAAATAAATACTGAGTGATAGTGACATTTCAGAATTATGGGACAGTGAAGGCACAGAGGTGGGAAATGATGCATGAGGGATGGATCTAAATAAAAGAGAAATAGAGAGAGAGAAAAAAAACCAAGAGTTAATTCAAATAGAAAGAAAACTGGTCTGGACTGGTCTGGGAAGACCTGCAAGGAAGTGGTTACTATGATTGGAGTCAGGGAAACTGAGAAGGCTGGGCAAAGAAAAGTGGTTGAGATGATGCGGACAGGCAGACAGACAGACAGGTGGGCTGCACAGATTCCTTTTCAAAGAAGCACTTGCTCCCAGCAGTGGAGAATGCAGTCAGCAGAGGGCCTTCACCTATCAGCAACTTCAGGGTCAAGTTCAGGGACAACTTCAGCTGTCCAAGGTTCTGCCCTTCTGAAGGACTAAAGGTCTGGCCCCTTTGGCCTGGAGGAGACAGTCTGATTGGCAGTACTTCTCCAGAGGTGTAGGTTGACCAAGGCCAGGTCAGAACCACATCACAATTTGACTTGGTATGCCCAGAACCACTCTTCTGACTTCTTTTCACTGATATTGTTCTCCAATAAATATCTTGAACCCCAAACTCCACCTGGGATCTGCTTCCAGAGAACCCATCTTGAGAGACTGACATGAATCACACCACATGAGCCTTGTATATGAAGCGAAGGTGTGTCCTCTGTCCTCAGGAGTTTCAAAAGGATACCAACATATTGAACTGTCCTCTGATAAACTCTTAGGGTCTCTCAAAGTCTGAAATAACTATTTGGGCCCCATGTGAAGCCGAGACACCTAAGCTTAGCGGAGAAGACAAGAGAAAAGCAAAATAAAGGATTAAAATAAAAATGGTTGAAGATTTAGCTCAGTGGTAGAGCACTGGTCCAGCAACCACAAGGCCCTGAGTTCTGTCCTCAGTCCTGGAAAAACAGGATTAAAAAAAAAGACTCAATTCTATTCATTCAATAGCATTTACAGGTTTTCAGCATCGAATACTTCTTGAGGCATTGGAAATCCAAAGAATAAGACATGGCACAGGGTCCCCCTGGAAGGCTCCTATAAGGAAAGAGTCCTGCAGAGACCCAAGCTTATTACAAGAAATCCAGGAGCTAGAAGACAATGAAAAACTGAAGATTCAAACACACAACTGCAGGATGTGCCCTGCATCAGTTTCCTAGGGTGCTCTAACAAACTATCACCAACTGGTGGTTTCAAACTGAAGACATTTATTCTCTCACAATTCTGGAGTCTAGAATCCAAAATCAAGGTGTCAGCAGGGCCATGACCCTGGAAAGGTGGCAGAAAACTAATGCCCCCCTTTTTTTGTTCTAGTTTCTGGGGTTGCAGGAAGTCCTCGGCATAAGGCACTGGTCATATTGGATCAGGGCCCATCTTATGGCTTCATCTTAACTTGATCAGCAAAGCCTCTGTTCCCAATAAGGTCACCTTCTGAAGTTCTAGTGGTTAAGACTGCAATATATCTTTCTGGTAGATACAGTTCAACCCAAAACAGGCTCTAATAAGAATATCACCGGCCTAGGCAGGCTGTAATCATGGTGGTTAGAAGGACCAATTTTAGAGTCAGACAGTCAAATACTGGAATGGTGACTTTTCTGCTTAGTAGGTGACACTGAACAAGCTTCTTTTCTTCTGAGCTAGGTGTTTCCTTGTATATAAAACAGGAACAAGGTCAGGATCACTCCCTGACACTCATTTTTCTCCTCTTCTTCCACACGTACTCCCTTATGAGGTCAGGCGTGGTCCGTTGACTTCCTGTAACTAATTCAGGCAATGAATTGTCTAGGTCACGCTGTGTAGTGGTATTGAAGACCCTCTTCTCCTGGCCCCTTCCCCTTCCTATGGCTAATCCTAAAGACTGTGTTCAGAGACAATAGCATCACCCTTAGCTTGGATACCTGGATGATAATGATAATCAGAGACCCCTGGCTACCTGCATTGGAAATGTCATGTGAGCCAGAAAAGCAATTTTGGTGTCATTGGCTCCTACAATGCAACCTATCTATCTTATCATGCTAACCAGCCCCAGCCTAAGCACCATCCTGGGCTCGTGATCTTGCACAAACAAGCACAACCAACAGCAGAGTGTCTGAAGACTTTCCAGGACGATCCTGGATGGGGGAAATAGAAGGAGAGGATGATACATCTTGCTCTGAAGATGCTCCAGGGTCCAATGAGCTATCACCCTGGAAGAGTAACAAAACACGCTTAGGTCTCATCTGCTAGGTTGGCCAAGACCAACACAAAACATTTGTGACCTGGAGACATCGTTTTGCAGGGCCATCATCAACATACCAGCAAGTTTGGTTGGAGCTAGATGTTTACAAACAGGCAGAACAGGTCACCTGGAGGATGAGCATGCACAGGAGGGACAGATACTGCCCACAGAAGGCTACAGACCCTTGCACTCCAGGGCAGCAGGAGGGAACGAGGGATTGAGGATTCCTCTGGACCCCAAAGCAACAGATTTATGACATCCTCCTCAAACTATTCCATCTAAGTTTATATGGGTTTGGCCTTTGTCCCTGCTCTCTGCAGAAAGCTCTGGTATGGTAGGTAATGAAGGCCTTTTCTAGAGCCAAGTTTTATTTGCTGAAATTACCCCCAGGATCTTGGCGTCAGAAGACCAGATGTGTTATTTTATGTACTGTGGCTTTCCAGAGAGAAACATTTAAAATGGCCCATCGGTATTCGTTTCTCAGGTCGGCCAGAACCAAGCACCGCAGCCTGGGTGGCTAAAGCAACAGACGTTTATCTTCTCACAGTTCCGGAAGCCAGAACTCTGAGACCAACGTATCAGCAGCGCGTTGTTTCTTTTTTTTCTTCTGAGGCCTCCCTACATGGCTTGCAGGTGACAGCGCTCCTTACTGTGTTTTCACACGGTCTGTGTCCTAATCTTCTTTTCTTATAAGGACGTCCGTCTTATAGGATTAGGTACTAACCTAATCTCACTCTAACTTGATTAGCTCTGCAAAGACCCTGCCTCCAAATACAGTCACCTTCTGAGATACTGAGGGATAGAACTTCAACATGAGAGTCTGCGGGACAGGGGACACAATTCAGCCCATAACACCCTCCGATAGAGGAATCACAAATTTCTAGGAAAAAAAAAATACGTCCCAACCTCTTAGGGAAGAGAAATGGTTCTGAATATTCCAGATGGTAGGGTATTCCACAAATTCAGATTTTGTTTCCTGGTGCTGGGATTGAACTCCAAACCTCATGCATACTAGCCAAGTAGTCTTATTACTAATTGTGGGCACGGAATCCAGGGCCTTGCACGTGCGAGGCAAGCACCCTACCACTGAGCTATGTTCGTAATTTTAGCCAAAGCTTTCTATAGCTTGTTTTGTTTAATATGCTATTTTCTCCTCTTCACCACAAGAAAGGGCTAATGATTAGAAAGACTAATTCCCTTATGAAGTTGCTTTTATGCTCAGGAGCAAAGAAAGCTGAGACACCATCCAGTCATACTGACCCCATGACCAACTCATATTCAATACCAGGCTGAAGGTCTATTTACACAGTGTTTTATAGCTGAAATCACTTCTCAGCTGTCATGGTCTCTCTTCCCTCCACCACCATGAAGAAAAGAGGAACAGAACTCTACAGAAAGGATGGGGGAAACAGGGCTCAGACCAAGGGTCAAGTCACTTGTTTACTAACTGGTGGAACGGGGAATAGATTTGGAACTTTGTCTGTGTGTTCACACCAACTTTACTGTGCTGCTCTGGTTGATACGCTTAACACTTTAGTGACAAGTATCTGACACACATTCTCATCACTCAGAGCATTGCTGATGGATCAATGGAACTGTCATTGTGTGGGACCTTGGCAGAAGTGCTGACATTCAGGCCCCTGCCCTGACTTTGCTGAATTAGACTCTGCATTTTAACAAGATTACCGGGTTTGGCTTGTACGTTGAAGTCTATGAAGTGAATGCTATAGGTTTCATTATCTCCATGTGACGGATTGGGACATGAAGATCCTCAGAACAATGGGACAACCTGTGTCACATCTCATGACCCTGTAGAACTAGGGTTGGGACAAGAACAGCACTCTCCAGAATACTAGTAGAACCCAGTAACCCAGTAGCACTCCTTCTCTGGTAACTGGTATTTAGCATAAGATCTCCCTCTCCCTCTCCCTCTCTCTCTCCCCCTGTCTCTCTCTCTAATGGCCAGTGTAGTTGGAGGCTTACAGCTACAGTGGCATATAAGCATTGCCTCCAAATAGAAGCTATTATCCTCCTATAAGTGACTTTTTCCAGAAAGAGTTATGTGTCATTCTAGGCCAAGGATTCTCATCCTCAGAAGGATTGAGATTTGGGGGCCAAATAATATTTTCATCGTTGGAGGCTGTTCTGTACATTGTAGGAGGGTTAGCAGAATCCTTGGCCTCTACCCAGTAAATGTCAATAGTGTCCTTTTTGTTATACTTTGGATGTGAGGTGGCCCCCAAAAGCTCATGTGGGAGACAGTGCAAGAAGGTTTGGAGGTGGGATGATTAGGTTATGAGAGCTTTAGCCTAGTCAGTGCATTAATCCACTGACAGGGATGAACTGGGTGGTAACTGCAGACAGGCAGGGTGTAGCTGGAGGAGGTGGGTCAGTGGGGCGTGTCTTTGGGGTTGATATTTTGTCCCTGGTGAGCAAAGTGCCCCTTCTTCTCTGCTTTCTGATTGCCACGTCCTGAGCTGCATTCCTTCTCCACACCTTTGCACCCTGATGTTCTGCCTCATCCTGGGCCCAGGGCTAAGGAGTCGGCCGTCTATCCACTGAGACTCTGGAATCTTAAGCCCCAAATAAACTTTTCGTCCTCTACAATTTCTTTTCAGGTCTTTGGTCACAGAGGTGCAAAAGCTGAACGAAAATACCTCCCACAAGTTTTTATAAGAAACATGTCTCTAGATACTGATCTTCTGGGGCTCAAAAATCACTCTTGGTTGAGAACCCCTGTACTAGATCAACAAAATGATGACCTCTGCAAGTCTTTAATAGGAAGTATGCATGATTAACGTATGCCCTCTCAAATCAGCCCAACTGTCATATTTGTATCTTGACCTAGACCCAGTCTTCTATTCTCGTTTCTCTGTTCCTGCAACCACCAAATGGAGCAGGTGATCTTGAATCAAACACTTAACTCTGGGCCCAGTTGCTTGAATGACAAGATGAGAAATAACAGTCTTTTGGATTTGCTCCTTCATGGAGTCCCCATGATTCTACAATGTATGATATACAGTTGGTTCAGTAACACAAGATGCCTTGAATTCTTGATTGGAAATTATTTAGTTAATAGGATTTAGATAAGTAGCTCAACACACGCATGCTTGCAGTTAAAAGCATGGACCTAACGATTTAATATTAAGTGCCATGATCTATATCAGAAAATCAATTTTGTATGTCAACACGTCTCTCAAAGAAATCAACCACTGAGATATTTTAGAGGGAAGAACAAGACTGTGGTAGGGGCAGGTCACTCAGAAAACACACCAAGTCCCAGTTTTGATCAAATTGAGGAGTCTTTCTTGAACTGGCTGGTGACTGCCCCCCACAGGACCTATCACTGTCTCTGCAAGGAACAGCCCTGAGCCTGAGTATTTTAGGATATTTAAAGGTAAAAACCACATCTGGGTTGATGTAGCTGCAAGCAAGCAGGTACAGAAGCTGGATTGAGCAGTGAGTGAGAAAATGCAATGGGAACATTGGTATTTCCCAGGGGACTTTCCAGGTCGGCATAGCGGCAAAGGGAAGTGGGTCAAAATGACCCTAGTTGAGTACAGTTAGAGAATGGTTACTAATGTCTAGACAATCAATGTCTGACCCCAGAAAAGTGAAAACCAAAGAGAACAATGTTACATTGTATAAGAATTGCTATTTTGTGTTGCCAAGTATGCTATGCTGGGTAACTATTAATGGGTACAGAGGTGGGGCCTTCCTACGGGAGAAGCATTTCTTACATGATGTGGAGTCTCTGGGTAAAGTGGAGTCTGTTTGGTCATTGCCCATATAGCCTGGCCCATAACAAAGACAGAGAAAAGGGAGAAATAATTTGCCTATTCAAGAGTGATTCACCCTACTAGATATCGAGACATATCATAAAATTGTATTATGTAATGAATATATGGTAGGGGTACAGGAATACCCAAAGAGATGAATGATCAGAACGTAGGGAATAGTACGTTTTTTAGTATAAAAAACATTTAGTAGAAATCAAAATGGTAGTAAGTGTATGTTTAATTAATATTAATATCAAAGAAAATCCAATTAAAACATTAAAAGTACAATAATTAAAAGGCATATGGTAAGAAGAACTTTATACAATTATATAATATTAACCAAGAAAACCATTCAGAAAAATGTAATCTTGCTGATTAGCTGACTGTGTAATTAAGTAGCTGTTGATTTGGGATACATAAGATCATATTTTTTACTTGAATAATAAATATGTTTCATCTTTTTAGAAATGTATCTATAGCTGGGTGCCATGGCTCTCCCCTGTAGTCCCAGCTAATCAGGAGGCTAAGGCAAGAGGATTGCAAGTTTGAGGTCAGCCTCAGCAACTTAACAAGACCCTGTCTCAAAATACAATATAAAAAAGGCTAGGGCTAGGGCTCAGTGATAAAGTACCATTGGGATCAATCTCCAGCTTTTAAAAAAAATTGTAACTATAGCACATGTTTTCACATACAATTTTAGAATATGAAATATATATATATATATATATATATATATATATATATATACACACAGAATAACATCCAAGTGACCCTACGTTCTATCTCCCACACATCGTCATTATTAGCAGCATGGTGTATTTTTAACTCAAAAATTTATTCACATATATGATTGCATATTGTCTTAGCACATTCTGTGTTGGCATAAGAAAATACCCAACATTGTGTAATTTATAAAGGAAGGAAATGTAGTTTTCACAGAACTAGAGAGCAGGAAGTCAATAGCCAGGTGATGGCAGGTGGTGAGGGCCTTCTTCAGTGTCTTAAAGTGGCAGAAGGCATCACACTGTGGAGTAAGGGAGTGTGTGAAACCCGGGCCTCTCTACTTCTTGAGATTAATCCCACACGAATCCCACCATGGGGGCTGCTCTCAAAACCTCATCTAATCTTGATCCCCTCCCCACTACTCCAACCCCAGATATCATCAACACATAAATGTGAAATGTTTCCAATCATGGCGTTTTGAGAGACACATTCAAACTATACCACGGATTCTATTTTGTTCTCACCTAATATATTTTGAACCTTATTTTGCATTTTATTAGATACTATTTGAAACTATAGAATAGTTACTAAGTGATGGTATTGGAGACTTGGTCCCCAGCATGGTGCTATTAGTAGGTGCTGGAAAGTGGTGTGGTCTAGGGGAGATCTTTGGGTCACTGGGGGCACATTCTCAGGGGGATTTAAGGGCCCAGGTCCTTCCTTTTTTTTTTTTTTTTTTTNGAAAATATTGCCTTTTGACTTTCTATTTTTTTTTTTTTTTTTTTGGCCATTAGGTAAGTGGTTTTGCTCTGCCATGCAGTTCCACCATGATGCCTTGCCTCACCACAAACCCAAAAGCAACAGGGCCAATTGATCATAGGCTGAAATCTCCAAAAAGTGTTAGCCAAATAAACCTTTTCTCTTTCTAAGTTGACTACCTAAGGTGTTTGTTATTAGAGAAAGCTGACTAATACACCAATTATTCATTGGTGTATATATATATATATTTTTTTTTTTCATCATTAAACATTGAGAGGTTTCCAATTTTTATAAAAATTAAATAAGAATGCAATTAATCTCCCTAAATATTGTTTAGATTTATCTCTATTTTGCTTAAATTCCTGGAAGTCAAACTATTGGTCAGAGATCATCAATATTTTTGTAGACTTTTGGTTGACATTTAACTTTCCCTAGAATGATCACACCAACCCATACTTCTTGTCTAGTAGCAAAAGTATAATAGTTGGTCCTATTTCTCCAACCACATTTCTTATACTAATTTTTCTGTTTATATTTTGAATGTGCTAACAGTGAATATTATCATTTGAAAAAATTCTGCTAAAGACTGTTCCCCTTTGAAAACAATATAGTTTGTTAAGTAGACATTTTACTATTTTTAGGCCTTTTTATTCTTACTGTTTATTTGAAACAAAGTCTACTTCATAGACTTTGCTATCTACAAAATCCTATGGACCACTAGCAATATATTTTGATTATAGGAGCCTTATAACATATTGTAATATCTGGAAGGGTAAGTTCCTCTCTTGTTCAAAATTTTTTTGATTTATTGCCAGTTTTTTTGTTATTGATGGTGGTGGTGGTGGTGGATTTTTGGTTTTGGTTTTGGTTTTGGTTTTGACTAGCCATGCCAAAAAATCTACAGATTGTTCTTTAGATATTTTTAACTGGAATTGCATTTAACCTGAATGTTTATCTATGAGAAATTAAATTATAGTAACTCAGTTTTCCTGTCCATATATTAAAGCTCAATATTTGATCCCTTGGTTAAGCTTTTTTTCTTTAAGAACAAGATGTTACTTTTGAATTTATTCCTGGTTACTTAATACTTTCTCTATATTTTAAATATCATCACTTATTTTCTTAATTTTCTAACTTTTACTTCTTATTATTAGTGGTATATAAGCAAAGTGATTTTTTAAATATTTATTTTATATCTTTACTCATGTCAGAGTTTTGCTGGTATAACTCAAAGCTTTTTTTAGGTTTAGGTCCTTTGCAGCCATTCACAATATTTTCCTCATTTCTATTAAAAAAAAACACTATATATATTACACACACACACACACACATATATATGTTAAATCTATATTATGATAGGATCTACATTTTTAAGAAATGAAGTCCAACTTCCAATACAGTACCAGTCCAGAAAAACATTGACAGATAATCTGTCTGTCACTGTGGAAAGTACAAAAAAAAAAAAAAGATAATTCAAATATGCCTTTGTTCTCCTTCAGCACAATCATCCTATTTTTATTTTTAATTTTTTCTCTGAGTTCTCTAAATCTCTATTTTTCTAAGACTTTCCTTCTCGTTTCTTACACTATTCTAGCATTAATGGTTAGTACATGGGAATTCTCAAATGCTCAGTAAATAATTGCTTATTCTGTTAACCTTTGAGCTAAATAAGAGGGCGGGGGGGGGGAAGGTGGGCATGGTGGCACACATCCATAATCCCAGTGGCTCTGGAGGCTGAGGCAGGAGGATCACAAGTTTAAGACCAGCCTCAGCAATTTAGCAAGGCCCTAAGCAATTTAATGAGACCCTGTCTCAAAATAAAACATAAAAAGGGCTGGAGATGTGACTCAGTGGTTAAGTGCCCCTGGGTTCAATCCCTGGTACCAAAAGGAAAAAAAAAAATTTTCAAAAAAGAAGTGGCTAAGTTAGAGCAAGCTAACTAAAGAACACATTGGAATGGTATAAAGGACTACCTTAAAGCAGAAATGCAAACATCTCAGTTTGAGAATTTCACTCTAGACTTTTCTATCTGAATGACCTAGGGTAATTCACTTAATTTCTCTCTGTCTGCTTCCTCGTCTATAAAATGGATCCCAACCATAAATAAAAAAGCAAATAAAAAATGAAAATAAGAATAATTATAGCAATCCTAATGAACTCATCCTTAAATCCCTAATGCCCAGAACACAGTAAGTGCTGAGATAATGCCCGAAGAATGGCTGGCTGGTCTTCCCCATTTTAACTGATAAACAGATAATACATATTGAGCAATATTTAGCGTTGTGAGCCTCAATGGAGATAATAAATATGAAAAGTCCCCCGGAACCATAAAGCACTGTACCAATGCAAGGGTTTTTACAAGCCCGTGATGGTTTTCCTGCTTAGAAACTATCAACTTGCAGCACGCTCTCCTCCCATCTGCTGCAATACACTGGCAGCAACCAGCATTTTCAGCATGGGCTTCTGAGAATGGAGCTTCAGAACCAGGTGAAATGGCCAAAAGCACAAAGAGGTGGAGAGATTCAGGAGCATCTTCCTGACTCAGCAAAGGGAGGCTGAGAAGCAGTGAGTGGACAGAGGAAAGCTGTTCAGAAACACGCTGCGCCCCAAAGGTGGCCCTTCCGACAAGCTGAAGACCCCCTTCTGTGTTTCATAAGCCCTGGGAAAGGCAGTGTCAGGAAGGCCCAGGGGAAGCATATGGAAGGAGAACGGCACGCTGACAGCTGAAGCACTGTTTTATAATAACACATAAAATAACAGCCATGCGAGTTAAAACAGGATTACTCCAAAATACATGCCTAGATACACACAGAGACGCGCCTTGAAAACTGGCCCAGAGAGGCTGTCTGAAGAGGCAGACTGAGTCAGATGAAGAGTCGGGAGTTTGCAAGCTCTCGTCGTCTCCGACACTGACATACAACAACGGCAGAAGTGGGAGGGGGTCAAGTCCCCCCTCCTCCTCCCCATGGTCCTCACCAGTGGAGGGAAAAATCTAACAGCTGGGCAAGCACCCAGCGACCCTCAAGTGGTTCTGCTGAATGTTTGGAGAATGTAGCTTAGGTGCAAGGTCACTGAACGCTTGGTCGTTCCTCCAGAAACCTGGATCTTGGGGTGGACCTGGGTGGGAATACCTGGATCTGATGAAGGAATCTGCTCCTCCATCTGGCCAGTGGAATGGAAGACCAGGCCCTGCCTCAAACAATATCACCAGCTACATGCACACAGGACAGTACAACAGATGGCCAGGGGTTGCCTTTTTAATTGAGTCAGCCTGTCCTACCTAGAAAACGTGGCTCAGTGAATGCTCTCAGTTCTGATCAGATCAGCTGTTGCTCCTAACATTGAGAAGAAGAGTAACTAGGAAGAGAAGAGGAACAGAAGTTCCCTGATGGATGGGTAGATGAATTAGGAAAGAGAAATAGGGCTCTCCCCCCAAAATTTGTGATTCAGGCCATTTAATGCTTTATATATAAATAACATATTTAAGGAACTCCATGTTGATAATACATGAAATCCAGGAGCATGTATTAGCCTCAAGAGGTACTCTGTATTGGGGGTGTGTTATCGTTTGAAAACGAGATACTCTTAGCAAGCTCATGTGTGGGGACTATGCAGGAATGGTCAGAGGTGAAATGAGAGCTGGAAACTAATCCATGGATTAATCCACTTGAAGCATTAATAATCCACTTGAAGGGATTAATGAGTGGTAACCATAGACAGGTAGGGTGTGGCTAGAGGAGGCAGGTCCCTGGGTGTGTGCCCTTAGGGATGATATTCTTCCTGAGTCCTCCTCTTCAAGCTCTCTCTGCTTTCTAGCTGTCATGAATGGAGCACTTTCCAAGCGCTTCCTCCATGATGTTCTGCCTCCTCTGAGGCCCAGAGCTGTGGAGTTGGCCGACCGTGGGCTGAACCTTTGAAACCATGAGCCAAAATAAACTTTTCCTCCTCTACATTGTTCTTGTCAGTTGTTTTGGTCACAGAGATGAAAATCTGACCAACACAGGAGATGATACAAGGAGTTGGCCGGTGCTCACAACTATAAATAAGGAGGTCACAGTCTAAGATACATACTCATCTGCCAAGGAATAAATGTCAGTACATTACAAGGTTCTGACTAAATCCAGACCATGTTAGTATAACCACAAACATGCAGATATGCTCAAATACGGTAAGACCTTGCTGATTTTCACACCACTGATTTTCATTTATCATAACTCCCATTGGACTGAGAAAGGGTTTTCCAAACCACAGGTAATGCCTAGAGAAAGTTCTCCCTCATCTTTTGAATTCAAATAGTAGAGAACCTGCTTTGAAGAACCTTTAGGCCCTTGAGAAGCACTGAGTTTCATTCTTGTTAAAATCTTGAGTTAAATCTTTGATTTTACTGAAATCCTCTGACTGTACAGATGAGAATACCGAGACCCTAGAAGGTAAAGAGATACTGCAAAGCAACACAGTGGCAGAATCAAAACCATGTCATCCCATCGCAAGCAAAAACTCTTTCTTCACAATGCTACACCCTAACCCTTGCTTTACCAGTGACAAATTGCTCTTATCTATTAAGTAAATCTTAAGGTTTGTACTTGGCCCACTATATTGGCCCCTATTTATCTATAGACTTTTGCTCTAAGGCTGTACTTCTTGTTAAACACTCCACAACACAGATTTCCATGAAGCAGGCAGAGTATCATTCCATCTGCGTTAAATGATTCCTATTGTTTTGCTTTCCCATATTACATGAGGGGAGTTGTTTTGCTAGACCCCAATGCTTAATGAATTGAGATTTTAAAGGGAATGGATCTTATTAGTACTTGTTTACAAAACTGGGTAGCTCTGGAGAGATTTCTCATTATTTGCTCAGATTCTCTAATGTAAGTCTCAAAAGGAACACGTGAATTTCAATATGATTGATACTGGCCATAAATCCCTATAGGATACAGAATCTCACACCATACAGAATCTCAAGGGCAAAGGTTGTCAGAGAATCAAGAGTTGACAGAATTCTGTATTGAGTAGGCCATGTTAAATGGATTCAGTTCAAGTGCATCGTCTGCTTAGCACTAATCTATTCTTAGAAGTAGGAAATCCTAAAACTGGGGGAAAGCTGACCTTCCAGGGAACCATCTTGAATTCTTATCTGTGCCAACCCTATTATTTGGGGCCTTCATTCCCCAATCACATTCTCAATTCTCTTTTTTCAGCTATGCTTAGAAATATTTCTAGTGGCAATAATTGTGTTTACTCTCAGCTCAGAAGTACTTTCTACTCTATTTCACCCAAATCTTTTTACCTTTCAGTGCCAATCTCAAGGAAACCTTGGTTTGAATGCCATCTCGAAGATTTGTTACCTGTGTGACCAAGAGTAAGTCAGGCAAATCATTTAATTTCCTGAGTCTCATTTCCTGAGCTTTAAAGTGAGATAATAACAGTATCTGCTTTATAGGTAGTCACTACACAATTTGTGTGTGCATCAACAGCATTCACTGGGCCATAGCAAGTGATGTTTTTTTTTGTTTTTTTTTTTTTTTTGTTTTTTGTTTTTTTTTGCAAGTGATGTTTTAAGTTATTAATACTTTTTCCTTTCCACTAGAGATACTGCACTATTTCAGCCAGGGCCTTTCACTCCATGTAAGGAAACCTGAGTTAACTGGCACTATAATTTCTAAATCGTTCCAGTGATATTTTAAAATCTCCTGTGGATTAGTGACTAAGGAAACTGCCCTGTTGAACTGCCCTTTATCTCATCCTGAGCACAAGATTGTATTTATTTTTTTTTTAGGGCTGCTGTCACACAGCAATGAAAACTGGGTGACTCTAAAACTATAGAAATTTATTAACTCACGGTTCTTCAGGCTGGAAGTCTGAAATCAAAGTGGAAGCAAAGCCGTGCTCTCTCTGATGATTCCTTGCATCTTCCGCCTTCCGGTATTTGCCCACAATCTCTGGCTACCTTGGTAGATTGTGGGAAACTTAATCCCCAATGTTAAGAGGTGGAATCCTTGGGAGGTGACTCAGTACGAGGGCTCTGCCAATTAGAAAAGACTTCAGGCTGTGAGTTTGATCTCTTGCTCTTTCGTCCTCATCTTCTCTTGCCTTTCTGCCTTCTGCCATGGAATGATGATACACAGAGGCCCCTACCAGATGCTGGCGCAGTGCACTTGGACTCCCAGTCTCCAGAGCCATAAGCCACATAAATTTCTGCTCATTATAGATGACCCAGTGTCAGGTGTTCTGTTATAGCAGTAGAAAGCAGACTAGGATACTTGGCTTATATATGCCTCCTTCCATTCTCAGGGTCGTCTTCTCTCCATGCGTCTTCACGTCATCTTTTCTCTGTGTGTGTCAGTCTATGTCCAAATGTCCTCTGCTTATGAGGTCACCAGCCAAATTAGATTAGAGTCCACTCTAATAATTTCATTTTAACTTGATAACTTTTTGAAGACATCATTTCCAATAAAAACTACATTCTTAGGTCCTGGATGTTAACATTTCACCATATCTTTTCCAGGCACAATTCAACTTACAATGAACAACTAACACACAGTAAACTGACCACTGAGATAAGCTATGGTTTTTATTACAGTACTGCCAGCATGATTCAATATAATTGCATATTTTCTCTACTTGATACACGTTAGTTATCAAGTCTTTTCTCCTGATTGTAGTAAGCTTGCTGGTGGCTGAAGCTGTGTTTTACTTATTTACTTCAACATGAGTATATTCATCTGCTGGAGCTGCCATAGCAGAACGCCCCAGACACGGTGGCTTGAACAACAGCGATGGATCTTCTCATGGGTATGAAAGCTGGCAATCCAAGATCCAGGTGTCAGTGGGGTTGATTACTGGCACGCCTCTCTTTCCGCCTTGGAGAAAGCCACTTTTCTGCTATGACCCCTTCTCTGCAAACTGGTGCCTCTTCTTTTTATGAGGACACCAGATTCTTGGATTAGGGACACACTCTTATGATCTCATTTAACCTTAACTGTCTCCATAGAGGCTCTATCTCCAAATACAGTCACATTGGAGATTAGGGCTTCCACCTATGAATTTTGTGGGGACACAGTTCAGTCTGTAATAATGATATTCTCTTCTAAGCAGAGTCTGGCCACGTGATAGAAATTAATCAATATTTTCTACTTAGCAAAAGCTTTGCGTAAGAAGGAGGAAGAGGAAGAGAAAGAGGGGGAGAAGGAGGAGGAATTAGTGAATACCAATGTGTGGTGCATAGGGTGGAGGAGATAGGAAGATGTTCCTGATAAATTCTCTAACTGAATTGCTGTTCTTCATATGTGTCACTACTTTGAAATATAAATATAAGGTGCATTTCTAGATAAAGGAATACCACAGAACGATCCAAATATTTGTTTCCAGCCAGGCATTCTGCTGAATTCAGAGCCAGTTCCCAGAACAAAAATGACGTTTTCAAACCCAAAAGTCTTCACTTTGTTACTAATGAAGAATCTATAGGCTAAAGACAAGCCATCGTATCTTTCTAGAGTCTTCCAGAGTAATGCAGAGGAAGCTGCCATGACTTATTCTCTCAAATTATGTATAGAAGGCTCAGAAATCTCTTCTTTCTGGACACATTAAAGACTGACCTCCAGGACACCAGGTCTCCTTGTATTTCTAAAGTCTCAGGACTAGCCACAACACTGCAAAATGGAACCCTAAAATCCACCAGCACCCTGCATCCAGCCCACCTGATACCATGGAAAAGTTATATGGTCTTCTTTCTTGGGAATTTTTAAGGCCAATTTGCTGAGTTTCAGTGTGACCTGTAGAGTTGATTCTCTCTCTCATCTTCCTTAACTACCATCATTTTCTCATCTCTATAAAGGGATGGTTTCCAGTTTTGCTGGAATGTTCCATGAGTAGGGCCTGGGCAGCTCTGCCCTCAAAGTCTTCATCCTAATTTCTCCACAGTTGGAATTCTGGGAAGATAGACTTCTCAGAAGTCTGACTTGTTACCAACCTTCACCCTGCTCTGATCCTTCCTGTATTAATGCGACCATCCAATCAGCATTTATATATGGAGTTGGAAATAGGTTTGTTTGGGGTGTTTTACAAGTGAGACCATAACTATTTTGTCACAATATTGTACTCATTCATCCATCCATTCCTTCGCAAGTTATTTATTGACAGTCACTACTGTGAACTCATCCTGACACCAGACAACGGGATATGAAGTTGAACCAAAGAGATGAGTCCTTGTCTTCAAGGAGGGCCATAAATTGTTAGCGGTCTACCCTCCAGCTAGAGTTGGAGGCCAGGGGAAAGGTCTCTGGCATCTTTTGTATTTTCTCACAGTGGCAATGGCGGGGTTGTGCTCACAGAAGGTGCTCAATAAATAACTGGTGAGTCACAAACCAGATGTACAGAGTCAGCTTTGTTGCCCGGGTGGCTACTGATTTATAGCTCCATATGGTCGCCCTCTCTAACCTTCTCTTTGCCCTCTATGCTAAGGCCTCAGCCGCCTTCTTTCTACATCCATTCCTCCATTTTTTGAGATTGCCTGCTATTTTCTTTGTCTCTCCTCAGACCCTGAGCAGCCCAACCCAGGTAGAACAAAAAAATGAGAAGGAATTGGGGAAGTTTCTTCTTCTCCCCACGCAGGCTACCACACAGGTTGGCTAGGCTGTTTCTGCGGATGCTATGCGAAGTTCAAACCATTCCTAATCGCATTCGCCATTGTCCAGAATGAGCTGGTTAGTTACAAAGCATGATAATGCAGAGAAAATTCTAATTAAAAGAGTTGAAGGAATCTAACACATATCATCAGTCATTATGCTGTCAGCCTTACCAATATAACAAGAGGTGGTTCGCGCCAAGAGTCTGGCTATCGCTTTTGAAAGAGAACTATTTATAATTAGAGCTGTGCTGAATATTTAAAAGTTGCAAAATTACCATGTCTCTAGGGGGAAATGTCTGTGGAACCATGTGACAGCAAATCCAGAAAGATTTCTGATGCATTTAAGAGCTTCTAACTTACATTAAACAATGAAAGTGGGCGATAGCAATTAAGAGCAACATGCATTTTTATACAGCCATTCAGCTAATTAATTGTCATTGCACAAATGCCAATAAGCTTATAGGATGAGGATGAGTGTCATACCTAGTGGTTATTCAGTAAATCAAAATTTGAAGATCCTTTTTTAATTTTTTTCAGGTTTTATAGAGCACTTTATGAAATTGTTCCTCCAAGATCCTGGGACCATTATTTAGCACTGCTATCTTACGACATCTGAGGAAGAATGCCCAGAAATAAAGCTGAGTTTCCAAAATAGTTAATAAAAAGCCCATGACATTGTTATTACATAGATGACCTCTGAACTTCACTGAAAAACTTATTTTTTTTAATCTGTTATTATAGAAAATGTCAAACTATAGAAAGGTATAGAGGGTGGTGTAATGACGCCGTCTGTCACCACAAACAATCTAATTTTACCTATATCCTGATCTACTTTCCCTCTTATTCTGATTATTTTGGAGCATATACAAGATATAAAATTTCCTCTATTCAATATTGCATTTGTACCTCTTAAAGACATGAACTCTGAAAAAAAAAATCCCACAAAAATAACGTCTCTCATCCCTAAAATAACTAACAATGATGTGGCTTTCTTAACTTCAACAGATTGGGAGCAATAAATTAGATGGGTTGGAGAGGGAGGATGTGTAGGTGCGTACTGGCGGAATAATTTTAGGGAACTCATTTAATTTCCTTAAGTTTCAGTTAGCTCAAGGACAAATATGATTGTTCTAACAGTTAAATCAGAGGTGACACAATATACATGAAGAATACAATATAGCACCTCGAATAAACTAAGTGTGCAATGTCAGTTATTATAACTATAAGGATTGAATCAAACCCTGTCAGTCCTGTTAGAGGTAAATTTGGTAAATTGAAGTTCTCTGGAAAATCACTTCGGTGAATCACCAATGACCACTAGACTTCTAAATCAGTAAGAGAGATTTTTGAACTCATGGGATTTCTCTCATTATTCTTCGACACGACCATTGAACACACACACTCCTGAAGGAAATCTCTTCTTTTGGCTTCCATGATGCCAAGAAAGCTTCTCTGTTGGACCCTTCCGAATTTCCATTTCGAGCACCTCCTCATCTGACCATTACCAACTGTAATTTTTCTCAAAGTTCAGCACAATTGAATTGCTAGCAACTTCCACATTCACAGCTCTAGCCCAGATATCACTTTTTGATTCTAGATTTTTAAAGCCAACTCCCCAAGGGGTCATCTTCTTCTCAATGTCCCATAGCATCTCATGTATATGACTGAAAGTAAAATCCTATGTACCTCTGTTTCAGATATATCTATTCCTATACAAGTAAACCACCCCAAAATGTAATGGTTTAAAATAGCAAATTGCTGTTTCTCATGGTCGTAAGGTTGTCTGAATGGCTCCTGCTCCACATGGGCTAGGTAGGGTGCTAAGAAGACGGAAAGGGGCAACCTTCACATGGCTGGTGGTTGATGCTGACCACCATCTTGAGGTGAGCTGGGGCTATCCACCAAGGGTCCTGCTTCCCCTCTGAGAGCTTTTCCACATATGTGTGGGTTTCTTTAGAGCACTCCAAGTCAAAAGGGCAGAAGCAGCAAATCTCTTAAGGGCCAGTCTCTGGGTCTACAGAGAATCACTATTTTCGTTTTGTTTTGTTTTCCCACTGTGACCAAAGGACTGGGGAGAGAACAATTAGAGGAGGAAATGTTTATTTAGCCCACCATTTCAGAGTTCTAAGACCACAGATGGTCAGCTCCATAGCTCTGGGCCCAAGGTGAGGCAGAACTTCATGGCAGAAGGGTGTGACAGTGGAAAGCAGCTCAGGACGATCAAGAAGCAGAGAGAGCTCAGCTGACCAGGGACAAATATATACCCCGAAGCCTGTCCCTCGTGACCCACCTTCTCCAGTCAGTCACTGTTTGCCTACAGTTAGTGCCCAGTTGATCCCTATCAGTGGATTAATAATGCACTGATTAGATTAAGACTCTCATCACTCAATCATGTCACCTCTAAAATTTCTTGCATTGTCTTACACATGAGCTTTTGGGGGACACCTCATATCAAATCCGTAACAATCACTTTCACAAAGTAGGTCACAGAAGCAGCCTAGATTCAAGGGGAAGGAAATTAATCTTATCTTTTAATAGGAGATTGACAAGGTCATACTGAGGAAAAAAATTTGCAAGTGAGGTGGGAGATCTTGTTGCAACCATGTTTGGAAACAAAAAGGTATTGTTACCCCTAACCATGGGCCTCCTCCAGAGTCTCCCTGCTCATAAATGACATCAGCATCTACCCAGATGCTCCTACCATCATTATCCTGGACTCCTCTTTGCCCTCATCTCCCATGTCTCCCCAGTCTCTGAATATGGCCATTTTTACCCCATGTATTACTTATGAATCTGTCTCCTCCTTCCTTCTGTATCCACTGTCACAATTTAAGCTCTTGTCATCTCCAATGGGACTCCTGAAATAGACTCTTAATGATCTCCCCAGATTCACTTTGCATGACTTCAATCCACTTTTCAAGAGCAAAAGACTCAGTTCTCTAGTTAAAACCCATCAGTCGATGGGGAGGGGAGAACAGAAGTTCACTGGATTAGACAAAGGGGAATGGAGGGAAGGGAGAGGGAGGGAATCAGAAAGACAGTAGAATGACCAAGAAATCACTTCCCCATGTTCCTATATGAATACACGACCGGTGTAACTCCACATCACGTGCAACCACAGGAATGGGAAGTTATGCTCCTCGTACGTAGGATATGTCCAAATACATTCTACTGTCATGTATAACTAAAAAGAACAAATAAAAACTTTTAAAAAATCATGAGTACTTTCTTGTTATAATTATAGTAAAGTTCATATCCATAACCTGACCCATAATGTTCTGCATGAACTGTCTGTCCCCTGTTCACATCGACAGCCTAATTTTTCACCACCCCGCCCACAACACACATTCCAACACTGACACTGGTCTTATTTTATGCCTCAAATGAATCAGGGTCCTCCTTATCGATATTGTTTCCTCTACCTCCAGGGACTTTTCTCCTACTCTCAGCTCAGCCAATCTCTCCATCTCTTTCACATTACAGCTGAAGTGTTGGATTCCTTAGGGAAGCCTTTCCTAACCCCTCAGGTGAGGCTAAATCCCTCCACTATATACTCCATGGTACCCTAAGAGAAACACATCTCTGGTGATAATGTTGCCATCCACCACTTGATCCATCACCTTGTTTAATATGTGTGTGTCTGTTTAAAGATCCCGTATCTAACACATATTATTGATCGATTAGAAGTGAATGGCCAGCAGCGCTTAACTCATGAGTGAGTAGAAGTTTTCTAACATACATACTTTCATATTTTATCTAATGGCCCTCACGGGTTTCTTGTACTTAATACAAGCTAAGTAACACGTTGGTATTATGCTTAGGGGTCATTTTAAATAGCAAAATTGTCAGTGAAATCATAGAAATGCAAAAACCATAGCACTAAATTAACCACAAAAGGATTCTTACTTGTAACAGGAGAGCTGAAACAAGAAGGCAAAGCCAGGTTCAACCTCAGCTGCAGAAGGGCAGGTTGGGCAACTCCAATTCTTCACCTCTCTGTGCAGGCCTGAGGAGGAGCATAAAAGTATGAGAGCGTTGATTCTAAGTGTTATGAAAAAAATTTAGTGAACAGATGAATTTTCAATGACCGGTTCATAAATAATGAGGGATCAAGTGTTCATGTTTAGTGACTGTTTCCTCTGTCAGAGTGTCAGCTTCATTGAGAATAGGAGTCTTCTCTGCTTTGGTCTCTGGTCTCTGTACCCCACCGTGCCTGGGACAATGTAGGTATACAATAAGTATTTTTCCAGTTATTAAACATTTAAACATATATAATTTTATTCTTTCTTTAGGGATAAAAAAACTCGGTTCTATTTTTTTTTGTATCTGACTATTTTTTTGGTGTGTTGGCTGTTGTTTTTTTAAAAAATTTAAATTTTATTTATTCTAATTTGTTATATATGACAGCAGAATGCAATTCAATTCATATTACATACATAGAGCACAATTTTTCATGTCTCTGGTTGTACACAAAGTAGAGGCACACCATTCGCGTTTTCATACATGTACTTAGGGTAATGATGTCCGTCTTATTCCACCATCTTTCCTACCCCCATGCCTTCTCCTTTCCCCTCCCTTCCCTTTGCCCTATCTAAAATTCCACTATTCCTCCCATGCTCCCCACCACATCCCCATTATGAATCAGCCTCCTTATATCAGAGAAGACATTCAGCATTTGGTTTTTTGGGATTGGCTAACTTCACTTAGCATTATATTCTCCAGCTCCAACCATTTACCTACAAATGCCATGATTTTATTCTCTTTTAATGCTGAGTAATATTCCAGTGTGTGTATATGCCACATTTTTTATCCATTCATCTATTGAAGGGCATCTAGGTTGGCTCCACAATTTAGCTATTGTGAATTGTGCTGCTATAAACATTGATGTGGCTGTGTCCCTGTAGTATGCTGTGATTCTGACTGGAGTGAGACGAAATTCTTAACCCTAACTTCCATAGAAGATATTAAGAAACAATTGGAAATACCCAGTAAAATATAGATGGACTATATAAAGACCAAATTGAGCTGGGCACAGTGGTGCATGCCTGTAATCCTAGCAGCTTGGGATGCTGAGACAGGAGGATTGAGAGTTCAAAGCCAGCCTCAGCAATGGCAAGACACTAAGCAACTCAATGAGACCCTGTCTCTAAATATAATACAAAATAGGACTGGGGATGTGGCTCAGTGGTCAAGTGCCCCTGAGTTCAATCCCTGGTTCCCCCCAACACACACACACACACACACACACACAGATCAAATTGAGATGAGCTCTTGTTAAAATGGGTAGACTTAGACAAAAAGGAACTTCTATAATGGAATTGATGAGAAAGAACTAAGTCAGGGTGAAAAATCAAGGGATGAAGGAAACTGACCAGGTATAATACTTGACTCTTGTGCAGTAGTGGTAGGATCAAAAGTGCAGACCTAAAATGCAGAAGGTGTTGTGGAATTGGCCTGGGGAAGGACAGCTCTCATAGCAAGGGAAGGGAAGAAACTGGTCAACAATTGCACGGGTCAATAGATACATGGCCAGGGAAAACAGAAAGCTGAGGTGATCAAATTTAATCAGCATGATGCAATGTCAAGACTGAAGTGACAAAGTCGCAGACAATTCTTCAGGTCCAATGGGTGGTGGGAGAATAGTTTACAGGGATCAATGCGTTCCTAGGGCATTGATCTTGAGTTATCTATCTACAGTTCAGTTCCTGGGAGAAGAGACTAGCATGATTTAAGTAAGATATCAAGGTTCCCAACTCATAAATTGAATCCTGAGTAGATTGTATTTCCAGTAAGAATACAAATACTAATCAGAGGAGGAAATCAGGCAAGGTCAAGCCACACATGCTAGGTACAGAGAGCCATGCCAAGGGTAAGTGGACATGTACTCTTAGCAGCAAGTCTCACCCCAAAGCCCACTTCACTGGCTTGGCTAGTATCATATCACCTGCTTGAAAATAGGGACTGATCACCCAGTGAGTCCAAACTGAGTCTGAAGCAGGCTTTTCAAATCGTCACAGTTGAAAGGCACAGGTAAGAACATTCCAGAGTATTCACTGGGCAAAAGACTGAAGAACTGACTTGGCAAGTTGTAGATGATTTGATTATTGCAACCAAGATTCACTGAACATTAGAAAGAACAGGTAGACATGGAATTGAGGGAAGATCAATGCAAGATGAATGTGTCTTTTTTCAAGTGTGCAAATTTTCAGAATGCAAGAAATAGAATGATATTAATTTCCTAAGAAACCTCAAAAGACTACGAAAGCCAATGATTTTCTAATCAGCATCCACAGCACACAGGGTATCACTGGGTTGCTTAGCACCTCGCCATTGCTGAGGCTGGCTTTGAACTCTCAATCCTCCTGTCTCAGCATCCCAAGCTGCTGGGATTGCAGGCATGCACCACTGTGCCCAGCTCAATGGGTCTTTATACAGTCCAACTATATCCTAGTGGGCATTTCCTATTGTTTTTTAATATCTTCAATGGAAGTTAGGGTTAAGAACTGCATTTTGTATCCCTAAAGAAAGAATAAAATTATATACATTTAATAACTGGAAAAATACTTATTGTATACCTACATTGTGCCAGGCATGGTGGGGTGCAGAGACCAAAGAAGACCAGACTTCTATTGCATATAAAATAAATTCAAGATATACTAATGATCTTTAGGAAGCTGGAAATGAATGGGAAAAAAGGTTTGGATGACAAGTCAATCAAAACAAAAGAAAATTGCAGATTCTAAAATGTTCCATAGGATTCCAAGTGGATACATGGGTACATACCGTACAGTGTAATCTACACATGTCCCCATCTGGATGACGCAGAAAGCCTACATACATGCAAAGAGGGCTGTAAGCACTGATTGTCCCAAGGAAAGACTACCGACAAATTCACAAAGAGCTAAATCTGATTTTTTTTTCTCACTCTTAACACAGTCTGGAAATCTAACCTCACACATGCTGATTTTATTCCCCAAAATAACCCTGCCAAGGAGAAAACTGAGATCACAGAAAAGCCTCATGGGTTATGTTCAAGATAATCAGCTGAATTCTTAAAGGAGTCCTTGTGTGTGTTTTTTTTTCATTAAAATAATTCTCTTGGAGTCTTTACACTTGGAATGTTGGTTTTCAGAGACAAGTTTGTGGCTTCAAACTGAACTTAAAGCCTAGCATCTTAAAACTAGAGGAAAGAGGGGGGAACCACAGGTTGCGTTAAGGTATGGAGCTTAATGCAAAACACAAATAAAATAAGTTCTCATCTCTGGGTCCCTTCTCAGGGTATGTCCGTATATCACACGTGTTCTGGCATGCACGTGTGCACACCCACATAAATACACACAAACACATCTTCTTCTTGCACCTGGTAGGTGATCACCTGATTCGGAGCCCTGCTACCAGAAGTTGACAAATAATGGCTTGTTTGTGTGATTTCTTTCTGTCCTCAGTGGTAGCACTCTGGAACAGGGACAGTTGTTCAGCATCTTCTTCCTACCTTTCCCCACATAAACACATCTCGCTTCCTCTCCTGCCAAGACCTTTCCTGTTGTATTTCAACAGCTATCCCCAAACCCATGGATCCAGCCACTACAACTCAGGGTAAATCTAAAATGTCTACCCGGGCAACAAGCTTTGCAAGGAACCTAGGATTCTAATCAAGGACCACAGCCTGAGCGTACTAAGGGAGGTGTGGGCAGAAACTCCACCAAGGGAGATGGAACTGGGCTGTGGGTGCCAGGTCACATCTGTACACACTGGCCTGATTGCCAGTGTCCCATACTGAAGGGATACTGTGAGCTCTGAGTGCTCTTTGTCACTCAAGGAACAGACAAGAAATACCAGGGAATGGATGTCCTCTTGCAGCGGTCCTCAACCAATGACTGACAGAAACTGGTATGTAAATACCCAGCTCCCTTGCCCTCTGAGCAGCAGAATTCTGGGGTGTATATTTTTCCTTGGCTGCCATAGTTTCCTAAGCAGAACTAAGCTCCAAGGGCCCGTAGTAAGTCTGCCTTGATGAGTACTTTTCCTTACGGGCTGTCTTCCTCTGGACTTATTCTCTAAAACCAATCAATTCTCCAACTCTCTGGATATTAAGTAGGAGCCATTAAATCTAACTCAGTTCTGACACTAGCCATTCTGAATTAGTGCCCAGCCCACAGCTTAAGGACTCAGTGCCAGGAGTCTCAGTACTCTCCTTCTTCAGATGCCAATCATAGGTACTGGGTCTCTAGGTTGCCCACATTTCTCTCTGACTGGCTCTGAACCAGAGGTTTCCATGACACCTTCCTTAGGTTTGACAATTTGCTAGAAGAGCTCATAGGCGAAATACTTGACTTAGGTGTACATTTGTTGTTTATAAGATGTAAGAGATGTTTATGGAGCAGACCTAAGAGACGTAGAGGAAAGAAGGAGAGGGCACAGAGCTTCCATACCTGCTCGGAGCACATCATCCTCCCAGCCCCTCCATGTCTCCAACAACTCTGAAATGTATCAGATCTCATTGTGCTGGAGGGATTTTTGTTTGATGGTGGTGGTGGTGTGTGTGTGTGTGTGTGTATGTGTGTGTGTGTTGGGGATCCAACCCAAGACCTTGTGCATGCTACCCAAGCACTCCATCCCTGAGCCACATTTCCAGCCCTGTTGTGGGACTTTTTATATTAATTAATTAATTAATTTTAATAGGTATACATGACAGCAGAATGCAGTTTGACTCATTGTTCACAATTGCAGCATAACTTTTTATTTCTCTGCTCGTACAGGATACGTTGCACCATATGTGCAGTCATATGTGTACCTAGGGTAATGATGTACGTCTCATTTCACCATCTTTCCTGTCCCCATGCCCCTCCCCTCTCCACCCTCCCCTTTACCCCATCAAAGCTACTCCATTTTTCCTAGGTCCTGCCCCCCATTATGGATCAGCTTCCACTTATTAGAGAATATTCGGCCTTTGGTTTTTTTGGAATTGGCTCACTTCACTTAGTATGATCTTCTCCAACTCCATCCATTTACCTGCAAATGTCATAGTTTTATTCTCTTTTAATGCTGAGTAACATTCCATTATGTATATATATACACCACAGTTTCTTTATCCATTCATCTATTGAAGGGCATCTGGGTTGGTCCCACAGTTTAGCTATTGTGAATTGTGTTGCTGTAAGTATCAATATGGCTGCATTACTCTAGTATGCTGATTTTAAGTACTTTGGGTATAAACCAAGGAGTGGGATAACTGGGTCAAATGGTGGTTTCATTCCAGGTTTTCTAAGGAATCTTCATACTGCTTTCCATATTTGCAGTCCCACCAGCAATGTAGGAGTGTGCCTTTTCCCCCTATATCCTTGCCAACATCTATTGTATTGTTGATAACTGCCATTCTGACTGGAGTAAGATGAAATCTTAGAGTAGTTTTGGTTTGCATTTCTCTAATTATTAGAGATGTTGAACTTTTTTAATATATTTGTTCATCGAATGTATATCTTCTGAGGAGTATCTGTTCCTTAGCCCATTAATTGATTGGGTTATCTCATACTAGACAAAGGCACCAAAAATACACATTGGAGAAAAGACAGCCTCTTCAATAAATGGCTGAGAGAACTGGAAATCCAAATGCAGCAAAATGAAACTAAGCCCCTATCTCTCACCATGCACAAAACTCAACTTAAAGTGGATCAAGGACCTAGGAATTAGACCAGAGATCCTGTGCCTAATAGTAGAAAAAGTAAGCCCAAATCTTCATCTTGTAGGAGTAGGGCCGGACTTCCTCAACAAGACTCTGAAGTACAAAAAATAAAATCAAGAATTAATAAATGAGAGGGATTCAAACTAAAAAGCTTCTTCTCAGCAAAAGAAACAATCAATGTCGTGAAGAGAGAGCCTACATTTTGGGTAGGAAAAATTTTTGCCACATGTATGTCAGATAGAGCACTCATCTTCAGGCTATATAAAGAACTCAAAAAAACTTAACACCAACAGAACAAACAACCCAATAAATGGGCTCAATTGCTAAGCAGACATTTCTGTTCTGGGATTTTATAGAGTGAACCCTCCAGCCCCATCCACTATTTTGCCCCAGAGGAATCGAAAGTCCTGACACTCTAATCACTTGGTCTCCAGGTGTGGAAAAGACCACCACCATCCTGAGGATATCTAGGAACTCCAACCTAAATCATCTCATTAGCACAAGCTCTGCTGTGAGGAAAACAGGCTCTGAATGGATAACAAAGACTCTCCTGTCACTGGGTACTAGGGTTTGAATGTTCGTCCCCTCTGAAACTCACTGGGAAATTTAATTGCCATTGTAACAGCATTAAGAGATGGAACCTTCAAAAGGTAGCTCAGGTCTTGAGGGTACCACCCTCAAGAATGGATCAGGCCATTACTGACAAGAGTGGACCAAAGGAGGGATTCCTTTGGCCCTCTCTCTTTCTCTGGCTCTTGCCCTAGGGTATTTTCCACTATGTTGGGACTCACTAGGTGGGACACCACAATCTTCCATTTCCCAGCCTCCAAAACAGGACCCAAGTCTATTTCTTCTCACTTATCCAGTCTGTGGTGTTCAATTATAGCAGCAGAGAATGGACTTGGACCCTCAGGAAACTCCAATAGTTTTAGAAGCCCCAGTGCCCGGAACTTGGGACAAAGACCAAACCTATTATCCCACACGCCTCTTCACTCTTCTACTTCCCCAGTCCCGACTGGTGTTCCCTTTACCTTTCAAATAAGCTACCTGCCTCAGGTTTTTGCTTCTGAGGAACCCAAAGCTAGCAGGTAACATCAGTGACATGGGGGAGAGCGTGTATAAAACCTGGTTCTCTCAGATCTTCTCTAGCAGAACAGGCACAGAGAAGATTCAATATAGTGTTCAGTGATCCTCCAAAGATCCAAGCGAAAGTGCCTGTAGGGAGCGAGGTTTCATCAAAGTAAATTAAAGAACATTAAAAGAAAGAATGGTAAAGGCAATTCGCCCGGCTGTTGGAAACGAGAAACATTCAGTGGAAATCTTGTAAAAATACCATAAAATTAAATGACCCACTCTTCAGAACACTTGAAAAGCAAAGTTTTCAGAAAGAACAAGCCTAGATAGAGTTCAAGTTGAGAAAGAACAGAAAGGTCTACTGAACAGCTCTAATTAGCATTTTTTCCTAGATCGTCTTTTGAAGGAAAAAAAAAATTAAGGTGTAGGTTGGGGAGAAATGCAAGCCCATGCCGATCAACCCTCATATGCTTCTGTTCACCTCTAATAATACCACTATCTTATTAAATGGGCCACAAGTATTCTGTTGCTCGTAATTAGGTTCAGAGTTTGTGTCAGGATTGTAATGGCTTATTGATTGCCTCTTAAAGAACTTCAGATCTCCGCAGGCTTAGAATCCATTAATGAATGTTGGAACTGATAAAGTTGAGTTTAATTACATACTGTATGTCTTGTTAGACATTCAACTTGCATTTTATTTTATTTATTTTTTATTTTTTGGCTTAGCTGAAACTTTAAGGCTTCCCAAAATAAATGTCTGTCTCTGCTGTACTTTATCCTTCAGAAGCCTTGGGCATCAATGAAAACTTAATTTGGAAAAAATTTAGCACATTCTTCTTTATGATTTATCATTTTATGCAGCCGAAAGGCTGTATTGGTGCCTGAATGGGTATTGTGCGAGATCTGCAATCTAATCAGGTGTGCTGCATTGTGACAGCCTTTCTTCCTTGTCCTCAGCTCCCTGCTACCGTCCCCATGTGTGGCTCATTACAAAGGATCCCCTCCCTACAAGATGCTGATGTGTGGATGACACCGTGGTCAGGCTAGACACAGGGGTTCCTCAGGACTTTTGGATGGGAATGAAAAAGCAAAGTTTTCACCCCAGTTTTCTAACTCTAGCCTACCCCACGCAGCTCAAAGGGTGTGCCTGTTTGAAGCACATTCTAAAAGCCTCTCTTAACAGGTCCGTGGATTTGAGATGATGCCCCAAGTCATATAGGGAACACATCTGCAAAGGAAAATAGCAGCCGACTTTATCATTACTCAAAGGCAAGGGAACAAGAGTTTGCATTCTAAGCTTCAGGCTCCCTGGGTCTCAAAACCCAGACCAAGTTCTTTCCTCTGTTAAGTTTTCCTGGATTACACACACACACACACACAGACACACAGACACCACACACACACACACACACACCCCTCTCCGTCTTTATTTGGAAACAAACCAAGCATATAGTGGCTTCTGAAGGTCAGGTTTTCTTGGGGACAGCGATGACTTCTACCTCTAAGCCTCCCACTGGAACTGATCACATTATCCTTGCTCAGGAATCGGCAGTTTATTGGGAAGCCTCAGGAAGCGCTGAGCAGATAAAATCCTCTTGTTTTTTTTTTTTTTTGGAGCAAGGCAGAGCAAAGGGGTGGAGAAAGAAGAGCCACCGAGAAATATGTTTAAGACTCCAAGGGGAAAATGTGAACTGTCCTACCGTCTCTAAGAACTCCCCCCAATAAAATGCTAGTGGCTGATTTTAGACCGTTCCAGAAATTGGTTCTCCGGGAAGAACATTCCCCAGACCAAAGGCAAAACAGAAAAGAACTGGAAAAATCTAATCAGAGTTTGACTACCAAGAAAGCTGTAGCCTAGTCAATGATATTAGCATATCTGAAGAAGAACCTGTCAATCGAGATGGAGAGGTCTGCATGGAACAGTAAGAGGGAAAGGTCTGCAGAGCGGGCTGCCCATATGGGGTCTGCAGTGCCACCTGAGCATCAGGAGGCATGTCCTTGAAGACTGTCACCCTTTCCTAAGCATGGCAAAGCAAAAGGGAAGCTCGTGTGCCCCTGTCAGTCACCCAAGGAAAAGGTCAAAAAAAAAATATTAAGTTCCTTAAGTAAATTGTGGCCCATAAGTTAACATTCTTTTGAAGTTCCAGAATCGAAAAGTTGCCAACTTTATCATCAATATGGAAAAATCAAACAAAAATATCCTTTTTTATATCATTATATCATTACAGAAGATATAAAGTGACCTGCACTTGTACCAGAGTCTCATATGGAGAGAATGCCACTCATGGCTAAACATGATAATCGCCCCCCAGGGGCTCTTTATTTTGATTGCAGGGTCCAAAGCAACTTGAGGTTATAATTTGACCTTCCACATTGGACCAGCTTCCAGAGACAGAACACTCTTTTCCTAACTGACCCTTTGGACTTTACAAAATGCAATGACCTCCAGGTGCCTTCTCCTGACTGGTCATGATAAAAGCCCTTGCCTTGCACATTATTGTGACCCTGGCACACACACAAATTCTTGTCTCTACCACACCGTAATCTCCATGAGACCCAGGTCTTTCTCTAGATGACCAACACTCCAGAATGCCGGAATTGGGAGGGTGGTGGGGAAGGAAGGATTTCAGTGTTAAAACCAGAAAAGTCCCAGCAAACAAAATGAAATTTAAAAAAAATTAAAAAGACCCTTTGGATCACTGTCTCATACACTGTTCTTTTTAGTTCCCCCTCGGGTATCTATAAAATAAGTTCAAAACTGATTCTGAACGTTCTGCAAGTAGAGTTATCCATTGGAAAAATTCGGTATATCTTTATGCATGTAATTATGACCCAGGATTTGTTTGCCGTTTGAATCCACAAAGGACAAATTATTGTTGCTTTCTTCACGTTTTATTACCAAAAAAAGAAAATAAAATGTGAAAAAGCACACTACATAATTTCCTGTGCACAGTATTATGACTCTGCAGTACATAGCCCAAGACTGAAAGGAAACTTGGAACTAGGTTTTATGGGTCTGTGATAAGTAGGGTGCTGGTATTTACTGGGGGATTTTTTTACAATAAAAATTATTTTTTATAGCTTTTAACTTGATTTCATGCTGATTCTTTTAAACTCCAAATCATACCTTATTTTTCTCTGATGTCTTCTGGAAAGAAATAATTTTTCCTTTCTGAATTATTTTACAGCTGTGGCCCGTGATACTCATTTGTCATATACCCTTTTAGTGACTTGGAGTCCCTCCCCTGTTCTGTGAGTTCTGTCTGTCTACACTCCTAGAGGACAGGCAGTACATTTTCTATGGTGTGAGGGCCTCCTCCAGTGCCCTATAACCTCTCTGCCCGTCTGCCCACAGCCAGCCCCGTGGAGGCCTGCCTGGGGAACATTATCTTCCATGATCCAGAAAGCCATAATTCACCGCCCTGTGATCCTGCCAGCCTGTGAAACTCAGGCTCTCTCCTGAGTACAGAGAAATTCTCCTGGAAATGGCTGGGCCATTCCTTCCCCATAATCCCCTCCTAAAAGTCTTTACAGGCCCCAAGACAGACACTGCGAACACCTTCTCTATAAATCAGTCGGCCAGAGTTGTGCAAAGCGGAGGCCACCCAGCAGTTCTGCTGCACTCACTCCTGCTCGGTTCTGCCCAGAAGCAAGAGGCACACTGAGTCTGCAGGCAGGGAGAGGAGACCGGAGAGGCAGCCCAGAGGGAAAGTCGCGGGGCTGGTGGAAGCAACAGAGCACTATGTCTCTAGTGGATGCCAGTGGTGAGATTGAGGCTAACAAAGTTCTCAAAGTTAACCTGAGGCTTCAAAAGGTGCAACTGAAGTTTCAGAGTCCTTTCAAAACACCTGTTTTTCTTCAGGCTCTGATATATATTTTACAGAGAGGGGGGTTACTGACCACAGAAAGGCATTTCTCATACCTGCTAGGCCAATGTGTCATGCACCCCGGGGTTTCAGATCTCTGGAAGAAACACAGTTAAATGAGAAACTAGATCATCTTTCCTCTCAAGAGGTGCACAGATCGAACTACAGGGAAAGGCAGACCCTAAATCAGCGGGAAACTGAAGGGAGATATGGAGAAAGAAGGTCTCACAACTTTTATATTACCCCTGTCGTGAGAAAAAGGGGGAAATCCTTCCCTCTAGAGTGCTCCCCTCAGTGCTCAACCTGTGAACTTTTTCTTTAATTAAATAAAGAGCCGGAAAATAGTACTCAAAATGTGGAGATGGTCCCTCTGCCCAGAAGTCTAAAAACATATTATACATTTTAGATTTTCTTTCCTTTATTTATTTATTTATTTATTTTTCTTTTCTCCCTTCCAGGTCTAAATGTGGTCTGCTTGCTTTGTGTGAATATTCAACACAGGAACAAAAATCCCAATTGTCATTTCGGGACTGAGAAACGCATGAGGTGTGATGGAATTCTGTCCCGGGCAGCTGTCACCGTTTTTATTCTGCCATTCTTCACAGTGTTTCAAACTTCTAATCTACACGACCCCCTCCTGGTGTCTTTACAACATTATGTAATTAAGACCTTGTAATTTCCTAAAAAGCTTCTGGCTTATTACTCAATCTTAGCTGAATTAATATACTCTGAAAGCAAAGTCATAGGCAGGGGACAGGAACGATTAACGATAACATACTCAAGTACGGGAGAGAAGGGAGAGGAGGGAACTCGACGCGGTGATGTGGCTGGATACTTTTAGTGATGTCACAGCATTGATGCGTTGCTAAAAATTGCTAAACCCAAATCCTTTATGAAATTAAATGCCTAATGCAACATAATACTTTTTCCCTATAAGATGAAGCTCTTTTGGTATAAAAGAGAGGTATTTGGATTTTACTTGTCACGACAAATGGAAAGGCAAATGCATGTGTAAAAGCAGGTCCTATCTAGAATGTTCTGTACACCATCCCTAACGCCCTTTGCTTCATCAGGCCTATCAGAATCCTGTCACCCAAGTCCTAACCTACTTCGACCACCACCAGGGAGTCCCACCGCCCCATGTCTCCATGTTTCTTTTGCAGATTTCCCTGACTCGGGGTTCCTACTGCTCAGAGGCAGGAATTCTCATGACACTGCATGAGGCAAAGAGAAGTCAGGAGAAATAGCACCCTGACCAGTTGTCTCCCAGGGAAACCTGGGTCCTAGTATCTCTGGCACTACCCAGGCTGTGCCCAGCTCTGAGCACCTCCACGATTCACACAATAGCAGTACTTTGCCAGGAGCTGTTGCATTTTGAGTACAAGAGCCAGGATAGAACGACTGCACCTTGTTTGTACAAATAAACAACTACCATCTGCCCAGCCCCTTCGTAAGGTACAAATTGATAAATAACTGATATGTGCCAACTTATCAAACTGAATCAAGGAGTACCTGGATACATAGACATCCCAAATCATACCAGGAATATCAGACATGTGCGTTATCAACCTCACAAGACCCCACCCCCACCCCCCACCGCCCAAGACCATAAAAAGAAGAGACCCAGAGACTGGATAGGAACCTTTCCTGAGCCTTGCCCAGGAAAACATCCACAGCAATGACCTTCTGAATCTGCATCCTCGGGCTCCATCAGAGTGCAGTTTCTCCTGCCCATGAGGACCATGTATGCCCCCCACACCAAGCTCACATCTCAAACGGATACTCCAAGTTGACCCTCTGAGGCTGCAGTCCATCCAGACCTTAGCCTAGAATAAGTCCCTGTGCTTTGACAGCTAGGCACTGAACAAGATCTCCTGCTGGTTCATCTTCTCTTACCCCCCACAGTGGCTCTCTGTATCTGCTCTCATTCAGCCTCCTGAACCCCTGCGGCTGCCTTCACCTTTTCCCATCCTTTCTGTTATCTAGAAATATAACCGTGGAAAGTGAGATGTGTGACTTATGGAGGGTTATAGATATCAGAAGTTAAGATTGGAATAAAAGAATTTGTCATTGCCTGGCTTCTGACTCCCAGGTGACCTACAAGTAGTCAGTGAACTACCACTGATAAAAGTGGGGTAGTTGATGAATGTATGGTGATTCACTACATTCTGGAATTGTTGGAAAGACACAAATGGGTTTGGTCTATGTTAGTCACTCAGTCAACGTAGACTCAGTAAATGACCTAGGCCCTGTATTAGGGATCTTCAGATAAATAAAACTGTGTGTGTACACAGGCGTGTGTGTGCACAGGCGTGTGTGTGTGTGTGTGTGTGTGAGAGAGAGAGAGAGAGAGAGAAAGAGAGAGAGGAAATGATTTATTTTAAGAAATTAGCTAACATGATTATAAAGACTGAGGAGTCCCACAATCTAGAAAACTAAAAAACAATGGTGTAAATTCCAGTCCAGGGGCAAGAAAAGATCAATATCCGCATGCAGTCCAGCAGACACCGAGATTGCTCCCTACTGTGCTCTTCTGTTCTGTTCAGGCCCTTGATGAATTGGGTGATGGAAGGCAGGGGGCTATACTTTATCAATCAAATGCTAATCTCATCCCACCTCAGCCAATACCAATTCAAATATTAATGTCATCCAGAAACACACACACACACACACACTCACACACACACACACAGAGCCAGAATTCATGCTTAGCCAAATATCTGGGCACCCTGTGAACCAGTCAAGTCAATAGATAAAAATCAGTCATTTCAATCACAATTTGGTTCCTATCTCTGGCAAAAGAAAAGTCAGATTGGATTAAAGTTTAGCAAGATGTCTTAGTTGCTTTTGGAGAATAACCGGTGCTAAACTGTTTGTTTTTTTTTTTTAAATCAGGAAATTCTCCCTTTATAAATTAAAATTTAAAAACAACTTTCCATGAGTAGTTTATCATATGCAGCATTCTTTCAACATGGTTGATCATGAAGCATTTTTTCAGGGTTGACCTCCTGTAGAAAAATCCCTGGAAACTATTGAAACTTACACTTTAAGACTGCAGAGGTGGGGTCTCTTGCAGTCATTGAATTTAGGCCTTTTTAAAAAATTGTAAATCATGTACCAATGTATAATTTATTATGTTGATGTTTTAAAATTATTTCCTCAATTTCCCCCATATACAGGCAAATATGAAAATTTGCATATATGATCATTGCCTAGAACAGGAAGTGAATGATCCCATAAGCATGCTCAGCCACAAGGGTAATTCTCTGCCGACCTCTAAGAACATGGAGATGAACATGATAGACCGTTCCCCATCTGAACCTTCACTCACCACCCTTGCTAACCTTAATTCAGGCCCAGATCAACGGCACGTTTCTCACCATTAAATTTCCAAGAGGACTTTCCATCATCACCTTCTACAGAAATCTGAGAAATAAGTCTCTTTTATCACCAGAAATGACTGGTGCCTGTGCTAGCTCGGCTTTCTATTGCTGTTGATGAAATATCCAAGATAACTAAGGGATGAATAGAAAAGTCTTCTCTTGGCTCACAAGTTCTGGAGATACCAGTCCATGACCTTCTGGCCCCATTGATTTGGGCCTGTAGCCAGGCAGCATATCATGGCTAAAGCACACGTGGAGCAAAACCATTCACCCCGTGGCTGGGAAGCAAAAGAGAGAGAGAAGAAGGAGTTGAGGTCCTACTATTCCCTTCAAGTTCTCGTGGGGAAATTCTTCTTTCTTAAGTTTTTTTTATTCTAATTTGTTATATGTGACAGCAGAATGCATTACAATTCATATTACACATATAGAGCACAATGTTTCATATCTCTGGTTGTATAGAAAGTATATTCACACCATTGGTGTCTTCATACATGTACTTACGGTAATGATGCCCGTCTCATTCCACCATCTTTTTTACCCCCTTCCCCCTCCTTTCCCCTCCCTCCCCTTTTCCCTATCTAGAGTTTGTCTATTCCTCCCATGCTCCCCCTCCCTACCCCACTATGAATCAGCCTCCTTATATCAAAGAAAACATTCGACATTTGGCTTTTTGGGATTGGCTAACTTCACTTAGCATTATCTTTTCTAACTCCACCCATTTACCTGCAAATGCCATGATTTTATTCTCTTTTAATGCTGAGTAATATTCCATTGTGTATATGTGCCACAGCTTCTTTATCCATTCATCTACTGAAGGACATCTAGGTTGGCTCCACAGTTTAGCTGTTGTGAATTGTGCTGCTATAAACATTGATGTGGCTGTGTCCCTGTTGTATGCTGTTTTTAAGTCCTTTGTGTATAGACCGACCAGAGGGATAGCTGAGTCAAAGGGTGGTTCCATTCCCAGTTTTCCAAGGATAGTGAGGAAATTCATTAAGGGCACACTCCAAGAGACCTGAAGACCTCCCCTAGGGTCATATATTAGGGATACAGTCTCCAAAACATGGGCCTTTGGGGGACATTTAAGATCTAAGCTGTAGCAATGACATCGCAGCCTTCCTCCTCTGCAGTGGCTCACGGAGAAGCCTCCTGCCTTATTTTATGATTGTTCTTCCCCATCAGTCTTGTCTTTCCCATTGTATCATGAATGATTTCAGTTCTGGACTCTGATTACATATGTCTTTGTATGTGCACAAACAGGGACACAGGAGCGCAGGAAGTACCTGCTGACATTGCCCCTGCCTCCGTGGTGGCTTTATAAATTTGCTATTAGTCATCTCCCCACTCCCCATAGCAAATCCATCTCTCACTGTCACCTGTGCAATTCCACAGAGGATCGAACATCACTTCAGATGGTGGAACCGTGTTTACGAAGTCTTTTCCAATCTTGCAACCTAGACTCCCAAAGCCTTCACTTCATCATGGTGTCTGCTACGTCTTATTTCCCCTGTCAATACCCGTGCATTTTTCTCATTTCCCCAGTGAAATGCTATAATCCTTGGAGACAGAGATAGCATCTTACTCATGTGTATTCTCACATGGTCCTTATTTAGTGTTTTTGAGAATGAATCTAGTCCATCGGTTCATATCAGCTTTTGCTATGTAAAAGAACACCCCAAAACTGAGTGCTTTAAAATAACCACCATGAACTAAATAGCTTGTGGTTTTTAGTGCAGCCATTTGGGCTAGGATCAGCTGGGGAGGTTCTTCTAGAATCTTCTGGGCTTATTTATACATGAGGGGGAATCTGGATGATTGGGCCACCAGTATTTGGGGATCCAGCAAGCTCTTTGGCACTTATGCATATGAAGGCGATCAGAGTTCTGAGATAACAAATGGAATCATGCCAGGTTCCTTGAGGATTAGGCTTGGAAATTGGTATAACATCACGTCCGCCATTTTGTATGCTCCAGAGTCACAAGCCAGCCCAGAGTCAAGGGGTGCAGAAATAAACTCTTCCCTCTTGGCGGGAACAGCTGCATGGCACATTGCCAAGACTATGCATGAAGAATGATGGCCACTCTGCCACCCACCAAGAGGTTTACCTCTCTGCAAATCCAAAACTGTTGAAAGCATTCACTTGGCTTTGCTTAGGCACCATTTATCATAGTCTTCTCTCTCATGAGGAATTGACGCATTTACCAAATTTTTGCCAAAGACAGAGTTCCTAGTAAGAATTACTAGAGGGCATGGAAATCTGTGGACATATAAAATAGGAAAAGTCATTAGGGCCCTGGAATCGAGAATCTAGATAAACACGTATGGAAAATGTTTAATTCACCTCTGTTTTCTTCAATTACAGATGACTCAAAACAGGGAAACCAACCAACTCCTGAAGCCAGTAACAAACTTCAAGATCATCTAGTTGAGGGGGGTTACGATCCAAAATGCCTCAGGGACCCAATGGATAAGATAAACGAGTAACACAGATCAAGTCAAGACGGAGCGAGAGTTCATCTGTCTGGTAGCTGGCCCAACTAAAGACATCAAAACACTTGCTTTTAAAAATCAAAAGAAAGAAATTGCTCCGAGTAAGTAAAATACATGCACAGGCTACATTCAGATCCCAAGTCTCCATTTTGCCATTTCTGATTCCACCAGTTCTCTCTACACAAAGAAACACTAAAGATCCAGAGAGGTGAAGACCTTCTCCCAAGGTGGCCCAGCTGGTCTGAGACAGAAATGAAACCAGACCTGGGTTTCCTGCTGCTTGATGTTAGAGTCAACACCACCTGGCATATCATTTTGTAGCTTTTCTTCCTGATGGGAAGACTAGATATTCAATCTCTTCACAAAATAGTTGCCTCAATGTTAGAGTCTATAAACAAGTCTGGATGGCGCCTGGCAAAATGCCAGAGGGAGTGTTTGTGAAGTAATGCCAGGGAGCCATTAAGTGTGGAGATTCCTTATTGGTTGACTGATGTATCTAGTTTATGTTAATTAGATAAGCTGTGTGGAATGTATAAATACCGCTCCTGCCCTGCAATAAAAGGCTCCCTCTCCTGCTGTATCAACGTACACAAGTTGTTCGTCACCCCCCTGGCTATTTTTTTTTTTTTTAATATTTATTTTTTAGTTTTCGGCGGACACAACATCTTTGTTTGTATGTGGTGCTGAGGATCGAACCCGGGCCGCACGCATGCCAGGCGAGCGCGCTACCGCTTGAGCCACATCCCCAGCCCCCCCCTGGTTATTTTGCTGCAGCCGTACTCCGGCACCTCAAGGGTTTGGTCAGAATAGAAAAAGCTTTCCTGAAAAGTGGCTGTCTCCTGGGAGCGACTGCCTAGGTCAGGCTCATGAAAGCAATGACAATTTGATTTGTGGCACTCGCCCGTGGGAGCCCGGGTGAGCCTGCTGCTTCCTGTCTGCAAGTAGGAGGCTGGGGGACACTGAGGTGAACCAGCCAGGAGCTGCCACATGGATGGATGCCACCAGTCTGGGCACGGGCTGTGCTTCCAGACGGCCCAGGAGACATATCTGACTTGCCTTCTTGACCCTACAGAAGATACTTCCAGGCCCAAGAGGAAATGACAAAGCAGGACAAGGAAAGAGAGAGATCCAATAAGGCTCCAGTCGCTTGTGGTTAGAAACTGAAGCTTAGCCCATCTTTCCTTGGACTCTGTTGGTCTGTTTATTTCTAAAATGCTGTGGTCTGCTCCTCCTTAGGCCTGATGGGTAATTTTTTTGGGGGGTGGTGGGGGTGTCATTGTTGTTCAGGAAGCAGAAGGAGAGAAAGGCCGCATGTAAACAAGGAGGGAATCTTTATAAATCAGAGGAAAACATTTCCAACAGAAAAATCACACCCCAAGTTATATGCAGGAGTGCAAACCACAATTTGTTCAGCTGCCTGGTGCCACAAGGCACTGGTGGCCTTGTTGAGATCCTCTGGGGGATAGGGGTGGGCAAAATTCTCCAGGAATCTGTCCTTGATGGTCACCACAGAGATGTCCTTGGTCTAAGCCTACATGTCACCTCAAAGCTGTCCCTGGAGGATTCGCAGGTGATGAAACCTGTAGCTGATAAAATAAATGGCTTGGCTCCAGATTCTTCTTCTAGCATAAACAACAAAACAAGAAATGATTTACTAAAACACGTAGAGGAAGAAACGAAAAGATGAGACACTGGGAGCAGACAAGTCAAAAAGGAAATTGGGTCAACAAATGGTTCGAGTGAGTTCTAACAGACTTACAGGCCAGAGAGTCAACCCCTTTTAGCCCAGAGCAGCACAATCAGGATGTGGACTTACCAAGCCTGTTCCCCCTACAGTGCTGTACCATCTCTATTTAAGAAGGGCTGAAAGTTCTGGCTTGTCAGGGGTCCATCTGATCTAATATAGAAAGAAAGATTAAAAAGGCCAACACTTTCAGGACAGGTATTGCCCCCGGGGGTTTTCAGAAATATATACACCGAGGTGGTGTCAGTTCTAATTTTTACCTTCTGATGGCACAGCGACTTCGTGGGGCTTTCAAAATGTGATATTTTGGTGCCCATCAAATGAAAGACAGGAATGGGCTGTGCAGGGGGTCAGCAGACCTAGGCTCTGGTCTGGATTTCCTAAGAAATGGACCTCTGACCTCTGGAGACTTAGGCTTCCTCATTTTTTAAATGAGAGATTTGACCAAAAAGATAGAAAGGTCCCTTTTAGCTGGTTCATTGAGTCTTCGCTGATTTTGACACGGTGATTGTGCGCATGCGTATTTATTCATACTTTTTTTTCTTCCATTCATTCATTCATTCAATACTTTTTTAAAATGAAGCCCTACTTTTTATGTTGTCATCATTGTAGGGGTAACAAAGTAGAAAGTCGTGAACAATAAAAAAACAGTGTCCCTGTCTTCAGGGAGCTTCCATTCTAGGTAGTGAGATAGATGATCAGAAACCTAATCAGAAGCAAGATGATTTCAGATAGCTTGAGGGATAAGAATCAAGATAAGGGGAAGAACTGAGATGTATGAGGGATTCATTGGGATTGGCAGGGGCCGAGAATACCCAGATCAACCCATAGTCCAAAATCCTGGGTCTGTCTCCCAGTTTGCAATAAATTAGGTAATATTAGCCAAGTCTTTGTCCCTCTCTGGGCCTATATTTGTTTCCCCTTGCTGCCGTAACAACGCAATACATATTCTGCAGCTTAAAACAGCATGAATATATCATTTGATATTTCTGTAGGTCAGAAATTCAGCACAGGTTTCCATGCTAAAATCCAGGTAGAGCTGAATTTCTTTCTGGGGCTCTATCCTGGAAAACATATCTCCTTCCCGTTCAGGTTGTTGGCATAATTTACCTCCACACTGTTGTACCACCAAGATTCCTGGTCTCTTGCTGCCATGAGGGGAGGGCTGCTCCCAACACCCCAAATCCTTTGGCTCACCGTCCCCTTCCTTGGTTTTTAAAGCCAATAACCATGGGGAGGATTCTCCTCGCTGTACCTCTGAGATCTGTTCTTCTGCCCGACTCTTAACATTTTCCTTCACGTGATTGAACTGGACTCTACAGGATAGTCCAAGATGCTTTTCCCCATCTCAGAGAACTGGGCAAAAGGCAGATAGTCAGCTTAGATAATAAATGATTGCCATGGAGAGAGGTGGGTTAATTCAAAGAAAAGGCAATGGAATGCTAACATCACCTGAGCACTTTCCCCCTCTCAAGGTTACACCTGGGGGCGAGGGATAGCTCCTCCCAACACAAGGAGTTGCTAATGAGTACCCCCGGGTGGCTCTTTTCCTGCCTTTTGGTCACCTAGACAAGATAAGAGGAAATCTGAGATCTATAAAAATGCAAGACACCCCCACACACATACTTCTGGGGGCACCCAGGCTCCTCTCCAGAGGAATTTTTCTCTCTCTCTCTGCAAAATAAAATTTGCCTCGGTGTTTCTTGGGTGTTTAATCTTCATCATCTGGGGAACAAGAACTGGATCCTTACTTCCGAGACCAGTCTCCTCAAGGTCTTTAACCTTAATTATATCTGCAAAGTCCCTTTCATCATATAAAGCAACACCTCCTTCAGATTCCAGGGATTAGGACACGGATGTCTTTGGGGGTCCATTATGGTGTTTCCCACCGGACCCCAGCTTCCTTTTCAGTAAATGAATACATTGAACTAAAGCTCTTTAAGATCCAAAGATGCCATGAGCTTTTTTGCTCTTCTGTTTTGCTAAAACTAAAAAGCCATATTTCTTCTGCATAATGACTCATGGAGAAGTTTGCTAGAAGCAAAGACCGAATCTCTTCTGTGATGAGGGCACTCATTTTGCTCAGGAGAAATGATGGGAAGTAAGTTACAGTATCAAGGCTCCTTAACCCACTAGGGGTCTCAGGGGTGGAGCTGGGAGCATGCTCCGGGTTGATCCCTGAAGTTAGTCGTTGTTGGGGACTGGCTGTGACCCTCTTAACTTCAAGAAAGTGGAATCACTTCCTTTACGGCCACATTTACTACCAAGAAAGCCCGTCAACATGGTAGACTGCTTAAAAATGGAGCTTCATAAGATTACTGTATGACCCTTAAATGAGCCATGTAACTTCTCAATTTCTTCCTCTGGGAAGTGGGGATTAAATATCTACATCACCTGACCATTATCAAATTAAACCAAGTGAGCACAGTGCTTTGCAAGATGTAAACACCTTACACATATTGAGGATGCTGCTCTCGCCCACAGTTTTGCAAGCAAGAGTGAATTGAGGGTGTTCATTAAAAAATTTGACTAGCTGTCATGATTTTTAATTGTGCATCCATGTGCTTGTGAGAGTAGCTGCCCTTCCTGCTCCCATCCCAGCATCCTGCAAGCTCCTGAGACCTGAGACAATCCTTTTGATCATCCACGTTTTCTCAGCCTCTTGTCTAGTACCTGACACTCAATGGGTGGGTTCTCAAATATTTAATGAGTTGATTAGAAAGAGTAAAAGAAGAGGGAGGAGGGCAATAGAAGGCAGAAAAAAAAGGAAGGGAGGAGAGATAGAATTTTTGGAAAAGTAGACAGTGCAATGCAAGCATTATTCACTAAATTGTAGCCAAATCTACTTGTAGCCTAAAGCGATCCTTACTAAAACCATATTTTTTTAAAATCATAAAATAATCACTCACAGTTAGTGTGTAATAATTTTTGTGTGTTACATACAACTAACTGTCAGCTTGAATTCTTAAAACAGTCTTACGAGACGATACTATTCTGATCTCCACTTTACAGATGAGGAAACTAAGATTTAATAAAGGTAAATATCTTGCCGCCGGAAGTCACAGAGTTGGGGAATGAGGGAAATGGATGAAAGTCAAATCATGAAATCTAACTCACAGCCTGTACCGTGCTACTCCACACTAAATCCAATTTTATTTTTTCCATTTCAGGAATCGCCACAGTAAATCCACAGTGAAGATAAATGACTGAAGGCAGACTATGGCACAAGAAAGTAAGAGAAGGACCCAGGTGCAGAGGCGCATCCCTGCAATCCCAGCTACTTGGGAGGCTGAGGCAGGAGGGTTGCAAGTCTGAGGCTAGTCTGGGCAACTTAGCAAGACCAGTCTCAAAATAGAAAATAAAATACGGTGGGGATATATCTCAGTGGGAGAGCACCCCTGGATTCAATCTCCTATACTGAAATGAGAGAGAGAGAGAGAGAGAGAGAGAGAGAGAGAGAGAGAGAAGGACAAAGAAAAACTAAGCAAAAAGGAGACCTATGAAGTCCCCTCCCCCCAAACAGTATATCATACAAAAGGAAATAGGAAGAAGTGCACTGTAGGGTCAAGGGATGCAAGATATTATAATATGCTGCCAGGCTGCTTTCAGATAAATTCTATAAATAAATTATTTTTCAAATCTTCAATAAAAAAGAAGCAGGCATTATTTAAGGACATGGCTGGGTAAAATGACAAATGGCATACCATTTCAATTTCTCTCAGGCATGCAAGTTTTAGCTGAATAAACACAAAAGAAATCAATGTACATGGTGAAAATGTGGGGGGAAAAATACCCAAGATCTATGTCAGCAATAATAAAAGGCATCCACTGCTCTAAAACAGCTAGCTCATTGAAAATAGATACGGAGACCAGCAGAGAAATGCACAACGGGAAAGCTAAGAACCTCTTTCTGTCAGTTCTGAACAGTCCACATTCAGTTAAGGGCATACTCTTTGGGGAAACATTTCAGAAAAAGACTGTAAGACCAACTGTGATCAGTAGCCACTCCATATCCCAGCATGGTTTTCAAATATTAATTCTCTCTTGAAAATCCTAGGAAGTCATGTCTATGTTGTGGTGTTACAGACCAAACTTGCATAGAAAAAAAAAATGGTGTCAAACTCATAAGGAAAAGTTAACCAAGACACATGGGTGAGAATGAGGGCTCACTCCAAAATTAATCCCATTCCTCCTTAACCTTGGCCATCGTAGCTTAAGAAATGCAGCACAAACAAAGAATCAGATTGTCAGAATCCTGAAGATTGTTTAGTCTAAAGGTAAACTACAAGCAGACCATGGGACAAATTTGGTCCAGAGAAATGTTTGACTTATATGGTGGCAGAGTGGTTTTTTTGTTTGTTTGTTTAATTTTGAATTGGTTGCTAACACGTAAAAATTGAAAAATTCAAAAAATTTTAAAAATCTGGATTTCTCTCATAAATGTGGAAGATCAGAAAATACTAGTCCCTTGTTCCTGAGTGAAGATAATTTGCTAGATGGTCTTCGTGATACATCTTATGCTTCTGGATTGGCACCCATTATCTTGTGCTTCTAGATTTTCTGCTCAGAAAGTTAACATCAACCTCTTGGATTCTTGGACTCTGACCATGGCCTATAAACATGCAAATCATCCAACTCTCTCTCCACAAAGCTCTTACAGCTTCTTACTTTACATTAGTTATTCCTGTGTGCTCAGTTGGTCCTTTATTCATTTAGCATTTACAGAACATTGACCGCACCTCACAAGTTGCACTGGATCCTGGGGATATGGCAAAGGGCACATTTTACCCTCTGGTAGGGAAGAGGTACCTAAGAGTCTTAGTTTCTCAACTACCTGGGAAGCCTCAAAGTCAGGACCCAATCCAATTTACCTTTAAGCTAACACCCAACACAATAATATAAATATGAAAATGTGTGATAAAATATAGAATGAATAAAGGAATTTCTTTATTTGTTGGTCACAGTAATCCTAAGAAAGAAGCCTGGGTGAAATTATCTATTTACCAACAAATTAACTGTGGCACTGAGACTTACTTGGCCAAAGCCAGTAAATGGCAGAGAGGGACCTCTCTATCTCTCACTAAAACACACATCTTTCTTGTAAAACAGCAAGTCACAACTAACCCTATGGAAAACACTGTTTCCTGTTAGGATTCATCAGTTCTAGCCTATCCCATGGATTCTAGCTCTAGGTCAACTGCTAATTGGCTGAGGGATCTCTAATAGATCACCTAACAGATGCTTGGTTCCGTCATCCATAAAATGTTAGGTTGAACAGGATAAAGCCCAGCCCTCTTTACGTGGGTAAAATTGTGTAATCTGTAGGATACAAAGAAAGCACTTTCTCTGTTTATAACAATAATGCAATGGATTTATTTGGTTTTTGATAGATTTATGCTCTTAATGATAATCTCTGAAGAGCCAATTATGTGCTGGTAGTTTAAGTAAACTATAGCTAATGTACCATCGTAATCAGATGGTGATAAATTTTGACAGATACTCAATGCTGGTTCAATTTTAACAGAATAATGATATTTCCAATGTGTTGATCCACTTCCTAGATGCATCATTAAAACGAAAACATCTCTGTCTCATAATACTTATTTTCACCGTGTAGATTATGGGTGAAAGTCGAACCATACTTTGACTTTCAAATTTCAAGCTATATTTTGACTTTGAAATTACAATTTAAAAAAAAAATCCCTTAAATTACCAAGTTCTTTTTAATTAGCTGAGTGTACCTACAAATAACTCCTTTTCATTTTGAAAAGGAGCTCTCTTTATCGGGTATTTTTAAAATGTTGCCAGTCTATGACAATGGTGTCTTTTTTTTTAAGTGCTTTGGAAGCCCATGAAATCAAAGTTCTACTTTAGTTTAAAGCTACTTAGTATTAATATTTTATTATGGAAATTAAAGTGTTATGTAGGCTCTGGAAGTCTTAGCATCATTATGTTTTATTACGCACAGCGAAACATTGATTGATGGCAAAACCAGTTGAAGGTTCTTCAGGTCATAATTTTAGAAGGCTTTTAACTTCGAGAGAATATCTTGGAACAAATCCCCCATATACATATCCTCATGCGCAGTTTTCCTCTTGATGCTTCATGAGAAGGGCCTTCGTAATCCTTAGACCACAGGAACCCATCAAATATGGGTGTTGACAAGATGAGGGTGGAGTGCTAAGTGCCTAGGCAGGTGCCTGCAACCTTTATGAAGCATATAGCTCAAGCTCCCCCATATTAAACACTACTTAAATCAGGCTCAAGCTTTTAGTACCACCAGTTTGTTTACAAAACCTGTTCTAAATAAAACTTTATTTGAAAACTTTTCAGCACCATTTTTCTCCCAAACCCTGTTTTATTCTAGTTCCCTAGTAAATACCTAGTTCCTTGGCCATGTGTGTCATGTGATTTTGTTGTTGTTGTTGTTGTTGTTAAAAAATTTATTTCTCTACTTCTTTAAGATTCTGCATTTTGAAACTGGATTATGGGAACTGCATTGGGAACAGTCACATCCCTCATTCATTCGTGGAGTTTTCCAGACCCCCCACCCCAGCACTGCCCTAGTTATAGAGAGGCAACAATCACACTAGATTAATTGTGTGGCAGTGTTACGACTCACCTGCGACCCTCAACTCACACTCAACTGGAAACAAAGAACCAGTAATAATTAGGTGGCAGGAGTTGGAGACACAAAAATTTTACAGAGTTTATTTTTTTCCATAAAAAGAAGCAAAATTAGGTTAGAAAGGGGGAGGGACCAGACAGACAACTTAAGACTGCTGGGGTAGAGAAACTGGCCAACTCAGCTGAATACTTGAGGCAGGAGAGCAGGAAGAAACCCACCTGGAGGAAGGAAATGGAATGAAAAGTACCTCAGTGACAGCCATCGAATACCCAAAGTCTCCCTCTCCTCCTGCCTCCCAGGACCCTTATCTCTTGTTCTACAAACAGAAGGTGGAAAATAAGTGAGGAATCGGACTTTGCACCCACCCAAACCGGGATGAGTACAGAGCCCATTAGATTTCCTTAAATGAGTTTTCCCTTTTCCACCTTTAGAATTTTTTTGCACATGTTCTCCTCCGCCTGCAGCATGTCCCTTCCAATGACTATGGTGACTTCCCATGCCACTTCTCCCAGGACAGTCCCAGTTTATTCCTGTCACACCAACACAATTAGTAATAGTGTCTGCAGTCTCTCTGATCCCATTCCCATCATGCAAGTGTGAGAAATGATCACCTTACCAATGTCCATTTTTTATCTTTAAGAATATTCTCTATTCTTCAACATCAAGTTTAATTATTATCGCTTACAGGAAGTCTTCCCTAAGTTGAAAAGTCATCATTACCCCTAGTTTTTTTTTAATTTCATAGCTGTATAAAGGGATGTTGGACTATTTTGCCTTTATAAAAATAATGATTTGTGGATATATCCTTTCTCCTAGGCTTAAAACAGCCAGGACAACAGTACTCTTTCCAATGTTACCCATAATGATATGTATGGAGTCAATATATATATTGACTATATGTATTTATATAGATATATATTTATTTATTTATCTATATAAATATATTATACAAAATATTGCATATATATCAATATAAATATACATGTATTTGTATGGGTATATAAATACATATTTATTTACTTGTTTTAAAAGTATACATAAATTATCATAATCCCTGAATGAGAAAATGTGGAGATAAATTTTCTGTAAAATTTGTATTAGAATTGAAATTTATATACAGAGTACTTAGCACACTGTCACTTGGCAAGGCTTAAAATTGGCATCCATTTAATGTTGTTATAAATTATTGCTAATAATTATTGTTATATTGTCCACTGATTAATTGGTTCTGCCTCTGCACATTGTCCACACATCTATTTACATCATTGGTCATGGGTTATTTTAAATATATGTCAAGGACGTTCAAATGAAGCAGACATTATAACCCTATATACATGTATGATTACAAGTACAGCCAAAGGAATGAGAAGTTATGCTCCGTTTATATACAATGTGTCAAAATGCATTCCACTGTCATGTATAACTAATTAGAATAAATTTAAAATATTTAAAAATAAAACAAAATATGTTACAGTTCAAGAAAGATACAAAAGAATAGAGATAAGTTTTGAAAACAATTTAGCATAATGCCTACTTTATGGTGTAACGAATAATCTAAAACATACTGAATTAAATATTTTTTCGTGTAAGCAAAATTGAATTTGCTTTGGCAAATCGTTTCCAATAAGGGATTTGTATTCAGAACCCATAAAGAACTTTTACAACTCAATAATGGAAAGCTAAGTAACTTCATTTACAAATGAGCAAAAGATTTGAATAGACATTTCCCCAAAAAAGATATGTGGTTAGTAACCACACTCAAAGATGCTCAGTATCATTAATCACTGGAGTAATTCAATTCTAAACCATAATAATAATGCACCACTTCATATCCACAAGCTTGACTAGAAGTAAAAAGACAATAATAAGTGTTGGTGATAACATGGAGTAAATGAAGCCTATAAGCATTACCAGGGGAAATGTAAAATGATGGAGCCACTTTGGGAAACAATTTGGCAGGTCCTCAAGTGGCTAAACCTATAGTTACTATATAATCTAGCAACGGCACTCCTAGCTCTGTTTCCAAGACAAATAAAAACATACATCTACAGACTGGTATACAAAAAGTTACGCAGCATTACTCACAAAAGCCAAAAGGTAGAAACAATCAAATACTCATTTGCTAGTGAATAGAGAAACTAAATGCAGAATATCCATACAACAGAATGTTATTCAGTAATCAAAAGGAACCAAGTACTTATTACTGCTACATCATGCACGAACTTAGAACTCTAGCCTTAGGCTTTGTGAAAGAAGACACGTGAAAGATCCCGTTGTTCCTTTTTTCAATAAAATGTTCCAAAGGCAAGCATACTGATCAAAAGAACTGCTTGCTTTGGCTTTGGTGGAGGAATGAGGAGCAGGGGTACCTGGGCATGAGTGGATGGAAATATACTCAAACTAGATTGTGGTAATGAATGTACAGTTCTGCAAATAAACTCAAATTCCTTGACTTGTACACTTAAAATGAGTGGATTTTATGGTATGTTAAGTATATGCCTCAGTAACTGGGTGAAGTTATGGGAAAGTCATATCAACACTCACCCTTAGTCCAGTGTTTTGGATCATCTATAATCTGAAGAGTAACAAGAGGAAAGTCATCCACAGCATAGCAAGAAAAACAGAGCAATCCTGAGCAGAGAATTTTTAGGTATGGTGGCAAAGCCCGGCCTGGTTTCCGGAAACTTTCTGGTTCCCCCAAGGGTGAGCAATACTCTGTGTTCTGTCCCTGGATTCCAAGAGAACTGTGTGAATTGTAATATACCTCTAATTCCTAATTTCTTTACTCTCCCTCTATTCCCCATAATCCAAGGAGCCCTGCCTGGAGAAGTCACCGTACCTTATACTATGTACAGATAGTCCACGGCTTGTAAGGGTTCCTGGTTCAATGTAGGATTCGTTTTTTAATTTGTGACGATGTGACAGAGATACGCTTTCAGTAGAAACTGCACTTCAAATTTTCAAGTTCAATTTTTTTTTCCCCAGGCTAGCAAAATGTTGTATGATTCTCTTTTTTGATCCTTAGCAGTCGCAGCCAGCCATAACTGCCGATCAGCCCCACGATCACAAGAGGAAATAGCCAACATTGTTCAGTGCACTGCGTTGCTAAGCTATGACATTTGGTAGGTTAGATAGATTAAGTGCATTTTCAACTTATGGTGGGTTATCAGAACGCAGCCCTTATGTAAGCTGAGGAGCATATGTGCTTAATACCTAGCATGCTCTTGCCACCCCAGCCCAACAAAGGATCAAACCTCCTCCTAAATGAGTAATTCCCGTATTGAAACCTATGCCTCCTTCAATTAAATCAGCCTTGAGTTAACCAAATCAAAATATGTAAGACTAAAACTTATATCAGTATATATCAAGAATAAAGTAATTTACAACTGAGTTAATATTTAAAATGATACTCTTAAAATTTTTGATTAATGGTACCACAGAAATAGAAGATTTTCTAACTATCACATCACAGAAATAATGCTTTTCATTATCATGAGCAAAAATGGATGCTTGAAGCCAGGCACAGAGATATATACCTGTAATCCCGGTGGCTTGGGAGGTTGAGGCTGGAGGATCACAAGTTTGAGGCCAGCCTCAGCAACTTAGTGAGACTCATTCTCAAAATTAAAAAAAATAGAAATGGCTGGGGATGTAGCTCAGTGGTAAAGCACACCAGGGCTCAAGGCCCAGTACCAATCATTAAAAACAAAGGGTGTCTGAAGAGAAGCTGGGAGAGATTTATTCTTATATCCCAGATAGATATTTGAAAATAACTATGGGTTGGGTCTGACGTCACTGGGTAGCCACTTTGTCTCAGCCTGTATAATTTAGTGCAAGTACAGATTTAGAAATTAAGGCAACCAAGGTAAAGTGGTGGATTCTGTGGTCGACAACTGTTAGCAAAAACATTCTCAGCAAGTACTCACTTAAAAGGCTCTCCTTCCCCTCGGTTACCGGCTCTTTTCTGCTCTGTAGTTTCTAGTCTTTTGAAGAGCGTAATATAGCTCCCCAGCAGGGAGGTCCAGACTCCAGTGATTAAAACCCAACTCTGCCATTCTGCTTTACTCCCACTTCATAAAATGGGTTTTTAAAATGGCAGGCAAGCACGTCTTGTGCCATTTTACTGGGTTTAAATGATTTTATGTTCCTTCCAAAGAAAGAGCTAATGTGCCCCATAAATAAAACAATCAAAGTTTAAAGCCTTGAGACTGTTTTCTCACCAGATCTCCTCTGCTGAATTCACAGCCGGACTAGAAGACACATGTCAGACAGCCCAGTGTATCATTGAGAACTCAGGACGCCTTATTTTCACTCCTAGGCATGGAACCTAGAGCTGCTTTGCTTGCTGGGCAAGCGCTCAACCACTGAGCTACATCCTCAGCACCAATGAAACTCTTCCCATTTTGTTTCGACATTGGAATTGAGAGCCACCACAGACTTTTTCTGAGTGTCATACAATAATCCTTGGGACAGAACTCTGGATGTGACGAATCATGAGGTCGGTGACCTTATTCAGCAAAACCCTGGTAAATTGATTCTCAACCCCTGGGCCATTTTGTTACGCAGGAGCATCTAGCAATATCTGGGAAGATTCTGGCTGCCACAGTTTTGGGTGGAGAGGGTCCTAATGGCATGGAGTGGGTAGAGGCCAAGGATGTGGTTGAACTCCTAAGTTTGGTTTCAGTGTTGACTGAGGGTGTCGTGTCATGCACACTGAGAATTGTGATTGACACAGGAGGCTTCATGTAGAGTGGGAGGGTGGGCTGAGACAGTCTGAGAATGGCTTGGATTTTTAGTGTGGCTAGGAGGGAGCTAGGATGAAGAGTCCCACCCATGGGCCTGAGTTTGCCTGATTTGAATTTCCCACTGAAGCCAAGACAGAGCCCCCGAGCCAGCTTTCTCAGGGCTTATTCAGAGGTGAAGCCAAAGGGAAAATGGGGTGATGGGGCTTGCAGAGTTGTCAGTGGTCGATATGAGCTCATCAGACTCTATAGTACACAGGATGGACCCCCATCGCAACAACTGATCTAGCCTTGAATTCCCATCATGCTGATTTTGCTCAGAAAGAAGGTCAGTCTGGCTTGGGGTGTGTGTAGGTGGACCCCTCAGTCCCAGGGCACTCCTCCTCCTGGCTGTGCAGGCTTCTGACAGCTAAGAGCAAAGAGTCCCTTTCTGGAATTGCCTTTGGCCAGGGAAAGGAGCTACCTCACTTGAGTTGCACCCCTTTTCTGGGAGCACCCCATAACCAATATCAGACTGTACAAAAACCCCTGGGCCCTCCTGTTTCATTTCAGGGATGCTCTGAAGGCCCATCCAAGCACCCAATCTCCCCAACAGAGGTCAGCTCAGCCCTATGCGGCAATGACATCTCTGTTCGATTACTTCTGCACAATCCAGCTGCTCTCTTCTCACAGATGTTCCTCCTACGCTGAACTTCCTAATAAACTCCCTGTACACAAATCTCCATCTCAGCATCTGTTTCCCAGGGAACCTGACCTCTTGACCAGAGCTAGAGTGAAAAATAAAAATTTGTGAGCAGGTACACGTTTGCATATATATTATGTTTTCTCTGTATAAATAATTTTTCACAGATCCATACCAATCCTTATTATGATATACTCTGATATTTTCTACTCTACTCTATTTTATTATTATTGTTTTTTAATGCTGACCATAACCCAATACAGTGATCTCACAAAATGCCAATGCATCTGATCCACAGACTAGGAAGCATTTATTTCAACATACAACCAGATTATCTATTTTGGTGGACTGCACTTTTTAAAAAATATAACTAATTGAACTTCTTCCCCTTCCTCAATTTGATCAGTCAGTTTGGATCTAAACAGCTAATTAGTACTATGTGTGCAGCCACAGAATAAAAATCTCAGCCACAGACTATTCTTAAGTGGGCCTCATTATCTCCAATCATGTATTATAAACCCAACTAAGGCTAACACGCTGTTGCCCTTGCCAAAATTAGTACATTTAGTCTTGTCATTATTGCGTCATTAGTAACTAACTTACTGCCACCGCAAAGCTTAAAGAGTTAATTTTCTTTGGGAAGTGAAACGTCTCCCTCCCAAACCTGACTTACATAGTTTTATTTAATGACTTTCTCTTTTTTTTCTGACTTTGAGGAGGTCACAACAAAACAAGTTTTCCAGGATACAGTTTTCAAAGCATTGGAAAATGGATTAAAAAGGTAAGGAATCTATATGCGTGTCTCTTGCCTGATAAACATCATTTACAAGGGTGGACAGAAGCTCTCTCATAAGGATACAGTGCCTCTGGGAAGTGGATTCATGAAAGCAAGTTTGGGAAAGAGCTACAAGAAAGGGCAGAGATGGGACAGCCACCAGGAAGCCTCGGAGGGGGAGAAACTGAGGCCTTGGCTGGGTACGTTGTAGAGTCAGGAATCCGACCGGCAGCACGGATGCAGGAATCAGCTAGAACTCCTGATTATCTATCTTGTCCTGTTTCCTTGTAGAGCTTTGGGCACCGAGATCTCCTGTTATCTTCAAGAGCTTGTTGCTTATGATTTCCCAGAAGATTTATTCAAAATAAGCTCAAAGGAACAGGTAGAGGTATTTTCTCCTCAAAATAATACCTACCACAGGACTTGCTGCCAAGATGAGGAATGTGTGGACATCTCCAGAATCACCCCTAATGGAGGCAGAAACGTACCCTCCTTCATCGGTTTTCTTTGGATGAATCAGGCAATCCCTGAATCTATTCTTCTCTCTTCTGGATTCCCAGAAAAAGTGCTAGAACCAGCTGAGCTTCCTCCTCAGAAACATTAACTGAGTCCTTGGCAGTGAAAAGAATTCAGCCAGATTCTGGAGTGATGTCTTGGGGGAAATTATGCCTTATTTGCTCATTTTGCAGGTGATTGAACCGGTGTAGACTCCTCAAGTCAAGATCTTAAGAAAGTTCTTATTCTAAATGAGTCTTATTTTAGAATTGCCCTTTTGCAAACTCCTCTCTGATTCTTTCAAGGGCTTTGGAAGGAAATCCCTTTATCTCTTTTGGATTTCTGGAAATCCTGCTGGTTGGACCCAGAAAAGGCAAACAATTTTGGTAAAGTAAATTTCAGATCTTTAGCACATGCTGAAGTGAATGTTTGCTATGAGGACACATGTAAATGTTTTATGAAAAGGATGCTTGCCTAAAAAAACATTTTTTTTTCCAAAAAGATCAAATTAAACTTTTATTTAGAAAGTACTTTTCTCCAAGGGGTTCAGAAATGCTTTATAAACACTTGCTTGATCTAACGCCAAGGTTTTTTTTTTTTTTTTCTTTTTTTCTTGGAATTATCAAACTATGTCTCTTCTGTAATGGGTTAGATTTGAGTCGAGTTTCCATTCAGGGGGAAAATAGCTATGATTTCATTCAAGGTTCTCCAGAAATAGTCTGGGAATCCAGAAATTAGGCCGCTGGACTGTTACCCAGGCAGGTGGCCCTAACCAAGTCAGCGCCCCACTTGGTGTCCTAAAATAAGCTGGCCTTGAACCTCTGAAGAGCGTTTCTAATCCGGAAAGTGGAGTTCTGCAACCCCAGAAGCATGACACCACTTTAGGGGATGATCTTTGAAATTTCTTGTTGCTTCGTGTTCCCTGCCGTTAGGAGGTATGCGACCAACTCCACAAAGACAAGCACCATTCAGAACAGAGCCGACTTTCCATTTCTCTGTTTCGTGTGTTTACAGTTTCAGTCTAAAATTCCAGTCCACAGAATGTGGGGGGTTAAGAGGAAGAAGTGAGTTCAAACCAGAGCACTTTACTAAGGAGCTGTGCACCCCTGAGGACATGATGTGCCTTCTCTGATCCTCCAGTTGCTCATCTGTAAATGGGGACTAGTAACACCATCCTGGTGAAGTTGTCATGAGCATTAACATGGTAAAATATGTAAGACCCTTGGCATACACTGCACACTGAAGAGATGGTAGGAGTTTTGTGATTTTTAACATAGACACATTCGTTCAGTTCATGAGAATATTGGATATATTCAATTATTTCCAGAAAGAGTTTAGGGAGGAGAAGGGGTAGTTAGAAAAGGTGCTAAGAATAATAAAGTAAAGGAGGTAAACAGAAGGAATCTTTTGGGGAGTGAGAGGGCTTCAAATAAGAGGAGAAAGATGCATTAGGTGGATCAGAATAATTCAGGCTCTAACAGGATCAGATGAGCTTTGAAAACTCCTGCTTGATTTGGTGAATGAGATTATGAATCCTCCGTAAATTCCCAGTAAGCCCACAAGACGCTGAATGTTGACATTCTATGAAATGACAAAAAGATTTATGTGCTCCCAAGAATAACTGAGATATTCTCTAAGTTACCAGAAAAAAGAAAGATGCTGAAAACTCTGTAATATCAAATCACATTACCACTAAAAACCAAATTGGAAAGGATAACCGCAGAACTTGAAATGCGACTTATTTAACACCGTAATTATCAGTGTACAACCCTGGACATTATATCAACTTCTCATTCATTTGTTAGACACTTAAAGACCACCAATCATATGCCCAATTCAGTAAGAGTTATAAAGAATAAAACCAGCCAGGTGTAGTAGTGCAGCCTGTAATCCCAGCAAGGGAGGAGGCTGGGATAGGAGGATCACAAGTGTGAGGCCACTCTCAGCAATTCAGAAAGGCCCTGAGCAACTTAGTAAGACCCTGTCTCAAAATCAAAAAATAAAATAAAAAGGGCTGGGGATGTGGCTCAGTGGTTAAGCACTCCCGGGTTCAATATCCAGTACCACCTAACTCCCGCCCCCCCCCCCAAAAAAAAGGAGGAGGAGAAGATGGAGAAGAAGAAGAGGAGGAGGAGAAAGAGGAAGAAGGAGAAGATGAGAACTATAGGGAGACTTCCTGTTCTCTAGAATTCCAGGATTCTATTATATTCCTCAAAAATATAAGAAACTCTCGTTAAGACTGTTTTGCTCCACTGAGTACCTGTGACGTGCCAGGTACTGTTCTCTTTGTTAAGTCATGCACCCTGACAGATTCTGTTCTGCCTCTGCTGGAGTATGACAAGGTGCTCTCTAGCCCAAGGTCATACTCTTACTTGTGAGCAGATGCTGAAACCAAAATCTGCGTCCCTCTCACTTCTGCCAACTTTCCCTGGAGTCACACAGGGTTGAGCTCATTTCTTTTTCTACTTGTCAGTTGCTGAAATGATGTCAGCCAGCAAGGACCCCCATATCATCTGCAGATGAATGGGCCCCTCTTTCCTGAAGCATCATCATGTTTAACTCTTACTCACCACCATGTCTCTAGGTCCTAGGACTATATCTTGCATCTAAGGGGAATTCAAAAACGTTTTTGATAAAAAAAAGAAAAATCTAGATGCATATCCTAGATGTCCTATAGTTTATTTAAAAACCTACCTAAAAGATAAAAATCAGAATTGAACAGTCTTCCAGGTATTATCTGACCGAGACAAAGTACACTTTGATACCCTTGAATACAACCCAATGAAACACTATTTTTTTTTCTGGCCGAAAAGAAAAAAAAATACCCATTTGTTCAGATCATAAAGTTAACTCAGAGTCTCAAATCTTTCTCATAGGAATATTTTTTTTGCCTGTGCAGATTTTTTTTCTTTTCTTCCCTTCCTTCCTTCCTTCCTTCCTTTCTTTCTTTCGGTTTTGTTTTGTTTGGGTCTTTTTGAGATGGGACTCTGTGTTGCCCACCCTGGGCTTGAGTTTGTGATCCTCCTGCCTCAGTCTCCAGGGTGGCCGGGAATGCAGGTGTGTGCCATCATGCCTCGGTTTATCCCTGTATCTTTTACTCATATTGAATTTGATCCATTTGGCATCCCTGACTGGTTTGGTTCAAACCCGACACGTATTTTCTAACATGATTTCTACCCTTCCCAATTTCAATGCTCTTACCAAGCTGGTTGGCAAATATATCTGTGTTCTATCTAAGTTTTAAACACAAACACAAACACACACACACACACACACACACACACACAGGACAAAACAGAGCATCCTGAATGTCACTAGTAACCTGGCTCAAAATTGCTACCTATATGCCAGTCAGCTTTTGAATCTCCCTAAATCACTGTCATCCATAGGCATTTCCCTCAAAGATATTAGAAAATCTTTGCCAAATGATTTTCTCTGAGCTAGAGAGCCCAGCTCACCCTGTAATAATCCCAACCTAAAGCTAAATAGGCTGGGCAGGGGGAATCTAGCATTTCAATTCACCTAATCTATTGTTTATTGCAAAAACAGTCTACATTTTTTTTTGCAAAATCTTTTAGGGCATGAAGTTTTGAAACTAATCCCAGATTCTCACACCTCAAAAGCCTTTGTTTGTTAGTATATTTTGAGAAGTTTCTCTGCTGTTCTACCATATTCACCACTGCTCTGGAGCAAAGAAGGCTTCTCATTCAGTAAGAAATAAACACTTCTCATTAAATGAGGGAGGAGCAGTTTGTCCAAGGAGATGGACAGTGGATGGAACCCATTTAAAGGAAACTCTGGTTTCAAACCTCAAAATGCTATCAGAATATTATCTGGCTACATGGTTTAGAAACCAATCTCCTTCTCAGTTGTTAACTTTTCTTCCTGCTGCATGAATTTTAATTCATGGGCTGAATCTACAATAAGACTTTATGTATATAGCAGTTAATAATGAGGAGAATATTTTTCCAGTATTATGTGTTGGATGACTAACTGGGTGAATAAATCTTAAATAAGTTAAACTTTTCAAGAAGTTTGCAAGAAAGAAGGTTATTATAGCTCTCTCCAAAAAAAGAAAATTATTATTTTATTATTTTATCTTTAGAGCCATTGACAGATCTAGACTTTTGGAACATGTTATCTTTAGTTGTTGAGGTTTTACCATCTATTGGTACACCACAATCTATTTTTCTTAGGGAAAACCAAGAAACGCATATGTATGATATGTGCTTGCTTTAGAAAATGCTTTCTTTGAGTTCTTAGAATAAATCACCATGTCCTGTTTCTTTTTTTGTCCAGTTACAAGGATTCCCACAATTATTTCTAAGACTGTTGAAAGGATGTGTAAGTCAAGAGTCAAAATTATCTTTGGTTATCTCCCCTTTCATAGCCATTTACCTTGACTCTCTATCTGGCATAACAATCTCCTTATAGATAAGCTTCTCAGAATTATTTCTCAGCTTATCAGACCTCTACCCTCCATCAATGCTAAAGCTAAGATGGCGCCACCTCTGACCTTATAAAAAAGACTTCTGCTGGAGCTGGCTCACCTGATGCTACCAGCAAGGTAACTGGTAAATGTACTGATGTGTGACTTTCTTTTCTTCTGTGACTCTAGAAATTCATGTAACGTCTTCCATAGTAGAACATGTCCTTCAGGGTAACTGGAATCCATCTTTCAAGGCCATAATCGCTCATATTTGGTTCAGAATGAACTTTGTTACCTTTCGAGCAGAGCCATTACTTCATGTTGACAATATTTAAAAAGAAAATAGTCATTCCAAAGATAACTGAAATCCTACCATGTGCCTTCACCGATGAAGACATAAAGGTTTTGCCCTTGAGGAGCTTAAAATGCAATCAAGAAGTCAAATCAAGGTCAATCAAAACTGAAACAATATTTACCACAAAATTCTTCAATTGTAATTTACTTTTGTAAATCTGATTGATTATGTTATCGTGCTGTGAGGTTTTTCTTGGTGGACCTTTTAATGCAAAAATACTGAGTTTCTTGCTATATTTTTTTAGTGGTTATTGGGAAGTCCCATATGAACATTTATGTTCTCCCTGAAAGACTTATGTGGATTTAGGTCCTTAGCTGTGGTAAGTCTATCATATTTTTCTAGATTTGACACCTCACACATTTTAATGAAAAATGGGGCACCCCAGACCTCGATGATAGGTGCTTATTACAGAGATTTGTTAAAAGTAATATCTCGTGACAGCAATGTTTCTGATATAAATTATTTACAAACTCTCTTGTAAGCTCGGCGCTGTCATGGCTTTTGTGAATAGCGTGTCCCTTCTTCGGGTATACAGCAAGGATGATAAATAGGAAATTATTACATTTTACACCATAAATATTCATCAGACCTTGTTCTCTGATCAATCGGTGCATCTTATTTTAGTTCCCATTGTTTTCCTTCCGTCCTGTCTGGTATTTTCACTGGAAAAAAAGCGATACAATCATAATTCTGAAGGCTTTGGTGTGGTTTTTTGTTTTTTTTTTTTTTAACTGCTAAAGCAACCTAATGTCTAATGTGCATAACTTTGAATGGAAAAATAATCAATGATGAAGGAAGGAGCTCACCGGTGTCAAATAGTTTGCTTGCTGATTCCAGATGGAAAGTGGAATAAATTATTGGTTTTAATAATATTGTTTGAGAAATGCCAGCTTTCTGGAGATATTAACAAAATGACAGACAATTGCCAGACTCAGTTCTTTCTTCCAGTTGAAGATATTTAAAGATTATAGATGCTGGAGAATAAACGACTTGGAATGCATCTGAGAGTCTAATACATTTAAAAATATTTAAATGGAACCATGAAAAGAATCCTCAATGTATTAACAATTTCCCTGTAACGTTCTTCGGCACTATCATCGTTTACAGATGAGAGACTTATTTTCAGCATAGGTTTACCAGGGATTGTGGGCCATGCAGAAAAGACCCTGATTTTACCCTGATTTAAGCAAAGCAAAGTAAAACATTTAGAAAACTGGTTCAATAAATGGAATGGAGTATGTGGGCTAACCTAATAACAGAGTTAATAGTGAATCCTGTAGAAACCAAGGGGGGGTTTCTAATTCTTTAAATGAGGGCACAGAGTCTGCCACGGGAAGTCAAGAGAGACTCCAGAGGACAGTAGATACCGAAGTTGAGCAGGTGTCCTCTAGGCAAAGGTAGGGCGTAAAGGTAACTGCAGATTTATTTAACAGGATACCAAATTATGGAAAGGTGAGTAGCACGGACACCTCTCTTTGCCTGAACTGTGATCAAATTCTCTGCATAAAACAATGCAGACATGTTTGCTCAGATAGATACGGTTCCCACTGGGGCAGTTTCCAGAGCCAGTGCAGATGTTCCAAGCCATTGGCCAGGTAATGGAAGCGTGGGAACGTCTGCTTTATCCTCCCCTTGGCTTTGACCAGCAGATGTGAAGATGGCATCGGGAAACTGACACCAGACAGACAAACTAGAGGTCAAGTGCCTGGAAGTTGACAGATACTGGGACTTCAGGAGAGAAGCAGAAGAACTGAAGAATGTAGCATGAAGCCTCAGCCACCTAGGAAGTGAGGAGGGCATTCAGGGTTCAACGAGGAGATAGAATGCAGAGGGGACATAGAGGCCAGAAACACAGCCTCCAAAGGTTTAGAGTGAAGTCTAGGAACCAGCATCTTCCCAAGGGTCTGTGTGCAGCAGATGCAGGTGGGGTGTGCACTGAGATATAAGAGACACCTAATTAAAGTAAGGTTGCTTCCAGGGTCTGAGAAGGAGAGAGCTTCAGCTGCAGTGAAGATGATCAAGGCATCCTCGTTTATCCAGAATTTTCCCAGTTGTAGCCTGGGAGGTCTCATGGCTCAGGAAACCATTCAGCCCCAGGTTAACTGGTACGGCTGCCCATGCCCCCCAGCAAACAGGGAAGCTCACAGACCTAAGCCCCATCACCTCAATTCCATGCTTCCTGCAGAGTCCATACTGTGCGCACACACTTCAAGCTCCTCCCTTCTTGATGCAAATCTGGGTAACTTATTGAGGGAAAATCTAATGCTTGAAAGCTCATAAGGCTCTGGGTTGAAGGTCCATGAAAGTCCTCTTTCTAGATAGATCTGGAAAAAAACAATCCCCTGATCCTCATGACTAGAGCTTTGGGACAACTATCTACTTAAATATCCTAATAAAATGTGCCAGGCTGGCTGGGGTTCCTTCCGTACATGGGTTTGTATCAACCCTTCCAAAATGTGTGACCGCGGGCACTACTTCACTCTCTGTGCCCTATCTTTCCTCATCTGTAAAATGGAAATAAACCACGATAGTGTCTACATTATAGGATTAAATTAGTCAAGACATTGGGACCCTCAGGATTACGTGCCTGCCACATAGCAAATACTCCATAAGTAGAAGCAATAGTTAGTATTAAAATCCTAGTGTTTAAGATCACTCTGAACCATTTGACTGGGTAACAGTAGTCTTTCGGCATCCAAGAAGATTAAGTTGTAATATTCAGAGTCATTTAGGGCTGCGGTTGAAGCTCAGTGGTAGAGTCCTTGCCTAGCATGCACGAGACCCTGGGTTCAATCCCCAGCATTGCAAAAAATAAAGGGCATTTTTTAAACAAGAAGTTTCTTTTTCCTCATCACTTAAAATATCGTGTGGAAAAATCCTCCTGCTCCCCAGCCTTTCCCTGGAGCTGGTAGAAGGAAGGATGAATCACCCCACACAGGATGTTGAGGGGCGCCCCCGTAGGCAGAGCATCCAGAAGGTTTGCAAGCACCGGAGGGAGCTTGGAAAGGTTTCAAAGCCTGCAGACGCTCAGATTGCTTCTGGACGCAGGCGGATTAGTATTGGTGGGATGTCCTTAACCACACACTTCACCTCCATATGTCTCAGCCCTCTTCACCTTTCCCTCTGACTGTGACAATGAGAATATTGAAATCAATAAGTTCACTCTCCTTGCTCCGCACACTCATGTGGTATAAAATGAAAAATGGCTTTGGAGGAAGATGCCAAGCAGAGGCAGGGAGGGCTCAGGTGGATGTGAGGATTGGCAGGATGCACCGGCTGGAGCCCGGGGGGGGGGGAGAGAACAGCAGGCAAGAGGTGGGAATACTTGGGGTACCCCCTCCATTCTCTCACAACTCAGCAGTGGGGACAGGTCATTTTTAGTCCTTCCTCTGCGAAATAAAGGCACTGGTCCAGATAAACATCCACTACCCCTTTCTGGTTGCAAAATCCTAACAACATTGGATGATAAAATGTCAGGCAACTGGCTTTAGCTGCACTCATCTGCTCTCCAAGTGCCTTCCTTTGTCACCGTGGTAGGATGCATTCTGAGCACGTGTTTCTTGCAGACAAGTTCCTTAATGGCAGAGACTTTGTTGTAATCCCATTTATTCCCAGTGCTTAGAGCCATGCCTGACATGGGAAGAAGTTCAGGAAGTGTTTGGGGGACTGAAATCCTGTGTCAGCCTCCTCACACATAGTAGTCAAGTCTCAGCTAGAAACTGGTCCCTCGAATGGAGTAAGCGAGGAGAGTTTAGCAGAGGGACTATTGATAAGGTCCAGGCAGAGTCAGGGTCTGGGTCATTTCACCACGATGGGATGGTGAAGCCCCCCAACAGCTATCAATAATAAGGAACTGCTACCCTTGGTGGCCATGAAGGGGTGAGGGAGACAGCCACTGCAGGGACCTTGAGAAAGTAGCCAAAGATATGGGTGTTGACAGAGCAAGCTGTATAACAGGAGCTGAAGCCAGCAGAGAGAAGCCACTGAGGGCGTCCCAGCAGGGAGGGAATCGGGGCCACATGCCCCATCCCAACCTCACCCTCCGTCCGTCTTCCTTCAGGTCCTTCAATCTCCTGCTAATGCCTCCCTGGCTGAACACCAGGAAGCAGGTGAACGTGGTGGAGTGTCTGAATGTTGAGCATGTTCGCAGAGGTCCATCTCCCAAGGGCACTGAGTGGGATGGAGAAGGGTGGAGAGCAGATTTCAGGGACAGTAGCAAACAGAAGATACCCAATATACTCGGCTCCCTGCAACATGGCTTCCTCCTTCCATAGCACCTTGAGGAATTCCATCCATTCATGTCATTTTCTTCTCCATAAATAAATGGACATTTCTTCAGCAAGTGTGCACCTTCCTAAATATACATTTACACATTGCTTTATAAGTGTTACCTACATTCTACCTTATTTATTTTTTCTCATCATCCAGACTGGAGGCTCCCTAGGGGCAAAGATGATATCTTCTATTTCTTGTAGAACCATCTCTAGTATATTCATGCCATAAATACGATGGACACTTGATCTTGATATGTATAACATGACTGAGTATCTTTTTTTTAGTGCATGTTAATTACACAGGATAATGGATTTCCTTGAGGCTATTCTTGCATGCATATAACATACTTTTGTCATTTCTGACTGGGTCCTGCCCCTCTCCCACAACCTCTAGTCCCCTTCCTCTCCTCTAATAGTCTCTCTTCTATGTTCATGCCCTATTTTCTTCCCCCTAGATTCCACATATGGAAGAAACATGTGATACTTGTCCAAGTCTGGTTTATTTCACTTAACATGATGTTTTCCGGTTCTATCCACCTGAAAAAAAAAAATTATGTGATTTTGGTCTTCTTTATGGCTGAATTATACTCCATTGTGTATATATGCCAAATTTTCTTTATTCATTCATCTGTTGGCAGGCACCAGGCTGATTCAATAACTTCTCTATTGTGAATTGTGCTGCAGTCAACATGGACTCGAAGCTTTATCTATAGAGTGCTGACTTTGATTCTGTCAAGTATATACCAAGGAGTAGTTTAGCTGGATCATATGGTAGTTCTATTTTTAGTTTTTAGAAGAACCTTCACATTGATTTCCATAGTGGGGGGTACTAATTCACATTCCCACCAACAATGTATAAGGGTTCTTTTTCCCCTGCATCCTCACCACCATGAATGATTACCTTTAGCCAAGTTTTCATATATCAAATTACACAATCATTATTCCTATCATGTTAGTCAATTTCTAAACCTCTAAAAAGAGACAAACAAATTGTATTGTATGGGTAACCGAATTGTCTAGTGTTTTTATTGGATGGTGATCGCGACAGAAATGTCTCCTCCCTTGGGAAGATTGGCTTTGGATTACACATAGTAGTTTCCTGGGATTTGTACACTCCACACACCTTATTAATATTAACTTGGAGTAAAGGGCTGCACAAAGTTGGTGAGAAACCAAAGATCAGCGTGACTTAGCTTCTGTCCCAAGGGAACTTAGAGTCCAGTGGGAGAGATGAGATATTGGTATAACCAGGTGGAAAGAAGGAAAAAGAATCCTAAAAGAAAAAGAAACGAAATGCTAGGAGAGTTCTAAGCAGGAGCGGTGATTTTGTTTTGTTTTTTAGGGTCACATGCATTTTAAAAAATTTATTTATTTTAATTAGGTCTATATGACAGCAGAATACATTTTGGTTTTTTTTATGTAGAATACATATTTATTTTTTATCTATATCAAAGTTAATTGTATTTTTTTCTTTTTTTTTTTTTAATTTTTTATTGTGGGTTGTTCAAAACATTACAAATTTCTTGACATATCATATTCCACACTTTGATTCAAGTGGGTTATGAACTCCCACCTTCACCCCATACACAGATTGCAGAATCACATCAGTTACACATCCATTGATTTACAAATTGCCATCCTAGTGTCTGTTGTGCTCCGCTGCCTTTCCCATCCTCCACCCTCCCC
>NW_026000168.1:9099447-9152661 GCF_001458135.2 Marmota marmota marmota
TGCGACAAACCTCTCGCGTTTGAGTCCCCGTAGCCGATCCTCGTGCGATGGAAATCCTTCCTCCAGGTTCCGGAGCACCCCACTATTGCTGGAAATTCCTAACAAGATATCCTTTAGCCGTCCTGACTTGTCATACTCCCACACAGTGAAGCAGCACACGGGGGCAATGCACTCCCCTCGCCGCCATCTTCCTTTCCAGAATACATTTTGATTCATTGTCCACAATTGCAGCACAACTTTTAATTTTTCTGGTTGTACACGATGTATCGTCGCGCCATATGTTCAGTCATACATGTATCTAGAGTGATGATGTCCATCTCATTCCGCCATCTTTCCTGCCCCCTCCTCACTGCAACCTCCCCTTTACCCAATCAAAGTTCCTTCATTTTTCCCATGCCCCTGCCCCATTATGGATCAGCATTCACTTATCAGAGAGAACATTTGGCCTTTGGTTTTTTGGGATTGGCTTACTTTGCTTAGAATGATATTCTCCAACTCCCTCCATTTACCTGCAAATGCCATGATTTTATTCTGTTTTAATGCTGAGTAATATTCCATTGTGTATATATACCACAGTTTCCTTATCCATTCATCTACTGAAGGGTGTCTAGGTTGGATCCACAGTTTAGCTATTGTGAATTGAGCTGAAGAGCAGTGATTTTGATGGAGGAAGTCCAAACAGGTTTCATTTGGGTTAGGTCTTGAAAAACCACATGTTCTGTGGTTATGAAGAGGTAAGAGAAAGAATTTGCTACATGCATGTGATTGAAAGTCTTCAGGGAAAAAAATCCTCTTGGTTTCTCTGAAAGTTAAAAGAAAGGGTCTCATAGAAATACAATCTGTAAAAAAAATATGGTGGAATCAAATATGGCAGGTCTTGATTGGCAGGTTGAACCTTTTCCCAGGCAGTAGGGAACCACTGAAGGACTTGGAGCAGGTAATGAGGGCTGTAACTTCTAGAAAAAATAATAGAAATTGACAGTGCATGGAGAACTTTCTGTGTGTGTGTGTGTGTGTGTGTGGTGTGCAGAAAATCAAGCTCAGAAGCCCTTACATGCTAAGCAAGCAAGCACCTTACCACTGAGCTAACACCACCACCTTCCCAATCACTGTTCCTACTAGTGATCCCCAGTGATGCAATCAAGACTCTCAGGGTGGGAGGAGCAGCCAGCGGAGAGAAGTATTGAATCACTGATACTGTTTAGAATTGCAGCTGCCAGATGATAATGAAAAGCGTCTAGACTTTTAGTTGATTTCATTATTCTCTCTCAACTCTCCACAGACAATGCATTTCCCCCGTCCGCCCTTCTTGCCTGCACCTGGGGCAAATTGTTCTACACCTATTAGCTCATTTAATCTTCAAATCATCCCTGGGAAAGTAGATACCATACTCAATGCCAGAGAAACAGACAAATAAAGGGATTTTCTCAAGATAACAAGCCTAGTAAGCGGCAAACCAGAATCTGAATGCTGGCTGTCTGGTTCCTAATAACCGCTCCAGATGCCCTGGCAAGAAGATTATAGAGAGCTTCTTTGAAATCAGGGGTTATGCCTGCTAAACTTAACTCCGTGCAACTGCCCCCCTACCCGCCCCGCTACATTGGAATTTACAGCGGTAATTTTGCGATGATTTCAGTCCTAAAGAATGACCCATTCTTCTCCATACACACATTATCCTAAACAGCTATATCCTGTTTGTAACTCAGTTCTATTTTAAGTCCTAATAGACATAAATCAAGGTGTCTACCAAGAATCCAGGTGTATTTGACAGAAACCAAATAACTACAATTGTCTAATCAGGCATGTAGAGATAAGTGCTATGGCAGCCACCGGATGGGCAGACCAGAGAGTTAACATGCTCCATGGTTAAACGAAGTCGTTTCTCGCATTCTGACTGGCTGGACTGTTTGCAGCATTTCTTTCCAAGTAGCCCAACTGCCATTGTTCAAAAGGGTTGTTCTTATTATTAAACCCTTTAAGTATTCTAAATGCCAAGGGCAAAAGCTCTTTGTCACGCTACGTTTCAAGCATGATTGGGCATTATGAGGGAATTTCATATTGTTAGCTGTTATTAACACTGAAATTGTACTTTGGATAAGAAAACCCTTCTGATTCGTGGATTCGGTGATCACAGTTTCCACAGGGTGATGCTTCCTGCCTCCTCCTCCTGACACGCCTTCCTTCTGCCTCAGCCCCTTCCCCTTAACCCACCTCTCTCCCTCCTGACAATCATCTCTGCACTTGTCACCACTGTTGCCACAGTGCCCAGTGGGGACGGCTGACCAGCTACTGAAGCTCACTTATGCAGGAGTCCCTGAACTTGGATCAAACCCCTGCAGATTAAAATAATAGTAACCATAGCAAACATGATGACAGCTGCCAATCCTCATGCAGCGCTTAGCACTTCACAGGCGCAATTTCATGCAATCTCCAAAACAGCTCTGCATGGCAGGAGCTGTTACAATGTCCATTTTGCTAAGAATACTGAGGACCAATAAGAAAAGCACAAGACTTCAAGGGGTGTATGGTCATCCTGTTCGTAGCAAGTGGTATCTAGATCGGCCAGGAGACCTGCAGGGCTTCAGAATCCGGGCCCTGGCCCCTCCAATATATATAGGGTTTCTGCTGCCCTGGTACACCCAGAGACAACAGAACAGCAGAGGAAAGAGGGGGCGATTGTCCAAAGCAATGTCTATAAAAAGCTAAGTCCTAGAGGGGCGTTCCCTTTGGACTGCTTTCATTTTTGTGAGCCTCTATTGAGGCAGAAAGAGAGGTCTCCCATAGGCAGCTAGGAGGAGGGCCTTGGAGAAGGGCAGGAGGGGAGACACCATGCCCACCTGAGAGGAGACAGTGGATCTGAAAGACATCCAGTGACATCCACTGCTCCCTGCCAGCATGACCCATGATGCCTTCTTCAGACCTAGAACACCTGCTTCTGTGCCTCACAGCTGCAACCACAGCAGCCCTTCCTTAGTTACCCATGCCCTTACCCCTAGCAACAGGCATACCCCTACCCAAGATGCTTTCTCTTTCTAAAAGGTGAAAAACCTCCAGGTGAGACTGGTCTCTTAATTATGTAAATAAGGGACTGAAATTCTGCACTTCTGATTGGCTTATTAAACTCAGAGCTCCAAGCAGGTATCCCTCACCTCACCAAGGACCTGTCACTTTGCTCTCACTCTTGTGTCTATGGATTTCACTTCTCCAATTCATGAGACAAAGAACTCAACTGCCCAGATTCAGTGTCACACGATGGGGTTGCTCCCATGGCTGTGGTTGGCTGACACTGGTACTATTTTTCTCTGTTTAAAAAAAAAAAAAAATGATCCAATGCATTCTGCTTTCATGTACAACTAATTAGAACAAATTTTTAAAAATTAAATCACATTCTCCATAATATGAGGATTCCAGATCTCTGACCCTCCCCAAAGAGACTTTGGTCTCTATAAGCACAAAAAAAAAAAAAAAACAACATTCTGCTTAGCATTGGCAAAAGACAGTTTAAAGACACAAAATTAGATTTTACCTGCAATATGTTAAATGAAACTCTCCAAATTAAGCCCGTTTTTAAAGGTAATTGAATGCTAAGATTTTACTTATTTAAGAGCAATTCCATTCCACCCACTTGGCCTATTAGCATAGCAGACATTAGCAAGCACACTAATAATGTAGAGGTGCTTCACCTACTCCATTCTTCTCCTAGTCAATATGTTCTTTTTAAACAGAGAAAAAGACCAAAAGATAAGAAAAAAAATCCCCTGTATGGCAAATTAATCTGAAGATGCATTATAAGGGCAAACTTTTCCTCAATCCAAAATGAATATGATTCATTTCCCTTTTGATTTGTTTCCATTTCATTTCATTTGATAAACTGAGATTCATCTAGATCCAAATAATGAAGAACATGTCCAGAGTGTCCACAGAACTTTCTTTCACCTCTTCCAAATCTGCCACCCAGATGCTCAGATCACCTAGTACATGGCGGGGGGGCCGGGGGCGGGGGAGATAAAAAGGTAGGGAACTTGCTTAATCCGTGAGAAAATTCATGAAACGACTTCTCTCCTCAACAATAAGATGGCAGAATAGATATTTTCATGCAAGATAATGCTGGACTATTTTTACAGGTTGCTTAGAATATTAGCTGGGGAAGGCTGATTTAAACAATGGTTCTTTGCCCCTGCCAACGCTCAGCAGGGGAGAAGGCAGTGGTCAATCAGTGATGTCGTCCATGGATGTAGAAGGCAGGGACAGTGAGATGCACAACATTTTGATGGCACAACATGCTAGGAGAAGATCTTGGTGTTATAGAACTTGGCCAACTTGCGCTGCACCCAAGTTGAGCTTTCCATAAGCCATACTTATTCAATTCTTACGCTCTCTTGTGTACATTTTCTATCTAGGACTTGGAGTAATGGAGGTAGTTCATCATGGTTCAGAGTGCTGGTCTCACTCCTGCACATCTACTCAGTTGGTCACTTTGGTGGGAGACACCATCACGTTTCCCATGGTTCCCCAGGTGAAGTTCGAGCTCCCTGCCAAGTTCCTGCATGCCCAGATCCTGGTGCATCATAAGATCTTTCCAGCTTATCTCTACCATGTTCCCCTAACTCCTCCTGAGTCAGCCGTAACTGTGGTTGTCAGTTTCTCAATGATGCTTACTATCACCCATCATAAACCTGAGCACGTGCCCCTCTCCTGCCAGCCCTCTCCACACCTGTCAAGCCGCTCTGCCCGATCATCTTTCCTCTGTGACGTCTTTAACCCGTCATCCAAACCAGGATATTTTGCCAGCTATGGTGCCATCCAAAATTAATTGGGGATCACTGACAGAGACCCTTATTATATATGCTCACAGGAGCTTGAACAGGCACACAACTCTCTGTCTTGAGAAATGAGAAGTACGGGTCACATGAGCAGTCAGGGTCAGAGCGGTTACCTCTGCCACCCTTCCTCTCCTAATGTTGAAATACACAAACTCACGTTGTGCCCATCATCTGTTTTAAAAGGCAAAGTTGTGGCTTTAGCTCCATTTCTGTCATGGGATAAAACCAGCCAGACAAAAAGAGTACACTCACTGTGTGGGCACAGGATGGGTAGGAAGAAAGTCATTTGTACTTAGACATTTCGGTTTTTATATCCAAATCACGAATACTTTGTTTTTTTTTTATTATAGAATAATACATACTAGTTTTTTTCAAAAATTCAAACAAAACAGAAAATAGGAAGTAAAAATTCTCTTCAGCAGGGTCATTATTGATGCCAGCAGTATATTCTTTCAAGCTTTCCTCCATGTTCAAACAAACTTCTTTGTTGATATTTTGAAAATAAAATTATATTATAAACACTGTTATATAACTTGTTTTTTTTTTTCCTTTCTAGCCAAATATACCATAGGTGTCTTTTGAGAAGGATAAAAGCCTTCTCTAACCCTGAAAGCGGCCTCGGTAGTATCCAGTAGACTTTGATGTTCTCCTGTTGAACATGTCACAAAACATCAGCATCAGAGATGGCCACTCCATGACCAGGATGGATCAGGACAAAAACAAGATGACTCAATAGTCACATCTGAACACAGGTGAAATGTAAATATTGTCCATGTCACCACAAAAATACCCACACATCATTCTTTTTTGACCAGCGTGCATGACAGCTACTTCTTGATCCATCGTTATCTTTTTTTGTTTTGTTTTTATGGTGCTGGGGATTGAACTCAGGGCATTGCACCTACTAAGCAAGTGTCTTCTAATCCCGGGCCACATCCCTGGCGCTTGATCCATTTTATCTTTATTTTGCCTCTAGTCTATGCTCCTAGATAAGCTTCATTAAGATACCAATACATGGAATTGCCCTAGGGCCTGACAGCATCCAATCCAGAGTACAGGACCACTCCCCACTCCCTGCTCAAGACCACCTGACATAAGGCAAATCCCATGAAACTCCTTTCTAACACCATCTTACTGAGCCATTGCACAGTATTCCACAGATCTCTTTGCCTGCAACAAGAAAATCACTTACCTGGTTTATCTACACGTGTTCCTGTTGGGCTTTGGCTGGATGGATTTTCAATATCAACATACACAAATGGATTTATTTTTAAAATTTGTTTTGTAGCATTACAAAGTATGGGTGTACTATTCCTAATTTCACTAAACATCTGTTGACAGATATATATGTGTTTCTAAGGACAGTGTAATGAATACCCTTCTACCCATTCTTCTCTGTAATTTTCTAAATATTGTCCTAGGAGACATTTCTAAAAATAGAATTGCTGAGTCAAAGATTATTCTCACTTTCATTTTGTCTTCAACTAGCTTTAAAATGAATTTTAGACCATATAAAATTTAAACTACACACATTTTAAATCACATACAAATTTTAAACTGTACATAAATTTCAAACCATATAATTTTTAAACTGTATCAATTTTAATCTAAGAATCCTCTTTGAAAAAGATCATGTTATGTTTATATTCAATTTTGATTCATACTTCAAAATTATCCTCTCAAAAGTGCAATAAGTATGCCTACTTCTCTGCATGTCAATTTGAAGTAAAGAATATTAAAAAGAAAATTTTCATAGGCCTACTTCTTTCAATTTTGAATGCCTTATTTTTAAAAATTCAGGTAACAATGTCTGCTTTCGTTAGCCTGTTTGAGGACATTAAAGGATACAGTATATAGAGAGAAGTTTTGTGCCTTTTGCTTGGCCCACAAAACACATATGAATAAATGATAATAATCGATATTGTTATTGCTATTATTATCATTTGGATTCTCTGCCACATTAAATTTGCCTCTATGGAGCAAGCCTAGTTCTATCCTTTGATATTCAGAAACTAAATCTCATCTATACTCACCTTGAGAGCTTGAGTTACTCTCTTTAATAATATGAGGCTAGGAAATTTAAATGGTGTGAGGGAGCTGGCTACAGTCTCTGGGAAAGAGAAATATCTCCGCTACTGTCTTGCTAATCAGGCCTCTGGCTACAATTTTCAATGGATCCCTTCCTTGGAGAATTTGAGAATATTCTAATACCCAGAACTTTGGCACACAGGCACATGATAAATGTCTCCAGATTCTATCTTGAAGAGCAATAGTGCAATTTGGGTGAAAATAAAGAGGCAGCCACGTAGAGGCTGGGCAGGATGAACGGGGAGATTTCATGGGCCCCTTTCCCTATTACAGAAAGAGATATTTATTGCCTGCCGCACAGCTGAAGGACTGCATTTGGAAATGCCATACTAAGTAGTCTGTGGCTGAGGTCCTGGGGCTCAGCCCAGGATAAGGCATTTGGCAGGTTGAGCCCCAGAATGGCAGGAAGCCCTGCTTTCCAAAAAGCAGCTGCAGAAAGAGGGCTGAGTTTGTTAAAACTTATTTTCATCTCCCACTGCACCCCTGGGGCACTCTCCCAGGCACAGGGGTCCCTTTGTGGTGCAAGACAGGGGAGCAGGAGAGGAAAGAGGGGGGAGGGGAGGGAGGAAGGGAGGAAGGGAGGGAAACTTGGAGAATTCACTTTTTGACAGCCAGAAACAAGCTCCAGGTAATTACTGACAAAGTGATCTTTCCCCAGAAGAAACCGGATGACTTTCTGCATTCGGGTCTCTTCTCTGAATCTCTGGATGCTTTATTATTGGTATTTTTGTTGGTATCATTGATGCTCTCACTGGAATTTTTAATATTAATCTGTTGGTGTCTTTATTCCCTGAATCAAAGCTCTTGATAGCTATTATTTTAACTTCAATGATGAAGGAACATTTTAAATAATAATTTTTACATTTTATAGAAGAAACAGCACAGAAATATTAAGTAACTGCCCTAATATCTTCCCACATATTGATGACCCAGGGGATACTGGGAAACAGACTCCCAGGATCCCAAACCCTGGGTCTCTCCCCAAGGCCAGTCTTCTGACTTCTTGTCTCTCATTTTGCATTTGTTTTGGAGACTGATCATACCTTAGGGGGTATCACCTCAGTCTTGGGAACAGCTTGTTAAGCCAGAGCTCAGGTTTTGTAAATGGGTTGCCTCGGATGAGTTTGGACTTCATCACCCATTAGCTGGGCGACTACCAGCAAGGCCTGGACCTCTCTGTGCCCCAGTTTACTCATCTCTAATGACAATATCCAAAATAATACTACTAATAAAGCCTACCTAATCAGATTATTATGAGAATTCAACAAAATATTGCTCATGATGCACCCATCATGGTATCTGACCCACAATGAGATGATAATAAATTATAGGGGAGGTGGTAGTAGTTAGGTACTAGGGTATTATTACTTAATCATATAGCCAGGATTTTTTCAGTTACATTGCAGGTCATGAAAAAGGATTTTACTGGTCTCTACTGGATTTTTTTAATGAAAAAAAAAAAAAAAAAAGCAATTGCTATCAACTGGAGCTAGAGACACATGCCAGAGGGCAAACTTGGGTATTTATTTAGCTGAAGCTCCCAAGACTTCAAAGACTGGGGCCAGGAGGTGCCCTGAATTCTGCCCTCCAGTAGGGAGGCCCTGAGAGTCACATAACACCGTGGAGAAAAGCAGCACATCGTATTAGCAGATCTTCACCTTTGGGGGAAAATTTCTCTATTCAAGATTCTGATCAAAGTTTTAAAGTAAAATGGACAAAGATGCAAAATTTTGCATCCAGTTTTAAGCCCCTAAATAACGCCAAGCATGCCTTGACAGATTAAAAAGAGAGAGAAAGAGATGAAAGATGCATTGCTTTTCTGCTTTTAGGTTTGCAGCAAAGTGGAATCTTGATCCTAGATTATTCTCCCTGCAGACTGGATACTTCAGGGGGTCAGCATCTCCCTGACCTCTTATTAGGTCCGATATGGAAAAAAATAGGACAAAAGTTGGGTCACGAGAGGTAGCAAATGGGTAGGGAAGAATCTAGAACCTTTGTAAATTATAGCTCCTTCAACTTTCTGATATGCTATGTGGGAAAAAAAAAAAAAAAAGAAAACAAAGCCATCCTAGGTGCACTTTATAGGAACAAAGAAAGGTCTTTTCTGGCCCTGGGATCCCATACTGAGCAAATTCAATCTCCTCTGGCTTTTCCAGGAGACATCAGTTGCTCTTTATAGCTTGGAAGGCAGCAGAAGTATTAATAGCTCTATGGAAAATGGTGAGCCAGTTGTTCTCAAGAATGTTTTGGCTGCTTAAGAGTAAATGACACAAGGTATTTGATCATACACAGACGCCAATCGAGCAGGCCACAAAGAAATGAGATAGGTACAAAGCAGATCTGGGAAAGCCAGAGACAGGCCACACCTTCCAGGATGGTGAATCAGCTTTAAAACGAGGCTTGCAATTCTCTCTTTGCTTTCTTTTTGCTGATTCAGGGAAGGCAGCCATTCCCCAACCCTGGATGACAGCATTTCCTTATCAATTGTTTGATAAGGTCCAAAATAAGGAAAAAATTCCTTTTGTCAGAAGGTCTCACCATCTCTCCCACCTGAACTCCCTATGGAAATAAATGAAGCCACTCTGACGAGGCCTTCCCGAGGCTCTGTTCAAAATAGCAGAGAGCAAAGTGGGACTCGGTCTATTCTATAGATTTTTAAAATGTGATTCATAAAATCAAAACACTTTGGTGTCGAAAGAAACTTCTGAAGTCACATAGACTTGAGATATACAGCTGAAAGATGGGTAGATGAAGTTAAAGGACCAAATTAGATTTCTCTCTCTTTCTTCCTTTCTCTTTCTGAAAAGTAATGAGGTTTCATTAGCTCAAGCACCCGGTGTTCACGGAGTGACCAGAATTAAGCTGATAAAGTGTTGCTGAGCAGAAAACCAACTCTGATGAAGAGATAATGCTGTTTATAGCCAGCATCAGTTACTTGGTACACAAGAGCATCCTAAAGAGTTTGAAGTACTTTGTGTCTTGGGCCTGCCTGTAAGCCTGTTCTGCATAGTGGATGGCTTAATTATTTTTCTTCTTTCAATTTAAAGAACAAAATTTCCTGGCTGGGGCTATAGCTCAGTGGCAGAGGGCTTGCCTAGCATGCCTGAGGTACTGGGTTCAATCCTCAGCACCACATAAAAATACACAAATAAAGTCATTCTGTCCATCTATAACTACAAAAAAAATGTTTAAAAAAGAACAAAATTTCCTTCAATATAAACCCTAATCCTAAAATCCTGTGCAGTGTATGTTTGAATGTGCTTGAGTTTCTGTCTATACATCTTCTGATTTTATCACCAGTCCAGCCTCTGCCTACCCTAAGCACAACACCTTTTTAATTCTCCATGGCAGAAATCTTCAAACTGGGATACTTGGACTCTCTGGAGTTCAAACTTTCCAAATGGTATGTTGGCACAAATTGTTTCAAGGGAATATGTTTCCAAAGTCTCAGTTACAGTATGTAATTTCCCAACACTCTTCTACCCAACAAAATGCCTGTAGTCAGCCTTATGCCAAATTTTTTTTTCCCCTGTGCCCCAACATCTCCTCTTAACAGAAGAAAAGCTACAAAACACAGATCTCCCTTATCCTGATGATGGCTATGCTAAGATTATCCAGTGGTCTCCAATTCTCTGCTTGCAACAAATCTGCAGGAGAAGTTAATAAACATGTCCACCAACACATCATTGAAAATTAGTTTGATGATGAATTATGTTTCTATTTTTGGCACATATCTGTAAAGTTGATCATAGAATTGAGGAACATTCGTTTTGAAAAAAAAAATCAAGGAATAAAAATGACAAAATTGGTGCTGTATCTTTTCTAATTCCAACAATAAGTAATATGAATCCTTATTCAAGAGATAACTAAGAGTCCCGATTATCTCATTAAAAGATGTATTTCTAATACATTCTTTAATATTTAATGTTTACTGAAATTGGCATTGTGTATTATTTTCATCAATTGTCAAGTAATTGTAACAATCCAGAAAAAAATTAACACTTAACCTTCTGAGCATGAGACATTTAAAAATTTTTAATATTTCAAATTATATGCCTATTTTTGTGGTAGTTGAATGACCAATTAAAAACTTTCAACAGAAGAATTTATCACTGTAGGATAAAAATTGTGTGGAAAATGACTTCACCAAGAAAAACAAATGCTATATATATATTGGTTATGTAACAAATGCATGTTCAAGGATATTGTTAAATGGATGATGAGGGGAATCCAATCACCACAGTTTACAGACCTGTGGATACATTTTTTGCTTGGGAGGGAGTACCAGGGAATGAACTCAGGGTCACTCAATCACTGAGCCACATCCCCAGCTCTATTTTGTATTTTATTTAGAGACAGGGTCTCACTGATTTGCTTAGCACCTCACTGTTGCTGAGGCTGGCTTTGAACTCAGGATCCTCTTGCCCTCAGCCTCCCGAGTTGCAGGGATTACAGGCATGTGCCACGGTGCCAGGCTGTGGATACATTTTATTTTAGGACAAGAATAGTGAAAACAGACTGGAAATTATATCTTTTATAACAGTTTAAACACAAGGAAAATTTTAGTGGTCCACTTACAATTGTGACAAGGGGTAGATTTTTCAAAATTCTTTATGTGCTTCAGAAACAAAAATGTTTGAAGTCCACTGATCTTGACCCTTGCTACTCAAAGTGTGGTCCTGGAATTTTACCAACATCATCTAAGAGCTTGTTAGAAATACAGATCTCGGTGGTCAAGTGCTTCTGGGTTCAATCCTCAGTACAAAACAAAAACAAAAACAAAAAAAAAAACTATTCTACAGGATTCCCTCACATGGATAGTGTCTCAAAGTTAACCTTCTTACCTACACCCCCTTTTATATTTTTATTTTTTTCAGTGCTGGGAATGCAAACTAGGGTCTTGTGCAGTCTAGGCAAGTGTTGTACCACTGAGTTACATCTGCAGTCCTTTTTCTTTTATTTTGAGGCAGGGTCTCACTAAGTTGCCCAGGCTAGCCTTGAATTTACAATCCTCCTGCCTCAGCCTCCCAAGTAGCTGGGATTACAGGCATGTGCCACCACGCCTGATTTAACTTTCCACATATCTTGCACTTGTTTCCCTATCCTAGTTTATTGAATTAGTATTCAGTTAGCCCTCCATAGAAACCCACAGTCCTATGGAAAACTTCCTGTTCACATACTGCAATGCTTCTCACCTCCCATCAGCAAAGAAACCCAAACAAGTTTATTTTTTTTCATTAGGTAACCATGTACCCGGCAATAAGGATTGAAAGTTAAATAAGATATAGTCCAGGCTGACCTTAAATAACTGTTTCCTAATGCCTTCTCTGGTGGACAGACTCTGTTTAAAAAAACTAAATAGAAGAACAATGAAATTTTAAAGAGTTTATTTGAGCAAACAATGACTCATGAATTGGCCAGCTCCAAACCAGAAGTGGCTCGGGAGTTCCACCAAGGGAACACAGGCAAACACAGAAGTAAAGCAAAGAAAACATTCGATTGGTTACAAGTTGCTTGGTCTATGCTGTTGAATACTCTCTGCTATATAATTATATGTTTGTTGATGGCTTCTGACTGGTTGAGCTAAAGTTCTATCTTTCTTTGACCATTTATAGGAGAGGGCATAAGTTTCATTTATGTTTGCCGTTTTATTAAGGTTAAGGCCACACACAGGTCTAACTGGCTTTGTCTGCTCCGGGATTCTTCATGCCTGGTTTTCATTCTGCTCTAACTTCCAAAGATCCTCCACCTTCTGGGGGTCACCATTCTGTTTATCTCCACCCCTGAGTGTGGATGGGGAAGGGGAAGGGGGTCTGTGACTTGCTCCTAGCAAGCATAGGGCAAGATGGCCAAACAGACCACCTCTGTGTTTACTACACAGTGTAAGTTCCCTAACAGGCAGGCTCTAGGGTCCCTCTGCCTTGCTAGCCTTAAGGAAATGGGCTGAGACATGTCCTTTGGAGAGGATCCTGTGACACAGAACTGCCTCTAGGAGCTGAGGAAATCCTTACCCAAAAGAATAAAACTACTGAGCACTGCCGTTGCAAGATTAACTAGTTAATTAGAGAGCCCAAGAGCTTGGAGGCGGATTCTTCCCCAGTCGAATCTCCAGAAGAGCATGCGACCCAGCCCTTGTCTTGGCTGCAGCCCTGTGAGAAAGGCCCAGCCAGCTGAGAGAGAACCCAGCTGAGTCATTCCAGACTCATGCAAGTTCCAGGATTCCTGCCCCAGGAAAATCGGGAGGTGATGATTTATCATGCTTTACAGAAAACTACCCATGCCCTGACCAAACAGGCTCAGGGAGACCTGAGTCTATTGCTTTCCTAGCCACCGTCTCTCTCCTGTCTTCATCCAACATCAACACCCACAGCAGATGGGCTGGGGGTGTATCTCAGTGATGGAGAGCTTGCCACCTGTGAGGCCCTGGGTTCCATCCCCAGTATTGAAGGAAAAAAAGAAAAAAAAAAACTACCAGCCGAGTAACTGAAAAACAAATCTCACCACATCAAATCCACTCCTGGAACACTCTGAGGGCCCGAAAACAAGGCCAAGCACCTAGGAGGTTTTCGACAAGCGGGTATTAAATGAATAAAAAAGTGAAAGCCAATGAGTCACCCGTGTGTGATACAGTCCTAAGCATCGAACCAGCTGATTTGAAAGTGCAGATCCTCCAGATGCACGCATCTACTCAGCCAGGGGGACCACAAGGCCACAGCAAGTGGTTGTTCTGCTTTCATCGTGATGTGACAGCTAATTTTTGCATTCTTTAAAAGTTATTTCTCGGGGCTGGGGATGTGGCTCAAGCGGTAGCGCGCTCGCCTGGCATGCGTGCAGCCCGGGTTCGATCCTCAGCACCACATACAAACAAAGATGTTGTGCCGAAAACTAAAACTAAATAAATAAATAAATATTAAAAAAAAAAAAGTTATTTCTCCATGAGTTCAAAGTCAGCCTCAGCGAAAAGCAAGGTGCTCAGCACCTCCGTGAGACCCTGTCTCTAAATAAAATACAAAATAGGGCTGGGGAGGTGGCTCAGTGGTGGAGTGTCCCTGAATTCAATCCCTGGTACAAAAAAAAAAATGTTATTTCTCATATCAAACTATCCTTTTCTATCCTAACAAAACGTAAGCAATCCTCTGTAAGTGCCTAATTTGTGTATTTTAAAACCACATCCAGTTTCCAGCTGCAGGGGGAGGAGAACTGATTTCCAACTGCATGTTTTGCTGGTCCCCGTGATCTGGGGCCTGGCCCGTGTCCGACAGGCACATTCCCAGTGTGCACACTTCCTCACAGGAGCGTAGCATTCCCACTTCCCTCCATTTGGCTTTATCCATTCACAGCGAGTTTAAGATGCCTCTAAGTTCTAAATATGTTGCTAAGAGACTCATGTGCCCTGTGGACAGGGAGCAAGGATCAACAGCAACTTGCTAATAGTTTCGTTCCTGATGGGTTAATCAACCTTGGAAGACACAGGGCTGCTCTGCTTCCTGGTTTCACCAAATGGTAATTGGAAAAACATTAAAATGATGGATAATGATGGATGCTGGGGCCAGAGACATAGCTGAGTGGTAAAGCACTCGCCTAGCATGTGTGAGGCCCTGGGTTTGATCCCCAAGATGTCCAAAAAGAAAAAAAATGTATGGATGTTCTGCACAGGAGTATGTTTCACTCATTTCCATGGTGACAACACAATCCTGAGTGGTGGTTACCATGTCCTTATTTCTGTCCAGCCCACACTGCACACCAAGCTATTCTTGCTTCCATACTGCACACTGCTGATCATCTCTACCCTCACACTTAGACCTTCAGTGATTTCCCCAGGACATCCAGGACCCTTCCAAGCCATTCAATGTGAACCCTTTAGGAGCATGCCTTATCTCTCTGCTGGGCCCTCTGTGCCTACCCTGCACCTGGCTCACCAGTTGACCCAGACTTCTCCATCCTGACACTTTGCTACTGCCATGGTGGCTGGTTTAGAACGAAGTCCTCTGACAGACCCCTTGGATGGAATTTCCTGCATCCTCAGGACCTTTCTTTTTTTTTTTTTTATTTTTTACTGACTTTATTTTTTTTTGCCTTTGCTAAATATTCTTTTTTTTAATGGTTGTTCAAAACATTACACAGCTCTTGACATATCATATTTCATAAATTAGATTCAAGTGGGTTATGAACTCCTATTTTTACCCCAAATACAGATTGCAGAATCACATCGGTTACACATCCACATTTTTACATAATGCCATTTTAGTAACTGTTGTATTCTGCTACCTTTCCTATCCTCTACTATCCCCCCTCCCCTCCGCTCCCATCTTCTCTCTCTACCCCATCTACTGTAATTCATTTCTCTCCTTGTTTATTTTCCCATTCCCCTCACAACCTCTTATATGTAATTTTGTATAACAATGAGAGTCTCCTTCCATTTCCATGCAATTTCCCTTTTCTCTCCCTTTCCCTCCTACCTCATGTCTCTGTTTAATGTTAATCTTTTCCTCCTGCTCTTCCTCCCTGCTCTGTTCTTAGTTGCTCTCATTATATCAAAGAAGACATTTGGCATTTGTTTTTTAGGGATTGGCTAGCTTCACTTAGCATAATCTGCTCTAATGCCATCCATTTCCCTGCAAATTCCATGATTTTGCCATTTTTTAGTGCAGAGTAATGCCCCATTGTATATAAATGCCACATTTTTTTTAACCATTCATCTATTGAAGGGCATCTGGGTTGGTTCCACAGTCTAGCTATTGTGAATTGTGCTGCTATGAACATCGATGTGGCAGTATCCCTGTAGTACGCTCTTTTAAGGTCTTCAGGGAATAGTCCGAGAAGGGCAATAGCTGGGTCAAATGGTGGTTCCATTCCCAGCTTTCCCAGGAATCTCCATACTGCTTTCCAAATTGGCCGCACCAATTTGCAGTCCCACCAGCAATGTACAAGAGTACCCTTTTCCCCACATCCTCGCCAGCACTTGTTGTTGTTTGACTTCATAATGGCTGCCAATCTTACTGGAGTGAGATGGTATCTTAGGGTGGTTTTGATTTGCATTTCTCTGACTGCTAGAGATGGTGAGCATTTTTTCATGTACTTGTTGATTGATTGTATGTCCTCCTCTGAGAAGTGTCTGTTCAGGTCCTTGGCCCATTTGTTGATGGGGTTATTTGTTATCTTATTGTTTAATTTTTTGAGTTCTTTGTATACTCTGGATATTAGGGCTCTATCTGAAGTGTGAGGAGTAAAAATTTGTTCCCATGATGTAGGCTCCCTATTTATCTCTCTTATTGTTTCTTATGCTGAGAAAAAACTTTTTAGTTTAAGTAAGTCCCATTTGTTGATTCTGGTTATTAACTCTTGTGCTATGGGTGTCCTATTAAGGAATTTGGAGCCTGACCCCACAATATGTAGATCGGAGCCAACTTTTTCTTCTATCAGACGCAGAGTCTCTGATTTGATATCAAGCTCCTTGATCCATTTTGAGTTAACTTTTGTGCATGGTGAGAGAAGGGGATTCAGTTTCATTTTGTTGCATATGGATTTCCAGTTTTCCCAACACCATTTTTTGAAGACGCTATCCTTCCTCCATTGCATGCTTTTAGCCCCTTTTTTCAAATATAAGATAGTTGTAACTTTGTGGATTAGTCTCTGTGTCCTCTATTCTGTACCATTGGTCCGCCCACCTGTTTTGGTACCAGTACCATGCTGTTTTTGTCACTATTGCTCTGTAGTATAGTTTGAAATCTGGTATCGCTATGCCGCCTGATTCACACTTCCTGCTTAGAGTTGCTTTTGCTATTCTGGGTCTTTTATTTTTCCATATGAATTTCATGATTGCTTTATCTATTTCTACAAGAAATGCCATTGGGATTTTGATTGGCATTGCATTAAACCTATAGAGAACTTTTGGTAATATCGCCATTTTGATGATGTTAGTTCTGCCTATTCATGAACAGGGTATATTTTTCCATCTTCTAAGATCTTCTTCTATTTCTCTCTTTAGGGTTCTGTAGTTTTGACTCCTGCTCCCACCATTCCTGTGATTGCGTACTTCCACCTCTCAGGATTTCCTCACCCTAGTGGTCACAGTATTCAGGGTTGTGTCTTTTCTCCCAGCTTGCTTGATCACAGGCACTGTGCCAGCCACACTCGTTCCCCACACAATAGCCCATAAACACAGATGCTGAGTTTGTTTACTGAATAACAATGGCTAACGGTTGTAGAGTGTCTTACACTAGTGCTCTTGTATCTCTTCCTTTCTTTAGAAGGATGTTACTTCCTTCCTGAAGGCCCTATGCTCAGGACCTAATCTAATCCTGGTTACCTGCACAGCCCCATCTACTAACAGCATCACCTGGAGCTGAGGCTTTTAATGCACACATTTTGGGCCAACCTAGTTCAGTCCATAGCAGACCCTATGGGCCTTTCCATTACCCATCAACACGTTGCTCCACCTTAACAAACTCCCATAGAAACATTAGGTACATCAGCTGTTTTGTTCCACCCCGCCACCCTTATCACTTAGCCAATTCCTACTTTTCCCTCAAATCTCTACTCAAATTTAGTCCCTCCAGGAAACCTTCTTTGCTTTATCTTTTTATCTTCTTATCTCTCCCTCCTGCCAAGTTCTCTCAGTCTCCTTTACTTTGATGATAACACTTGCCACTCTGTGTGTAATACCTCGTTCACTCATCAGACTTCACCATGAGAATGCAAATCCCTCGGTGGTAAAGGGTTTGCTTTTGTACCTATGCTATATGGAAGTTAGCATGCTTTGGTGTGTAATGTGGACAGGGCAGAAATAAGACAGGATGGGGTATGGGGGAGGGCAGCCTGGGTCTAAGACAGGACCTAGGATGTAAGAAATGGCAGAATTAATGCTTTTGAATGAATACATGGGTGAGATTAATAGTGAAATTAGGAGAAAGGGAGGAATAGTTTCTCCCCTGGAGTCTTCAGAAGGAAGATGGCCCTGTCTACAAGTTAGTTTCAAACTTCTGACCTCCAGAAATGTAAGGACCATATTACCCTTTGAAGCCACCATGTTTGTGATATTTTGTCATAGCAGCGACTGGAAACAGATACAGATGTTTACTTCTCTCTGTAATTCATTGAAACAATGACTCTAAAACTTGGCACCCTAGGTTCCACATTTACAGCGCCTGACTGTATAGACGTGGAGTCAAGCCTAGAAATGCCTGAGATCAATAAGCTGCTTGGGTAATTCCATTACGGGGGCGGCGGGGTGTTATGGTTTGGATGGATGTGAGGTGCCCTCCAAAAGCACACATGTGAGACAATGCAAGAAGGCTTGGAGAAGAGATGATTGGATTGTAGCTTTAACCTAAACCATGAATTAAACCCTGATGGGATTAACTGAGTGGGAATGGTGGGGTGTGGCTGGAGGAGGTAGGTATTGGGGGCATGGCTCTGGAGTATATAATTTGTATCTGGAGAGTGAAGACCTCTCTCTCTGCTTCCTGATCACCATGTGAGCCGCTTCCCTCTGCCACACTCTCCCACCATGATGTTCAGCCTCACCTCGAGCCCTGAGGAATGGAGCCAGCTGTCTATGGACTGAGACCTCTGACACTGGGAGCCCCCAAATAAACTTTTCCTCCTACAATTGCTCTGGTCAGATCTTTTAGTCACATCAGTGAAAAAGCTGACTCAAACAGTGGGTAACAGACAAAATTTTACAAAACGCAGCTTTAAATGCTCAAGGTGCTTTGCTCTTCCCCCAACTTTAACCCAAAGTCTAGTTCTTTCTTTTGTTGCATGGGAAACAAAAACAAGAAAGAAAAAAATAAAGCATATATATGCATTTGGTTCAATATTAACTTGAAATGGTCAACAGTGATTTGAATGATAAAGCAATGCTCTCGCTGAGCCCAGACACATCACGTCCCAAATTACAGAGCAGAGGGAGGGGGGGGGGTTAGCCAAATGACTTTCCCTTTGAATAGGGAGAATATGGGAATTCTGACAGACCCTTATATTGCACCAAAACAAGCAGGTGTTACAACAATGCCAAGGACATGTGCTGGCAGAAGCAATGACTCTCATTCTGGTGGCTCTCTTTGAGTGTTTTCATGTGGCCACGGGCTCACAGCCCAGCCAGCAGGACAGGACAGCGGAGGAGATCTGAGCTTGTCAGGAAGTGGGCTGAGAAATTCCTGACCTGGAAGCAGATCAAAATCTTAGCTGCTCAGGTACAGCTGGTGAATGATAATGGCTATGGACTTGGGTCTTCGTACTGAGATGACTGGTTCATGCTACCATCCAAATCACCAGGCACATCTCGTTGATCACAGGATTTGGGTTAGGACTCACCTTTGCAATGTTGCAAAGGTATATGACTTGGCCCTAGTTATTTAACTTCTCTGAACTCAGAAACCCCACCTATGAAATAATGATCATAATTCCTGCCTCACAGGGGCTGTTTGGGGATTGAATAAATAGTCTACAGAAGGTAATCCATAAAATATTAGTTAATATTGGAAGGCACTCACAGATTCTCCTGGCCATAGGCTACACCCTCAGCCCTAGGTGCTTGCTTCACAGGAGACCAAGGAGAGTTTGTGAATTGAACCTGCACAACCCACTACTCCCAATGGCCAATCCCTAAATACTCTTTCCAAAACATTCACAGAATCAACGACTCTCTTCTTGCACTTAAATGAAATGTTTACGAAACGTTTAAGCGAAATATATAATTACACGACAAATAGAACTGCCACAAGACGAGATGGGTAGCAACACAGCCAGCTGAGCTCCTGGGAACAGAAAGACCAGGATGAAACAGGAAGGGGGCTGCTCCTTGGGAGCCATGTGCATTCTCCGAGCAGAGGCAATAGGATTTACGTAGAGGACAGAAAGCACCAGTTAATCCAGCGAGGAAGATGAGGTGGGCTACGTTTCTGATGCAGCAATTTGTCTGATAAAGAAGCACTAAACTGCCAGGCACGGTGGTGCACTCCTAGAATCCCCATGACTTGGGAGGCTGAGGCAGGAGGATCAGGAGTTCAAAGCCAGCCTCAGCAAAAGTGAGGTGCTAAGCAGTTCAGTGAGACCCTGTCTCTAAATAAAATACAAAATAGGGCTTTGGATGTGGCTTAGGGGTCAAGTGCCCCTGAGTTCAATCCCTGGTACCCCCCCTCCAAAAAAAAAAAAAAAAAAAAAAAAAGAAGAAGAAGCATTAAACTATTAGCAAAGAGAGACTAACAGAATTTATATGGACCAAAAGAAGCCTTGCTGGGCGGAGCTACAGATTTGAAAACTGCTATCAGAGGGAAGACAGAGTTCTGGGGCTTTTTCTAAGTTTTACTTTAGTTGACAACTTATTTCATCAGCTCCTGGAATATTTTGAGATTCACCTCTGATAAAGTTTCTGCCCACTTCAAGCCAAGAAGAAAGCATTTGAAGAATCCAGATAAACATCTCAGGATATCAGACCAAAGGCATCAGCAGACTGCTGAGCCCCTTCCTATAAGGAAGGCCCTCGGGAGTCCCCTGGAGCAAATTGCCTTTTGTTAGGTCACAGAGCCACTCCAGACTCAGCCAGACTAGCTCTCCCAGGACACACACATGAAGGTCACCAAAATCCATGGCAAGAGTAGCAGTAACTAACAACTCTGAAGATCTTTCTCCTAGCCAGATACTACACCCAGTTCTGTGTAGACATCTTCCTACCCGTGCATTTAAACAATACCCTTGGAGGTCCTGTTTCACAAATGAGAACACTGAGTCTTGGGAGGATAAAAACATCATGAACAAAAAAAAAGAACAACAACAAAAAAAAAAAAAACAAAAAAAAAAACATCATGAACATACAGCCAGGAAATAATAGAGCCTGGCTTTAAACTTATGGCTACCTTACGATGGGTTAAAAAGTAGTTTAATCATAGGACAGAACATAAGGAGAGAGGGAATCTTCCTGATTGTAGAGCTTCCCAGGAGCAGAGTGTGATTGATTGATTGATTTTTGGTACTGGGGAATGAACCCAGGGGTGCTTTTTCACTGAGTTACATTCCCTGGCCCATTTTAATTTTAATTTTCATTTATGATTATTATTATTATTGGTACTAGTACTGGAGATTGAACCCCAGGGTGCTTAACCACTGAGCCACATCCCCAGCTCTTTTTATTTTCTATTTTGAGACAGGGTCTTGCTAAATTGCTTAGAGCCTCGCTAAACTGCTGAAGCTAGCCTCAAACTTGCCATCCTCCTGCCTCAGCCTCCTGAGCTACTGGGATTACAGGCTGCACCATTGCGCCCAGCGCTCAGTATGATTTTTAACAACAGCTGTAATTATTTAAATAACATCCCTGAAGATAAAGAGGAACTTAATGTCTAACTCAGTGACACAGCAGAAGCAAAAAAAATGTTGTAGATTTGAGGCAAGACAGTGTCAATGTCATTGTCTTGGTGAGAAACTCTGAACTAATCTATTAGGATGATGATGATGTGGTGGAGGGGGGATGAGGGGATGATGAGGTAAGAACAGAAGGAGTCAAAGGGAGGGGATCATTGCCAAATATAAGGCAAACAAGCAAAGTTTCCAATCTATTATTTCGTCATGTAATACCTGCCTGAGAAAATCCCATCGTAAAATGCTACTGCAATGTCACCTCTGTGGCAGACTATTGAGCATTAAGAGCACATGGGGCACCTCTTCCTATGTGATCTACAGGTAACACCTTAGCTCTGGCACCACACCAATGGTGGGTTGGAGGTTTCTGGAAAAAATCTGGCTCTTTCTAAAGAAAATTCTCACATCCACCATATCACTTCCTTTCTCCAATATCCCAGTGGGGTTAAGTTAGCATCTCAACATTAGCAAAGACAAATTTCACTCAAGATTGCAAAGCTACCCTGAGCACCAGGTGTTCTCCCTAAGTGTTCAGTTGGTTAGAAATAAGAGGAGAGAGCAGAATAGGGACAAAGACCGACCCAAACTGAGTATTTCTTGGTGATATTCCTCAAAATCAAAACTAGCCTTAAATGATCAAGAAAGAACCGCAGTCACACTTGGAGATGCTTAGTTGCAAAGCAAATCATAGAAACTGAGAGTCTCGTCCATTTACCTCATTAAATACATGCGTAGTGAACACCTGCCTCAATCTCTTACCTGTCCAATGCCCACCGTGCAGCTTGGACTGAGGCCAAATTGTCTGAGCCAGGTATACAGCTGCCTTACAGGGTGGCTACCAACCTCCTGAAAATAAAGATAGAGTTTTGATTATTTGTGGGTTTATTTTTCTAAGAAATAGGCTCTTAGCTTTTTGTTGATCCTCAAATTCTCACCTTTAAAAGTTAAGACGTCCCGGATCCTAGAGTCTCAACATGGACGTGCACCAAAGGAACTTCCGGATCCTAGAGCCTAAACATGGACATGCAACTGAGGAACTTCCGGATGCTACAGCCTAAACATGGAGGACTGAGGAACTTCCGGATCCTAGAGCCCAAAGATGGACGTGCACCTGAGGAACTTCCGGATCCAGGGGCTTAAACATGGACACCCGAGGAACTTCCGGTCCTAGAGCCTAAACAAGGATGTGTACCTGAGGCACGTCCGGATCCGGGGGCCTAAACATGTGCGCCTGAGGAACTTCTGGATGCTGCAGCCTAAACATGGAGAACTGAGGAACTTCCGGATCCAAGAGCCCAAAGATGGACGTGCACCTGAGGCACCTGATGAACTCCCGGATCCGGGGGCCTAAACATGGACACCAAGGAACTTGCAGTCATAGAGCCTAAACAGGGACATGCACCTGAGGCACTTCCTGATCCGGGGGCCTAAACATAGATGTCTGAGGAACTTCCGGATCCGGGGGCCCTAAACATGGATGTGCACCTTTGGAACTTCCAGATTGGGGGACTAAACATGGACACCTGAGGAACTTCCGGTCCTAGAGCCTAAACATGGACGTGCACCTGAGGCACTTCCGGCTCTGGGGGCCTAAACATGGACGTGCACCTTTGGAACTTCCGGATCCAGGGGCCTAAACATGGATATCTGAGGAACTTCCAGATCCGGGGGCCTAAATATGGATGTCTGAGGAACTTCCGGATCCGGGAGCCTAAACATGGACACCAAGGAACTTCCGGTTCTAGAGCCTAAACATGGACGTGCACCTAAGGCACTTCCCGATGCGGGGGCCTGAACATGGACGTGCACCTTTGGAACTTCCGGTCCTAGAGCCTAAACATGAAGTGCACCTGAGGCACTTCCGGATCCGGGGGCCTAAACATGGACGTGTCCCTGAAACTTCTGGGTCCTTGTCTCTATAAAGGGCAGGGCGTGGCTCTCAGAAGGGACGTGGTCCATGAAGAGGAGCAGGGCATGGGGCCTGTTGGGGGCAGACTGAGCTGTTACACCCTGAACTTGAATGTGACGGTGGCCTCACTTCCCGGCCTTCCCCTGGGTGTCACTTCCTCCCCTTCCTGGAGGTGCCATGGAGGACTTGAGACCAGGCGCAGGGGCCAGGCCCTGAGGAGGGACACCATCTTTCTCCTCCCTTAGCCAGGCACCTGGCCTGGCTGGGGACAGGGACGTCTTGTGACACTGGCTGCCTCCTGCATCCCTGCCCCAGGACCTCAGGGACCACAGGTGGGGACAGTCGTTGATCCTCCCCTGGCCGCGACCCTCAGTCCCGGGGTCTGCCCAGGGAGAGCTCTGTCTCCCAGAAGGTCAGGGGGCCCCTGTGACCTGCTGCTCCTTACCCACCGTCATCCTGGGCGAGCACAGGTCAGGACACCAGACGCTACTGAGAGTGACATCTCCTAGATGGGCGGCTGGGGACTTTGCCTCTATCCCCAGGCCTTGGACACCGGATGATCCCCCCCAGAGACAGAAAATAACCCCACACTGCCCAAGACTTATTTTTAAGCTTTGGATTCTGAAATTTTCCTGCGGCCACCTTCTTTGTGAAGCCAGTTTTTCAACAGGGACAATATTCCAGGGCATGGGGTGGGGTGGGGGATGCGGTAGACAATAACATGGAGTGAATCAAACCAAGCGGACACATCTGGTCCTCCAAGAGAAATCTGGACTGGGGGGAGAAGAACCATTCCCAACTGGCGAAACAGTGAGGTTCCCTTGTCCTTATTTTGTGTAAGGAAAATAAATAATCTGATGTTAACTCATCAGATTATTTTTGATGAGTGCCTGGCTCATAGGAAAACTGATTCTGTTTTATGGAATGAAGCGTTCCCTGATTTTAAAATTAAAAACGAAGCCAATTAGGATTGCTAAATTACACTGTCATAATTCTGTTCTTTGATAGCAGAAATAAATAAACCTCTTTTAAAAAATAAATAAATAAATAATAAATTGCAGAGGCAGAGCAGCAAGAACTATATTCAAAGCATAAAGTGGACACTGTCAATTCCTACTTTCTATTCTATGGAAAAATGGACGGTGACGTCTCCAAGCTGCTTTCCTGCTGAGAAAGGGTGAGGTAGTGGGGGAAGTAATCCACAGTCTTTGTTCTCTGTCAGGTGGGGTGTGGACAGTTAAGGGCATTCAGCATCAGAGCAGTCCAGAGGTCTACAGTGGCCGATGGCAGGTGACTGGACAAGGCACACATGTACTATGTTGTTTAGTGTCATGTATTAAGATGACACTAAACAAGACAGTACAGCATTACTGTTTTGGTAAACAATAAGCACAAACCCAATTAGTATTTCAGCCAGTCTCTGAAAACAGTGAAGGTGGTCACTCACAATTGTATCAGTGAAAAAACAGATGGAGTTTATCTACACCGGAAGTTAGGAAGATCATAGGCCTCTGAGATCAGACTCAAATAAACTGAGGACAAACTTGTGACTCTAGAGACACAAGTGATAGTTATATTGTGAGGCACTCCCACACAAGAACCCTTCTTTATAGCCGCCAGCTCCACTTATTTTTTGGTAGGGCTGACACAGTGTACATCTTAAGTCACATTAAAAAAAAAAATATGCCACACTGTCGTTCCCTTTAAATATCCATGCATGACTGTACTTTGGTCATACTCTCCTGCCAGGTGATTAAGACCAAGTTGGTCAGAACTGACTTTGTCCTTATTTACCCTTAGGGTCAGCTTAGATTCCTCAGAGATCACTCTTGGGCATGCGTGTGAAGCCTTTTGGCTCCTTTAACCCGGAAGACGTTATGTTGGTGATATCATCTAGGCACAGATATACAGATTCTTCAAATTCTCCTTTAAACTTAGAAGCTAAAAAAGTTGATTTTTAGTGAAGTATTGTCCATCAGAGGCTAGGAAGGGAAGGACCGCAGAGGGGTGGAGGGAGACAGGAGAGTGAGTGTTGAAATTCAGTGAAGGAGGAGGAACAAGTTCAGGTATTTTGTGGAAGAGGGGTTATGATAGTTCCCAATAATTTATTATGTATTTTGTAAAGAACTAGAAGAGTTCAAATTTTCCAACAAAATAAATAATAAATATATGAGGCAATGAAAAATTTACCCTGATTTGATCAAAACCCATTGAATAATGTATTAAATTATCATTCTGTACGCCCCCCCCAAAAAAAGGTAAGACGTGATAGTAGAAAAAAAACATGATTGAGATAAAATAATAAACAAGGAGTTATGATCTGTGAGGACCAACCTCCCTCTCCGGCGTGTCCACCTCCACACCCACCCCCATCTGTGGTCACACTTTAAGTGACAAATTCCCACTAGGGTGTGTGGTATTTGCCTTGTAGTTTCCAAAAGACTGTATATAAATAATAGTTAATGTTATGGTCATGACCACTCCATTTGCAGGTTGCTTCTTCCTACAGTCTCAAAGAAAGACAAATATTTAATGACCAGCCACCATGTTCCAAGGACAGAACTGTGTGCCACGCAGGTCATTTACCAAGAGGGGAAAAGAGCACTCAGTGTTCTCGGGCTACTCCGTGGACCCATGAGTTGGATTTGCTCTTTGCTTTCTTTCCTTTTATCCAGCCTGCCCGAGTATATTTCCTTTTAAAAAAATACAAAGAAAATGGAAAATGTAAAAGCTTCTGAGAGATTTTTAAATGTGATTAATTCTGCATACTTTTAAATGATATTAACACATCCTGCAGCTAAGTGGGTCCAAATGGTCTTTATGAAAATAATAAATAAATAAAAATGCATTTGCACAGAGCTGGGAATAGGTACACGAGTTCCAAAACTCTTCTAGGAACTGAAGGAAACTAATGGTTTTCATCATGAGAATCCCGAGTACGCTATAGACTCCGTATTCGATTGTACAGTGCTTGGCTAGATTTTATTCTCCCCCTTCATTTGATGCACATACACACACACAGTGAGGAATCCTCTGAAAAATTTAAGCAAACTCTGTCAGAGAACAGCAGCTTTTGAAGACTGACACCCCAACACACACACACACACACACACAGTCTGTTTTTCTCCAGCTTCCATTTCCAGACTACTTCTCCTGGAAAGATGACTTGTTTTAAAAAAATAATTGCGTTTATTTTGACTACTCTGGCTTTTTAAGACACTTTAGCTATATTCATTGCAAAAGCATTCGGAAATGGTCTATTTGTTTCCTGGATCCCAGGACAAGCACTACCAATTCATCTTGTGGTTTTGAAAGAAATAAACACCCCACAGGACCCGTCTGTTTTCAAAGTCAGGTAGCTGTGTAATAACTCCTGCTTTTTTTTTTTTTCCAGGACTTAAAGTGTGTCTGCAGAATGTGCTCTCCCGCCTTCTGTTGCTCTCCAATTCAAAGGAAACACGGTTCTTTGGCTTTGCCTTACAGGAGCACCTCCCTTCCCCACCGACAGTTCTAGTCACAGTGCCTGGGTTAGAAGCAAAATCCTCAGAACGTGAAAATCAAATTCTATATAATCCGCTTACAGGGGAAGCAAATTAAAAACTATTTTTGTCAGTTTTTGAGCCCAACACACGGTCTCCACCACAAATGGAATTTGACATTCAATCCCTCCCTACCAATGACCCAAGGGATATAAGTCTGTCAAGAAGCTTAAAGTTAGCTAAGAAGTCAACCTAAGCAACGGGCTGGCCAGGCCAAATTGAAGATACGTTTGCCACATTTTTCTAAACAGAGTCCATTTTCTGTGTGGTGTTGGTAAATAATTTCCTTGCATATCACTGAAGTACTCCAGCTTAATGCATTATCTCAAACGCAGCATGACTTTCAGCCTTGGTCATAAACTATGACAAAGTCAAGTCAAAGCCAAAAACCTAAGCCTGTCTGGATGCAGCACTGTTGAGATGTCATATTTTTGCCCTTCTGTGGCTGCTGTTACACCCACTCTTTGGGGAGGAAGCAGATGCCCTCATCTGCTTCACGATGACTATTGACCAGAACACCGCGCAGGCCTGACTTCAACAAACCTGACTGACCACTCATGAACATGAAAGGAGAGATGTATTCTTTAGGCCAAGCAGAAATGTACCTGGAGACATTCAAAATTGATTGCAGGGCTGGGGATACAGCTCAGTATATTGGTAGAGTAGTTGCCTCACATGCATAAGGCCCTGGTTTCAATCCCCAGCACCACACACACACACACACACACACACACACAAAACACACACACAAATTGATTGCATTAGACACATAAGAACAGAAGGACAGAGAAATGTTTTTAAGTGGTATAGCCCAATGGTTACCAGTGCAAATTTTACTATCAGACAAAATGCATTCAAATCTCATTTCTGGTACTCGTTAGCTGTGTGACCCTGTGCAGGTTACTAAACCTCACCATATAGTTTACCAGTTTTAGCTCTGTTTTTTTTTTTTTTTTTTTTTTTTAATGTCTGTGACCAAAAGACCAGGCAAGAACAATTAGAGAAGGAAAATCTATTTGGCTCATTGCTCCAGAGGTTCAGTCCACAGTTGGCTGACTCCTTAGCTCCGGGCCCAAGAAACATCATGCCAGAAGGACGCTGCTTGGGACATGGCATCCAGGAAGCAGAGAGAGCTCCCCTCACCAAGGACAAAACATACACACTAAACGCTTGCCCCCAGTCACCTACCTCCTCCAGCCACACCCCACCTGCCTTCAGGTATCACCCAGTTGATCCACATCAGTGGATTAATGTACCGATTAGGTTAAGGTTCTCATAACCCAATCATTTCACTCTAAACTTTATTTCATTGTTTCACACATGAGCCATAAGCTTTTGGAGATTTTAAAAATATTTTTATTTTTTAGATATGCCTCATAAATTGTCTTTTTCTTTTTCTTTTTTTTTTTTGGGGGGGGGGCACTGGGGATTGAACCCAGGGGTGCTTTACCATTGAGCCACATCTCCAGCCCTTTTTATTTTTCATTTTGAGATAGAGTCTCACTAAGTTGTTCAGGGCCTCACTAAGTTGCTGAGGCTGCTCTCAAACTGGCGATCCTCCTGCCTCAGCCTCCTGAGCTGCTGGGATTACAGAAAGGAGCCATCGCCCCCGGAAACACTTCTATTTTGTGATGTGATGATAGCTGCGGCAGTGTTCTATGCACGATGTTACAGCCTCTCCTTCTTAGGCTATGTTTGGAAATTCAACTTCACCAGCTTCATTCCACAGAGCCTCAGAACTTTCCATTTCTGGCTTTCACCCATTAAAATTGGAGTGCAAGGGAGGGCTTTCTTTAAACAGAAGCAATTCTCTTTTGAAAAGGAATTCTGCTTTCAGCTTTAAAAGTAAACATCCAGTACCTACCCATATTAACTCCTTAAAAACATGAACTAAATCTAAATCTTCAGCTTGCCCACTTTTGTGTTCTCCCATTCTTGGAACAAAATCTTTTAGTGTTTATTCAAAGAGCAAGTTGGCTGGACATCGACCTCCCCATTCCTTTCCTTGGGGAGATGCTTGTTATCCTGCCTCAAAATATTCTCTGGCCACAATATCACTATCACTAACAGGTTTTGTTTCCTACAGGCTCTGCTTGAAGTAAAATCATGGAAGCAGAGAGAAAGGATAGCCAAGATTATGAGGAGAAATTGGGGAACTTGCTTGGTTGAGGGGCAGTGGGACATCCAAGTAGATACAAGGTAATAGTCCCACTTATTTTCAAAGCATAGCCAAGCCTCTGAGAGGAGCATGTGTATGTCCAATACTCTTGTCTTCTCTGTGAATCAATCTATAAACCCCCGGATCCTTAAGGTAGCCCGATTGAGTTTCTCTTCCCTGAAATCCAAAGAACTTGTGTCACATGCTTCCCATTGGGATGGACATTTCATTATCATACACTGTCAGGAAGCAGTAGACCATCAAAGATATTTTCTAGCAAACATAGATAGACTGACAGATGATAGATAGATAGATGAACAGACAGACAGGTAGATAGACAGTTAGATAGACAATCAATCTTCCCATCCCAGAGAATGTTCAATGGCGTACATCCTTCTTTGTGACTCACTATTTTCCTATTCTCTTCCCTATGAAAACAAGCACCAAATGGAAAAGAGTCATGGACAGAAATAATTTGATATGATCCTTGGGAGAACCTCCTACTTCTGGGAATATGCTCCCATCAGTCCCAGGAAATAGTCTGTCCCCATGAGATCCCCATGCCTGGATGACAGGGCTCTGACATATTCTTGATGAATTCTTGGAGCGATGGGCTTGGTTTTAGCTCATCAATTCTTTGACCCCCTCTCAGCCATTAACCTCAGCTTTCTGACCTTTAAACCAAGGACTATTTGCATTACCTGGCACATCCCTACCAACCCCACAACTTACCTGCTGATGTAAGGCAGGATTCATTGGCTGTTTGGGTACAGTTTTCTCTTCCCATGTGGCTGTTGTTCGATTGATCCTTTTGAGCTTCTTATTAAGCTCAGGAGACCCTGTAGGCACAAATGGTGGCTCTTTCCTTCTGACCCAGCTCTGATACCTAGACCCAAAAGAACCTAAAATTTCCACATCACTCTACTGGTGTTTTAATCAGCTCTCTCCCACTGTGACCAAAAAAAAACTCAACAAGAACTATTTTAGAGGAGGAAATGTTTACCGGGGGACTCATGGTTTCAAAGGTCTCAGTCCACAGACAGCCAGCTCCATGACTCTGGGCCTGAGATGAGGCACAACATGATGGAAGAAGAGTATGACAGGAGGAAGTAACTGGGAACATGTCACCAGGAAGCAGAGAGAGACTAAGCTCAGCTCTCAAAATATTTACCCCAAAGGCATGCCCTGAATGCCCCACCTTCTCCTGCCAGACTCTGCCTGCCTACAGTCACTACTGAGTGAATCCCTATCAGGGGATTAATTCACCGACTGGGTTCAGGCTCTCATAACCCAATCATTTCTCCTCTAAACCTTCTTGCATTGTCTCACACGTGAGCTTCCGGGGACACCACATATTTAACTGGGAATAAGAAGATCCAGGTGCTTTGGCAATAGTCTGTTGATAGGAAACCACTTCCTAAACTCCATTGTATGAGTCTTCAAGGGCTGCTATAACAAGGTGGCCCAGCATAGGTGGCGTAAATGGCCCATCCCAGTTCTGGAGAATAAAAGTCCAAGATCCAGGTGTTGACAGAGTTTGTTTTTTCTGAGGACAGTGATGGAAGGATCTGTCTCAGAAGTCTCTCCTACCTTCAGGTAGCCTAAGGTTTACCTTAACTTATAAATGGCCCATGTTTCCTTTATTTCTTTATCTCATCTTCTCTCTGTGTGTATCTGCATGCAAATTTCCATTTTATAAGGACAACAATATTAGAGGCCAACATTATTCTAATATGACCTTATCTTAAATAGTTACACCTACAATGTGACTATCTTTTTACAAATACGGTCACATTCTGCAATTCTGGGAGTTGGGACATCAGCACATGAAATCAGGAGGAAAAACATTTCAACTATAACTGATAACTCCTATTTTATCTACTTTCCAAGCTGACATAAGAGAGAATGGATACAAAAGCACTTTGTAAACTGTAAAGTGCTACCCCAACACTAGGAGTTATGGGGACTTCAACATATGTCCTTGTTGGACATTATTCTTTGAGCCTCACAGCCCAATGCCCATCCTATCCATCATTCTGCGTATAAGACTGAGTAGGAGTGGTCTTGCGACCTCTATAGCAGTGCATTTATTTTTTCTGCAGATGCTGTTTCCTTTGCATTTATTGATTTGCATAAAGTGCCATTTGCTTAAATATTTATGTTATGTGGATTTGGTAACAGTGTAGGCCTAATTTCCACAAAATAAAAGGGTACATTATCTCTCACTGCAGACAAAGTCCTCTTTTTCCAAGCCATTTGCATTTCCATCTCTCCAAGACTGAGATTTATATAAATGGATTAACAACACAGAAATAAAATATAGTCCTTACAGGGAGAAAAAAAAAAATCTGAGTAGAAAAGGGCGTGTACTCTGAAACTATCTAAAATTTTTCTAAGAGTTCCTCCAAAGCCTAAGTTGATAGAGAAGCGATTGAAAATTAAACTAGCTGAAATGATAGTCTCTATTTCCCCTAAGGAGGAAAGACTGAGGAAGTTTTCTGATTCTATTTGGTTGGTTTCCCTAAATGCTTGTATCGGGTCTATTTTCTTCCCAGAGGAGGTTGATGACAATAAGGAATAATTGTTTTTATAGAGAGTAGCAACAAAAATGTTCTAATACCTTGGAAAATTATTTTTAAATTACATGCTGTATTTGTTTCCTGTAGCTGCTTTAACAAATTACGAAATAGCTTGAGGGATTAAAATGACAAAAGTTTTTCTCTCACAGTTCTCGAGGCTACAAGTACAAATTTTGGCAGGATCACACTGTCCCTGGGGCCTATGGGGATGGATCCGTTCCTTGCCTCCTCCGGCTCCTTGTGACTGTCCCCTGTCCCTCCGATCCCTGCCTTATCCTCTGTATCTCTCTCCTCTTCTGCCTCGACTTCCCTCTGACTCCCTCTTGTATGTCACATATGCTGGCATCCAGGACCAACTAGAGTAAACCAGTTGGTTTCACTTCATTTCAAAATAGTTACCTTAACCATACTGGCAAAGAACTATCTATCGGCAGAAGGCCCCATTCAGAGGTTCCAGGAACTTGGTATGGATGCCTTCCGGGGGGCATTTCTCCACCTGCCACATGTGGGTAGAGAAAAGAAGTCTATATATAGCTTCTAGAAAAGAAGATATGTGTGTGTGTATGCTTAATGTATATTAATGTATACATATTATATGCATTATATATTAATATATGCATTATATAATATATTACTCTTTAATATATAATTAATGTATTATGGTTTGTTAATTATATGTTAATATATACATAATTAATGTATATTAATTATATGTTAATATGTTAATATACATAATCAATATGTTAATTATATGTTGATATATACATTATATGTTAATATATTCATACATCATATACATTATACACACACACACACACATATGTATGTACACATACATAATATATATGGGGTGACACAGCAGGAACTGCAGAGGAAGGTGAGGGAATGTGAGATGTAACTGAGCCTGGGGCCACGCCATTTTTCTCCCATCATCAAGAACAGCTTTGCTGCCCTCTGTTTTGGAAAATGGGCTCCTGTGAGAAATGTCATTTCAGGGAAGGATTCAGAGGCTTCAAAACAGGTCAGACACTGCTGCTCAAGGTTGGTGATTCTGAGAATGCCTTTCTGACTACATACAGAAAAGAAGTTTCTGGAAAGAACATGTTCTCTCCCAGTGTGGGAGATTCTGGGTCGTGGCTCTGGGAGGAACTTTGGAACCTGTGTGTTAAAGGGGCCACAGTGATTTTGATCTCATCACCGGGATGGGGTGTCATACAGCTCCAGGTCAATCAGGGTCCTCATGGATCTGCTCTTAATCTCATATTTGAAAATGGTGGCAGGAAACGAAGGGGTCTCTAAAGCTGATAAAAAGAATAGAGAGCTGCAGAGGACATTCCTGTGCTATAAACACCTCTGGGCAATACTTTTTACAGGATTATTGGCATTTTCTTTAAAATGACACACGAATACTAAACAATTTCATTTATAATGAGGTCCCTAGATTAGCCACATTCATGGAGACAGACACCAAATGGTAGTTTCCAGGGGCTGACTAAGAGGGAGGAAGAATGGGAAGTCAGTGTTAATGGGTACAGAGCTTTCATTTTATGAGATGAAGTGTTCTCAGTGGATAGAGGTGATGGTTTCACAATGTGAATGTACTTAATGTTGATGAACTGTACACTTAAAATGGCTAATATGATAAATTTACATCATTGTATTTTACTATAATTTTTTAAAAATGTCTTAAAAAGGACTGAGGATGTAGCTCAGTGGTAGAGCACTTGCCTAGCACGTGTGAGGCCCTGGGTTTAATCCCCAGCACCATGAGAAATAAAAAGATCTTATGAAGCAAGGTGTCACAATCTTGAATCCTAGTCCTTCTTGAATTCTTATTGGACTTTTGTGTACACCCCTTTCCTATATGAATTGGGTTTCTAACAATAGGTAACAATAAGTACCTACACCTTATTTTGGGAGGACTTCCTTCAGAAGATAATGACAAATGCCCAGGAAGAGCCCAGAGGGCCCCTAGCCACTGACCCCTGGCTTCACCCTACTCAAGACAACTTTGGGCATAGTGTATGTATGTCCAAGAGTTCCCCCACGAGATCAGGGTTAATGCAGCCTCTGAAAGATTTTGCTCGAGATCTCACCTTTGCCTGTTTATTTTCTGATTCTCTGTCTCCCTGGTGTGCTTATCTGTCTCCCCTGGGAGCCCTTCCTTTAAAAATCACTTGTGCCACACACACACATATTATGGTCCCCATTTGGCCGAGTTGATGAGAACAATCCATAGTTCAGAACGAACCATATGATTTTTCCACCAAAAAAGAAAGAGAGTTCTGCCCTCCCTTTGGGAATTAGTTTTTTTGTTTTTTTGTTTTTTTAACATGCATTAACAGTTTTAGGAAGTATACTAGGAAGGCCACCGTGCAGGAATAAAGTGGTTTAGGATAGCCACAGACAGCTGCACAGAGGAGGGATGGAAGGATTTGGATCCGCACAGACTGGGTGGTGACGGCCGGCCTGAAGCCAGGAGGCAGACTGGTAGGCCACAGGGGCCAGACGCAAAAGTATGCGAAGAGACGAAATTAATAGCAGACAAGAAACAAAGGGAAGTTCTGGGTATAAAAAGGATAAATTTTTAGAAAAACCATGCCTGTTCTACAGATAGAAAATTAAAACGTGCCAGAGATTTTATTTAGCTCATCAAATGAAAGAATAAGGAGAATGTCTAAAAAGCAAGTCCAAAGGGGAATCCAAAGATACAGACAGAGGCAACCTGGTGTGCTGGAATAAACCTGCTAACAGATGCATCTGTGACTCCACCAGGAAAAGAAGAGAGAGAGAAAAAATTAAAAAAGGCATTTGCACTTCTAAGAACAAGCGTCGTTTACATTGCTCTTGGTTTTCTACAATTTACGGATCTGTAAAATAACTTGGTCTGGGATAATAGATGGCCAAGACCCTATAAAATCAGATAATGCCAAAGGGTGAGATGGTGGTGAATGCTACATTTTCAACTGGAAGGACACCCAAGTGTCTATTTCGGGCATTTTGAGGTTTGTTTTTTTTTTACTTTTCCTAACAGTGGTCAAATAATTTTGAGAAATATTGGGTTTAACAAATCTATCTGTTAACTGTTCTCAGAGTCTTAAGTAGGGAATAAACATTTAGAATCAACACAAAGGGAATAAGTAGCATTAGGGAACATTCTCCAAACTTGTTTGGTCAAAGGACCCTTTTCTGTAGAATTACTTTTAAGATCTTATAGACCGTACCTATTTTGTAAGGGTGAGCATGGGAAACTCCATACCGTGACCTTCTAGAGATAATAGGAATAAAGGGTAGAAGGACATCATTCTGTCCTGTAAGCCTCCCCTGTTCCCCTACACATGCAAAGACCACTTTCAAGGTGGCACATGAAGGGTGGAGGGATTAGTGGGAAAACTATTCTTGTCCCTTACCCCACCCCATCCCCGACATTTATATCTACATCTGTTATTTGTGTCCAGCATGCCTTGGGCTCCGTTACAGACCAAGACATTTCTCAAGAGAAAGGAATGGGGGCTGAGACACACCTGTTATGATCATGTCTGTCAACTTAGCTGTTGGCTCAGAGCATGGACCGGACCTCACTGAAGAACCAACAGCTGCTCTAATCAGCAGGAGGCCTTTTGGAGACAAAGATGCCAAGCCACTGGAAGTCACTCCCTCTGGGACGAGCAGACTTTCCCATCCTTCTGAGGATCAGTGGGCAAAGCATGGCAGTTGAAACCAGAAGATAGGAATTCAAGTCCCAGCCTTTATTGTCGCTAATTGTGTAGCTTTGGGCAAGTATTTACCACTTGTGCGTCTATAAAACAAATGTAAACCCCACTGAGCCCAGGGGGGTTACTGTGAACATCAAATTATTCATTGAGATAACACAAAGCACCTAGTACGTATCTGGCACATAATAATTGCTCAAGAAACATCAATATCTCACCAGTTGACTTCATTTAACTGAATTCAGGAAGGCAGTACTATTTGGAGTTTGAGCGTATGGTGTGCTACCCCTAATGGAATGGAAGATCATTTTACATGGTACATGTGTTATTTTTATATGTATTATATTTTAAAAATACTTCCTCTGTAAGTCCAAAATTTCTTAGATAATTTTGCTTAGGCTAAAATTAAAGTACTTAAGAAAACAGGGCAGTGAAAAGACGACTGTAAAGTGAATCATATTATAGGTTGTATACAGAAAGAGAGCAATTGTAAAGTGGTCTCTGAGCGACGGACTTTAGGGAAACACTCCTATATTGTGCTGAATGGTCCAAAGAGGTTTTAGAAAGAATGTAAGGAGGCTTCAAGAAGAGCACTTCACTAAAGAACTGTATAAGACAGCTGGACAAAGATGGACTTGTCTGCCGCAGCCCGGCTGGCTGGGCAAAATAGCCGGGGGGTGACGAGCAAATTGTGTAGATTGATACAGCAGGAGTGGGAGCCATTTATTGTAGGACAGGAGGGGTATATATACATTCCACACAGCTTATCTAATTAACATAAACTAGATACAGCAGTCAACCAATAAGAAATCTCCACACTTAATGGCTCGCTGGCGCCACCTCACAAACCATTCCCTCTGGCAAGATGCCAGGCGCCATCCCGACTCGTTTACAGACCCTAACACTTGTCCAGGAAAGAACTGAGCCCCTGGAGGTGTTCAAGCAGAGGTCCCCAGACCTGTTGGAAGAAGCCACACATTGAATGTGATGCTAGTTTTGTGTCAACTTGACACCTAATGGGATGCCCTGACATCCAGTGAGCACTATTCCTGGATATCTCTGTGAGGGTGTTTCTGGAAGAAGTCAGCAAGTGACTCAGGAAAAAAGACCATTGTCACCCAGTTTGGACAGGCTCCATGCAAACCCTTGAGGGCACTTGGGGGTGAAAGGGCAGAGGAAGGATGATTCCCGTTCTCTGACTGAGCTGAGACATCCATCTTCCCCTGCCCTTGGACACTGGTTCTCTGGCTTTTGGACTTGAACCTGGGCCTTTTCTGCTGAAATAGTAGTTACTACTGAACGACTGCTTGCCCTTTCTCGGCTTGCAGATGGAAGTTGCTGACCTCCACATGAGCTAATTTCTATAATAAATCTCCTCTTGAGAGGAAGAGAGAAAGTACCGGGGAATGAAATTGACCGATTACATCATGCACATGTATGAGTATGTCACAATGAATCACACTATTGTGCCTAACTATACTGCACCAATAAAAATTCATAAAAAGGACCGGCATGGTGGCGCATGCCTGCAATCCCAGCGGCTCAGGAGGCTGAGGCAGGAGGGATTGCAAGTTTGAAACTAGCCTCAGCAACTTAAAGAGACCCAAAGAATTTAGTGAGATCCTGTCTCAAACTAAATAATAATAATAATAATAATAAAAAGGCCCCGGGGATGTGCCTCAGTATTTAAGCACCCCTGGGTTCCATCCCTGATACCAAAAGAAAAAAAAAAGAAAGATATTAAAATAAAGAAATAAATCTCTTTTATGTATCTCTTTCTATAGAGAGCCTAAGCGTTCTTTTTTCCTCTGGAGAAAACGCTAATACCCTCAGGATTCAGACTACAGGTGGATGATTAGACTGTGTGCTCATTAAGGTCCCCTTTGAACCACAGGAGACTAGGCTCCTATCATTAGAAGGATTTTTGTTGTAGAAGTTTACAGACCACAAGTAAAAAATATTGAGTAAGAGACTCCTGGGAAAAGACAGTGCCCTTCAGAACTTGAGGACTGTGGGCTCTCTCCTGTGCCCTGCGAGTCCCCTGGCTGGGTTTCCGTGGCCTGCGTCCATCTGCGACTGCCTGCCAATTTCCATCACATTTCACAGGTTCTGAGCTTCCTATTCACCAGAGGCTTCCTCGGAGAATACAGCCCAGATCCTCTTGCTGCGGTGATTTCCTCTGGGTGTGAGCGGGTTGGAAGGCACAGGGTAATTAAAGCCCACACACACAAGCCTGTCTGGCTGAGGGATGTGCACTCCCCTCTGGTTGAGTCTGATTTGAATGAGAATACCAGGCAGGCAGAGCCCAGAGAGAGCAAAGCTTCAGAAGGCCTTTCTACCTTCTAAAAGGAAAATGTTAGACCGGATTGGGTGAGCTCAGGAGGCAGGCTTCCTTCCCCCAAGGCACTCCCTCTTCTCTCTTCTCTCTCTCTCTTTCTCTGTCTCCCACTTCTTCCACTGAAGACCTCAGGCTGGGATGCCACAGAGGAAAAAAAAAAAAAAAAACCTATCCTCCTGGCCTAACTGGTTGCTTCACACAAAACACATCTTATAGAGTATCAGGTGGGTGATCTCCAGGGAGTATAGAAAGCCCCTCAAAGGCTTCCTTTTGACTGAAATCCCTTTCACAGATAACAATGACTTTGTCAAGCACCTGCCCCCAGGGAAACACCATGGTTGGAATTCAGGCAGAGGCTGAAATGATCTGTTTGGTCCTAGTGGTAGAAGTTTTGATTAGGGACATTACTGCCAACGCTGTTACTGACCACAGTACATACCAGGTGCTATCCTGAGACATAATACTGATCCCTTCTCACAACTATCTATGAGGTAGGGGGGCTCTCATTATCCCGTTTCATAAGTGACAGATCATAGGCCTAGATGAGGCAAGGGCTGGGGATTCTAACCCCAGCCGTCTGGCTCCCAACTTATATTTTCAGCCAAGGAAGTAATTTACAGATAGCTCATCCAAACCAGCCCTTTCTTCTTAAATAATGAGAAATTGACTCAGTGGAGCGTGCCTGTAACCCCAGTGACTCGAGAGGCTGAGGTAGGAAGATCGCAAATTCAAGGCCAGCGAGACCCTGTCTCAAAATAAATAATTTTTTAAAAGGGATGGGATGTATAATCCCCATTACTGCAATAAATAAATAAAAGAATGAAAAAATTGAGGAGATGTATCCAACATTATGCAGCTAGTACATGGCACAGCTGGTACCCAAATCCAAGGATTTCTAGAATTCTAAGTCCAAATTCCAGCCTCTTTCAAAGAAACCTTTGTATTGAAGTGAAAGGAAGAGATGTGAAAGATTCTGGGTTGAAATTTAGGAGGACGGACAGCGTGACACTAGCCATGAGCAAGTATTTCACACCTCCTTCCGGGTTTCTCCTTGGTGGCCCTGCGGGATCCAGAGGGAGCCTATACCAATGAGCCCCTCTTGTACCGCACTCGCCGTGTGGCCTCAGAAGAAGCAGTGATCCCACCTGACTGCTGGAGAAACAGAGGCTGCCAGAGGCAGGGCCACTTGCCCAGAGTCACACAGCCCAGACTGGTGGCACAGAGACTCAAATCGAATGACTAGTAGAACAAACTAGAATAATTCACCGTGACTTCTTGGGAAAGTAAAGCAGCTTGCTGGCTTTCCAAATGTTGGGTCCTGATGGTGAGTGACATTCCCGCTAAGCACCAGCCGGGTGGCCATTCACCCTGACAGCGCGATCCCAGCTGTCCCCAGGTGCCCTTACCACACCAGGTCTCAGTGACAAGCTGCTTCTTTGACTTCCCGTGGGAAAGCATGCCCCGGTGACCTGGAGCACACAAAAGGGTTACTTGGAGAATGAAGCAATTAGCGACCCCCGATGAGCTGCTGTCATTAGTGACCTGGTGAATGAAGGCCCAGGAGCGCTGCCCCCACCCGGCCGGACAGCCGTGAGCTGCAGAAGCTGGGGCCCTGGACCATCCCCGCAGCTGCTATTCCCCCAAGACACCACAGTCTAGCTCTGGTACAGGAAGTGACAACCCACGTGTTCCCAGGACCTGGCTGGCATTGGAAGAAAAGGGGTTTGCTAATAAGGAACCAGCTGCTTAAAGGCATGAGCAGTTTCTCTCAGTGCCTGGGGCAGCCCTGGGCCCTGCTCCTCCAATGCTAGGGTTCCACGTGACAGAGTGTAACCATTAATTAGACACCTGGGCCTTATTTATGGCCCATGACTTCAATCCCTGTTAAGGTTTTTTAATAAATCAAACCCTTCTGAAACCATCTGCCGACCGAGGAGGAGAACTAAGGGAGAGGCAGGGAACTCAAGACCAGAATCCCCGCCCTGAAATCTCCCAGACCCGGCTTTCAATCCCCAGCAGTTAACAGGCTGCGTTGGCTCCCTGGGCTACCCCTCACCTTTCTCAGCCTCCGTTTCCTTATATTTAAAATGGGAATCATAATATTTCTTCGTTTTATTAGAATGGCTTTGAGACCACACAGTACATTTTATCTGCATTTTAAACTACCCATTCTCTTGCCCTGAATCCTCCGCTAATTAATAAATTATATAAGAACAGAAATAAAGACTGCCATGCTCACCTCTTGGCTGAGGCTAAATTGCCCCAGAAGTAGGCCCCCCTGATAAGGATTTGAGAGCACGTGGTTCCTTTGGAAGTGATCCCAGGAAGCAGGAAGTCAGAGAATAAGGAAGGAAGCAGGCAGGAAAGGGGCAGGGAGTCAATAAAGAAGGAATCATGCATCCATTTCCTGCAGTGGGCAGCTGAAGCTCGGTCCCATTATGATCCTTGGATAAAGCATGCAAGGAGAGGTGAGGGAGCTGGGCACTCCTCTACCTGAGTATGTGCATCACGGATGAAGGAAAGGACTGGAAAGGGCAGAAGCTGAGCCGCTTATCCACCAATTCCCATCCGCCACTGGGCGAAGGCTGCTGCCAGGGGCACTGGCTGCTCCTCAGCACCTCCAACGCCCTGAGTACCTGGTAGAGAGAGCGCCCTCAGGCAGAGAGTTACAGGAGCTTGCACAAAACGGCAGCATGTTCAGATGCAGTGGACGCCCACAGGAAAAAGGACTGGGCTCTGCCAGGATCTGCTCTTCCTCCTCTCTATCTCTGGCCTCAGCACACCTTGGTACCTACGAAACACTGAGTGAGTGAATGAATGAATAGAAGAAATATACAGAGATGGTGTTCACTATAACAAAACAAATAACTATTCAGAACCACAGAAGAGGCAATCGCCCTACCAAGGCAGGTTAAAAGGAAATAGAGCTTACTTTCATCAGGAAGGATCATGAGGGTTTTAAAGAGGTCTCATTTGATCCAGTTTTTTAAGCATGGGTGGCCTTTAGGCCTCTGGAAAGCAGAAGCTGTATTCCTTTTATCTCTGGCACACTTTTGGAGCTCAATAAACATTTGTTGTGGGATGAATTTGGCCAAGTAGCCAGTAGAAGAAAGGCATTGACCAAGACGTGCCAGGAGACGTGCATGAATAAGGGCACAGGGAACAGAAAGTATGGCATCTATCAGAGACAGCAGGTTCGTTTTGGTCAGGGCATAGATGCTAATGGTGTCTAGTGCCCCATGATGTGGGGATGGCAGATTGCAGCAGGAATGAACACATGCCACATTGAGGAGTTTGGACCTTATTCAAGCTGTTGCAGTGACACCCCTGAAATAAACACAGCTCCTTCTCCCTGTATCTCCGCTTGGATTCTGGTCTTGGCCAATGGTTCATTAGCAAATACGATAAAAGCAAAGGCTTGAGAAGCACTTGTGTTTTGCAAGAGGATCGGTCCCCTGTTGCTCTTAGAGACCCTGAGATGGCATATGAGGCAGCCAATGTTTGCCCACTAGAGGGTGGGGGACCAGGCGCTCTGAAAACAAACCATCCCCCAAATGGCTGCCATGACCAGCCTAACTACCCCACGCATGTGAATGAGGTCAACTAGACGTGCTAGCCCCGCTGAGCCAATCGACAACAGAAGGCTCTGGCCAACCCACCCAAGTGTGAGCTTAGAGAAGAGGTGAGGGCTGGTTTGGGGATGTAAATTTCTCAAACAGCAAGGGGCAAATGCCAGAGACGAGATTCCACGTTAATAAGACAACCCAACTATTATCAACTGGCAAGACAAGACGATCAAAGTGAAATAATCTAAAATTCAGGGAGCAGAACTCCAGAGAAAAAGAGTTCAAAGCTGGAGATAAGATTAGAAAAAAAAAAAAAAAAAAGAATGACTCTCACAATTCTAAGAGACAGAGGCCATGTTTGGGCTTACAGTGGCTGGTTATGTGGCTCACTGTTCAGCTCGGATGCTTTCACCCTCGGATACAGTCAGAGTCACTTAGCATAACTGGAATGGAATGAAGACGTGTGGAATTATTTTTGACTCCTGAGCTATGATAAAAGGCTTGGTGAGAATAGTCATATACGTTGCTGCCTAGTCTGCCCTGATGTACTTCTCTCCACCTATTCCAAGAATTGAATACTTGTGTCAATCAGAAAAACTCGAAACAGTACCCTTTGCTTTTAAAGACTCCATATTTTAAAAGCCCGTTGCAACAATCCTCTGGCTGCTTCATGCTGCAGCTTTGGGCCATGTGTATCTGGTATTTCACAAATAGCCCAAGGTCATGGCGGCCAAGGTCATGTGGACTTACTAGAATACCAAAGCAAGTCAGCCAGAGGACCAAGCTGAAAACCATCCCTGCAAATGTCCTGTGGCTGGCTTTATCCACAGCTCCATCTCTGCTCTCATAATTCCCTCAAAGATCAAGGTGAGGATAATTTAGGGAACTAGACAATCATTTGTCTTGTTTTCCACTGAATTCTAATGTATTCTTCAGCATGCAAATTGCATGAGACCTTAGCTGAGACAGGAAACAGGGAGAGGGTGAGGAATCGGGGTCTGTTTCTGCTATATTTACTTTAACAATCATAACCCACTGTAATTATGAGAAATAACCCAGAAATGATCCTCTGTCCGCCCCCCCGCCATCCCTCTTCCCCCTCTCCACACCCACATTTTTCTGACTTCAAAGGAAACTGATGCTCTGATTACTGGTAAGCAGTGTTTCTGATGTCCGCGTTGAAAGCACAAGCCTTTGTGTCTCTACGGAACCAATTATCTGTAGCTCTGGAAAATTAAGAAGTTGAATTATGTTTCCGTGGATGCACACGCAGAAGCTGGGCACTGGCACACCGGGTGGAGGGTTATCACGATCCTCTCACAAACCCTCGTGAAAACACAGCCCTTAACTCGCGGCTCTTCTCGTTTGCTCAGGATGCAGAACTTCAGGTTCGGTGGGTGTCATGGATGTCTGGTGCTGGCGATCATCTCATGGGGGACTAACTGTCGTCTGAACTTGCTAAGCTGCTCATGTGTGTATAACTGATTTCATATTCAGTTTTCAGGGGAATTGATGGGTTTCTGAATCTATGACAAGCACGGCCCCATTGTAACACAGTGGAGAGATAAAAGCAAAGTCTTGAGAGAAAGGAAACGAGCCCCGGGATTTACTATGAACAATAGCAACATTAAATATTATTGCTAATGATGTTATACGTAATAAGAACAGGTAACATTTATTGAGCTCTTAACAGGTACCTGTGTCCAAATAGCAGCCTACCCCTTGCTTGGTTTGACCTTGAAAAAAATACTGGATTAGCCCCTGAGGAGTCACTAAAGCAGAGCAGCTTAAACCACAGAAACTTATTGTCTCGCCATTCTGGAAGCTGGAAGTCTGAAATCAAGGTGTCCTGAGCCCATTCTTTCTCAGGAGTCTCTGCTTCTTCTTCTTCTTCTGTCTCCTGGCGTTTGCTGGAAGCCCTAAGCACTCCTTAGTCTGCAGAGACATCACTCTAGACACAGGCCACCCTCTCTCAGCGGGTGTCTGTCTGTCTGTCCAAATTTCCCCTTTTATGTCAGGTCACCAGTCATAATGAATAGACCTCACCCTAATGTCCTCATAAGAACTTTGTTACCTCTGTAAAGATCCCATTTCCAAGTAAGGTCACTAGAAGTTCAGACTCTAACTAACCTTTTGTGGGATATGATTCAGCCCCTAACAGGTAACCTAAGCTGTCATTTACTTCTCATTCCCATTATGGAATGAGGCTTCAAGGGCGGACATCACCTGGCTACTGAGAAGATTGAATTAGACCATATGTGTAAAGGGCTCAGCACCGAGCCTGGCACACAGCCGGAAGGCAGTAAATGTTAGCTATTATCATCATCATTAAAGTAGGGATATAATTCCTTAAAGCTCAATTTGCTTTGCTTTGCTTCACAGAGGGAAAAGCTGAGGGCGATAATATTTTCTCTCGACTCTAAAGGGCATAAAGATTTTTCTTAAGAGTGCAAGTTGATATTTACATCTTGTGCTTTATGGGGAACTATATGTTTGGATAAAGTTTACTTTTTATTTTAATATTGCCACCTATTCATACCATGATAAAATCACTTTGAATAAACACTTCACTCCCAGCAAGTAAATAAACCTTAAAGGTTAAAGACCTGAACAATTTAAATAAGGTCAAGAAAGGTTCCTTCTACATTATCCCTAAAAAAGAAAAAAAAAGAAAGAAAGAAAAAGAAATTAAGGCTCTAAAATGCAATATCAAGGGCTTTCATTCCCCAGCCATTGCTGGTGCAGGTTGACTAGATTTCTGATGCTCAAACATAGAAAAGGCCATGACTTTGAGATTCAAGTGTATCTGGGTTCAACTCCTGACGCTTATGGGCTCTTTTGACCCCTTACCGGCTCAGTGGCCACAGAAAAGTTTAAGTATTTTTATTTGGTCTATTTCCTCATCTGTTAAATGGACCAAAACATCACTTCAAAAGTAAGCCAGCCTAACCTTCAACAGATACATAGAAAACATTGAAAGTCAAAATGAGTTTGACACACCTGAACCACTGAACACGGCAGTCAGCCTGCCCTACCCCAAATGAGCCTGCTCAGAACACTTACGTTAGCCTACAGTTGGCAAAACTATGTGATGCTTCTGAGTATTGAATCTCTTCTGCAATTTATTTATGCTGGAAATAAAAACAGAATGAATGGATGGATGAGCAGACTTTTGTAACCAGGGTAAATTTAAAAATTTTTTAAAGTTGACTCATCACCGGTCAGGGACCATCTGTATACACAATGCAACATGATACAGCCTTGAAAAGGAAGGACATTTTGACCCAGGCTACAACACGGGTGGACCTTGAGGGCATTATGCTGAGTGAAACAAACTAGTCACAAAAAGGCAAATACCGTGCGAGTCCACTTACATGGGGTATGGAGAGGAGTCAGGTTCATAGAGACAGAAAGGGGTGATGGGGACAGAAGGGATTGGGAGCTGTTGTCTTGGGATGCAGGGTTTCAGTTTTGCCATTTGGGGAGTTCGAGAGATGGATGGTGGTGGTGGTGGGAGCGCAGGGGGAATGTTCTTAATACCACTGGTAGGCTGGGAATATGACTTGGGTATGTTCTTCCAAGATTCATGTGTTGACATGTTATTCCCATGATTAGGTATTAAAAGGAAAAAACAAAAACAAATCAGACTGTGGTGTTCAGGGGTGGGACCTTTCAGAGATGATTAGGATTAGATATGGTCATTAGGGTGGAGCCCCCGTGATCAGATCCTGGTGACTTTATAAGAAGAGGGAGAGAGACCAGAAGACATACAAACTCATGGTGTATTCCCTGTCTCTCACACCTTCACTTTTATTTATAAAGCAGCCTGCCTCAGGTATTTCATCATAGGAATGCACAACGGTCTAATGCACCACTGAACTATGCAACTAAAAATGGTTAAGATGGTAAATTTTATGCCATGGTATATTCTACTATGATTTTAAAAATGAATTCTAAAGTGTTAATAAATTCTGAAGAACAAAACAAAAATGTGAAGCAGCCTAAGGAAAGCCCCTAACGTAGTGCCCAACAGATGGCAGGTAGCTATTAGACGCTTTCCATCATTGATATTCTCCTCCCTCCCCACCACCCATCCTTCGAAAACAGAAACGGAATGTGCCCAGAGGAGGGGACTCCATGTGAAAGATTGCAGATAATCCACTAGCCCTTGATTCTGAAAGGAAGCTAATTAAGTAGGTCAACCACATTGAATCAGGAGATAAGGAAACTCGTCCATATGCCACTATTAACTGGTTCTGTCAGTGTAAGCAAGTCACTTAGCTTGCGGGACCTATTTTCTCATCTGCTAAATAAGAGGGTTGAATTAGAGGATCCCCATTAAATGCCAGATCCCCTTAGAGACTTTCATCATGTAAAGTCCAGACACGGTATTTAAGAATGAAGGGACATAGCCTAGCATGCTAATGTGCCTTTTTCTGCAGAAAAATAGAAGAGGGGGAGAAAGATCTTTTAACATGACAAATTTGAGAAAGGGAAGAGGGAAATAAATTAAAAGTCAGGCTGAAGTGAGCAATTAATAGCAAAATATCACCACTATTCTATGTCAAAGGTTACCATACTTTAAAGACTATGAAAGCCAGGCGCGGCAGCCAACGCCTATAATCCTAGCCACTTGGGGAAGATCACAAGTTTGAAGCCAACCTAGGCCACTTATCAAGACCTTGTCTCCAAATAAAAAATAAGAGGGCTGGATATATAGCTCCAAGGTAAGGAGTCTCTGGATTAAATCCCTGAGACCATTAAAAAAAAATTTAAAAAGCTTACTAGTGTTTCAAGATGAAAGACCTCTCCCACAACAAAACGTTTATATAGTTAACACTACTGTAATATGCACTTAAAAACAGTAGAAATGGTAAATTTCCTATCATGTGCTTTCACCCTAATCAAAGAATATGGGTGCCTATTTTCTTCCCCTTACCTCCTTACTTCTCAAAACAATGCTGTTGGTTTTCAAATATTTTTAGAACATCAAAATCCATTCTAAAGCTGAACGCCGTGGGGTTCCTCGACCTCCCAGTACGGCCTCTCTTCCTGAGCCCTCTGAAGAATCCCTCCTATTGCAGGAGGCTGGCTTAAAATCAATTCTGTGTACTCCAAAAAGAAATGTAAATGCCCTCTCACGGTGCATTCAATTGGGAATTAATCAATAATGGTGGAGCTTAGCTAGTCTAAGCCCTTCCATCCATCTAACCATTTATGGTAAATAATGTATAAGTGGACCTTAGAGAGGGTATTTCTATCGGCCTCCATGGAGAAACTTTATAAATATGAGAGGCGAAAAGATGTGTTCATCAACCCCCATGCTCAATAAAGACATGTGTAAAGGACCGACCTCTTGAAGGGACACAAGCACCAGGAATAGCATAGAAGAAGTATTTCGTTCGTTCGTTCATTCATTCATTCATTCATTCACAAATGTTTCCTTATCATCGACTATGTTCCAGGCCATTGTTAAGAACAAGGGCTAAAAACATGAATGAGACAAAAGTGTGCACTGTGGAGGAGCTGTGTGGTGATGTGCGAGAAACGTTTGGCAGATCACTGGAAGGAAATGTGAGAAATGCAAAAAGAATCTAGAGGAGCGGATTGCAGCCATTGCTGGGGAAGGTGGTGTCAGGCACCCCCAGAAGCAGCAGCTCATCCAGACTGGCTTAGTGTGCTGGAGCCCAGAGCGTGGACCAGGAGGAGAGGGAAGAAACAAAGCTCAAGGGAGGGTGCAGGAGAGCTCTGCATGGCTTCCTGTCCCTCTTTGTCCCCTCCTAGGGAACTTCCAAATGACACTTGCAGAGAGACTTGCATTCTAGTTGGTGGAGCAAGAATCAATCAAGAGGAAAGAAGAAAAAGGGAGATTTCACCTCCTCAGTAGAAGCCAACATAAAAAAAAAATAAATAAATAACACCTGACTTTTACCCAGAGACGAAAACAGGGGATGTTGTTTGATGAGAAAATAAACAAATGAAAACAAAAAGCATGAGTCTTTGATTCTGTGACATTGGAGAGGCAGAAACCTTTGCCCAGGCTTTGGACCAGCTCCCCCAGACCCCGCAGCACAGAGACGCTGGGTGCTCGGGGTTGAGTCTCCTGGCAGGCGGTCCCCCTGCCTCAGTTTGGGGCTTCGGGTACTCTGAGCTCAGACTTTCTCTTCTTAGGACACTCCACTTCCCAGCTCCATTTGATAAAAACATTCCCTTCAGATTCCATCTTCTTCCTGAATATGAGAAAACTCCAGATTCATTTTACTGGACACCAGCAGGAACATCTAAGTAATCCCCAACTGGGAGGCTCCCGAGAGTTGGGGTTAAAATGCTGTTCGTCATGGAGGGAACTGGTGTCACCTTCTTTCCTATGTGAACAGTCACTAGACAAACATCAAACAAGCACAGTTCATGAAAATGCTGACCACTAACTAATTAAATCCTGACAGGAAACTTCAGAGCCTCCACTACTGTTTCTAAGAATATATCCCATTTTCTCCCAAATTTAATTTTTTTTCTTTCTTTTCTTTTCTTTTCTTTTTTTTTTTTTTTTTTTTTTTTTTTGGTACTAGGGATTGAATCCAGGGGGAAATTAACCACTGAGCCACATCCCCAGCCTTCTTTGTGTGTTTTATTTAGAGACAGGGTCTCACTGAGTTGCTTAGTGCCTTGCTTTTGCTGAGGCTGGCCTTGATCTCGAGATCCTCCTGCCTCAGCCTCCGGAGCCCCTGGGATTACAGGCTTGCACCGCTGTGCTGGGCCCCAAAGTTTAACTTTTAAAATCTTTTACTTGATAAAAATTCAAAGCAATGACTGCTTCCGTGTGGTCCAGAATACATGCACTGTTCTCGTTTAAAACACATGGCAGAAACCCAACAGCCTTGTTGAGTAAATTCAGGCCACAGGTTCCTAGGAGAAAATGAATCTCGGAAACAATGAAAATCAAAAGCAAATTACCTTTTGAAGTTTACAAATCAATGTTCTAAACTGAGTGTATTGGCAACTGAAGAAAATCAAACAATGCCCTTAATTACCTAAAGTACCAAAACTTCTCTTCTGGGAGCTAATTCTAAATTTCTATTTATTAAAGAAGGAAGAAAAAACATGTTAAAGTCTTACATTCTTCCATTTTTGCCTTTTCCACTGATTCACAGCATAATTTTGCATATACAATCTGATTAATCTAAAACATTTTTGTGACTAACTTTAGATTTTTTTCTATAGCTGATACTTGAGGGAAGGTTTAAGTGATTCTGGTACCTAGACTCAAGGGCATCTACATCTTCAGGAAAACTACAAGAAACTTGTTTGATATTTAGTGAACAATGAAGAAATATGGTCCCAGTTTGAAAATAGAAGTTCTAAGTTTTAAACTGAAAAACACAGGTGACAGATCCACACTCCTGTGAATGGGTGTGACAATTCATTTTTAAAAAAATAAAGTTTTCTTATATAACAGTTTTAGATTTGTAGCAAAATTAAGTACAAAGTATAGAGCTTTTGCCCTCTACACTTATACCATAGCCTCCTGACGATCAATATCCTGCATCATAGTGATATATTTCGTTTTTTTCTTTTTATCTTTTTTTTTCTTTTTATCTTTTTTTTTTCTTTTTAGTCCCAGGGATTGAACCTAGGAGTGCTTAACCCTGAGCCACATCCCCAGCCCGCCCCCCTTTTTTTTCTTGGTGCTGGGGATTGAATCCAGGGCCTTGTGCATGCAAGGTAAGCCCCTTTTTATTTTTTATCTTGACACAGGGTCTTGCCAAGTTGCTTAAGTCCTTGCTAAATTGCTGAGGTTGTCTTTGAACTTGTGATCCTCCTGCCTCAGCCACCTGAGTCTCTAGGATTATAGTAGTGCACCATCACCCCCAGCCAGAGTGATATATTCCTTAAAATCAATGAAGGATCATGGACACGTGCTTATCACCCCAAAGACATTAGGGTTCAATTATGGTGGTGTACATTCAGTGTTTTTTTGGAGGGGAGCATGTACCGGGGATTGAACTCAGGGGCATTCAACCACTGAGCCACATCCCCAACCCTATTTTGTAATTTTTTCTTTAAAGACGGGGTCTCACTGAGTTGTTCAGTGCCTTGCCATTCCTGAGACTGGCTTTGAACTCCTGATCCTCCTGTCTCAGCCACCATCCCCACCATTGGAATTACAGGCAGGCACCACTGCACCCACCCATTCAGTGGGTTTTGATGTATGTATAATGATATGTATCCACCATTATAATATCCTATAGAACAGTTTCCTTGTCCTAAAAGTCCTCTGTGCTTGGTCTACTCACCCTCTCTTCTCTCATGACCCCAGACAATAACTGATTTTTTTTTATAGTCTCCATAGTTGTATCTATTAATTTTCAGGATCTCACAAAGATGAAATCATATGGTATATAATCTTTTCAGTGTGCATTTAAAGTGCCTTCGTGTTTTTAAAGTGTCTGGACACACCCACCCTTTATTCATTCATCTCTAAGGATGCTTTCATTGCTTCCAAATTGAACAATCCATGTGCAAAACCCCACCTGAGATTAATAGCTGTCTTTGTTTTCTCATTGAGTTTCAGAGGCCACCCACCCAAACTTCTGCACTGATGCATGAATTCTCAACCATCCCAGTGGCCTGAGAGTCTGGCTTTGCTGCCTTCTTCCTCTGACTAGTAATTCACTATTTTCATGAGATGGCACATTTCATTGCAAGCTCCAATTATTATTAAACAGTTCTTCCTAGTGGTGAGTTATCCCTAGACCGTTCATAATAAATCCAATGCCCTTCCATATGCATTACTAAATGTATATTTATGGTAAAAATCTCAGTGTCTTTAAATTGTTCAAAAAATTGCAGAATTATTAGGCTTATTGTTTTTTAAAACATTTATGAGATTCATTCTCTTATTTACCTCTAAGTATTTTTTTATTTCATCCCTGATTTTCTTTTGCTATCCATTCATCCTTCAGTAGTGAATTATTTAAATTCGTTCTCTTATGATATTCATAGATGGAGACTTTCATATAACCAACACGATCCCTCCCATACTCGTCATCTAGCAAGGATTTTATCTAGCAAAGATTTTTTCCCCCACTAAGATGATCATTGATGTGCCTGAAGTTTTTACTCTACTATGATTTGAAAGTGACCCCTCCTCCAAAGTTCATGTGTTGGAAATTTAATCCTCAGATTTCTAAGTTGATGGTATTTGGAGGTGGGGACTTAGGGAGATAATTAGGATTAGATGAAGTCTTGACAGAAGGGCCTCCATGATGGCATTAGTGGCTGTATGGGAGGGGGAAGAGAGACCTGAGCTAGTGCACTTGCTCGGTCTCACCTTGTAATGCCTCCACCATGGTGTGATAGAGCAACAAGGCCCTCATCTGATGTTGAGCAGATGCTGGCACCATGTTCCCAGCCTCCAGAACCATGAACTCCATAAACCTCTATTCTTTATAAATTATCCAATCTCAGGTACTTTGTTATAGCAATAGGAAACAGACTAAGACACTCTTGTTGTGAGTTTCCTTGTCATTATGGCCATCTTTGTTCAGACATGCTTCCTTTTTAATCTATATTCTTCCTCCAGAATTGGGCACACTCTTCTGTCAGCACAGAGGAGAGGGAAACAATTATTTCTCATGTGTAGTGTATAAACTCCAATTATTGCCATTGGAGGTTTGCATCAGCTTTTCAGCCATACTACTCTGAGACCATATTAAACCCACAGTTAATTAAAACTCGTTCCTTCCCCATCTGCTCTACGCCGCCTCCTTACTTCATCATATATTCCCTCTTTAGGTTTTATCCTGTAACACATGGCCCATAATATTAATCTGTCAAGTTTCAAGTTTTGTTTTGTTTTTTGGTACTGGGGATGGAACCCAAGGCACTTTACCACAGAGTTACATTCATGGCCCTTTGTCATTTTTTAATTTTGAAACAGGATCTTGTTAGTTTGCTGAGGGTTTCACTAAGTTGCTGAAGCTGGCCTTGAATTCGCAATCCTCCTGCCCCAAGCCTCCTGAGTCCCTGGGGTGACAGGTGCGCACCACTGCACCCAACATCAAGATACTTCTGGAAACTGTATCTACTATCAAAAATGTTGGTCCTCTCACCTACTTTATAGTATTTATGTTTTTGAGCTATTACATTTAATTAATTAATTCACTCATTCAACCAATATTTATTAGTGTCAAGTTTGTATCAGATTCTCAGGCTCTGAAGAGGCACCATAAACATTTGCCCATATTCTTCAGAAATAAATCGTTTAGGGGAAATGGCTGGTTATAACGGATCAAACTAATTAATGGGTAATGACACAGGGATACAACTGTGCTGAAATATAAAAATACAATTTTATCAGTTATTGTAGGCAAGTAATCCAGTGAGGATCCAGGCAGGGGAGTGGTAAAGAAAGGCTTCCCCAGGGAGATCGGGGTGGAACCCAGAACTAATAGACAAACAGAAGTTAACTGGGGGGTGGGAGGGAGAACATTCTAACCAGAGAAGAGACTGAGAAGGGCCCTGGAGGAGACGGAGCTCGCTACCCAGACCTGAAATGAGGCCAGTGTGTTCTTCTAGCTAGGTTTTTCATCACTGTGACCAAAAGTCCCAAAAAAGAGCAATTAGAGGAGGAAAAGTTTATTTATGGGTCACAGTTTCAGAGATACCAGTCTGAAGATGGCTGATTCCATTGCTCTGGGCTCCAGGGGAATAGACCATCATGGCAGAAGGTCATGTAGGGGGGAGGATGCTCAGGACCTGGCTATAGGAGGCAGGAAAAGAGCTCTCTGCTCACCAGGAACAAAATATAAACCCTAAAGGCATTTCCCCACTGACCTTCCTCCTCCAGCCACACCCTCCCCATCTAAGGTTACCACCCAGGTGATCCATTCACGGGGATTGATGCGCTGATGAGGTGCATTAATTTTCTTGCATTATCTCTCCCATGAGATTTTGGGGGACACCTCATATCGAATCCATAACAGGTGTCCAGAGTGCACAGTGGTCGTCCTGGAAGGAGTCAGGCCAGGTGAAACTGTACCATAGACAGGGCCGGACTAGCTAAGGTCTCTCTAGGCAGGATGAAGGATTTGGCTGTACTTTAGCAGCCCTTTAAAGAGTCTCTCTGAAGCCGACTCTTCTACTGAAAAACTTCATCTTATATCCTGTAAATTTTCCGAGCCTTTCTGCCGCCATTTTTTAAGTCCAAGCCCTTTAGCTTTCCCGCTAAGGCCCTCAGATTTGGTTCTCCTCTTCAGGGGTATCTCCAGTGACCTCTTGATGTGAGCCCTGTGTTGCAGCAAGAGGCACCAGTATGGAGATCATTTCCCCGCCCCATGCCTTCGCCTGCAACGGGTTGCCCTTCTGTTCTAGCCTCTGCTGTGGTCCATAAGAGGTACAGTCAGACACATGACCCCTTAGCATTTCCTCAGACAGGGAAGGGTTCAGTCTGCTCAGTGGGACTATTGTTTCCCAGTGAGCAGAAAACATTTTTTTTTTTTTTACCTTGGGGGGTGGTGGTGGGGCACTACATAGCTTCCGTATAATTTCCCACATGCAATAAGAGCTGATTCGTGTTTGTCGATTATATAAGTAGCCTCCCCTGAGAGCTCCCACTGAGGGAGATTCACCTTTCCCCCAGCACTGTGCTCTCTGTGGTAGGCGCGACCCTAATGCCTGGTGATTATGACATTTGGCGTCTCTAGGATAGATTCCGTGGAAACTTCTGCCTGCATTAGGGATCTTTATGCAATACAAAGGGCACATGAGGCCACGTGGCTTCCTCTTCCCTAATGTTTTAAGGCAGTATTTTCCAAAAGATGTTTCTCACTAGTTCTGAGGGATATCCACAGAAATTATTGAAAAAGGGGGGTCCCCAGGTCATATGTGTTTGGGAATTATCAAATTATATACAAATTCTATTCATAGAAAACTTGTCAGAGCATCATCCGGTTGCTGGATATTTTGATTGTCCAAGAGAACTGTATTATCTGCTTATTTATTTATTCATTTGACAAGTACGAAGGATATGGCAATATGTGCTAACAGAAGTGTGTTGTTGGTAAAGGCTTAAAAAAACAGCTTTCTAAATCAACCAACAAAAACCCCCCAAAACAAAAATTACAAAAAAAAAAAAAAAGAAC
>NW_026000168.1:9152682-9303025 GCF_001458135.2 Marmota marmota marmota
AAAAAAATTAAAAAAAAAAAAAAAAAAAAGAACTAACCAAGTACCCTGCCTTGGAGCGTATGCCAATTTTCATGGTGTAAATGTTCCCCCCTGGCTGAATGGCTGATTTCAAGTCAAGATGACATCCCTGAACTCAGAGTCTGAGAAGAAATGCTCACAGTCAGTGCACACCAGCCAACTCCAGCTCTCTCCAGCACACCACTGGGTGTCAGCCATCAAGAGAAATGGTGAACAAAACAGCTGTGATCCCTACTCAGGTAGATCTTATAGTGGAGCGCAGGCAGAGAAAACAAACAAGTTAACAACCCATGAGGTAAGACTGAACTGTGAAGAGGATGGTCAAGAGAAAGAACAGTCCCTGGGAACATGGCAGGTAGTCACGTGAACCCTCGAAGGAGAAGATGAGTAGAAGTTTTTAGAGGGAGCCTCTCAGGAAAGAAGGGAGGCGTAAAGCATTCCAAGCAAGAAGAACAGCTCATGCAATATTTGGGGCCTGGAAAGAATATAGTTGTTTAAAAGACTAAAAAGTCCAGCCTCTGGAGTGGGGTGAATATGGAGATAAAGATAAGGAATTTAGTAGGAAAGGTGGGCAGGATCTACGTGCATGGTCTTCAATCTCCTAGGAGGGAGTTTGAATTTTTAAAGTGCAAAATAAAGCAACTGAATGTTATTTTTGTTTTGTTTTGTTTTAGAAACAAGTGAAATACCCTTAGCAATTTTAAAAGCTCGCTCTGACTGCCATGTGGGAAATTGCCTGGAGCATCTCCCGTAATTATTTGACCATGGATCCCTGCTTTCTCCAGAGATTTTTCCTCTGGAGCCACTCACAATACATTTGGGGAAATTTTATACTTGGAGTTGTAAAGATGAATGTAACTTGTGTTAATCTGTTTTTTATTACCATAATGAAATGCCTGAGGCAGGCTAACTTTCGAAAGAAAAGAGGTTTATTTAGCTTGCAATTTGAAGGTTCAAAGTTCAAACAGCACAGCACAGGCCCCGGCAAGACCCCTTCCCTGTGACTGCTTTATCTTATGGACAATGGCAATGGCAGAAGTATGCGTGAGAGGGAAAGATATAACCCAGAAAAGAAATCCAGAGAGAGAGAAATGGCTGTCCAAAGATCCCTTCTGAAAGCACAGCCCCCATTTCTGAGGCCTTCCCACTAGGCCACACCTCTTACAAAGTTCCCACCACCTCCCAATATTACCACCCTGAGTGTTAAGCTTAAGAGAGACACTTAAACCAAATCCATACCACGGCATTAGTTAACCATATGATTTCTCAACCTCTCATGCAGCAAGAAATACAAACTTAAGGGTGATTAATAGAAGTTTCTTCTTTGCTGCTTCCTACCCAATCATCCCGGGCTTCCCCAGTAGACTCAATCACACTGCCACTGTTCATACAAAATTAGGAAGTGAACAGAGCTAACAAAAAAACCTGAGTGGCACTGTGAAAGCCAGACAAGATGATTCTGGCTGATGAAGCTTATGCCCAAAGCCTGGCTATTTTCAAAAAGAAGCAAAGCCGGTTCTAGAGTAATACTGTCCAAGAGAACTTACTGTGATGATGGAAAGTTCTGTAACTGTGAGGACCGTAGTCACTACCCATTATTCATGTGAGGGATGGTCATGAGACAGAGGCACTGAATTTTAAATTTTATGTATTTTAAATTCATTTAAATTAAATAATCACTTTATAGCTTTGGCTACCATCATGGATGTCAAAGCACTAAGAATATTAATGGAAAAATTAAAAAGTGGGGACTTCCCTCTTTTTTATGACTAAATGAAACCTCTGCTCCCTAATAAACTTAATCCCCATAGAAGCAAAGGAATACACTGCAGGATTTCAAAAGTCACTCTGCAATTTAGTCTTCTGCCTATCTCTTTTCCCTGTTCAAAGCCAGATATACACAAGAGAGTTTGTTAATGCCTCTAAATAATTCATTAGTATTATTTATTACTTGTGCTTCGGCACTCATTTTCTCCTAAAAGGATCACCACATTTTGGACATGAGGGGCCTCCTCTTTGTTGGAAGAAAAATGTTAGGTGGCCAGAGAAAACAAAAGAGTTTTGTGGCTTTGTACCCAGATTTGTTTTGTCAACGTGTAGCGCCAACCAACAGCCATTATAACAAGACACTCCTATATATATATTTTTTAATGTCAACACTAAGAATTCCTTTAAAATTTGCTTTAAGTTCCCCAAGCCCTTTTAAATTACATCATACCCAGTCGATGGATGGGGAAAATGACCAAGAATATATGGTCCATTAGAAAGTCCCTACTGGCCGTCCATTACAAGCCATTTCTCAAAGCATTCTGTTATTTTGCAAGATAAATCTTTCTTATTGATTTTCGCTTCCAAACTTGCCAATTGAGAAGAACCAAAGCTTGTAAGTGGTGTAAGACGAGGGGAGGCCATTAGCTGAATTCAAATGAAACTCCTTCGTCCTTTGTCCACATAGACTTGCTCTCCCTCCATCTTCTCTGTTCAACACATTTTCCCAGAGAGCTTACCATGGGCCTGGTTCTGTGGCAGGTCAAGGGATGGAGCAGTCAAGACAGACAGGTCTTCACCCTCACACCACTGTGAAATGCTACCAGCACCCTGGGGCAGCAGGCAAAGGTCTATAAAGAGAAGTTTGTGAAACAGAGCAAAATATTTGCATAAAGAAAGAGGAAGTTAAGAGATGGGCCTGGAAAGCCAACACACTGAACTCAGATTTCATTCCCCTGTTAAAGGAAAAGGAAAATATTTCCCAGAATCCTTTTTGAGGCCCATAGAAATAATTATCTGAAAATTATTGAAAGGGTTTAGGAGGGGCTGGCTCAGTGGTAGAGCTCTTGCCTGACATGTGCATGGCCCTGGTTTGATCCGCAGCATCCCAAAAAAAGAAAAAAAAAAAAAAGGATTTATTGGAAATCAAGGCAAATCTCACTCCATTACGGAATAAAGTACCTTCCCATCTGTGAATGGAAGAACAGATAAAGCTTCAAAATTTCTGTGTTTCAGGAAGACGTTAGCTTGAAATTGACTTGTGAGCCATTAAAGTTTCCCTATCACTGATGAGATGGTCTGAAATCCCTCAGCATTCAAGAGCCTCCAACATTTATCTCCTTCTGGCTTCACTAATTTTATATCTTTCTGCCCCTCTCAGAGACCCTCAGTTACCGTTGGATGAATCTACTAATTATGTCCTGAAACATTTGGGGGTTCTTTTCCCTCTGTCTCTTTTGTTTTCTTCTTCCCAAATTCTTAGCAATTCCTCAAAGCCCAATTCACGCCTTAATCTTCTCTATGAAGCTTTACCCAACCAATCTAACTTCTAAAAAGTTTCCCTCCTTCTCCTCTGCACTCCTAAGAGAACTCATGAAAATGAAACTTTTTTTTTTTTTTTGCAATGACAATTTGTCTCTTTGCAGTTAGCAAATATATTAGATGTCCCCTAAGCCATTAGGGCAAGATGCCTTAAACTGTTTTCTTTATTCATAAATTACTTTGTGAACATATACAGTGCATTAAGCATTTGGATGAACCTCATTTCATTAAAGTTAATCCTCATTACAGTCCAATGAGGTAGGTATTTTCTCTACCTGTGTGCAGAGAGGAAAACAGGCCCAGAAAAGGGAACTGATTTATCTCAAGTTGTCCAGCTAATACGACAGAGCTGAGTTTAAAATGAGGGCTTCAGTTTTCAAACTAGGACACTTCTTCATAAGAGTAAAGAGGTTTTGAAATCAGAACCCTTGGTACATATTCCTCCTCTAGGTGCACAAGAGAGCTTTGGCCAAAAGGGTAGGTATTTAGTGGGTATATATTGAAAAACTGGTTGATTGCTGGTTAATGAATGAAATGAGGTCTCTTCCAAAATCAGCATCATCCGTCATGCAAAAGAAATGGGGTGAGGATTCAACCTCTATCGTGCCATCCACTGTAATTTTTGGACCTAAAAAACAGCTACGAAAAAGAATTGCCTGTGATTATGGCCATTGTTGCTCCAAATACATCTGAGTCACCTAACCTCTGGATCTTTTTTTTTTTCCCCCAAAATGGTTTCAGGCCAGACCATCCCATCCTTTCTGGTATAACAGTTCCTCCATAAATGGAGACAGATCAGAACAGACTATTAATACCCAAGCAGATGCAGAAGCCACCCAGATGGATAATTTCAATGTTAATACAAAAATATTTAAAAGAGCTACAGAATGTCACATAGAGGATTAGCAATACAAAAGAAATTGAAGGCATTTATTTTTGGAAAAGTAATTTTTTTTCCCCCTGTATATCACTTGTACATTTTGAATAGAGCTTCTACAAGCTTACACATGAATTCTACTTTCTAAGCAAGAGGTAGTTTGCATGGGAGGTAAGTGTGTGGGTTACATACACTTAATTGTATTAGCTTCCGTTTGCCAAAATTGTCCTCTGATTTGCATTGGACAACACAATCACCCTGAAAGCTAAGAATGAGGAAAGAGAACCCCTAAACTGACTATAGATTGGTGCAACAAGAGATTATATTGGGATTGTAATAGAGGTTATATAATCATAGTTCTGTGGAGGAGGTAACATTTTTAAACATGGAGATATTAATTAGAAAGTCACATTTAAAGAACAATTGAATAATATAATAGCTAAATTGGAAAAATCAAAATGAGATCATTTTTCCAAAAGGCATATATATTTTAAGGGCTTTTTTTTCCCCTCTAAAATGACCCAACGATGACCCAGCTACCCTATCAACAGTTTATGTGGGACTCCAGGGCCCAGATGTTAATTTCCATATGTTTCTCTTAAGAAGAAGTATGGGACTCTCAGAGGGTAACTAATACCCTATCTTGAAAGTGAGTCATATTAGGGAAGTGAGGAACACCTAGGTTTTGCTAAGGAACATTCATGCTCTTGAAGACATCAGACAAATAGTCAATGTCTTAGTTTATTTTCTGCAGCAGTAACAATATCTGGGTGATTTGTAACCAGTATGAAGGTGTTTGATTCATTATTTCAGAAACTAGGAAGTCTAAGGGCAGGGCACTGGACTTCTGCCAGGAGCCCACTCCTGCACAAGAGAGCTAACCCACTCCCAAGATAACGGAACTCATCCATTCACGAGAACTAATCACCTCTTAAAGGTCTCCCCTCTGAACGCTGTTACAATGGCAGTTACAGTTCAACCTGAGTGTTGGAGCCCGCATTCAATCCATAGCAGCCAGCTTCAAGTGACTTGCACTGACCAATTTAAGGCAATTTTGAGCATCAAAAAGAGAAAACAATTATGGCTAAATGGGATCTGTTTGAGTCTGTGAAAGGCCAGGATCCATTCAGACAATAAGTGGGGTGGGAAGGGGGAAAGCTACCACCCAGAGAATTAAAAGGTAGGGCGATTGCAAACAGAGGAGTGACTGCTAGCATAATCTTTTCCTTTATAATTCGTTCTAATAGTTTAAGGACAGATTAGGTGTAAGTATATTGCTGCTGCTTTTTATTCTTCTGGACATCTGCTAAAAAGCTGTACATAATATGCTTTCTGTGTAAGCAAGGAAGAGTAGATGAAAGAACTACTAGTCAGCCATGGAGTGCCAAGGAGCCGTGCAACTATGGAAAAGATTCATTGTGGTCAGAGGTAGTAATCAGGTAGCATGAGGCTCAGTTAGTGGTCAGGCTCAATGACCAAAAAGAAAGGGAGTTCAACGGTCATTGTTGAGATGATTGGTGAGCTGGTTGTCCCCAGAGAGCTAGGTGGCCCTGCTGATGATAAGAAAATGCTAACAAGTAGTATTTATTAGTACTTCAGTTGCTATAAACAGCTAAATTGCAAATAGTGTTTATAGGACAGGGCAATTTATAATCATTGACAGGAAAATTGATGATATGGTTCTGACCATGCAAAATTCTTTAAGTGTTTCTCATTTGAGGGGGAAAAATCCTAAATTCCAAGTATCTATACCCATGGGAAAGGCATGGGATTAAAACCCTTCCACTGAAAGAAAGAGCATACTTTTATACAGGATGTAGGGAAATGATGAGTGGCTCAGGTTTGAATCCATTTGGGATAAGAAATCATACACTTATTAGGATTATTTTTTGCTTGGTTAATCCAGATCCCATAAAGTAGGTTAGTCTGGGAATGTATTGGGTGTGTGTTTGTTGGTTTCTTGGTGAATCAGCAAAGACCTTTATAATCTCAGGTATGCATCAAAATATAAATTCTAGTTATGATTTCAAATTATATTGAAACAAGTATTGTAACCCTACAAAGGTATTTTAAAAAACTTATATAGAAATAACAGTTAAATCACAGCATTGATCACTTTGAATAGTTTAAGTGTAATTACAGTAATACTTTTAGTACTCTTTATTATAGTTTTGTCTACTCTTCAAGGTATTTATAGTATTCAAAAATTTCAGTCACATTAAAACTCTGATTATAATTTGCACATTCTACAAGTTTAATTAACTGCAATTGTAATACATTTAAAACGTTCAGTTTGATGTCTCTGATTTCCTTTATCAGATATGTACACTTTTATTGAACACATCGAGCAGTTTGTGAACTATAGATAAAAGTTTTTGTCCCTCTTTGTTAAATAAACAAAGGAATTTTTTTTAAAAAAAAATCTTATCAGCTAAAGCAATCTCAGAGAGCATAATTAATTTTCCTATGTCACCCTACCATGGAATTGCAGGCCTAAGACTCAAGTCAATCTATGTAAATCCACAGCTCATGTTTAAATTTACTGCAACCAGACTCTTTGCAGACGTTTTTGGAGTAGTTTTCACATTAGAGGATTTTCTTTCCCTGTTTAGCATGAAATGATTTGGGGTGGTACAGACACAACTCTCCAAACAGGTTTCCCACAGGCTGAATTCGATTATTAGAACTGTTGGTTTGGACTTCATATTTTATATGTTATGTATAATTAATAATATGGCTATTAGGACGGCTGTGGTAGGAAATTGACATATCGACGCCAGCCTGGGCAACATAGTGAGACCCTATCTCCAAAGAATTAATTTTTTAGGGCTGGGGGATGTAGGTAAGTTGTAGAGTGCTTCCCGAGCATGTACAAGGAGAATTTCCCATAGAAAGGCAGATGTAGTCAGGCACCGTGGTGTGCCTATAATCCCAGCACCTTGGGAGGCTGAGGGAGAAGGATCACAAGTTCAAGGGCAGCCTGGGCAACTTAGTGAGACTCTTTGTCTCAAAAATTTTAAAAAAGAAAAAAAGGATAAGGGATATAGCTCACTGGTAAAAACATTCCTGGGTTCAATCCCCAGTGCCACTAAAGAAATACAAATGTATGGCTTTTCTTGAAAATCTGTTAATATTGGGCCCTTTTTGTTTTTAGCAACAATCAGCAGGAAACAAGAGAGGGCTGCCCCTGGAATGGAGCATTCATCTCCAGTTTGCCTCTGTCCCCACCTGTCCACCTTGACTGGCTCACGTCTGGCCCCTGGGTGGTATGTAATCGTCCTGTTTCTACCGCACATGGACGGACTGAAACCAACTTCACAAAGACCTTCAAGTCACGGCATGCCTGGAAAAGTCAGAGGGGAATTTGAACAGCACAGGACCCAAGGCAGAGTTGGGATGGATTTTGTGACCTCAAGGACCCTTTCTAAGCTGCAGAAAGGCAATTCTCCTGACCTGGAATTGGACAGATAGAGTGATTTGCCATTCATACTCCCACTGTTCACCTCTAAATTATTATCTCTTCAATTAGACACCCAACAAAGGAGAGGAGTAGCACAGGACACTGAAAAGGAGCAGCCAAAGGTGTCCACTGACAACAGAACCCCCCATCTGAAGGGACAGCGAGGAACAAGAGACGGATGAGTGAGAAATGAAAGACGGAGACCAGGCAGAGATGAGAGTCTATTTGTCAGAGCTGACAAATAAAGGCCATCTCTCTATGGGAGAGAGAGGCAAAACAGGATTGGGTTCTGGGACTTCTATGGGGGGAGGCTCAGGAGTCAGAGCCCAGCAGGTCCTAATGAGGGTGGTTGGGGGTTGGGTTGGTATGAGGGAGTGGGGAGCCTTTCTCAGAAAGGCCCTTGGATGGGAAAGTGAAACTTTTGCCTTAAAATGGCAGCTGTCACTTAAGATGGCCGTCCAGATGCAAAGCGAGGACCTTATAGTCCCCCCCTTTTCTTTATTGGGCCTTTTAGGGAACATGAACATAGGTCAGTCTTCTGTAACTGCTTTCTACTGGGAAGGGGCAGCATGGGAATCCCTCATTCGGGGCACTGGATGTCATTGGAATGATGACAGAAATTGAGTGGTGGTGGAATGCCATCCCCAGAAGCCCAAATTTGGTGAGGGATTGGTATTCCTGTAACAAAAGTTGGTTTATAGTTTGGGTAGAAGTTTTTGGTCTGGTCTTGAACAAATCTAATGATGCAGGGGGCAAGCATTAACAGAAGGCCTATGTCAAGGAGAGGGGTCAGGAAAGGAGGTGCCCACTGGAGAAGGGGGTTACATAGCTGCCATCCTTCAGCAGAGGAGAGCTGTTGTTTTTGACATTCAAGGTCCTGTTGGAGTTGTTTTATTTTGTTCTTTACTATACCAGATTGATTGACATAAAAATAGCATTATTCCTGTAGATACAATGTCCACCTTTTTCGTCTGTAAGATCAAGGCCCTTTGATTCTGTCGAGTCACATGAAACACATTGTTACCGTATCTGTATATGTAACTACATGACCAATATGATTCTGCAACTTATACACTCAGAAAAAATGAGAAATTATATCCCATCTACGTTTGATACATTGAAGTGCATAAATGCATTCTACTGTCATGTAGAACTAATTAAAACAAAACAAAACAAAACTAATCAAGCTGGGATTGTATGATTAGTATGGTTGAAGCAAGTTGCTGTAAGTCTCCTAGAAACTGGAATGATAATTCCTGGTAATAGTCCCCCCAGGAGTGAGTACAGAATGAGGAAGGAGGGCAAGAATGAAAAAGGGAAGGATGGTACTCATCTGCATTGTCCCTGTGGTCCTCAGAGACTGAAGGAAAATTGGGGGTTCTGGCCTTGGAGAAATGCAGCTTGAGAGGGCCTCTGTATAAAAGGGCAGAGAAAACCATTTTAAATGGGAGTTACAAACCTAATATGGGATGCCCTCAAAGTGGGCCATCCAGGGAGTGGTAAGAATGACCTAATAGGGCCCAGTCCATTTTGTGGAAAGTTGAGAGGAGGAGGGGAGTCTGTTGTAGGGTGTTAAAAAAGTACCAGGTCACCAGGTCACCAGAGTGGGAGAAGAGGAAGAGGCAGAACTAGGTTTTGCCAGCATAGCATCACTGTATTGCCAAAGAAGGTTCCTAATGTATGCAAGGAGGGGCCAGAAAAGATGAGGAGCAAGGGGTAGTGGAGAATCAGAGGGTGGTGAGCTGAGCAGGGAGATAGGCCGTCCATATAGAAGCTCAAAAGGGGAGATGTTGAGTGGCTTCTTTGGGAGGGCTCTTTGCCTAAGAAGAGCCAAGGGAAGGAGTTTGGTCCAATCTAAATGTAATTCAAGGGATAGTTTAGTGAGAATGTTCCTCAAGGTCCAGTTGGTACGTTCCACCTTGCCAGAGGACTGGGGATGGTAGGGGGATATGAAAATGCCAGGAGATGTTGAGTGTCTTAGCTACAGATTGTGAAACATGGGAAGTAAATTCAGGACCATTATCAGACTGGAGAGAGGAGAGGAGGCCGAATCGGGGAAGAATGTGTTCAACAAGGATGCTGGCCACCATGGGGGCACATTTATTGGTGGTAGGAAAAGCCTCAACCCATCCCAAGAAGGTGTCAATGAGTCCCAAGAGAAATTTGTACCACTTGACTGGGGGCATATGGGTGAAATCCAGCTGCCTATCAGAGCAAGGGAGATGTCCTCTTGCCTGATGTAAAGGGAGGCAGGTGGGCAGAGATTGGAGGTGGGATTGGTTTTTTTGGCACATTTCATAGGAGGCAGAGAGGGTAGAGAGAAACTGTAGGTCCTCTGGAGAGAGTTTCAGGTGGGAAGTGACAAAGTGTTTTAAAGATGTGGTGTTAGAGTGGAAGAGGTTGTGAAGGAAGGTAAGCATCTGTTGAGTGTCAGGTGGGGAAGAGTCCATTGGGGGACTAGAAAGGCAGAGGACCGCAGGTGGAGTATCTGTGGGAGGGTGGTGACCCTCACCTCAGAGTCTGCCTTGTCGCCGAGTGTCACAAAGGAGGTGTCTGTCTGATGGGATTTACAATGTGAGATTCCAGTGACAGTGGGAAGTTTTGAGACCTGAAGGAGATCAGAGATAAAGGGGGCATTAGTAATTGAGGTGCCCTTGGTGGTAAGGAATCCACCCTCCTTCCAAATAGCAGGGTGGGAGAGAAGTATGGATGCCAGGTCCTTAGCCAAGACCTGTCTGAAGATATGAGGGCTGTCCCGGAACCCTTGGGGGAGAACTGTCCACATCAGCTGAGTGGAGTTATGTGACTCAGGGTGTTTCCATGTAAAGGCGAGAATGTCTTGAGAGTCAGAATGGAGGGGAACAGAGAAGAAGGCATCTTCCAGGTCTAGTAATGAGAAGTAAGAGGTCCTGGAAGGAATGGTGGAGAGAAGGGTATGAGGATTGGTTACCATGGGATGGATTGGGATGATCGCAGAGTTGATGAAACAGAGGTCTTGGATCAAGCAGTAGAAATCTTTGGGCTTTTTTACTTCCAAGATGGGGGTGTTACAAGGGGAATGAGGAGATCTAGGAAATCCCTTTCACAAGAGGTCTTGATAGGCTGTAAGCCTAGGAGTTTTTGTTGGAGCAGTGGGTATTGTAATTGGGCCAGAACATGGAGGGGGGTTTTGAGACAGATGTGAATGGGTTCGTGGCGTGAGGAGATAGAAGGACTTGAAACATCCCAGACAGTGGGGTCTACCTTGGAAGGTGGTAATGGGAAGGCACTGGCAGACAGAATAGGGGGTGTTCCTAAGGTCAGGGTGAGGATCAGGGGAGCGGCAGGCGAGTCTAGATGGAAGTGTATATGAGGGGAGAAGGAAAGCGTGGCCCCCAACTTTGTGAGGATGTCCCTTCCCACAGGGGAACAGGGCACTGTGGAATGATCAAAGAAGAGGGGGGAGAAATTAGCCAAAAACAAAAACAAACAAAGCTAGGTGTCTGTAAAGGTGGGTAAGGTTTACCCTCTACCCCAAAAATAGAGGTCATAGAAGGCGAAGTCGTCCCCCAGAATTCCTTAAGGACTGAATATGTAGCCCCAGTGTCTAGGAGGAAGGAGACAGGCCTACCTGAAATATGCAGTTACCCTGAGTTCCTATGAGTGATGATAGTGGTCAGGTGATGGAGACCTGGTCCTCATCAGTCCTCTTCAGCCAGTCCTAAGAGTTGGAAAGGGGAACCAGAAGGACCGGATGGCCAGGGGCCACTTTGGGCTCGGGGACAGTCAACAACCCACTGTCCCTCCTGATGGCATTTAGGACAAAGGCCCAGAGGCTTGAGAGGCTTAGGGTATGTACAGGCCCAGTGACCCATCTGGCCACATTTAAAACAGGGTCCGGCAGTCCTGAGGGGTCCTTCCAAGGGCCAGTGGAACCAGGGACAGAGGCTGAGGCTGGCCGGTCAGCTTGAGTGAGCATCTGATATTTCTGCTTCCGGGCCTTCTTATCTCTCCCATTATACACCTTAAAGGTCACTCCCAGAATCTCAGCTTGGGGAGTTAGGGTCCCCCTCTTGAGGCTCCTGAGTTTGGCCTTAATATCAGGGAACTCTGGGAGAAAAAGTAGGTCACTAGTGGTTGTCTCCCATCTGGAATCTCAGGGTCCAGATTAGTATATTGTAATATAGCCTTGGTCAGGAGACCTAAAAATGCTGAAGGGTTTTCATTCTTATCTTGGAGGATTTCCTGGAGTCTTTCATAATTGATAGCCTTATGGGCTGCCTTTTTAAGTCCTGCCATGAGGCAAGTAATAAATTGGTTTCTACTAGTTACTCCTCCAGGCGAATTATAATCCCAATTGGGCTCCATATCAGGGACACTTCAGTGCCAGTCAGATGGGCATGGGAGGTCTGATGTATTCTAGCTTGCTCCCAAACTCGCCTGTGGTCCTCGGGCAGGAGGGTGTTAGACAAGAACAAAGGACATCATGGAAGGTCAAATCCCATGATCGAATGAGCTATGGAAACTCTTTGATATACGTGGTGGGACTTGAAGTATAGGACCTGAGCTGCATTTCTATCTGTGAAAGATCTGACAAAGAGAAAGGCTCATGAACCCAGACTACACCATCTACCCCAGCCATGTTGTGTAGAGGACACAGAGATGCGGATTGGGCAGCGGCAGCCTGTGAGCAGGAGGAGCGACGAGTGGAGGGGCCGAGGGGACATTTGCTGCGGCAGCTGCATCAGAAAGAGAATTGTGGTAAGGCAGGGGCTCATCCACTGGGTTGAAGGAGCAGGAGTCCTGGGTAGGATCTTCTGTCCCTTTGGAAGCAGGCATAGGGGAGGTGAGAGCTAAGAGGACTTTTGCAGGAGAGCAAGAGTTGCAGAGAGAGAGGGGGCTTAGAACATAGAGAGGAGAAGGCCTGAACTATGATATCTCTCCATTTTCCCAAACGCTCACAATAGTTGAAAAGATCCCTGATAATATTGGGATCTAGAGTGCCATTAAGCGGCCATTTAGAGTTGTTATCCAAAGGATATTAGGGCCAGATCTGATTGCATAAGCATAAAACTTTTGGGGGATTTAGGTCCAGGGTGAAAGACCCTAGGTTAGCCAGGAGACAGCCTAGGGGAGTATGGGAGGGAATGGTCAAGGAGCCGCCCGAGATGAGATGTAGGAGGCGAGTTCAGAGGTTGGGCATCCCTCAGTTTCTAGAATCATCCAGTCAAGAGGACGGTTACACTCAGTGGGTCATCACCACTGCTGGGTAAGCGTCAGGGACAGGGACCATAGAGGCACTTGGGTGCCTTGCTGGGACTTCATAGGGGCAGAAGCCCGTGGAAGGGGCAGAAGCCCAAACAGATTGACCCAAGGCCGAGGGGTCTCACCAGGAACAACTCCCAATCACCCTCAGTGTTTTTTTCTCAAAACCCAGGACCCAAATAAAAGACCACCTATAGAACTGGTTGACAGTAGGGATCAGCCGTAGCTGTGAAAGCTGTGGCTGGGGATGCCCTTGATCACACAGTAACCCTGGGAGTGCCTGACAGTCAACGGTCACTTCCTGGGACCTGTAGGTCATTTAGGTCCACTGGAGTCAGGGGTTTTGCGTGGAATGTCTGGTGGTGGGTGTGGAGAGGGTGTTCGGCAGAATGGAGGGCCTGGACCCACGATAGAATTTGGATGGGGACCCGGAGATGCTCAGTGACCCTGGAGATGGAGAGCAGGCACACTGGGGAACCTGGTGTTTCAGCACCAAATGAAGGGAAAGCGAGGAACAAGAGATGGGTAAGTGAGAAATGAAAGATGGAGACAAGGCAGAGATACTCATGAGAGTTTATTTGTCAGAGCTGACCAATAAAGGCCATCTCTCTATAGGAGAGAGAGGCAAAACAGGCTTGGGTTCTGGGACTATTATGGGGCAGGCTCAGGAATCAGAGCCTGGCAGGTTCTAAGGCGGGGGTTAGGGGTTGGGTTGGTAGGAGGGAGTGGTGAGCCTTTCTCAGAAGGCCCTTGGGCGGGAAAGTGAAACTTTTTCCTTAAAATGGCGGCTATCACTTAAAATGGCGGCTGTCATTTAAAATGGTCATCGAGATGCCAAGCAAGGACCTTGTACCATCCACCCCTCCAAGCATGCATCCTTTCATTCATTTAAAAAGGTGCTTGCTACACGCGTGGGCTCCTGTGATAGGGAACAAACAGATTGGTGAAAACAGGAGGTTAAAGGGGGAATGCACTCAGCTGGGCCTACTGTGAGGATCCCTCACCAGCTTTCTTTTGAAGGAAAATTTGCCTGAGGCTAGCCTGGGCCTGCCTGGTTTAAGTCAACAGGGTGCCTCTATTCCGCAGCAAACAACCTGTTACCTGCAGGAGACATGCAGGCCCCCAAGGTCCTCCTTGACAATGAGAAGAACACAAGCTCCCCTGAAAGGGTGTGGGGGGCGCTTCTGTGACCTTTACCCAGAGCAGATTCCAGGACTCAGGGAGACAGGACAAGCAGAAGCAAAGCCCCCAACCATAAAATCTGTAAGCACAAGTTCTAATCAGAACTGGTCGGTGTGGACCTAGGTGACTCAGAGATGCCTTGGATCTTTAACATGTCACCATAACCGCGAAATCTCTTCTCCATGGGGGAGTACATGCAAAGACTATTAAAAAGAGCATTAAAAAGTCCCCTTTTAAGTGGGGACTGACAAAGTCTATTGAAATCAAAAGATGGACCTGGGCGGAACTCTCTGGAAACCTCCTTAGGAAACTCAATAAAACAGGAGGGCAGGAGGGGCATGCTGTCCCTCTCCTCTCTGAGAGGACTCATGCTCTCCCTTTCTCCTTCGAAAGTGTCCCCTTTCCCATTTTCCTATCTCGTCTAATAAACTCATGCCTACTGCTATGTGGGACTTGTCTGAAATCCTCTGGCAGGGTCCCAGGAACTGCTGACCAAGGGCATCTACAGCCGCTTTGGTTCCATGGATGGCCTTGCTCTGCAACGCGTCAACTTCTGTGTTGAAGTTGATCCACCTTCACATTAGATGATTCTCAGCACCCGCTCTGCACCAGGCACTGTGGCATAGGCACCAGGTATGCAATAGTGAACAAAATAGGCAGGACCCCTTCCATCACCTATCACACGCTACATAGACAGTCACACAAATCCTTTACAAAAACTGGTAAATGTGAAAAGGGGACATGCCAGAAGCTGCTGCTGACCCTAACTTAGAGGTTCAAAATAGGTTGCCCAATTACTTAGAACCCACAGGCCACTGACCATCCTTTTGGAAACCCTGGTCTTCTTCTGCTAATTGAGTTAATAACAGCAGTTGACATGAACTAAGGGCTTGGAGGGTGCTCCGTTGGCTAGTGAGTACTTTTACACAGAGCAACTAGTTAACCTTCAAACCAAATATATCCTAAGACTGGTGCTACGGATATCTCCCCTGTGTAGATGAGGAAGCACAGACCTCGGAGAATGAAGAACCTTCTCAACTCTGAAAAGCTGAAGTCAAAATAATGCAGATCTGCTCTTCTTGATTTGCCTTTGTCTTTCATTGCTTTCTAAAGCAATCTAACTGATAAATAACTGCATATCAAACACACACACACAGCAACGAATCCCAAAAGAGTAAATGTCAATATATTTTCTCACTTCTGTAGTAAACAGTTTATCCAGCAAGAACAAGAGTATCCCTCCCGTAATACCTTTTTATTAAGAACAAACATGAGTTAGGACACATGGTGCTGTATCCAATCTCGGAAAGCAATTTTCAAGGACGGAGTATTTCCACTTCATGTTGCAAAATAATGAACACATGGACACCCCAGAATGCTTATCCAACATAGTTTGCCATGTTAGTATTTAAAATAGGCGAACATGTGCTGAGAGATATAAAGAACTGTAACTATACAGATGATTTCTTCCCTACTTGGCTCAACATTGATCATTCACTGTTAAGTAAACACTTTCTAAAGTAAAAAGGAGTCAATGGGGAATGTTGGATCTTTCAAAAGAAATTACACAGCAAAAGCTCACTTGGAGAGGCGAGGAAAGGAAAGGGAAAGAGGAGTCTCTACCAGGGTTGAAGAAAGAGCTGAAGGGCTGATCACCTTGGCAGAGAAAAGCCTTTCAGACTGAGCCACTTACATATGCAAGATGATCATTTTTTATTCCTTTACTCTTGTGAGCTAAGGAGAATGCTTTTTGCCCTTATCCAAGTGCAAGGAAGATCATTGGCCAGAAGCATAAAAATATTTTCTTCCTAGGTTTTCGCTCCAGCACCAAGGACTCTGGACTTTTTTAATCCTTGAAGGTTCCTGATGTAGCCGGAATCCCAATCCTGAAATACCTTGACCTGCAGGGGGAGCTGCAAGGAGTGGAGGCCTCAGAAAAGATTTGCAATCTTCCCTTTCTCCTCCAAAGACAAAACCTCCCTAAAGCCACAGTTTGCTCTATGCCTCTCAGACATGGGAAATTTTCAACATGAGATAACATGTACACATTCTGCCTAAATAGAATGAATGCGTGAAAGGCTTTACAAACAGTGCCAATCATGCATCAGGACATTGTGTTTGTATGGGTTTTTTGTATATTGAGAGGGTGGGGGAGAAAGAAATGTTTTCAAGTGCAGTGATGCCCCATGATAAATTAGAGCAATGTTTCTAAAATGTATTTAATTAGAAATGGGCTTGAACTTTCGAAAGGACAGGCCTTGTGGATAGATATGTCCTGAATATGAACTATGACCATACTAATGGTGTATTAAATCATTTTTATAAAATAAAAAACCCCACTGCTTCTGGAGTACATAAAATTGTATCTGAAGCCCTTCACATAGCTGTGTGAAGGACAGAGATTCTTGGCTAAAATTTCAAACACCACTGAGCGCTAGGAAATGGGATCATCTAGTAAGCCTTGCATAGATGTATGTCTGTGTCTCCTTCCTTTCTTCCTTCTTATTTCCAACACCCCCCCCCTTTACTTTCTTCCTACAATGTCATCCAGGGTGTACCAGGGCCAGAGACTCTTCAGTTTTTGTTTTTGGCACTGGGGATTAAAGCCAGGGGCGCTTGACCGCCGAACCACATCCCCAGCCCTCTACTGTATTTTATTTAGAGACAGGGTCTCATTGAGTTGCTTAGGGCCTCACTACATTGCTAAGGTGGCTTTGAACTTGCGATCCTCCTGCCTCAGCCTCCGGAGAGGCTGGGATTACAAGCATGCACCACCATGCCCAGTGGCCAGATACTCTTCTAAGTACTGAGGAGACTACAGTGGATAAAACAGCCTCTCTTCTCCAAGGGCAAGATGCTATGTTATGGAGAAACATGACACAAAAATCTTCTATACAATGTCGAGGATGGGTGGAGACTCTGCATACAGTAGTGAGAGGATGGGATGGGGAGTAGGAGCAGGAAGGATACAGGAAACAAGGGCTTATGAAAATAGTTTACCGACGTCTTACTTCCTGCCAAGGCCGTGGGACATTGAGCGTTCTGGGTTAGGAGCCAGGAGATAGGGGCGTGTGCTCAGTTTTGTTACATTTGAGCTATCAGGCAAATCTGGAAAAATGAGAAGGCCTGACCAATCAAGAAACTGGAAAGAAATTCTGCAGCACTGTGTTCACAGGTCAGGTTTGTGCCTTTATTGAGTGGCCAGACAGAACATGGGCACTGGAAGCAGAAGGATCTAAGTTCAGAGCCTACTTCAACCTCTCCTCAACTATCTGACCTATAGCAAGTTGCTTTATCGCTCCAAGTCGATATTCCCATTCATCAAATAGAAATCTATACCAACCTCCTAAATTTCCATGAGGGTTAAATTTGACTGCATATGCAAAAATCAGCTCAATGCTTGGCACAAGGTAGGCACCCAATAAATGGGAGATATTCTTAAGATAGAGAGCAAATGAGACCATGACTAATACCTTCCAAACAAAGCCCTTTCTCTTGTCTGAAGACGCCCTTCTTTTTTTCTAGGTGAAGTAACCTGATTATCGTAAATTGCTCTCTTGAGGCTGGTTAATGGTACCTGTCTTGTTACAGACTGGTCTGCTAAATATTTTCATTTTAAAAATAACAGAATCCATTTGCAACCATTCAGATAAATGGAAGGGGAAAAAATCTACTGAAAATTCATGCAAGTCATTCAGTTACTGGATGCAAATCCTTTATAATTGCAGGGACTAGATTTCCCCCAGGTTTGGGTTTACAGGCAGACACCAGCCATGGAGAGGGAAGAGGCCTAGATTCTGAGTGGGTGTGTTTATGTGTGTCTGACCGGATCCTAAAAACAAATATAAAAATAAGCTTTCACTTTGACTTCTTTGTGGATTATTCTTACCCAGTGCTCTGCGCTAGAGCTGGCAGAGATAAAGTGTTGACTTGAAGTGTACTTTTGTCATTTATATGCCCTGCTCTGAAACAAAAAAGAAAGGAATATTTTTAAAGATTTGTAAGAAAACAGTGTGCAGCAGAGAGAAGATTAGTCATTTGGTGACCAGAGGCTCAGCCAGGGGAAAGATTCTGTCAGGAATGTAGGCCTCATAGAGCAGACAGACACAGCGCTATGGGATAGGAATTCCCAAGAAGTATCTCTTACATTTGATCCATGAAGTGACAGGTGTTCTTGGAAATTGGATCCTGGGTTTGGCTCAGACCACATTCTCGGTTAAAATGGGAACAAAGACTTGGAAAAAATCACCACCCATGTGACATTTCCCATTAACCTCTGGCATAGAAGAACACACTCTTATCTTCCCAGAACTGGTGAGCAGTCTGCAACCTACCTCTTATCTTCATTTGCAGGCCTTGGAATTACCTGGGCCTCTGAAAATGAACCAAGAGCAAGTACTTCTGCAACCTGAAGCTCTTTGGTGACTAAGACCCTCCTGGGGCCCAGAGAGGATGGTGGCAAATCCATGTTTATCTTGATGAACACACATGGCATGGCCTGAGATTTTAAATCCAGGCCAGCGTTGATTTACTCCACTTTGTTTGGAACACTCAGGGGTTGAATATCCATCCGGCTAAGAGAGAGGGGAGAGGAGAGTTAAGAGCTATCTGGAAGTTGTTGCCACACGTTGTAGACACTCTCTTGTCTCTGCTGGGACTGTGTATTGGGGATAGAAATGACACCCTGGAAGAAGTCTCTAAAGAAGGAATGAACAGTACAGAACATTGCCCATGACAGACATCCCAAATTGATGTGGACTTTTTTCCTTGGTTGTCCATTCACACCCCACCTTGGTACACTCATCCAGAGTTACTTCCAATTGATGCAATAGGGCACAAGAGAAAAAAAATGTGCTTGATATATTTTTATGTAAGGGCACAGTATAATTGAGCACCCCTTCCTCTACAGGGACAAACTCAAACAACCTTATGCTTAGGAACTTTAACACCATTAATTCCTGGCTAGATTTTTAACCTACATGACACCGTTCTTGAAAGCCCACCATCTCTAAAGGAAAAATGTTATCGTAAAGTAGCAGATGTGAAGCCTTGAAATGTCAAGTGGATTTAGAGGAAAAAAAAAAAAACTGTACTTCTAAATGGCAACAGGTGGCCGTTACTTTTCATGCTCGTTTGCAGAGGGAAGATCACAGAGGAGAACACATTCTTCCTATCGTGGCGATGATGGATCAGGCAGGAGGTGAGAATGAGGCCTGACGTAATGATGTTACAAGTCACAACATTTGAAAAGGTTATAAAAATTTGTTTTCCATCATATTCAGTGGTTTCGAATTACTTTGTGGGAGGAAAAATGACCGTGCATTGTTGGTCATTTCCACTATGATCCTACTTTCAAGTAGAATAAATTATGGGTTTTGGAGAGAAGTACGGAGTTGCATTTCCTGAACAAAGAAATGGCCGTGGTAGAGAATCAATGACAAAGAAATGACCTAAGCAGGTGTCCTCTCTCCTGCACATGCCTTCTGGAAATAGGCGCTTCCAACCCTTTAAGGAAAATTGAGTCTATCCCCATTTCAATGGACTCACAAGTAACCTCTTACTAAGAAGTCATCTAGGCTTGGCATCCAGGAAGGAGCTCACTGTGAAAGGTCTTTTAGTTTGAGGCACAAGCCAGTGTCTTGCGGTTGCATTACTGGCTGTTTTCACCTGTTTCAAATCTACTCAGTCTGCATAAGCAAACACCCTTCCCCATACACCAGTCAATAAACGAATGCCTTGTGAACTTCAAGATGGGGAAATTCCATGGAGGCATCTAACCCATGCAGAGCGGTGTTCTTGCTTGCATCTATTTTTCTATACTTTTTAGTAATCTTCTTTTAACTATATCAAGCAAAGAGCCTTTCAGTGCCTAAGAGCTCTCACTGCTCAAGAGGTTTCCTTTCTTACACTTTAAATGTCCATTGGACCAAGTTCATCTCATTATGTCTTTGAGATGCTCCCCACCAGCTTCCCATTTCGTCCCCAACAACAGTATGCATGGAGAGAAAAGAAAAAAAAAAAAAACACTCAGAGAGAGAATTCATTGTCAGAAAGCTCCCCAAAGAAAACACATACAGAGTTGAAGAAATAGCTGCTAATTCTGTTACGGGATACAGAATGCACAAAGTGCTTTAAAACATCATCTAGTTGATTCCCTACAGCGGCAGATATTTCCCACCCAGTGCCCCTAATTCTGTCATGCCTTTTTATGTTTTCTTCACGCCCTCCTGTCACTATCTTGCCCCGCTACACCCTCCAGTTGTTGATTCCCACCACTGATTTCACCCAAGACAAAGAGTCACGGGGATTCTGAGAGCATCCGATCTATTACACTGATTTGACAGGTAGTAATCATTTTTTTTTCTCCTGCCGAAAAAACTCCTAAAGGAGTTATTCATTCTGTTACTCATTTTAATGATTTTCAATGAATTCCCCATTATTTTGTTTTATTGCATAATTAAATCCTTTACACAGTGCATCTATTAAAATGAGATCGGTGTCGGCAAAACAATGCTTACATTCTGATATGCGTTGTGTTCTCGCCATGTTTCATTAATGACATTTCAATAATACATTAATTGGTCTTAAGTGATACAGTCACCAGAGTCAAATGGCATGATGGTTTTTCTAAGCTCCAGAAAGATCACTCAAAAAAAAAAAAAAACCTAACATCCTTTAAAAATTTCCTGCAACACTTTTAAATTCAAAAGTAAAAAAGATAGGAAGGAAGAATTTACAGTGGCTATGAGCAGTTGGACCTTTAGAAATAGTCAGCATTTTTCACATTTCTCTTTTCCTTTCATACTATTCCATAACCGTTTCATCGAGTCTTGTTTCCATACCTTATTCCTTTTAATAAAATGTGGATGCATTTGTGGGAGAATAAAAAACATTAAAAATTTTAATAAATGGCATTGAGTGGGTATTTGCTCCAACCCAACGACCAGTCTAAGCTCTTCTGTGTGAGTATGTGTTCCACCCTGAATGGACTCTCACTGCAATTTTATTATTATGCCTATTTTAAAAAGAAGAACATGAAGTAAAAGAGATTAAGTAACTTCTCCAACTTTACCCAATCAAAAAGAGTGGCTCTGTGGACTGGGGATATGGCTCAGAGGTAGAGTGTCTATCTGGCATGCATGAGGCCCTGGGTTCGATCCCCAGCACCACACATAATAATAATAATTTTTGAAAAAGAAGAGTGGATCCAGTATCTGACTCCAGAACTTAGATTTCAAACAGCACTTTTCACTGTGTGCCCTGAAAGAGCACAAAACCCCAATGCCATCCATCCCTCCATTGATTCTCCCCTCAGCCTGGACTAACCACGAAGAAGCAAACACTTGGTATCAATTATCTGAGTTGTATGCCTCCAAATGTTACTTAGAGCAAATGCTTCTGAGGCCCTAAGACTATTGTTGAATTACCCTGCCTGTGTCACACACATCTTTACATGTTGAATGCCATTTCTTCCCAACTAAAATTGTACACTGCCTCAAAATGGTGTCCTTTTCTGAGATGGAAACAGAGGTTAGTTCTTCTGAAGAAGGTCAAGGCAGTATTCCAAAGAGTGGTGGGCAGGTAGATATGTTATATTGGCATTACCTTGGGGAGGATTAAAGCATTGATAAAGTAAAATAAGAATTGAAAGAAAAGAAAAGAAAACAAAGCAAAACTCTTGACCCCTGACATCAACCCTTTACCATCTCTACATTATCATCATCATCATCATCATCATCATCATCATCATCATCCTTCTTCCTCCTCCTCCTCCTTTTCCTCCTCCTCTTCTTCTTTTGGCAGAATTTACCTTAGTCCCTTTTGTGCTACAATAACAGAATGTCACAGAAAAGATCATTTATAATGAACAGAAATTTATTGGTTCACGGTTCTGGAGGCTGAGAAATCTAAGAACAGTTGCCAACATCTGGTGAGAGTTTGAGTCAACTCTTTCATCGCTGTGAGCAAAAGACATGAAAAGAACAGTGTAGGAGAGGAAAAGTTTATCTGGGCTTATGGTTTCCGAGGTTCCGTCCATGGTCAGCCAACTCGGTTGCTCTGGGCCCAAGATGAGGCAGAACATCATGGCGGAAGTGGATGGCAGAGGTAAGCAGCTCAGGACAGGGCAACCAGGGAGCAGAGGAGTCTCCAGTCTTCCCTAACGGTGTCCTGCACATGCTCAATAGGTTGCTTCTGGTCATGAACAGGAAGGTTCTAGAATAAGCAGATATGCATGGAGAGCTTCTGGTAGAACCTAATAATTTTACAGAGAAATAAACTGGTGCTGAGAGGTCAGACAGCACATCTCAGAATACATAGCCAGTTGAGGAGCAGATTAAGCTCCAGAATCTCAAGATTTTCATTCACGATCCTGAGCGCTTAGCCTCCAAATCAAGTTTTTTCAGCTAAAGAGAAACCTTACAGGAGAAAGAGGTTCAGAAACACCTGGCTCATCCCACACATTGACATCCACTTGCTCAAGACAATTATATGCTAGGGCATTGAAAATTTTAAAAAAAGACTTTTCAGAGCTATTTAAGAATTTAAATAAATGGGAGATTGGAAGAATTGGAGTCAGATAAGTAGGATGACAAATTTCAGTCAATGGTGGACTTCAGGAACCACAGAAGTATACCAAACATCAAACCCATATGAACCATAGCAACCCAAGGTCAAAAAAGAGACACGGGCATTTAGAAACCATTTCTTCTCCACTGGATGCCAATGTGAAGTTATTAAGAAGCCATTCTTAACTGATCTCATTCTTTCTTGATGATTTCATGACTGGTGATAAAGCTCCCATTTAGAGGGGAGTGATTATATGGAAGACCATGCATTGAATCCTCACCACCACGTGGAGGAGGGGACAAACACTCTCCTGGGTGAATTGGCAGACACAGAGTTTAACCTAGGTCTGCCTGATTCCAGAAACTCTCTTTTATTCTTGCCATCCTCAGCCTGATGGGAACCCCTAAGCTACTAGAGCAGGTAGGTGAAGGGCTTCTATGTGGTTTGTTGTGATTTTAGCAAAGCACCTGATGGCCTTCTATAATTGTGTGTTGTTAAAGGGATCAACAATTATTTGAATGAACCACATCCAGTGAATGCCGCTTAATAGATCAATATTGAATTGGAGAGAAGTCTTTAGGACAGTGCCACAAAGCTCTATTTGGGATCGAACGCTCTTGAATGTTTTAATCAATACGTCAGATTAAAATGTAGAATATGCCTCTGGAAAAAAAAATCTTTGGAACACCTAACTGAGCAAGAAGGCAGAACAATGGTCAACAAGGTGAAGTTTCAGAACCAGCTCTGCAGGCACCAACCGTGGGCTAAAACCAATATGGAAACATTTAACAACTACGAAAGGAGATTCTTAACGTCTAAGCTTTTAAAAATTCAAAGGCAAGAAGAGAAAAAACATCAGGTTGAGAGCCCCTCCTATTTTTGGACAAGTATTAATGACTCTTATTTCAATACTATCCAAGCTTCCCTTTGAGATTCGGAGCACTTGGGATGCCAACCTGGCAGATGAGGCTGGAAGTGGGCATGTCTGGAGGGAGATCGTGGACTTTAGCTCTGCCTCTAACAGAACAGATTGGGATCAAGCCATCCAGTCCTGTATTAGAGAGTCACACAAAAGGTGCTGGGTAGCAAGCAAAGAAAAATAGGTACAAAGCAATGGTGCATGACAGGAATAAGAGACCTCTGGGCTAGGATGGTGGATTTGGAGCCATGAGAAGAAGGCAGAACTCTTGAGAATTTAGATTGGCCATTGGGCTTCTATGGGCCATGAGTAGCCATTGACAATAATAGGTAAGCAGATAAATGTGGCCTCCTTCCAATGAAAGGTTACTTATGGACACTGAAATTTGAATTTCATACAATTTTTATTACCTACCATAAAACAGCATTCTTCTTTTGACATTTTAAAAAATCTTTAAAATGTACAAAGCACTGCTAGCTCACAAGTAGTATAAATACAGGCAGCAGACCCTAGTGTACGGATTCCAGTGGCAGGAAATAGTTGCATGAATGAACACATGAAAAAAAGTGATTTATTTGGTATTTTAGGGAGCAGGGATGGATAATACCAGAAGCAATAGGAGATGGACTTCAAGAGAAGAAGAGAAAATAATTCTATGATAACCCAGCGGTTTTAGAATAAATCTACGAAAAAATCAAACTATAAAAATTACTAAAGAGTCAGGCACGGTGGGTGGCACACACCTGTAATCCCAGCAGCCTGGGAGGCTGAGGCCGGAGGATCACAAGTTCAAAGCCAGCCTCAGCATCTTAGTGAGGCTCTATGCAACTTAGTGAGACTCTGTCTCAAAATTAAAAAAATGAAAAGGGCTGGGGATGTGGCTCAGTGGTTAAGCACACCTAGGTTCAATCCCTGGTACCAAAAAAAAAAAAAGTACTAAAGAAAAAAAAATTACAAAGGTAAAGAAAAAAAAATTACAAAGGTAAAGTAAAAGCCAAAAATTGACCCAAAGAAATAAGGGTCGATTTTCTTCCATAAAATGAGAGGAAGTCATTGCATGACTTGTGACATTCCTTGAGGCTGAGGTCACTGGGGAACATGAACATTGAACATGTGCACAGGGCAGGCCTTGCAGATTTTCCATGGAAGGATTGGATTTCAGACACACCATTTTAGTCTGCAACCCCAAACTTTTTCTCATTCCAGAAGAAGAACTTTCCAAAAAAAAATAATTATTATTATAATAAAATAAATAAATACAGATGAAATTTTCTTCTAGAACACTTTGGGTGACCATAAGGTTAATTTTTAGTTCGAACGCCAACTCGTTTGACTATTTTAATTTCATTCACCATGCTCTTAGAAACCAAATAAAACTTAGCAGCAGCCCCCATGTGGAAAGGGAAATACGAGAGCAAAGCTAAAGGGCTTCCTCAGTAGATGTGTGTCTTACTTGGAAAAATGTGCTCCTGAATAAGTACCAGGGAACTGATCAGGGTTGAAGATTTCCCCGTGAATCATCCACTGCAATTAAACACTCAAACGCTGCTTTCAAAGGAAAAAAATAAATATTGCGTTTATGTCAAACCCTAGGTTTGTATATATGGCATGTAGCATATTAATTTCTCAATGGTCAACGTCATACAAGTGCAGGGCAGGAGTGACAGCCCGGTTGTGTATGACACTGCAGAGTTTGCCATCATCCTCTTTACATTAAAAAATAATGAATCTCATCTCATTCCCAGGTTCTTAAAAGCAGAGCATCACTTGGTCACGTGACGATATGAAGACACAGCTCATAAATAGTAAATGCAAATTGGATGTTCTTACCTTTAGGAAGAAGAACAACTGAAAGCATTCTAGTCCTCCTGGGACCCAAACTTCTTTACTAAACAAGTTTGAAAGTTCAGGGGAAAAATAAAAGCCTTTAGGAACTGTGGTAGATCAAGAATTTGGTTCTCTGTGGTAGATCGAGGGTCACATTCTGAGGTTTTGGGGGGGTTAGGATTTCAACACACCTTTTGGGGGCACACACGGAAACTATAACAATGCTTACCAAGAAATCTATCCCACCTGTGATCCCAGAAGCTCGGAGGGAGGTTGAGGCAGGAGAATCTCGAGTTCAAAGCCAGCCTCAGCAAAAGCAAGGCACTAAGCAACTCAGTGAGACCCTGTCTCTAAATAAAATACAAAATAGGGCTGGGAAGGTGGCTCAGGGGTTGAGTGCCCCTGAGTTCAATCCCTGGCACCCGCCTCCCGCCCCCCCCCCAAAAAAGAAATCTGATTCAAAAGATCAGGCCATGTGAATAAAGAATATAGAACAGAGGCCAAAAATAAATCAACAGATATTCATGGGGAACATTCTTCCACGCGATAATAAGTATAATTTACTTAAGATGTTTTCCATCTCAGGCACTGTAGAACACGTCTTCATACCACACTACGGATCCTGCTGCAAGGTCAAGCTACTTTACAGATGAGAAAAACAAAGATCTAAGAGACACAATGACGTACTCAATGATTCAGAAAGAACAAGAGAAGCAAGCAGGATTCAGGTGCAGGGCTGTCTGCGAGGCAAAGCAGTGTCGGTAAACTCGTAGGACCATGCAGCTAAATAACAATAAAATAAGTTCCTATTATTATAAATTGACACTAGAGTGGTACCCTTCAGATGTGTGGTAAATATTCGGAGACATCAGTGTGTGCTCTGGGGGCTTTAATTAAGTTTTATTCTAAACTCTCGTAGAGACTAGAACTATATTAAAACTTGTCAATTATTGAACACTAACTTTTTGCTAGGCCTTGCAGTACATGTTAGAGATAAAAGACTGAACAAGATATAATCTCTGCCTTCAAGATGCTTAGGGCTTACGACAAGAGAAAGACAAGGAAATGGACAATTTAAATTCAGCATAATGAGATAACAATGGGTAACATGGATGGGGCATTTATTCCCTTCCTGGGTCTATGCTCAGTACTTAATGTGTATTCTTGCATCCAGCCTGAGATCAAGCTCTGAGAGGAGAGGTTATTTTATTTCAAAACGCCAAGAATGAAGAACGTGGTACAGAGAAGCACTGGGAAAAATTGGCAGAGCTGGGGTTTAGACCCAGGAGTCTGGCTCCAAAACCACACCCTTAGCTGTCAAACTGTAATGTCTTCCCAATAGAATAAGGACGAATAGGACTAGGCATAGATGTTGCAAAAGCTCAAAGACAAGGTGGGTAACCACAACTGTAGCTAAGGGAGAGCTGCCTCTCTATGATGAGGCATTTCTTTATTTGGCCTGATACAGGCAGGAGGTAAAGAGCTGGAATTTTATCAGAGTCTATAAGGAATAGAGTTTACAGGTAGGTAATTCTGATCATCGACCACATGCATTTCTTTGCCAGGACACAGAAAAATCAAGCTGCTTTGCATTGGACATGATGCTGTGGTCATGATCTCAAAGATCAACAGAGAAAGTGGCCGGAGCCCACCATAAATCCATCCCAGGGAGATCCCAGAGAAATGATTTTGGTGACCCGCCGTACCAAGTGCAGCTGGGAACAGTGGCACACACCTGTAGTCCCAGTGACTGGGGAGGCTGAGGCAAGAGGATCACAAGTTCAAAGCCAGCCTCAGTAATAGGGAGGCCCTACGCAACTCAGTGAGACCCTGTCTCTCAATAAAATACCAAATAGAGCTGGGGATGTGGCTCAGTGGTTGAGTGCTCCTGAGTTCAATCCCCTGTACTAAATAAATAAGTAAATAAAATTACCTAGTGGAGTTCAGGTGGGGGAGACCTATCTGAATGGAAATGTGAGATGCTTGCAGGTCACTTGCAGTTAGATATGCTAAAACTTCTCATGGTGCCTGCAGAACAACTCCCCCACCCAAATCATGCCACAATATGACTCAGTGGCTTTCTTATTAAAGAGTTCAAGAAGTCTACACCAATGTTTCCATGTGAAATCTCAAGTCAAAGAATCCCTCTAAATATTGGCAAACTTTTGTTGGATAAACATTACTTACTAGGACAAAATTTACAAATAAGAAGCCCACAAGGAGGATATAGCCCAGAGACACAAGAATGGTTCCACAGAGCTTCCAAAAAGTTGAATTGGCTGCTTCTTTCTCCTTTCCAATGGGATAACTTATTTATTAGTTAACTTTTTTCCCCCTGCAGTGCTGGAGATCCAACCCAGCACCTCATATATGCAAGGCAAGTGCTTTACCACTGAGCTACATCACTAGTCCTATTTGTTTCTTTTCTTGAAATATATTTAATTGTTTATATTAAAGACATACAACATAAGATACACCTACATAGTAAAATGGTTATCACCGTGAAGCAAATTCACACATCCATCATTCCACATAGTCACACATTTTACCGTCTTTGCCAAGGACAGCTATCATCTATCTACTCATTTAGCAGAGATCCTGACCAGGTCACACGATCATGTTACACATTAGCTCTTTGTAATTGTTTTTCCTACATGGTTGCTACTTTGTATTCTTGAACCTATATTTCCCTATTTCTTCCCCCTATCTTGACAATATATGCTGTCAAGCTGCCATTTTTAAAAAAAAATTGTTCTTTTTAGATATACATGACAGTAGAGTATATTTTGACATATTATACATACGTGGAGTATAACTTATTCTAATTAGGATCCCATTCTTGTGGTTGTACATGATGTGCTGTTACACTGGTCATGTATTCATATATGAACATAGGAAAGTGATGTCTGATTAACTATACCATCTTTTTTATTCCCATCCCTCCTCCCTTCCCTTCATTCCCCTTCATATAATTCAATGAACTTCTATTCTTCCCTCCCTCCCCACTTGTTGTGTGTTAGTATCTACATATCAGAGAGAGAACATCTGCCTTTGGTTTTGGGGGATTGGCTTATTCCTCTTAGCATGATAGCCTCCAGTTCCATCCAATTTCCAGCAAATGCCATAATTTCATTCTTCTTTGTAGCTGAGTAATATTCCATTGTGTGTGTGTGTGTGTGTGTGTATCACATTTTCTTGATCCATTCATCTGTTGAAGGGCACCTAAGTTGGTTTCATGGCTTAGCTATTGTGAATTGAGCTGCTATAAACATGGATGTGGCTGTGTCACTATGGTATGCTGATTTTAAGTCCTTTGGGTATGGACCGAGGAGTGGGAGAGCTGGGTCAAATGGTGGTTTCGTTCCAAGTTTTCTGAGGAATCTCCAGAGGGTCCCCCAATTTATGATGCTTGGACTTCATTTTTCAATGAAGAAAGCAACACACATTCCGTAGAAACCACACTGCAGATTTTGAATTTTGACAACGCACAGTACAATACTCTCTGGTGATGCTGCACAGCAGCAGTGAGCCACAGCCCCCAGTTAGCCATCCAGGCACGAGAATGAACAATCGACGTGACCGAATGTACTGTGTCGCTGAGCTGTGGTGGTGAGGGGTTGGTGGGTGCATCCGATGCACTTTTGACATGGTATTTTAAATTCACGATGATTTATCAGGAAGTGACTCCATGACAAGTTCGAGAGTATCTGCATTTAACAATAAAATATTTCACACAGATTCTGGATTTCCAGTTTCCTTGGGCAAAATCAGACCCGCGTGCTCACAAGAGGCCAAGGCAAAAGAACTGAACAGCAGCTGCCCACCCTACACGGAGCAAGCTCATCCTTTCCAATTTGGCAGTGTCCCTACCAGGTCACTTTCCTCGCTTATCGGCCAGCCCCCTGCAGACACTTCGGGGTTTGTGACTGCTCTTACAAAAGATCACAGCAGTTCCATGAGGCACACCGGAGCAGCAGTGGTCCCCCTCACAGAGCTCTCATTTAATGCGATTTAGGTCTGTGTCTGGGAGTGCTACTTGTTATTTTTGTACCTCCTGGGGCACAATACCTTGCAAAGAGTAGGCATCATACATTTTGGTTCAATAAATGAACAATTTAGTTTGGAAAAAGCTAAAGTTTCCCCCCACCCCTTTTCAAGCACAATACTCCTTTTAATAAAACCTGAGGTCACATTAGCTCTTCAGGCAGTTACAAACATTCAGTCGTTGCTCCCATCTGCTACCCTAAGAGTAAAACACGGGCTTATCACCTCTGATAATCCACAGGCACAGTCTCGGGAAATGCTTCAAGCATCCTAAGGAGATGCTTCTAATTATGCGGATTTTTAGCAGATCTCTCCAGCCTGGGTTGGGGCTGATCCCAACTTCCCAGTGAGGAGCCAGCTCTCGGAATCTCCAGCATCTTTAGCTGGAAGAGCATCTGGCTGGGCTGCTTCAATCATCAGGAGAAGAGACCTAATGTGAAGAGCAAAGCAGTCATCACACAAAAACATATGTCAAAGATGTCAGATGAACGTCTGGCAGGAAGTCAAAACTGCCTAATGTGGAAGAGCTGGAGGAAGACAGGAAGGGGGAGGTGGGGGGCACCCCAGAGTCCAGAGAGCCAGTAATAGCTGAGATATTTTTTTTTCCTAAAGGGTACTTTTGAAGAAAGCCCTTTAGAGTCTAAAAAACGAGCAGACTGACTCTCATTATGTTAACAGAAAATTTGAAATTACAAAGCTGACCTCTAATTGGCTAAAGTGGGGGCAGGCTTGTTGCTGTTTAGAAGGACTCAAACTGTTAGCCTTGACATTTCAGTTGTGCTTTCTCAGGCTCATGGACACGGGAGGGTTTCTGTCTACCTAGCATAGCCAGGTATACATCTGTCCCATCTCTGCCACTTTTCTCCTGCCATTCAATTTGCACATGTCACCGAATCATACAAAGAGATTTCAATGTAATAACGTAGGCATTGGAGAGGCTTCAGAAGGAGATCATCTGACCTAACTCCTTTTAGCTACATAAACTTAAGACTTAAAGTTTAAAGGGCAGGTTAAATATACAGGATTCCCAGGATATCGACAAACCAAACTCAGGAATTTGTATTTCCAGAATTTGACCGTGTTAGGTTGGAGAAGGTTTTAGGAGACACCGAGAATAAAAAGATCATGCTTGTACCTGGGGAGTTTACAATTTTGCTAGTAACTTGTCCCCAGATAGAACATGGAGATAGCACTTGCAGGGCAAATACAGAGCAAATGGTGAAGAGTTAAGGTGGAGAAGCATACGTATGTGAAACTTTTTTTTTTGGTACTGGGGAGATTGAACCCAGAGGTACTTACCACTGAGCCACATCCCCAGTCCTTTTTCTGTATTTTATTTAGAGACAGGATCTTGCTGAGTTCCTGAGAGCCTTGCTAAGTTGCTGAGGTTGGCTTTGAACTCTCCGTTCTCCTGCCTCAGCCTCCTGAGCACTGGGATTACAGGTGTGTACCACCATGCCTGGCTGGATGTAAAACTTTTTTATTTTAAATCCAGCATGGTATTTTTATTCAAATATAGAAAATTAAAAACTGCATTCTTTTGAGTCAGGTACTGGTACACATATTATTTCATTTAAACTCTCCTAATTTCCAGGAGTTGGGTATAATCTCAGATGAAAGAACTGAGATTCAGCCAAGTGATCAATTTGTCAAGGGTAATCACAATGGCAAGAATCAGAGCCAAGGTCTTTAGTCTAATCCCTCTCTGTACTGCTTTGCACAACATCCCCCACTGTATTCCAGTTCGTAGTATTTATTTTTTATTTTTTTATTTTTTATTGCAGAGAGTTACATTCCTCAAAGGCAAAGAAAGAGAGGCTTCCCAGTAAGGGATATAAAACCTGTTGGCATGATTGACCCACACTGGTTAAACCTGAACCTTCCTGGTGTTAGCAGAATACCACATTCTGGGAACTTAATCAGTCTTCTTGAAAGGGAAGTTTGTGTCCAAGACAACCCCTCAGTCCCAAGCAAACCGACATGGTTGATCATCCTGACCTCATCCGTGTTCATGGGCAGAGCTGATCCTGATATCTGCTTCTTTAACATGACTCTCCATGTCACCACCACAACCCACACAGGATCCTCTAGTCTAGCTCAAGCACAGACCAAATCAGCCCATACTAAAGAGCGAGAGTGACCTTACAGAGTTAGGGAGACTCAGACAGGTCGATCTCTCTCCATGTCCCAGCATGGAGAACCAGTGGGTTGGTGGCACATTTGTGAATATGGCATCTGCCTCCTTTGAAAGGGCAACAGCAGAGCCACTTCTCCTCTCAGCAGCAGCCTCACCCATTACCTGCTCAGATGTCAAGACATCTGGGCCCCCAGGGGACCAAAGGCCTGCTATAGTCTGAATCTAGAATGTTCCTCAAATGTCATGTGGTAAAGGCTTGGTCCCCAGCAGGGTGCCATGAGGAGGGCATTGAACCTGCAGGAGGTGGGGCGACAGGAATGATTGTAGAGGAGGAAACGTTTGTAAGGGAGCTTAAGGTGTCAGAGGTCTCAGTCCGTAGACAGCCTGCTGCATTCCTCAGGGCTCACGGTGAGGCTGAATATTATGGAGGAAGAGGGTGGCACAGGGAAGCAGCTCACATGATGTTCAGGAAGCAGAGAAATACTCCACTCACCAGATACAAAATATATACCCCAAAGCCTTACCCCCAATGCCTGCCTCCTCCAGCCACACCCCACCTGCCTCCAGTCACCACTCAGTTAATCCCATCAGGGACGCATTCACTGATTAAGGCTCTCATAACCCAACCACTTCTCCTCTGAGCCTTCTTGCATTGTCTCACATTGTCTCACATCCAAACCCTAACACATGTGCTTCTACCTGATGTGCTGCCTTGCCACAGACCTAAAAGCAGTAAGGCCCACCATCCATGGGCTGGGGCCTCCAAAACTGTGCCAAAATAATCTCTTCCTTTTATAAGGTGACATTCTTCTTCAGTATTATTATTATTATTATTTTTGTAGTAACTCCAAGCTGACCAAAAGTGCCCCAATGACTGTATGAGAGCACTCATGATGTCACAGGCAACGTGTTACTAATTTCACACGTTATCTCATTTAATCCTTGCAACATCGTGATGCGGTATCTGTTATTATTTCCACTTTCTGGGTAAATTAAGTAACGCTTCAAGAGGTCAGGGGACTGAATCTGGAGCCCAAGCTTGCAGACACAGTGACAGAGTGTATCCCAAGTTTGCATACACAATTGACAGAACCAGGAGGCCTAAGAGGATGGTCCCTCACTGGTCTCTCATGTCCTTCTTTGGTGCTTTGATAATAACTTAAAGGATTATTTCTGATACTTTAGAGACATTAGAGAGTGAAAAAAAGAATTTAAGCAAACAGATCTCTCCAGAACATAAGGTAGCTGGAATTTGTCTGCTCTTTCTTTTGATTTTTTGGAGCTTTGTGCTTGGGACTTATAAATCTGAACCCGTGCCAACACTGTAAGCAGTTTTCCTATAACTGCATCTGCAAGTACTCTCAACTTAAAAATGCTTCCCCTGAAAGGCCCAAAATAACCCCCCTCTGAAAAGAAATCCCGTAGAACATCTTTGTCAAACGTTCCTCCTTTTCCTCCACACCCTCCCTCTCCTCTCCTTCTCTGTGAATTGGATGTTCTTGCACTGATAGGCCTAAATGAGGAATTCAGGCAAAATGTACGGGGAGATAAAGTCATACTTCTTGCATGTAATATTCTTAACTGCTGATAATTAGAGAGAATATACGGGAATTAGTCAGGACCTACAGAAGAATGCTTGTTGAAACACCTCTGTATTCAGTTAACCTTGAAAACACATAGAATCAAGGAATCTGAGCACCAGAGGGGATCTTAGAAATAATACAGTTTAGTGGTTTTTTCTAACTTTACCTGCTCAGCTGTCAAGACCATCTGGGCCCCCAGGGGACCAAAGGCCAGGGTTTGGGGGACTGTTTGCTGAGTGCCCAGACATGAAGACCCTATCATCACTGCTAAGCAGTGTCAAGGGTGACCTGAGTAGGGACCCCTGCTCCTGCTGTTTCTAGGAGCACAGATGGAGTACTGTGAGTCAGCGTACCCAGTACCCAGTCTACTCCGTTCTAGCTGGCTTCCTGTTCTGCACAGGACCTAGGTTTGGTCAAGCAACACGGAGGTATAAGTGAGCTACATGGCAGGGCAGCCACCAGCTGGGGGCTTATATCTTCTGAAAGGGACAGTGCCAGCCTCATCTGGGAGAGGAGTGTAGTTTCTGAGGACCAGACCAGTGTGATAGGATGACAGTGACAATGTTCCCAGCCACAGCAGGCACATGGTGGGGTGGGCATTTCCTCCAGCTGCTTGGGTGGTGGGCCAACATGCATCCTGAGCTCTGGGGTGTCTTGATATGGCATTTCCTTATGACATAATTTAACCACAGAGTTCTGGGGGAGGGACAGTAGGAAATACCACTGATTCCATCAACTGCCTCGTTTGATGCAAGGACTTGGGGGTCAGCCCAGTGAAGCCATTAGTGGTAAAGGTGAGTCTAGAATCCAGTTCTCACTACAGGCTGACAGGTGACATTCCAGGAAGTGGCCTTGGCAAAGCATATCCCATATAACTGCTCAGCCCCTCAAGAGTCACCGGCGAGGCCCATGGCTGACCCTCACATACACCAGCCCCAAAGCTACAGTGTTACAAATGGAAATTTCATAGCCTTTCACATTTTCAAAAATTCTCAAATCCCCCGATGTAGACTTTCAAATCTTATCCTAATGAAGTCTAAGCAATATTCCTCACGTTCTTCCTTCCAGAAAGAATTCAGGTGAGGACAGCTCCTTAGACATTACTTCCACCTGCTTGGTTTTTGAATTTGTAAATATTTTCCCCAATGGGTGGAGTATCTGTAATACGCTCAAAATGGAGCAGGTCTTTTCGATGACAGTGTTATAGCATAGATAGGATCAGAGACTACAGATCATATCATTGTTAAAAGCCGGAGCTCTGATATCAGACTTGTGATCTTGAGCAAGTTATCTGACCTCCTTAAGGTCTCAGTTACCTTGGCTGAAAAATGAGAGTGAGAATAATACCTAACTATCTGATGGGATTGGTGTAAGGATTATACAGGATTCATGCAAATACTGGACCGTCCTAGCACACAGTACTAGTGTTGATAAGTGCTACCCACTATTATTATTCCTGTTGTTATTAAAATGAAATCTTACCTGTGATGGGTAAAATCCCACCAGAAAGTGTTTCCTGCCTTCCTTCCCAACTTCTGGAGGAACGGTTCTAGGGAACATTTATTTGTTTGTCCCAAGGTCTAGTGGTAGATTATCTTCTGCCCAGGAACCAGTGCCCTCTCTGTTAGACGTCATTCTAATCCTTCAGGCTGCCAATGATCTTCGGGAAATTTGTATGGAAGCAGGCTGGGCAGATTTTTACTCAGACTTTTCAGGGGGCACATGAAACTGGGAGATAGTTGACAGCACACTAAGAGGGGCGTGGCTAGGCAATGGTACACTCCAATCTTCTGACTTTGGCCCAAGGACACTTTGGAGATTTGTGTATTCAGAATGTGTGACTGTGTCAGTCAGTTTCTCATTACTGTTAACAAATACCTGAGATAATTAACTTATAAAGAGAAAAGATTTATTTTGGCTCACAGTTTTGGAGGTTGCAGTCCATGATCAATTAGCCCCATTGCTTTGGGATTGTGGTGCCACATTATAACAGGTATGTGGTGAAGCAATGCCATTCACCTCACATCTAGGATATGAAAAAGCAGACGAAGAAGGGCACAGGGCTTGCCCACAACCTCTAAGACCACCTGCTCAGCCTCACCTTTAAAAGCTCCCAATAGCACCAAGCTGGGGACAAAGCCTATGTAAATAGAGGTGGATAATCATTTGTTTTCTTCTTCTTTCTCTTCCTCCTCCTCCCCCTCCCTCTTTTCTTTTTTGCCATTCTGGGGCTCAAACTGAGGGGCTTGCATGCTAGGGAAGCACTCTGCCCACTAAGTACACCCCAGACCTGGAGAGTCATTTGTGAATCAACTTATAAATCAGAGATTACAAACTCAAAGCTAAATGTGTAACAAGTGTGATTTAAGGCAACAGGCCCCATGGTGACTGAGACCAGGGAAGTCCTACCTACCTAAAGGCATTCACATCCAAAGAGTTTCAACATGCAGGCCAGTGGGCACTCTCTCACAGTCAGGGTGGGAATCAAAAACGGCACTTTTACAAAGTTCGGCACTTTTGTAAACTGTGAAACACCTGCCACACGATCCAGTCATTTCATGCTTGGGTATTCACCCAAGAGAAGTGAAATCATAAGACTTGAACGTAACCTTCCAAGAGGAATTATATATATTAGGCAAAAACTGGACATGATCCAGATGTCCCTTCACAGGTAACTACATAAACGTATTGTGGTATCTCCCTATAATAAAGTCAGACTCCGCAATAAACTGTAATTACACACAATATGGATGAATCTCCAAACAATTATTTCATTCAGTGGAAGATAGTCTAGAAAATAGGAATCTATCTATAGTGACAGAAAGGAAGGGAGTTTACTAAGCCTAAGGATAGGCAGTAAGTGGGAGAACATGGGGCTAGGTAGATTCCAAAAAAGGCACCAAGAAACAAACTTTGGAGGGTGTTAGATGTGTTCATTACTTTGATAGTGATGATGGCTATAGGGGTGAATGGGGATCCCCGCTATAACTTTAAATATGTGCAGTTTATGGTGTGGTGATTGTGTCAGAGAGCAACCTCGAGCTGAGTAGTGACACAGCAGAATTCAGTTCCTCATTACTCTGGGACCTAGAAGTCCAAGGTCAAGGTATCAGCAGGGTAGGTTCTTTCTGAGGCTCAGACAGAATCTGTTCTGTGCCTCCCTCTTGGCTCCCGCTGGTTTTTTGGCAACCTTGGCTGTTCCTTGGTTTGCAGAAGCGTCACCGTGAGCTCTGTTCTCATCTTCACATGACATTCTCCCTGCGTGTGTACCTCTCTCCAGCTCCCTTTTCTCATAAAGGACACCAGTCGACTTGGATCAGGGGCCTTCCCTACTCTGACGAATACCCTATCTTAACTAATTACATCTGCAATGGCACCGTTTCCAAATTAGTTTACGTTCTGAGGTCCAGGAGGTTAGGACTGCAACACATGAATTTGTGAGGGACATAATTAAATTCGTAACAGTGATTATTACTGAATAAAGTTATTCAGGACCCAAAGACCCAACACGACTAAATTAGCTAAACTCCAATTCAACCACTTATTGTATGTATGGAATGATGAACTTTTCCCCATTTTTTTTCTAAACTTAAGACCTCTTGAAGTAAAGTGACCTCTTGAAGTGTGCATATAGGGCTGATACCAATTCACATTCTCCCCCACCCTCTCTGATGCTTAAAGTACTCAGTTCTCCCAGCCCCCAGCCCCCACACCTTCTTTTCTCTCATCGTTTTCCATTTGTGACTTCTCTGTGGAATTTTCTTTCTTAAAATTCTTTGACACCTCATGCAGCTTTCCTGGGAGAAGATGTCATTTATACATCGAAACCACCCTTTTCCCTCATTTGCTCCAAACACCTTGTGTGGTACTGTTTGGCACTGACATCATCACAAATACAAGCAAAGACTCAGGCACTATAGGTCATTTATATGCCTTCAGTGATAAGGTCACCCTGGTAATTCAGAATATGCTCCTACGGATTCTTCATATTATTAATGGAATCATAACTAATTAAAAGTTCTCTACACATACCCAGGGCAGCACTGCTCTATCACATGGCAGTTCTATTTTTTTAATTTCTTGAGGGACCTCCATACTGTATTCCATAATGGCTATCATAAGTGACATTCCCACCAACAATGTGCAAGGGTTCCCTTCCCACCACATTCTTGCCAACATTCTTTGTCTTTCCTAATGATGGCCTATCTAACAGATGTGAGGTGGTATTTCCTGGTTTTAATTTGCATTTCTCTGATAATTAGTGATTAAGAGCATTTTTAAACACACCTGTTGGTCAACTGAATGTCTTCGTTTGGAAAACATCTATTTAGACCCTTTGCTCCCTTTTTAATCAAGTTATTTTTTTCTTACTACTGAGATATCTGAGTTTTTTGTATTTTGGTATTAATCCCTTATCAGTGTATGGTATCTATTAGGTGTATATATCCCCCCCTTCCGGTAGGTTTTCTGTTCATGCTATTGATGGTTTCCTTAGCTGAGCACAAGCTTATTTATTTATTTTTATTAATTTATTTCTCATTAATTTTTAAAATCTATATATGACAGCAGAATGCATTACAATTCTAATTACACATATAGAGCACAATTTTTCATATCTTTTGTTGAATACAAAGTATATTCATACCATTCATGTCTTCATACCTGTACTTTGGATAATAATGTCCATCACATTCCACCATCGTTTTTAACCCCATGCCCCCTCCTTTCCCCTCCCATCCCTCTGCCCTTCCTAGAGTTTATCTATTCCTCCCATGCTCCCTCCCCCTACCCCACTATGAATCAGCCTCCTTATATCAGAGAAAACATTTGGTATTTGGTTTTTGGGGATTGGCTAACTTCACTTAGCATTATCTTCTCCAACTCCATCCATTTGCCTGCAAATGCCATGATTTTATTCTCTTTTATTGCTTTTATTAATATTCCATTGTGTATATACCACATTCTTTTAATCCATTCATCCACTGAAGGGCATCTAGGTTGCTTCTGCAGTTTAGCTGTTGTGAATTGGGCTGCTATAAATGCTGCCCTGTTTGTCTATTTTTTGCATTTGTTGCCTGTTTCCGCAGTCTGGCTGGGCACAAATAATCAAGCCGCCACAAAGCCTTGTAGATTCAAACAGCAACTCTTTATTCCCCAACTCTCACCAGCACTGCGCACACCACACGGGAACACACTCCCTCCACCGGGCTCTGTTCAATCTCCCAGAGAACTCACAGGAACTCCAAAGTAGCAGGCGCCCAAGGCAGCAAGAGCCACCCCATTGCCCGACAGTAAAGGTCAAATATACAATACAATCAATCCAGCATCACAGCAATTATATACAGCTTAACTCAAATCATCATCTCAATGGTTCGCTGGCGTCACCTTTCAACCATTCCCTCTGGCAAATGCCAGGCATCATTCTGACTGGGCTGTGGCTCTCAACAGCCTGTGCTTTTAAGTTCATGGAGAGTGACCCAGAAGACTCTTAGGAAAGTGTATGCACAAACTTTGGGAAGATCTGAGGATCCCAGTTAAAGTTACTACAACATATGACAAAGACCTTCGTTCTGAAAATTAAGAGAACCAGGTTTTGGGTCTAGTTCTGCTGTTAACCAGCAGTGGCACCTTGAATAAAGGTTAAATCCCATCAAGGTTCTCAGATGCTCTGAAGTTCATGGAAGCATTAGCCTTCTTGATACTTCAGTTTGCTCATCTGTAAAACGAAAGGGTTGAGGCAGATCATCTCTGAGGCTCTTTTCAGCTCTAAAATCCTCTGGTACTTGCTGAGTTGAATTGCAATGACCTTGCTTTGAAAAGCTAGAAGAATCACCATTTATATATCACATGTCTATCTCCAGCTTTCTTTCTCCAAACTGATGAAACTCAAATGCTGAGTCTGGTTTCCAAAAGAGAGCTTGTAAGTAATAGCAGGGTTTGGGCAAGGATATAGACTCCAGGCGCAATGCGTGAACCGATTGCAAGAGAATTGGGATTTCAACAGATGACTAGTCTGGTGGATGAGTACCTGTTATCCATGACAATGGGATATGGACAAGGTTGGACTCAGAAGAGACTGTTCAAAAAGTATGAAAGTCCTCTGTCACAAAAAAAGAACAAAGTATGCAAAACGGAGACCAACTTGACAGACTAAGGTACCAGATGAAATGTAGAGGAGATTCTGGGAGCTTCCGTGTTTCTGTAAAATGTATATAAACCAGATTATCTACTCTATCTGCCAATCTTTCTTTTATAGCCTCGTAGGCCCCTAGGACTAAAGGTAAGTGTTGATATTAAATTTATTATAATAGGGGAACTGAATTCCAGTGCCGTAGTCTCTAAGCATTTTCTTAGGAGGGACAATTCTGAACTTCCTTAAAGCTTTATGGTTACTGAAAGAAAAAAGAATATAAATGGAGACAAGGATAGTTGACAGTCCTCCTCTACCTGCTAGGCGTCCCTGGGAACTTCTGGTAGGTAATGAGCTGATGGTAATTAGGCTAGCAATCAACCAAGATCAGTTTAAAGAGGAGCAGAGAACTGGGAAGTCCTGTTTAGGTGGTTGTTCATACACATTTTGTTTACTGTAATTATATGCCTTCACTTCCTGTGTGAACCTAACCTGGTCATTTCCTTTCTCCTACCTTTGTTATGGGGACTTAGGAATATAATGACCAATGGTAGGAGAGATGGCTGTATTTCTAGTACAGATTATTATACGTTACAAAATTTCTTTCTCTAGTACACATTCTCCAGCTTCTTCTGCAATTTAGTGTAGCTGTGTAACAGTTCTTGAGGGTAGAACAGAAATGATGCAAGGCATTTCTTAGCCTGACCCATAGAGTTTTACCTTGTGATCCTGTATTCCCTCTCTCTGCAAGGCAGGTACGTCTCTTTAATCCTAACAAAACCCCATGATATAAGTTCTATTTATTACAAATATAGAGAACTTAAGTATCTTCCTCAAAAACCACACAGTTGTGTTGGGTGGGATTACAAACCCAGGTAGCCCAAATCAAGAGTCCTGGCGCTTACCCATTGGCCGCTCTCAATACAGGAAACAGTTTTAGGTGTAGTGCCTGGCACAGAATTAGTCCTTGATTTATGTTAGCTACTATTTTACAGACAAAAGAAAAATCACAAGAATGTAAATAGTTGAAAGCAAAGTTGATTCTAAAATCCTCTTATCGACTAAAATCTTTAGAATATTAAAACAACCTTGTATTTTTAAGTCTGTGGGCCGAAGAAAAAAATAATGAATATCAGGAAAGCTAAATACATTGATTTGATGATCCAAAATATAGTTAATATCTATAGTTTAATAACCAAAATGGCATTTCTAATGAGTATGTTTGTTACATGTAATAGCAAATAACTGCCAAACTCCTTATTTCTCACCAACAAAAGATGAGTGGAATTATATGGCCATTAAGCATGATAGCTCCAAAGACTTTCTAGTGATATGAAAAAAAATGTTCATGATGTAATGTGATTCAATTACATGTCATTTGTTTATTAATTGGGTGAATTCACTAATTCAGAAAATGTCTACTGAGTACTGATTCCATGCTGGGTACTGACTGGGCTAGGAGCTGGCCATATAGTCCTTGCCACCAAAGAGTTGATGGTCTAGCTCTTCAGGGCAGGCATTCTCAATAGACAGGGAGAGAATTCCTTTCCTAGGGCTTAGTTTCCTTATCTATACAACAAGGGGTTGGAGTAGAGTATTGTTAAGGTCTTATAGCAATTAAGTTCTACAAGAGGAAAAAGGCATAAGACTTTATTTGGCGTATTATCATAGTACCATAAACCTATTAACTTAATTTCATGTAGAGTAGCTAATCAGCCAGGCACAGTGGCACACACTTATAATCCCAGTGGCTTGGGAGGCCAAGACAGGAGGATCGTGAGTTCAAAGCCAGCCTCAGCAAAAAGCGAGGCACTAAGCAACTCAGTGAGACCCTGTCTCTAAATAAAATACGAAATAGGGATGGAGAGGTGGCTCAGTAGTCGAGTGCCCTGAGTTCAATCCCCGGTACCAGAAATAAAGTAACCAACCATCTCTACATTCCTGAGACTGAGTTATTTCCTGAGATGTGGGGACACTTTGGATTAAAACCCAGGGTCCTAGGAAAACTCAGATGGATGGTCACCTCAGTTCCATGTCAAGTTATTAGGCTTAAGATGTAATATTATTTTTAATTATAGAAACCTTAATTAATGCCTTTTTTGTGTTGGAAGGATCTCATATGCAGTATAAAGCTAGAAGAACAGGGACTATGTGTAAGTAGTAAACCCACTCAATTGTCAAAAATGTTTAGAGAAACAACACATTTGGCATGAAGGTTAATAACTCACAACATACCACTTACATAATTACAAGTTGCATACTTATCAACTTCTTAAGAGCTTGGAGGTGGTTGTTTTAAAACTAGAATATTAGTTCAGAGACTGGAAGGAACACCGACTACCAGCACTCTTAATATTTCAGTGAGAGAGAGAGACATATTTTTAACTTCTGAAAATTGTGGTTTTAAATGGCATATTATAATTTGGTTCTCAAAATACAGTGTTCTTTTAAAGATTATTCAAATATGATCACCCTCTAAAGTTTCATCTTTCTTTTTTCCCCTCATTTACCACAGAGATCAGTACCAATCATAATGTTCCTTCAAGTCAACGCTTCAGATTCTCAAGGGGATTGTAGGGGAATGCACAGGGGTTTGGAGCATCCCAACACAGCCAACTGTTCAACAGTAACACCTCGCTCTCCTGGGAACTCCTGGGCCCTTCCCTCCAATTCCATTCTCCTTCAAAGACCCTAAGGTCTTCTACCATGCCCTAAAGAAATAAATTGTAAAACAACAACCTTTTTTTACTCATTAATAAATTCAGGACCCAGGACTAAGTGAGCTCACTAGGAATAATTCAGATTTGAGAACTCAAAGCAAGAAACAAGCAAATGTGGTTGTTATGTTGGTTCGTGGGGTGTCTCCTCTTTATTCACCCCGGTGGCAAAGGGCTATAAAGTAGCAGTTCATAAAACATTCCCCAAATCCCTTCCCAAAGTTGAAAATGGCAGTTTCTAAAATTCAAACCAGTTAACTATGAAGACAGTTCATCAAATCTCCAATAACAAGATCAAATTTCAGACTCTTACCTTGCTAGGCCTCATCCCTCTGTGTTGGGATGCTCCAAACCCCTGTGCATTCCCCCAAAGTCCCCTTGAGAATCTGTCCTCTTCTCTTACAGCTATCTTTTCCAGTACGGAGACATCCCCCACACCACACACACACACACACACACACACACACACACACACACACATCTTCCTAATGCTCCTTCTACCAGGAGCCAAATAAATGCAGGATCAAGTAGAAATAAGCAGAGCTCCCTTTCACACTCTTGCTTGGGGGAAGAGAGGAATTAGCTTAAATAAATGATACGCTGATTTAAAAAGGAATGAATTGAACAGCAGGGAGACTGAGGCCATTTCTGTCACGGGAGCTGAGAGTGCCTGTAAGATATTCAGTCACATGAGTCAGTTGTTAGAATCCCCATGCCACCTGCCTGACCTGATGTCTTGTTTTAATCTTCAAACCTGCCTGATAATGTCTAGTGTTTACATTTGTCAAGTGTTTACTGTATACCAAGCTCTTCCCTAAGCATTTTTCCTACCCTCACTTAACTAGCACAATCCTCTGGGATAGGTACTGTTATTAATCCCACTCTAGAGCCAAGAAAACTAAGGCTTAAAGAGGTAAAGTGACTTGCCCACAGGGACCCAGCTCATAAATTGCAGTGCTGGGATTTAAAGCAATGCTGGCCTGATTTCAAGGCTCACACACTGGTGTCTGCCTCCTACCATTCTCAAGAAATCTCTTCCAAAACTCAGAAGCGATTACCAATCTAGCCTCCTAGGACTAACTCCTCACCATCGTTTCTTAGCTTTGGCTGCCTTCTATCGCAAGACCTACTGTATAAAATTCCACATACAGAAACATCATCTCTTCTCTCTTGCAGTTCCAGGTAGACAAACCGGAAAACATGAAGGAGGCTCCCTAGTCTTTTTGAATGATCAGATTCAATTCAGTATTTCCACAATTGGTCCACTGTCTTTCAGGCAAATTCCAAACTATATCTGCACCAAGAATGGCAAGAAATAATAGGCGTGTAATGACACTTGGGTAAAGTTCTAGGCTCAACTGACTTTGAAAGTTCTTACATCTTATTTATTTATAGGCAGCAATGGTTCTTTTTGTCTAGCTCTCTCTCTTCTTCACCTATCTTCTAACCTGAATAGGATCATTATCTTTCCACAGAGCCTCCTAAGGGGCACCGTGTGGCCTGTTGTTATCTACGTGACATTTGCAGGATATCATGGAGCAGATGAACACAGAAGGGAATCAAATATGTATTAGACTTCTAGGCAAGACACCAAGAAATGCTACAGGGATCAAGAACCTAAGATTATTGTTATTGAATTTATCCTGAGGCTTCAAAGAATTCAAAAGTTGATTCTGTAATAACGTATTCCTTCAAATTCCCCAGAAGTTCTCTGCTCAGATATCATGAGGAAATGGAATCCCATTCTCTTGTCCAAAGTTATTCAGTACTGAAGGGCTAATGATGCTCTAGCTTAAAGTTGATTCCCCCAATACTGTGTATCAGGGGTTTCTCTTGAGCTGGGCTCTGCGCTGCCACTTTGAAGTTGAGACTCAAGTGGATAGCTCTGTCTCCACAGACCTATTTGCATCCTTTCCTCCCACCCTTGATCTCAGACACCTCTCGCTGCATTTTTATTCCCCCGGGGAATTTGAACACAACTTTCATACATCACAAATCAGAAAGCTGCAATTTCGAAGTTTCATATACGTTTGCTGAAAGCCTCCTTAAATGGGAAGTGGATTCACCATTCACATTAAGTATCCAAATACTACTTTCCGCGACAAGGACGAGGACCAGGTCCACCACCGCAGGCACACCCCACCCGGGCTTGTACACCCTGCCCACGGAATCACCCCACATTTTAAAACGAAGGGTCTGATTTTATATTGAAACTTGACTCTATCTCGGGCTGAAATTTGGTCTGCCTCTCAGCCCCTGAGCCCGAGTTCGACGTTGTGCAGAGAGGTAGTAGCCCCATGGTGCCCGGCTGGCCTTTTTACACGCTCATTTTCTCTACATTTTTCCCCCTTTTTGCTAAGAAACGGCAGTGTGCTTCGTTCGCTTCCCTAACCCGGTCGCAGCCTGTCGTCCCCTAGACAAAATGCTGCGGCCCGTGGCTCCCTGCAGCCGCGGTGGCGGCGGCGGCACAGCGCGCAGCCCGGCCACCCGAGGCCGGTCGCGCTGCGCCTTTGTTGGGCCGGCTACAGATGGTGCCCCAGCACGGGGCTGAGCCGAGGGCGGGTGTGGGAGGCCGGGAAGGGGGTCGGGAAGGAGGGGAGGACTCGGCGGAGCAGCCAATCGGCGCACAGCCCATCAGCTGACCGCTTTTGCTTACACCAGGTGCACGCCGGCTGCGGGGAGCACAAAGCGCGGCGCACCGAGGGCGCCGGCAGCGAGCCGGGGAGCGAGGCGAGGCCCGTGCGCCCGCGGCTGCAGCGCCCGCCGGGCGGGGAGAGAGGCCGGCGGCGTCAGCCCGGGCGGCGGCATCCCTAGGCGCCTGGGGCGCCCTCCTCGGACCAGCCCGCTCTTGCCACCCCGCCCTCTGCACCCAGTTCTCTCGCGTTCCTTCCCAAACCCTGCTCGCTCCTACCCCGGCCCCCCAAGAGCCGGATTTAGCCCAGCCCCGCGCAGCAGCTGTTGCTCCCGTAGCTGCCTCGCCTCCGGTCTCGGTGCTCTGCCGGGGGTCCCCCNTGTTTCCTGAAGTTATTTTTGCTGGTTCAGTGCCTTTAACACATAATGCAGGATGTGCTGTGAGGGAAAAAGAAAATGAATTGAGTCTCATTTCAGTAAGAAAACGTTATAGCCAAGTTTGCATTTTCTGTCTTGGAGCTATATAGAAGTCAGAAAGTAACAAATCATTGTAATAAACTCTTATGTGACTTTAAACCTGGGATTCTGTCTTCCTGATGGAGTTGAAGGATAACTATAAAATAAAAACGGCATTTCTAAACTAAGACTGCATACCTTTTTGTTGTAAAGTTATCATCTAGGTATTTTCTTGAAACAAAATACCAAAGCTTCATATTTGTGAATCTTTGTCTTTGGCTATTATCCTGTCTTTGTGAGATCTTTATTGTGGAAGTCGAATGAAAGGAAAGATTAGGGAGTTCATTCCTTGGTAAATAAAAGTAGTTAATTATTAGAAAGAATCACTCTGCTACATAAAGGAATCTCAGGCCAGATCCAACTGCAGCCTGTGCCTCTGAAGCATAATCACAGGTGGCTCTGGTTAGTGTTTGAAATTCTAAAATAAAGCAAGGGGAAATGCCACCATTCATCTGTCTCTGGTCAGACGCTGTTAACCCTGAATTCTTGACTTGAATGGCCAGAGAATCACCATATATTCTTTAGCAGAGATACACAAGGGAGTACATCAAATATTTTCTAAAAATCTGCCTCTACAGAGTTATATTGCTACTTTCCCCAAGCCAACTGACTATAAGAAATTATAAATAATCAGAACTGTGGGTTTTTAATACCACCTTAAATAAGCCATAAGCTACAAATAAAATATGGTAAATTATAGGATTTGAATGTCATTTTTACAATGCTTTCTTTAAGTTCATTTTTAAGCTGCAAAATAATAGTTATCCGGGTGATTCATTTGAGCACTAATGTAAGGTTGCTCAAATATTGTATTTAATTTTTTAGAGTTATTATGCAGATCTTCTATTTTGGGTTAAGCCAATCCGAAGATAAAGNGGGGGGGAAGTCGGGGCAAACTTGTCAGCGTGGCGGACCCCAGAAGGTCTGGGGGACCCTGGGATAAGATCGCGGGCCTAAGGGGGATGAGGGGGCGCGGCTCTTGGAGATATGGAAAATGACGAAGTCGGGAAACGAGATTCTAGTTATTTTCCCCTCCTAAAACAAAACCGAACATCACCAACAGCGAAACCCGGGGTAGCGAGGCCAGACTGGAATGGGCAAAAGGCGGTGGCGGGAGCCCAACCGGTGGATTTCGGGGACCCGCCGGGGGGAGGGTGGTGCCCGGGAATGGGAAGGAGGAGGAATGGAATTGGGGTGTGAATTGGGGAAGGCAGCTGGGACCCGAGCTGAGCGCGGAAAAGGGGCCAAGAGAAGGGAAAGGAAGGTGGCTGATCATGGGTAAAGACAAGAGGAAAGAGGTCTTGCGATGTCCTTGTCGCTGTGAGAAAGGGGCAAGGGGCGTCATTCACAAAGCAGTTGGGGTATTGAAGTCAGCGTTAGGAAGAAGGTGCTCAACTACCCGGCAATCTAACGGGGGAAAACCCTTCCCCTGTACATTCTGAGTCCAGAAGGGGTGGCAGCCTCAGGAAGCTCGCCAGGGATGCTGAAATGTCAGGGAAGTCCTGGTCCCCTCCAGGATCGGAACCGGCGCGGGGTTCCCGGCTCGGTCAGGGTCAGAAGCGGGGAAAGTTTGCCAGCGAGTGTCCTTTGTGCTGCGTGCAGAGGGGTGTGGGCAGCCGCTGGACTCACGCCGCGCTTCCTAGGATCCCGCGGTGACCGCCTCCTGCGGAGGGAGTTCCTGCCTAGCAAGCTGGGGTTGGGTGGAAAAGTCCAGCGGCTTAAAGGGCGCCCCGCACCCAGGACAGGTGGGAAAGTCTGTCCTGGGACGGCTGCGAGAGAGCAGGCGTGGATACTAGGACCCACAGACTTGGGGAGATGCTTGTTTGCCATATTCACCTCTGTAGCCCCAGCGCCAAGAACAGTGCGAGTGAGTGAGAGGAGGAAGAGAAATGGCTTTGAGACCCTGGAACCACACAGGCAAAGGGCAAAAAATCCGGAATATGGACTCTATATCCTATCCCATCATTAGTATTTTCATTCCTTGACCCGAATAATAAAACCGGAATTCAAATTAGGCAAGGGAGCAGGTACTGAGGACTTGAGTTTTTGCATGTAGGCTTTCCTGCGGGACAATATGTTGTTGTTTTGTTTTGTTAATTTGCTTTGCCACCAGAGTCTGGATGATGATGATTATTACTCAGATATGATCATTAATCATTGTCAAAGCTAGGAGCAGAGGAGTGGAAAGTTCAGGAAGATTCATACTTTGATCCGTATAGATCTAGAGGAAAAGTGGTGTTATTGGCTCCAGGGCCATGTGTGTCCCCAAGTCTCTGATTTGCATGCAAATGTGAGCAGATCCTGGCAGATGTCTGGCCTCATCTATTCACATGAAGGAATTTGAACAGACAAGGAGCCTTCAGTTAACAATAGACCTTAAGAAAATGGTATAAAGGGGCAGTGTGAATTTTTCTGTTTGGGAATTCCATGGCTTGTTGACACCTTTATGTTAGAGCCAAATTCTTTGAGTGGTATTATTTTGGAAAGCCCAAAGTCTGTTTGCTCTTTACCTGGCTGTATGTATTTGTCCAACATTCGAGCTGGATATCCTGAGCTAGTTAAGGAAATTGTTTCCATGAAGCAGAGAATAACTTGAATCCACTTTCGGTGGCTTTGAAGTGATTCTTGAATTGACTTTTCAACTTTTGGAGTTTCTTTTCCTTTTCTTTGAAAAATAGGACTTTGTGCTCACACTTGTTCCCCATCCTCAGAGATAAGTAGTTGAAGAGAAGATAGTTGTCCCAGACCAACCAACAGGAAGGTCTCACTACAGTGTCTGCTGTTCTGTCACAATTTGGGTCCTTAAGGCACTAAACTTGTACGAGTGCCGTTCCTAGTAACAGGAGTGGATTTGGGGTCACAGCAGAGAACAACAAATAGGGAGGCAATCATGCAATGAACCCCCAAAGCAAGGGCCTTCCTGCCTGATCTAACCTTAGCTGATCAACCAACCACACTGCACAGTTCACCTCCTGGCATTGTGTGACCCGGGAACAAAAGGCCCTGTGGGCCACACGTGAGGCCAGCAATTCTACCTCCTGACACACCAGCACCAGTGGCCTCTTCTTTTGTCAGTCTCAAACACTGTTGAAGGGAAAAAGACCCTATTCACTGAACAGCATTTGCCCCTGTTTTCTATATATTCACTGAAAGGGACATTAAAATACCACCAAAAAAAAAAAAAAAAAAAAGATAACATTGTTTTGGAGGGCTCAGTGATTGGGGGGGGGGGGGCGGTGGACAACAGATGTTGGTCTTCTATTTTGTGTTTCCTGAAGTTATTTTTGCTGGTTCAGTGCCTTTAACACATAATGCAGGATGTGCTGTGAGGGAAAAAGAAAATGAATTGAGTCTCATTTCAGTAAGAAAACGTTATAGCCAAGTTTGCATTTTCTGTCTTGGAGCTATATAGAAGTCAGAAAGTAACAAATCATTGTAATAAACTCTTATGTGACTTTAAACCTGGGATTCTGTCTTCCTGATGGAGTTGAAGGATAACTATAAAATAAAAACGGCATTTCTAAACTAAGACTGCATACCTTTTTGTTGTAAAGTTATCATCTAGGTATTTTCTTGAAACAAAATACCAAAGCTTCATATTTGTGAATCTTTGTCTTTGGCTATTATCCTGTCTTTGTGAGATCTTTATTGTGGAAGTCGAATGAAAGGAAAGATTAGGGAGTTCATTCCTTGGTAAATAAAAGTAGTTAATTATTAGAAAGAATCACTCTGCTACATAAAGGAATCTCAGGCCAGATCCAACTGCAGCCTGTGCCTCTGAAGCATAATCACAGGTGGCTCTGGTTAGTGTTTGAAATTCTAAAATAAAGCAAGGGGAAATGCCACCATTCATCTGTCTCTGGTCAGACGCTGTTAACCCTGAATTCTTGACTTGAATGGCCAGAGAATCACCATATATTCTTTAGCAGAGATACACAAGGGAGTACATCAAATATTTTCTAAAAATCTGCCTCTACAGAGTTATATTGCTACTTTCCCCAAGCCAACTGACTATAAGAAATTATAAATAATCAGAACTGTGGGTTTTTAATACCACCTTAAATAAGCCATAAGCTACAAATAAAATATGGTAAATTATAGGATTTGAATGTCATTTTTACAATGCTTTCTTTAAGTTCATTTTTAAGCTGCAAAATAATAGTTATCCGGGTGATTCATTTGAGCACTAATGTAAGGTTGCTCAAATATTGTATTTAATTTTTTAGAGTTATTATGCAGATCTTCTATTTTGGGTTAAGCCAATCCGAAGATAAAGCAAATTCCATTTTAGAAGCATATTTTGGTTTCTGGGAACAATGGAAGTATCTTTAACTCATGAATAGAGCTTTGATTAATATTTTATTCAGGATGAAATTATAATTATATAGACGAAGTCAGAAAACATGTATTCTCTCTTGTTTTGGCCAAAGTTCAGAAGAGAGACTAAACTTAAACTCTAGCTGTAAAACTCAATATTTTAGTGACCAAAGGAATCATTTCTTCTAAAAGGTATTCTAAAGTGAAGTTTTCTTTTAAATTTTTCTTGTTTCAGAATATAACCAATTATCTACTTAATGGATATGTTAGGCTATAGCCTCCACTTTTCTAAAAACAGATAAGGTCACAAGTGGTTATTGACATTGCATTATAATCCATGGATATGTGTGTGTGTGTGTGTGTGTGTGTGTATACACACACGTGTGTATAATATATATAATAATATGTTTCAGTGTTTTTTAAAGGAAATACTATGCAGGATTGCATGCTCCTCTATTTTTAACTTTTTATATGTTTTCAAAAGCTCTAGCAAAATAAGGATGTTATTTGCAATTTTATTTGGTTGGTAAGCAAGCTATATTACCTAGTCATAGAACTTGGATCATTTGCTGAATTGCCAGCCTTCAGATTTCTCAATTATAACCCAGTAGGCATGGGCTAATAAGGTTGGAAGGACTAACTGACTACCATAATCAGATTGGTAGAAGGTTTATAGAAGCACTACCTCCAGTACTACAACTGACATGAACATCACATCAAATATACTGAAAATCATCCCTGAGATGTAAAGGAGCGAGGTTTACAATGATACACACCAAAGGCCCTGTCCACCTCGACTTCAGAGTCCCCTCTAAAGATGCCACTATATTAGCGTAAGACACTCGGTTTAGAAAGCTGTGCGGTGAAAACTGCTTTTATAGTGGCTTATTGCCTTCCATTTGCACTCTTTATAGCTCAGAGGTTGGAATGTTATTTGAAAGCTCTGATTAATATAAATGAGTTGTAATTTGGTGACCCGGGCTGTCCTAGCTCACATCTATTATACCGCTGGCAGACATGTGGTCTCCACAGCTGTCCCCTCATTTGTGTATGAAGCAGACACACTGGTGGCATTTTTCGGTTACCATAGCTACATTTACAATGTACATGTGACATGACATCTTCCTGTGTGAAAGGTTTTTATGTGGCAGAAATTTAGTCGACCTGGGAGTGAAAAGTACAACTACTGAAAGTTGGAAGAACACAGGGATGAATGTGCCATTGTTCTGGAGCTACCTTCTCAATTATGGGAGGAGAATCTTCCTCCAGGAGCATCCAGGAAAGGGCAATCACCAGCCTTTGCCTAACAGAGATTTCCAAGGGAGGTATTTCCAACAATGCCTAACCTCTGCAGGAGAATGTCCATTAAATATTCATTTCAAAATATTTGCTCTTACTGTTTATGACTGTCCTTTGTGGGATAATGGATTAGCAGAGTCATTTTCAATTCAGACAGGGAGACCTGAACAGCATCTATCTCAGTGAGACCTAGGAGACCTCCCCACCCCCCGAAACAAAAATCAGTTTGTCCTATTAAGCAGTAAGCACAATGAGAGAATCTTCATTTAGGAATATTGAAAAAGCTTTACAAAGAAAGAAAGGTGGCTTAATTGGTTTCATGCCTATAATTTTCTCCTCTAGGAAAAAAAAATATGTTAGCATGGCAATAAAGAATATCATTAACCTGCATTGTTATTTCACAATAGTAATAAGTCTTAATTTGCATCCCTAATACTCATTGTAATCAAGCCCTGTACAGAGAGTCAGGGATGTTCAGGCTGTTCCCAGCTCTGACACTAATGACTGAATGTGTGACCTTCCAGATGTCCTGCAACCCTCCTGAGGCTTCCTGTTCCTATCAGAGTTGAGTCGTGAAGGGTCCAGGAAAGTTGGTAGATGTTTCTAACATTACCGTTGCAAAGAATTTGATTTTTGTCCTAACGTTATGATTGCATAGAGAGCTTAAAGGTCCAGGGGACAACCCCCACCTTTTCTGCAAGGTGATTTTTCTCCTTTCTAGTTCTGCAGCTAAGAGATTTTGTTGTTGCTCTTTTTAAAATGTTCTCTCCCTAATATTGACAGTTCCCTACCACCTCATCTGGGCCCTCCCGGGGGAAAGAACTTTTCTGGGGATACAGGAAGCTATTTATGCTCACTAAACATTTGTTCACCCAATAAATATATATTGAACGCCACCTGCTATGTGCTAGGCATTAGAGAAGGCACTAAAACTAAAGTTGGCTTGATTTTTCTGCAGCTTGTAATTAAATCCACCATAAGCATTTGTTTCCCCAATCCTTGTGTTCTTTTACAAATATTTATTGAGTGTGCAGAATAAAAAAAGGTACTCTCAACAGAAGATATTTGAGTGGAGGGGTTGGGGGTACCAGGGATTGAACTCAGGGGCACTCAACCACTGAGCCACCTCCCCAGCCCTATTTTGAATTTTATTTAGAGACAGGGTCTCACTGAGTTGCTTAGCACCTTGCTTTTCCTGAGGCTGGCTTTGGACTCTGTGATCCTCCTGTCTCAACCTCCCAAGCTGATGTGAACAGAGGATTTGAACCAGGGATTACAAGTTTGAGGCTACACTTTGGCCACTTAGGGAGAACCTATATCTAAATAAATAAAAAGGCTTTGGGGTGTGGCTTAGTGGTAGAGTGCTCTTGAGTTAAATGCCCAGTACCAGCTCCCACCCACCACCACCACCACACACAACTATAAACCTGGGTCAGAGTTGTTCATTGCTCGTAGGACTCGGTCTGAATTCAGTGGGCCTTGAGTGAAGAGGAGAGGACAGCACAAGCCGCATAAAGGGAAAATGAGGCTAAGTTGACTTAGCTACAGACGTCTCAGGTCTCAGAACTTTAAGCTTTGTAAAAGTCTTAAATATCTCATTTGATCTGCAATATTCTGAGATACCAGGATTATCACTGTTTCTTCTAATAAGGGACCAGGGTCATGAAGAAGGTCAAACTGACCATGAACAAGTCACAGTTTATTGATTAAGGTTGAAGGATGGTACCAGGTACGGTGGCACATGCCTGTCATCCCAGCGACTTGGGAGGCTGAGACAGGAGGATCAAGAGTTCAAAGCCAGCCTCAGCCATGGTGAGGTGCTAAGCAACTCAGTGAGATCCCGTCTCTAAATAAAATACAAAATCTGGCTGGGGATGGGACTCAGTGGTTGAGTGAGTGTACCTGAGTTCAATCCCTAATACCAAAAAAAAAAAAAGTTGAACTTTTCTAATTCACACATCTAAGTAAAAGACTGGAGCTGGCCTAAGAGGCCAGGCTCTCTGGTTCTCAGACCCAGTTCCTTCTCCACTGGGACTGGGGCTGCCTCCTGGACTGTGGAGTCCGAGCAGGACAGAAGATGACAGTGATTCAGCCTTGTAGCTTCTGGGTTACCAGAGACAGCAAGGACCTGGCAGGCAGCCATTAAAAAGTAGCAAGCAGAGAAATTTAAGCTGGGTTCCCCGACAGATCAGGTCCTCCATCTTGGGTGTTAAGCTGATCTGAGCAGCATTAATAAAATGCTCAACCTGGAAGAAACTTTCATATGATGCTAGGGTTAGAAAACGAGAAGACCCAGAACATGCGGAAAGAATGAATTCGGAAAAGATGCAACAGTGTCACCGTTCTCTGTTCTCCATTTTGCTTTGGCAGAGGTATTTAATGTTCCTACCAGAGAAGAACAACCAGGGTATAGACGCATGCACACGCATGTGTACAAACATAAAACAGAGAGATTTCATACTGTCGAGTGTGTGCTTGTTTGTTTCTGTAACGAAACTTGCACATTAACTTCAGTTTTGGAGAGAGCCTTCTCTTAAGGCCTAAAGGGTGTGTTGACCTCTCGTTTCTCCTGCCTAGTGGAGTGTTTTCTTAGGGGAAGGAAAACTGAGAAGCTACAGCACTACTCAAGGTTTCTTGTTTGTTTTCGCAACACTGGGAATTGGACTAAGGTTCTTCTACCCCTGAGCCACACGCCCAGCCCTTTTTAATTTTATTTTGAAATAGTCACTAAGTTCCTGGCTGACCTTGAACTTATGACCCTCCTGCCTTGTGGGATGACAGGCATGCACCACAGTGCCTGGCTCTGCTCAAGAATCTTTTCATCCTCAGTGATTTCCAGGATCATGAGTGAGAGTTACGCGGGGCTTCAGCCACATCCTGAGAGTCTCCAGGACACTCGTGGAATCTACATTCACTCCTTGAACATGAGTTATGGAATCTACCTACCCATTAAGTCGTCGGCCCATAACAGAAACACCGAGAACAGCAGAGTAGCAATTTACTGGATTTCTTTGGCTTGTTATTGCAGCTGAGGGTTCCGAGCAGTGAGGATGACAAGTAAGGTTTAGCACCCCCAAAGGACCAGTTAGCCTTGCTGTGTTCTATGGGGACACGCAGAGCCATGTAAGCAGAAACTCTCGTTATTTCCCAACTGGGAGGTCGGGTGAAAAACTTGGGTCATTTTAAAGACATCTGAAGGGAAAACACGTAGTATGTGGGCAGATGTCGTGGGGATACCTTTCTCTGCATGTGTAAAGGGTAGCACTGTCAAAATGGAACTGTAGTGCAGAAGTTCCCAAGGCTTCACGAGGAGGATTGAGCAAGTGGGATGAAAGGTGAGCCCCGTGCAAATGAGATGCTTTAGTAAGTGGGAGGAAAATATTACACAGGGCTCCCAGGTTGTAGAGTCCTTTATTTATAGTTGCAATTTATAGCATTCCTGCTTTGTAAGCAGGGCACTTTTAAGAATCACCTCTATAGGGCTGGGGTTGTGGCTCAGTGGTAGAGTGCTCGCCTAGCACGTGTGAGGTCCTGGGTTCGATCCTCAGCACCACATAAAGATAAATAAATAAAGGTGTTGTGTCCATCTACAACTAAAAAATATTTTTTTTTTTTTTAATTTTTTTTTAAATATTTATTTATTTATTTTAGTTTTTTTTTTCGGCGGACACAACATCTTTGTTTGTATGTGGTGCTGAGGATCGAACCTGGGCCGCACGCATGCCAGGCGGGCGTGCTACCGCTTGAGCCACATCCCCAGCCCCTAAAAAATATTTTTAATAAAAGAAAAAGAAAGAAAGAATTGCCTCTGTGACCCATGAATGGCACCTGAAGACCTGCTAAGAGGCCGAGCAGGGACATGAACTTGGGTCTGTGTGACTCTAAACCTGCCCTGTTAAAGCACTTGGCTATGTTTCTTCCTCTTTAATTGCAGCTATAAAACAAAAAGGCTCGATTAGATTAGCTCTTCTAGCCCATCCATATTCCACAAAGTTATATAATTCCATATAAAAGTAATGTTTATGTAAAATAAAACCATTTTTTACTGCTTTTAATTTTGAAATCTATTTAACTCATCATCACTGAATTATCCTTTAAAATTATATTGGAGTTATTAACAGAACATGTTTTTAAACCCTATTTAGGATAAATAATTTTTACATGGAGGAAAATGCATATTTAAAGATTACATCCTTCTAACCATTACCATCACACTGCATATTAAGTTGTATCATTGGTTTCTAAATTTAGAAGTTTCTAAAAATTGAAAAGCATCTTCCTGTTACACAGAATTTTTATTTAGAAAAATTCCTGTTAATATTATCAGAGATAGGTAAATTGTTGAATCTTAAGAAAAGTACCCAATAATTTTTTATTAAGAGCTTCAAGCTCCCAGGATTGTTAAAATCTACCATCTGAAATCTGTTTCTAAAGTTTGCTTTGCTTTAAGGTATCCTTCTGACATGCAAGTGACGTGTCAGAACAATGTGTCACTCATTGCAATGGTGTTACAGGATGTATAGCCTTAAGCAGGGGGAAAAGAGTGGGTAACAAGGCAGGTCTTAGAGTCGGGAAGACTTAGTTTCAAAAGCACATCTCAGGGCTGGAGTCATGGCTCAGTGGTAGAGCACTTACCTACTATGTGAGGTACTGGTTCAATCCTCAGCACCACATAAAAGTAAATAAATAAAATAAAAGTACTGTGTCTATCTACAACTAAAAAAAGAAAAAAAAATTTTAAAAGAGTGCATCTCAGCTCTGTGCTGTAAGCCTCGATGTCCTCATCTGCAAAGTGAGGATATTAACAGAACCTGCAATTCCAGAATCACTTGTTCAGTCATCTAAGTCTCCTAGCATAGTTCTTAAACCAAAGCAAGTACTTAGAAAGTAAATAGTACAACTAGGAGAAATTGTATCATTATATTTTCTGACACTTCTGCCTGCTACTGTGTCTGCATTCTGAGGATGCTAATTCTGAGGCAAATGGAGCAGTGTTCAGGGACAAGAAGATTCAGACTAGAGGTTTCATGCAGTCAGAAGTTCACACGATTGTCTCCTTTTGTGGGTAAGAGAGCTTTGTATTTGTCCAGACATGCAAGAAATCCTGTCAGCTAATGTATTTTTAATGCACTGGCACACAGATGAATATGTTAGAACACTTTTCTTTGTTTCTACATTCTGTTCTGTTTCTACTTTCTCTGTTCTCTTTCAGAAAATATTACAATGCCCCTTCTTAGTCTGTTTTCTCTCTGTTGCTATAACAAAATACCCGAGGCTGTTTACTTTATAAAGAAAAGATGCATACTTAGCTTATAATTCTCGTGGCTACAAAATCATAAACATGAGGCCAGAGTCTGGTGAGGGCCTCTTAGCTGTGTTACAATATGTTACAAAAGGTGACAGGGAACTGGCTACATGTAGAAGGGGCACCTGTATGAAGGAGGAAAAACATGAGCCAAGGAAAGCTGAGCTTACTTTGTAACAACCCATTTCTCCCAGAAACTACTCAATTTCTGCTACAAATAGATTAGTCTCTTCCAGTTGTGGTGCCCCCATAACCTGACCATTTCCCACTAGACACCACCTCTTAAAGGATCCACTACCTCACACCACCACACTGGGACTAAACTTCCAACACAGTAACCTTTGGCAGACAAACATCTAGACCGCAGCAGACCCTAAATTGTAATTCACAGAATCCCACTTTATAGCCAGAGACAAAAGGTTACATTCAGAGATGTTCCATAAAGAGGATAGGAACTGAAGTTGGTATAACTCATAGATGCAAGAGCTTCCCCTCTCTGTATCCACTGTGATCATAAAATCATTGGGCATGTGAAACTCAAACATTGCTAAGCATCTTGGGAGTGCTCAATAAGCAATGCTGCACTCCTTGTTATCGTTAGTTCTTGGTATCATCATCTCCACACGTCGTCATCTTATTGACCCAACTCCGAAGCTCCTGGTTGGATTAGAATGCTCCAGGGCAGAGTCAGTCAAGAAGCAAGAGGAGGTCCCCAGGGGAGCCAGATCAGATGTGACCTCTTAGAGGGATCCCAGATGGACTGACAGGGGCAGATTGCTGTGGCTTATCCTCCACAGCCCCCTGCCCCATTTCAGCTCACAGATTTTCATTTGCATATGGAAGGGTGAATCAAGAACATCCTCTTTGAATTCTTCATGATGTAGAAATAATAATTATTTACGGAGAACTTCATTGTCTTCTTTAATCTTCATAACCAGTGCTTCCCATTGGATAGGTGGTTGCATTGGTTGGCCATTGGAGATTTCCATACTTTCAGCTCTGAAGTCTTTTGGCCACCTGGCTACCCTTGCAGGCCAATGGATGGAATCTTCTGAGTGCTGAGAGGAGCACATAGAAACCCCGAGAGGTCTTTTCCCCATTTTAAAGATGTGGAAAAACCTGAGGCAAGGAACTTGCCCAACGCCTTTCAGGTAGTAGTACATATGTAGGAGCAGGTACTCTGGCTCCTGGTTTTCCTTCAGGCTGCCTTGGGAACACTATCCCGGAGTTCCCTGTATCTCCTTGCCCTTGCTTCAAGTATAGGATATGCCATCTTAATATAGGATTATTTATTCAAGTCACTGTAATGCCATCACCACCAAACAGCTCCTTAAGGGAAAAAAAACTATGACTTGGTCTTAGGTCCCTGGCACCTGTCATAGCACTTGGCACGTGAAAATGCACTTAGCAAATATTCAGTGAGTGACAGAATTTCCATATCATATGTCTGTTTTCATTTTGCCAACGCTGCGTCTTTAAAACAATTTTTACAAAGTTATTTTCTCTGCGGTTAAGTAGAAAATGAGTAGTTCATAAAGATGTATTATACTCATGTTGGTGTTTATTATTTTAGAAAGTTTATTATAGAAATTAAAACTCCTTTGGGGAAGTTTTTAATGATATTATTGCCAAGCAAGTGTTATTCATCAAAAGATATTGACTATATGCATGTAGAATATCTTAGAAGGGTGATGTGGGAGGTGACAACAATGTACATGGTATTATTTCCATCCCAGATGAGCTTCCAAACTCATTGGAGAGAGAAAGTGAATAGAGATAAGACAAAACAGGCCAGTGATCATCTATAGAAATTCCACAACAAAGCAGGAAAAAAACAGGGGTTCCACCCAGACAATTCCTGCTTTGCAGCTCTACCACATCACATGCTAGCAATGCACTCTTGGATAAGAGATTCAATGTGTTGATCTAAACTCTCTCCTTTAGACATTGCAAGAATGATATCTACTCACAGGGTTGTCATGACGACATATGGAAGGCATTGGGTCCAGTTCTGAGAATACGATGGTCATTTGGTTCAGTCATTTGGCAAATATTTCCACTTGTGTGCAGATCATTTTCTATGGACTGGGGATATGGTGGTGAGCAAAGCACTTGGTGGGTACTCCCCACTTGGAACTTGCCATCTATGTGTGATGACTCCACTTATCACACACACGTGTGAATGGGAAATGACGGCTGTGTCAAGTGAGCCCAGTGGAAGAGAAGCCATTGAGACCAGGAGAATATACCACGGAGGCTTCCACGAGAAGACCTCCTAAAGAAGCCACCTTTAAACCCAAATCTCAAGAGCAAGCAAGAGTTAACCAGGGGAAGGATGTGGTCAGAAGGTGCCTGGTGGGTTTGAGAACAGAGAAGACAGGGGTGGCGCAGGATAGAAAAAAGGGGGGACTCTCTTCCCTCTGCTTCCAAAACACACTTGGAGTTAGAAAAGGCCAAATTTGGAGGAAGTTCAGCAAAAAAGGAGAGTTTTGGTTATATACAGAGGAGATGTGCTGGTTGCCATTCTGGGGGAAAGACAGAAGAAATTCTGAATTCCTGGAGAGGCAAGTCAGGCGAGCAGTTCTTTGAGTGACATGTTTGATCTGGCATATGCTAGGCTTCAAGGACAAAAGGACATTCCTGGAAGAAATTCTTTCCCTCATCTCTGTGTGACCTTGTACATGTGAACTAACTTAGATCTGAGTCTTGATTGTTTAAAAAAAATTTAAATAACATCAGAGGATTGTGAGAATGGAAAGATGCAATGTAAAAATGGCATACAGTACCTAGTAAGTTCTGTTAGCTCATCTTGTAATGTTTGTATTCCATTGCCTTCTCCCCCTTGTAATACAATTTCCTTTTATTGTAGATGAACTTCTGATTAAGACACTAGTTAACTGACACCCCGTCACCTGGGTTGCCCATAAATGAACCTTTGTTCATTCAATTCAGGGATACCTGAACAGTTTCTCTTGCTTGACCAGCCCATGGCTCGTGTGTAAAAGGTCATTCTTGCTCATGATCTCGGTTATGTAAAAGGTATTTGACTACATCTGGCTGGTGCGAACATGGAAGAAGAGATCAGTGCTGAGTGTGTAAGATCTTACATGTTGGATCGGTCACTTAGGCTTAAGTGATGTGTCCTCACTGGAGAGATGTTCGTTTCTGCCTGATCTCAATTATTATGGCTAATAATATAGAGGTCATTTCAACACTGAGTTTGTAGCATTTTGCTCCTGTAATGATTTTTTTTTACATCTTTGTATTGACATATAACTAAATTCAGACACTATCACCAAATAGTGACCCAAGGAGCTGATGGAGTTAGTTATTTTTAAGCAAGATTGAAGCATACTTTTACTCTTTTTTGTATCACCCCACTCCATTTTTTATTTATTTTTATTGTTGCAGTACTGGAGAGTGAACCCAAGGTCTCACAGATGCTAAGCTACACTAAGTTATCACTAAGCTACATCCCCATCTTTTTTTTTTTTTAGACAGAGTCTCACTAAGTTGCCCAGGCTGCCCTTGAACTTGGGCTCCTCCTACCTCTTACCACGTTTTAGTAAAGGCAGTAAATCTCTGGTTCCTCTGCCTCATTTTATCAATAACCTTCTTTTCTGTCTATGCCCTTTGAGGTTTTAAGAAATCTTTACTAGATTTTCATGAGGAAAACTCCCACATCTCTCTCCGGCCATCTTTTCGCTCCCTCAGGCCAGTCCTATCTTTCCAAATGCTTCCTGGATATTTTCACCCTGAGAATAACAACATCACTGAGGGGACCAGGGGAAGCAGTAGACGCAGAATGGACAGTTCCTGTGTCAGAGGAAACCGCTGTCTTCTACAGGGGAAAGAAGCCACCGCCAGGTGGCCCAGCAGGGAGGAAGCCAGGAGAGAAGGTCTCCCACCCCTCTCCCCCCCATGCTGTACACCTGGATGGAAACACATCCCCTTCCAAAGTGAACTCTTGCTCTGCCTGACCCACTTACTTTGGGGTGTGCTGTTGTCACAGTCGCTCGACCCCAGCCTTGGCTTCCTTTCCGTCTCCGTGTCTGGGTAACGGGAGTATCTAATAGTTGCATGTTCCCTAACGTGGCCGTTTTATTGTTCCTATAACAACCACCTGGATTCCGGCTCTGATCACCCTTTATTCAGCAATTATTGAAGCGCTTCTGAGCTGGTTTCCCTGCCCTCCACACGGCTAGTGGATTAAGCTTTATCTATTACAGAAACCGTCCTGTGGTTCCCCTGTAAAAGGCATGTGGGGGTCTCTGCCGACTGTGGGTTGTGCTGGATAGTGTCAGCGCCCCTCCACAACCACTCAGTGCCCTCTCCTCCCTCTGCCCTGGGGATCAGGCACGTGTGGACTGGATTCACAGCTGGGCCCTTGCCCTGTGGTTTCTTCCAGCCTTCTGTGCTGTGGTGTAGCTAGCTCACAGGTGTCCACTCTCCTTTGGGAGTTCACCTGAACCTTGCCCATCCCTGTTCTCTGGTTTGAAAGTAATTTGTCCATCCAAAACTCATGTGCTGGCACTTAATCCCCCGCCCCCCTCCCATGGTATGAAGAGGTGAGGCCCCTGGGGATGTGATAAGTCGGGAGACTCTGCCCTCAGGATGGATGAGGAGGCTGAAGGAGGTACTCCTCTCTCTGATGCCCTTTCATCTCTCCCACCACGTGAGGACACAGCCAGGCAGCACTCTCTGGAAATAAAGAGAAGCCCTCGCCAGACACTACCTTCTGATGCCTTGATTTTTGGATTTCCTACCACCAGCACTTTCAGGAAATTCTGTTTTCTCAAAACAGAATTCTACAAATTACCCAGTCTTGAGTGTTTTGTTAATGGCCACAAGAATAGACCGATACACTTTGTAAATGGTCCCTTTTGAAAACCTTTCTTTATTCGCTCCCTTTTGAATATACCAGCTGTTTTCTTCCAGGTCTTTGACAAGATTAAGAAGTGAGAGAAACCTCCTTAGGGAAACATGAAAGGCCCTGGATGTTGAACACAGTCCTACCTTTCTCTCTTGATTTCTATTGTTGGCATAGACTTGAACCCCATGGAAGTGACGTAGTTCCCTACCTACTATGTAGCTATTCCAGGTCTGCTGCTGGTAAGGGGTTATCATCTGGCTCTGCAAAGACAAAGTCCTGGTTTGTAGGACAGGACCAGTTTTAAACTACCAACATGACATGCCTCTGAACTTGCATTTGGAAAGCAACGCTTTGCTTTGCCTGCGGCTTCCCCCCCACCTGGGTAACAGCAGCCCCTCCACCTCCACCTCCCCCCCACCCCTTTTGTGCAGCACACAGAAGAGTTGCTCATAAACTATTGTCCTTCGTTTCTATCACTCCTGGGGGCATTTGGAATAGTTCAGACCCTAATTACCAGCCACATGTTGATGGCTTTATCAGTCCAGAAATATTGTGCTAACGTAGGTGCCAGTTAGGTTTTTGAGACTTAAAATCCCTGAAGTGAAAATAAGCTACTTGCTCACGTTTTATGCCAAGATACTGAAGCTTACTTATGAAAGTTGCATAATTCTCCAAGATGATAACCTATTTTCTGGTCTTGTTTACAAATTATGTTGTTGTTGTCCTCATTTAAATAATAATAAGCCATCATTACAATATATTTTTTTATCTATGTCCCCTTGAACCTAAAATTCTTTAGAAAACTTCTAAGGTGCATGCTAGTCCTAAATAGAGAAGATTATGCTGCAATTTATTCTCTTTCTTTCCAAACAAAATATCTCACATATTTACTACTGAACTAACCTACTAGCACAGAGGATAAAAACAAAGAGAAAAATCATTTTCCTGGTAAAACATGTCCAACTGTTTAAATAGTGGCGATGTTTTCAGCTTTCTATGGTAAGATTACGGTGACCTTGATGCAGCATAAATCTGTGTGCCATCTCATGCACGATTCCTTAGAGACCCTATTGGGTGGTTCCCCAATAGGGAAGTCTCCTCTTAGAATTGAACCTCTTAATAGTCTCCTCTTGGAATTGAACCTGATTTTATTACCAGCTTCATGCAGATCTGCTGGGGGATGGGACATTTAGTTTTCGTTTTTTTACCTGGGAATAGTTTGATCCCAAAAGTTTCATGAGAAAACATAGAAGGAATGGAGCCAACTGCATACAGCCGACTGCATACACCATGATGGCAGAGAAAGGGACAGAGAGATCTGCAGTTTATTCCAAATTGTGTTCTGATAAGAAGGAACCCTTTTATTTAGTCAGTCTTTCTAAGAGATAACTTTTATATTGTTTCATTAAAAAAAATAACTCCTTTACTAAATGTACAAAATGGAACTATTTCAATTTGAAAACCAAAAGGTAAGTATGAATAAAGATGATCTCATAATAGCATTGGATTAGTTTATATTTTAAGGGTTGTGAATGACAATATGGCTATTCCACTAAAATTATTTTTGCTTTTAACTTAATAAAACACATGAATTGAAGAGAAACTATACAAGGCACTATGATTTATAATGGCTGCTGGCATTTTAATGTTATCAGCTGTTCTCTGGCACCATTTGATTACACAAGGCCTAAACTGTGTAATTAAGGACCATCCTACTAATGTGCACCAATGGATTTATGGTGCGCGGGTCATCAGCGCTCTGAGCACTTTGGAGTATTGGACCATTAGTTTCAAATGCATACTAAGATAGGAGACCCCCCCTGGCATCAAGGAGGCTCTATAATAAGAAACTATTTCAAATTCAGGGAGGTAGTGTTCACCGGATTGTCATTTACCCAAACAATTTAAAAACCTGATTAACAGAAATCCTAATTAACTAGATTCCCCCCCCCCCTTGAGTCTACTTTTAGGAGAAAAGAGAAAATTGGAAGAAAATAAGTTAATAACCAAGGCTTTAGATTAAAAAAAAAAACAATTCCAATATGAGCTCATTATCAATGACTTGAAGAAAAGTATGCTTAAAAAATAACACCCTTATCAAAGGCAAGAAAGTAAGTATTAAAGTTAGCATTCTCTTAGATACATAAAAGAAAACTAATCTACAGGCTAAAACCTTGGTTAACCATAAGAACAGGCTCAGGCATGTGGCAAGGCACACAGGAATATGGAGATCCAATTAGACCACTGAGGCAGGTGGCATTGCAGAAAAGGTCCTAACTTCAGAGTCCAATGAACTTGGATTTAACCTCAGCTCTTCCACCTAATAGCTATGGGAATTCTGACAAGTCACGTGTATTAGTCATGGTTCTTCAAAGAAACATAACCAACAGAGTAGACAGAGAGATATGCAGGTTATGTAGGTAGGAAGATGGGCAGGAAGGTAGGATGGATGAATGGATGGATGGACAGACAGATGGACGGATGGATGGATGGATGGATGGATGGATGGATGGATGGATGGATATAGAAGAACATGTTTATTATGGGAATTGCCTCATGTGATCATGAAGGATGAGAAGTCCTTCCACCATATGTGAGCTGGAAAACCTGGACAGCCAGTGTTCAGTCCTAGTGTTTCAAGAATATAAGTAAAGCACCTTCCACAGTTTTTGTGCTATAACCTGCTCTCCATCCTAGTCTTTGGTTAGAGTGACCTTCCCTATAGAGCCACTGGGGGTCCAAGTCTTACAGGCAGGTATACCTTTTACTTTATTTTCTTGCAATGATTAAGAATATCAAGTTCTTCAAGTTCTTATTAAAATAAATAGTTATAAAAATAGTTTAGGAACGGGATTTAAAACCAAGTTTATTTGAAGAGTTCAGGGACAGATGGCTTTATTTTGCTTTTTAAAACATATAGCATTCAATGTGCTTGAGTTCTGGCAAGTCAAAGGACACATTCTGTCATTCACCTGAATACTGCTGTCTTTACCCTTGACTAGCAGGAAATTTTACGGTAAAGAGATGTACACTTTACCTCTCTGTCTTCAAATTTTAAAGGAACATTTTAATGTGGAAGGGATATGTTCTTGACATTTTCTTTGTCTAAAGTTTAAACAGCACTTAGTCTTCTAATTGACCAATTCCAAGCAGTCAGATTCTTTAGAGAAATATCACTAGATCAGAGAGATAGGCTTCCATCTTAAGGACATGGATTTTTTTTAAATTTTTTTAAATAAAACAAAATGTTGTAAAAATGTCAGATAGTTAATAAATTTTATTATTAGATTAAAAGTATAACAAAAAAAAAAATAGCATGGGGCCCTAGTCAAACAAAGAAAAATGCAGTGAGTGTTCTGAAATAGATGTGAAAATGTTTGGCATATGTTGATAAGGAGAGTTATTTTCACTATTACAAACTAAACTTTAAAAGAGTCTGGGAGCAAAATCAAATCTGATAGAGTCTAATGGAATTGCTTAGCTTGGTTAGCATCCAAAAATCTATGGCTTGGTATTAGCAGCCTACACACTGGCATTTTCGGTACCAGCCATGACAAATCTGTTTTTTTCATTGGTACATCTGTAGTGTGAGGTGTACAATCCAGAACCATTGCACCTAGCAGCTCCTCTGCAATTTATTAACATAGAACAGTGAAATCCATGTCCAAAGTGAGGACACTAAGCAATATGCTGTGAAGTACTTAAAAATAAGTCATGAAACTGGGCCTTCTAGGCATAGTAAGGCTGCCAAACTAAAGACTTAGCATTTATTTAACATTTAATCATGCTGCTAATTACAAAGCAATTATTTCATATAGACATATTACAAGAAGAGAATTAAAATGATCTGTAAAAGACTAAAATTAATTGATTTCATGGTAGTTTTTATATCATTGCACTTGCTGGTGTTAAAAAGAGGCAATAAAAATAGCCTAGTTGTTGGTTGATATTTTATTCTGTTTAGCTTCCTGTCAGTTTCTCAATTCAATAATGTTAAATTGCTACTTTATGATTCCAGCTATGCAAAAGGCCCATTTCTTTTAAAGAAAAAAAAATCTTTCTTGATCTTACCAGTGAATTAAACAAGAGAAAAAAATCTTTTTTTCCCCCTTGTCCTCCTTCCTTTGCCTATCATAGAATCTCAAGTTTAAAAGGGATTTGAAAAAACCAAAGGTTCAAGAATTTTTCAAACTGTATCTGGTGTGTGAGTTTCAAAACATTGGAGGAAAAATGATTTTGGCATAGAGCTGAGATAGTTCATGAATAATAATTAGTCTGGCTTGCTAGGTCCTCAAAGAAGAAGCTGCAAAGATCATCGAATTTATCACAGCTTTTGAAATTAAGGAACAGCTCTATCTCTACGCATAAGATTTGTAGGTAGTGGGAGCAGAAAACCTGCTTTCATAATCACTTAGGAGTGTTAGGGGTGCAGTGTGGAGAAGGGTAAGGATAGTCAGTGCTGTAAGTATTTAATAAAGTAAGCATGCACATGAAGATCATTCACATGATTTTAAAATAGTTAATATGTATATTAAAACCATATACTATTTTGGTCTTTGAGAGCTACTGTAACAAAGTACCACAAACTGGGTGGCTTAAAGCAACAGACAGTTGTGGAGGTTTGAAGTTCTAGATGATGGTATCCTTTGCCTCTTCCTAACTTCTGGGGATTGCCTGGCAAACTCAGGTGTGGTCTGGCTTACAGCCACCTGACTCCAGTCTCTGCCTACATTGTCACAAGGCCGCCTCCTAGTGTGTGTGTACCTGTCTTCAAATCCTCTTCCCCATTCTTTTAAGAGCACCAGTCCTAACTGAGTAGGGGCCCAGCCTCCTCCAATCTGACTTCCTCTTAACTCATTACATCTGCAACAACCTGATTTCCAACAAAGGTCACCGTCTGGGGACCTTGAGATTGGGACTTGAACATATCTAGTTTGGGGAAGACAATTCAATTGAAAATAAGCCCTTTGTTCTAGATGATGGGACTCTCGGTTAAATGTTCTAGGCATTTTACACATACTTTGCCCTGCTAGTTTTTAGAATTACTTTTATCTCGTGTCTTCTTCAATTATCCAGTGCAAGGATATTATACAGAAATGATAAATGTTTTTAATGGGAGGTGACTAAAATGCCTAACACAAAAAACAAATAGGTGCACCATCACCTAAGAAGGCTAAGCTGCCATTTTTGGGTGCCTAATCTGTGCACAGCATTTTGCTAGGTCCCCTCATTAAACTTTCCATCGAAAACTTTTTTTTTTTTTTGCATGGGGCAGGGTACCAGGGATTAAACTCAGGGGCACTCCACCACTGAGCCACCTCCCTAGCCCTATTTTGTATTTTATTTAGAGACAGGGTCTCACTGAGTTGCTTAGCGCCTCACTTTTGCTGAGGCTGGCTTTGAACTCGCGATCCTCTTGTCCCAGCCTTCCAAGCCCCTGGGATTACAGGCATACACTACAGTACCCGGCCTCCAAAACTCTTAATTTCTGAACATCAGCCTTTCCTTTAGGAAACAGAAACCATGGCATCTGGCAGAAGGTTACACATTTTTTTTGTTGTTGTTGTTTAGGTTATTTTCTATGCTGAGTGCTCTTGGCCAATTATTACTTTGAAATACCATAGCAAGGAATGCTATGATCCTTGACTTGAACCTAAGAGCTCTATTCTGATGAAAATTTTTGTTGGCCTCATCCTGAGAATGTGGGCAAAAGAATTCTTCATGGGTTTTCTTCTAATTCAGTTGGTTCATTTCCAAGAGTACATTGGTTTTCCTGATCTGCTGTTTTGTGCTCCCAGTGTCCACACACCAGTTTCCAGCAGTCTTTGTCCTCTCTGGGGTAGCAGAAAGAAGCCCAGTAAATGAGACTGAGTCTCTCTCATCTTATGCTTTGTTTGTTTCAGCGACTGTCCCCTGAGCCCTTGCAGAGTAGTCACTGTGCTCACTGCAGTGCCTACTAAGATAAATAAAGCTGAACCGTAGGCCTCAGTTATTGTATATGAGCACAGAGGTTAGGGCACCTCTGAGTGGAGACTGGAAACACAGTGGCTTAGGACAAAGCCACGTCTAGCTATGTCTTTGCAGTTACCAGGCCCCAGCCGACCTGCCTGCTAAGGCCCTCTGAGCTTGTGAGTGGTGGCAGGTATGGCCCCACCAGGATGGATGAAGTCTGGAGTTTGGTCTGCATTGCAGCCCTCTGTGGGACTTCTAAAAATATACAAATACTCCCAGACCCCAACCCAGACCGACTTCATGTAAATCTCCACGAGGCACAAGAATCTGCATTCCTCTAAAGATCCCTGTGTTAATGAAGAACGGTGTGTGGAGATCTCTGGCTGTGCGGCCTGACACGGTAGCTCCTGGTCACATCTGGCTCTTTGGATTTAATTGAAATAAAAAAAATAAATTGTGAAGATTCCATTTCTGCTCCCACCAGCCACATTTCAAGTGTGAAGGGGCCACTGAAGATCTAATGCACTGAGAGCGGGGGGACAGAACCTTCCCGTCGTACTGGAGAGCAGCACAGGTGGGCAGCTCTCATGTCTCCTTCCTTTCCTCGCCCCTCTGTCATGTGTTTTCTTTTACAGTCACTTGGGTACTTGTCTCATTGTCACCCCATAAGGAGATAACCTCTTTAAGGGCAGGGTCTGGTCTTCCTGGCCCCATGACAGGGAACAGTTGATGAGGATCTTTTAAACTCATCTGATTCATTCAGCGCCATCTTACTGGATCTCTTGCAATGTAGACTAACTCCAGATTTCAGCAGAGTCTAGAGAAAAGGATGGATCCGAGAGTAGGTTTGACTCAATATCAGATATTAGTATGGATGCGGAGCAGATTAATGCTAAATTGCAAGGATTTTTTTTTTTTTTTAAGAGTAAGGCTTTTAAGAGCTCAGGGTTTATATCACTGCAAATGCAGAAGAGACACGGCAAGACTGTGAATATTTGCAGGCTTAAACATTTGTTTATTTTAGAGACCTGGAAAGCACATTTTAATGGTTCCATTATTTGCTTGCTTTTTGAGTGCCACCTAGTAGATGTCAGGCCCGGCACCGGACCTGGGGTGACTCATTGTGAAGAAGACAGAAGCACAGTGCTTATTTCATGAGACTCAAGCTCATGCAGACAGCTTGAAATGTTGGCAAGGACTCTTACCTGCATGGGCGAGTTGGGAAAGAACAGGGGTACAATTTGGGCTCTGGCCTCCAATGTCTGAATTCACATAGAACTTCCACCACTAGACTTCAGCCATTATTTCAATTTTCTAAATCTCCATAAAGATAAGAAACATACTGGTACCATTAAGGAAAAAAAAATCATGTAAAGCTTGGTGTAGTGCATGCTGCATAATAAGAGCTTAATGAGTATTAATTCCTATTATTTTTGCAACTACTGCTCAGCCAGAACTACTCTGCAGTGAATGTTATGATGTAGAAAATGGGAGGTGTCTACAAGGTTAGAAAATACTCTCTTATTACTTGAGAGCATTATGTTCGGCAAAGTCAGCCAAACTCAGAAAGTCAAAGGCCACATGTTTTCTCTCATATGGGGAAGCTAGAGAGGAGAAAGAAAAGAAAGGTGGTGGGGGCGGATCTCATGAAAACTGCAGGGAGATCATTTGAGTACAGGAAACAGGAGGGGAGGGAAAGGGGAATGATATTGGCCAAAATTATATTGTTATGCCAGGTGCACATATGAATGTATAACGATGAATCCCACCATTAGGTGTAATCATCATGCACCAATAAAAAATTGGAAAAAATTCTCCATTGTTTCAAAACAATTTCTTCCTGCTTTTCTTGGTCTACCTGCTTCATTCCCTTAGTTTACTGTTTATATCTTGGCATCCAGAATAGCCGAGATGGATATATAAATAAATGTTTGGATAGTTTTTTTAAAATTTCTTCTTCTTTTTTTATTTCTTATTTTTCCTTTTTCATTCTTCTTTGTTTCGTTTGATTTGGTGAAGGATTTAACTTGGAACACTACTACTTGCAAGAAAATCATGCATGGAGAAGTGCTTTGTGCATCAGTCTGTCTTGGTGCCATACCCTCCTATAAGGTTCCATGACAACTAAACTGTCTTTGCTTTAAAAAAAAAAAAATCTTTCTAGTACTCTAGAAATCTACTCTAGGGATAGAGGGTGTCTCTGAGGTAACCAAACTATTTTGTAAACAGATGAATCATCCCTAGGCCTTGACTGTGATTGCCTTCAGGAGCTACAGATGATCCTAGGCAGCCTGTCCCCATTTCTGATGCTTTAAGATGATAGTTCCATTCATCTGACTCAAACCCAGGGGTTCTTTGGAGAATCGTGTGACCTGTATGAGGTGAAGTTTAGATATTGGATCTCAGGGTTAGGATTACTCAGTTTGAATCCTGCTTCCGTGATTTTCTAGCAATGCCTCTTGAGCAGATTCCTTAACATCTCCATGCATCCATTTTTTCATGTTAAAGGAGACAATCACAGTGCCTAGCTCCCGGGGATATTGTGAGGAACAAAGTAAACACCAAGAAGTGTTAGACTGACAAAAGAGGAAGAAGAAAACTCTTCCAGATAATTTTCAGGCAACACATTAATATCCTTGTCAGAAGAGTTACAATTTAACTTAGGTGTCAGCACCTGGCTCTCATTTCCTAAGTAGGAGATTCCAAAGGACATACATGTGTGTCGGGATCCTAGGTACCAGGTGCTGCTCAGGACACGTCCTTTCCTTTAATTCTCCAACATGCATCTGAGGTAGATGTAACATTGTCCTTCTAACAGAGGAGGAAGCCACGGCCCAGAGAAGTGGAGTGGTTTCTCTCAGGTGCCGTTGGTAATTCCAGGATATGGACCCTGCTCTGCCTGTTTCTTGAGACTTGTGCCTTAAAAACACACACACTAACACAATCATGATTCCTCTTAAGAAGCCAGGAACGGGAGTTTTGCTCCCAGTCACAAGGAGTCCTGCGTACATGGGTTTCTTTAAGAATAGAAATCTGAGAAAGAAGCATTCAGTTTCTAGACTCTTCCACATCATCATCTTAGGCTTGTGTGCCCTGACATAGAGGCATCACTAGAGGTACGGACTTGGGTCCCCTAACTCTTGGTCCAGTATTCCAGTCTCTGCCACAAAAATGTTTCTCAAACGACCTGAGAACCAAACAGGATTCACAGGTAGGGGATGGGTCCTACTATATTCTAGGGCTTTAATGACAAGTCCAGGAGGCCAGTGCTCCCTTCTGAGGTCAGTGTCCCCAGTACCTAAGAAACTCTCACTTGGCCTTACCTCCTAAATGTTCTACATCACCTTCCAACGTCAGCACCCCTGGATTAAGCTACTAACACACAACCCTTTGGTGGCACAACCTCTTCCAAACCCTAGCAAATACTTGAAACTCTTTGCATGTAAGGCCTGCCGTCTCGTGATTAATGTGTAGAAAGTCTTCTATTTAAGTCACCTATTGAAGTGTGCTCCGTTCATGTTGTTATTGTTATTATGATGATTCACGAGGCCTCTCCTGTCTTGAGTGCCAGCTTCCAACGCCTCCTCGTTTTTCAAATCCTCTTTACACTTCTTTCACTTGAGTTTCTATATCCTTATACAGTTTGCAACACATGATCTATCACCGAATTTTTTAAAAAAAAAAAGTTAATTTATGCATTTTGCAAATTAAACTTGCAGTTTGGCCGGGCTTATGTAGAACAGATCAACCCTTATGATCAATTCACTGCCATGTTAAAAAAAAAAAAAATCAATGAACATTATTTAGCTGAGTTGACTAATTTTTTTGGAATAAGTTGGCCACTAGCAGGATTGATTGAACTCCCTACCCTACCCCTGATTTGTCAAAACAAAGGTCAGGATGGAGGTTATTACAGAAAGCAAGCTACGGTCCTATCCCTATCCTGAATGTTTTCCTAGGCCATAATAAATGGTTGATTAAGAGAATCCAATGTCCTTCAGAGCTTTCAACTCTACCTAAATGATAAAGAATACAGATTTAAGGTAACCCTGGGGTAAGTGAAGCAGCATGGGGTTCTGTAAGGGATAAAACGTGGTTGAGACTGGGAATGGAGTCAAGGTGGGCCTCCAAATGTCTGACCTCAGCTCTCCGAGGTGTCCTCTGTTAAATGAGAGGTTGTTTTCCATGTGTCCGGTCGTCTCTCCACCTTCTTCACCTGTGGGCTTTAGCACATTTCACATTTCAAGAAGGCTAGCCTGCTTGCCTGGGATCAATTGAAACCCCATCAGAGTCTGAAGTTGGCCCTATTCCCCGGGGGGTTCTTCCACAGGTGCTCTCCCCAACCACACCAAGCCAACTACTTGGATTTGGATTCATGCCAGCTAGTGCTAGGCTTTTGGCTTTTCATTTTTCTTTTTTTTTTTTTTTTAATTTTCTTTGGTAATTCCTCAGTCTACCCAGTCCAGCCCCGCCCTGTTTACCATGCCTGGCCAAACCCCTCTGAAAGGGCTAATGTCCTGGCCATGCCCAGTTCCTCTGGGGAGCTAAATGAATGGTGACCCCCGTTTTTTATGCTCAGCTTGGAGACCAGCTGCGCCTTTGGGCTTTTCCCGGAGATGTTGGCCGAGACTGCACCTGCGGCGTGATGGATTTGCCCTGGCCTGAAAGAGGAAGGAAAGCAAGCGAGCAGGAATCAAAAGATCACTTGTTGTCCATCCTCTTCGCACACTGGGACTTTTATCCTACCCCAGCACACCAGAGAATTGGGGAGTCTCTATTAAATAATAATGATAATAACCAATACAGCTTGAAGATAGTGAAACAAGGGAAAAGGCAATCCAATTTTTCCTTGGGACCGAGAAGAAAAAAAAAAAGCCACTACAAAAATTTAAAGTGGGATTAGGAAATGATGAACTTTGGGGACGAAAGCACTTGGGATTTATTTTGTTTCTCTGCCAGTTAACTGGGTCAGTTTGGATCACCTAGGGATCCTCTAAGGTTCTGTCTGCTTTTAAAAATAGGTCTTCCAAAAGCCAGGAGAGTAAAATGAATTTTGTAAATGTGATGCTTTTTTTTTTTTTTTTAAAGAAAAGCACTAATGAACTTTTCTTCAGAGCAAAGATCCACACCTTAATGAACTGAGTTCATGATTATAGGTTCACACCTATGGAGTATTTGCCAATAACATTTAAAATTCACATCTAAGCACCTAGTTATCAAATTTTCCCTTTAGCTCAGCATTATAGGCGATCGTATTATATAATCCAGAGGTATAATTATATAATTCAGAGGTTGCAAACTGTGGCCACGGGCTCTAAAGACTTCAGAAGGCAGACGGGGTTTTATTTGCCCTGCACAGCTCAACATTCCTGGCTGCCTTCTGGAGCACATGCGGTCTCCAGCTTTTACCGTGACCTCTGCCTCCTGCTGTGTTAGCCTCAACTGCCTTGACTTACCTGGCTTGAAGGCACTGAGTGTGAGATCCTGCCATCCCTCCAAGATATCCCAATCACAAAGATGGAAGAAGGGGATCCAGAGTGGGTAGGAAGGAAGAACTCCTCCTCTGAAAATGGCTGAAAGTGTAGTTTGCCATGACACCTGGGCAATGTGTAGAGAAGATGACTCTTGAGCTTCCTTTGGGCCGGGGACGCCAGGGCTCCTTTCCCTCTCAACCCACTTACTTTGAAATAAGTAAAAGAGGACACCAAGTTGCAGGACTTGTCCAAGGTCACCCAGAAAGTTTGTGGTGAAGCCAAAATTAAGACTCCCTTCCCGGGTGGACATCCTGGCTGCTGCTTGGCCTCAGGTGCACGGGTTTGAAGCTTACTGATGAACTGGGTGGCCTGTCAGGAACAGCTCCCATGTGCCCTTGCAAAGGGATGCACTTGATTGTTTCCTTAATGCATTATGGAGACTGTTTTCCCATACGAACTTCCATCTGCCATCACGAGTACACCCAACAGGGTGTTTGCTTTGGATGATTTGTGAGCCAGGAATATAATTTTGGAAAATGGTTAGACAAAGAAATCAAGAGTCAGGGTCAAAGGCCAGACGAAAGTCAGAGAAACTAATGCCTTTAAGAATAGCCTATGCAGATTCAGTGCTTGGGATGCATTCGCAAGGCCTCCCACGGGAAATAAAACCTGCCCTCCGTAAAGAATCTCTGGCTCCACCTGCAGCAGCCACCGACATTTAGGTTCAGAGCTTGTAGCTGATTGTGCCACAAAAGGCAATCTCCACCGATTTCGACTACCCAGTACTTCCTTTTATTCTCAATACCCATAAAAAAGACCCAGATTCAATATGAGACATCAGACCTGTAAATAATAACAGCTAACATCTTTTGGGCACTTGCTGTGTGCCAGGCCCTCTGCCAAAAGCTTCACATTTAATATCTCATTCTAATTCTCTCACCACTCTTGCAAAGTAGGTTTTATGATCTCCATTGTCCAAAAAAAAAAAAAAAATTGAGACTCAGAAAGTTTCAATTACTTGTCCAAGGTCACAGAGCAGAATTTGAAGCCAGTTCTGTCTCTCCAGAAGCTACTCTTAACTCTAAGCTGTCCTCCTGCTTCAAAAGGCTTAAGGTCCCTGCAAGCACTAACAATCAGCACTTGTATCTGCAGAAGTCAGGGTGGCCCTCAAGCACAAGGTCAGTCCACAGAGTCCTGTCTGGTTCTGTGTCGCCCTTGAGGGGACTGGCTACACGGAGAGCTTGGGCTGAGCTTATGCATTTTTTTTTAAATCCTTATAAGGCCAGGAGTAAAACTGGGTTGAACAAAATCCCACTTCTCCATCATTGAAATCATCCCCCCCCAAAAAAGAAAACCACCAAATTTGAATGTTGCATTAGTCCTAGGTCTATTTGGAGACTGAGAGAGCTCAAAGAATGATTTTTCAGAACATTTTCTATCTGCTAGAAATTTGTGCATGTGTATAAAAGTAAATGACTTAAGAAGGAATTTTTCTTCATTGGATAAAAAATTAGGTTCTTCATTGTTGTGACTACACTGTCTATGAGGTTGGAGCTTTGTGGAGTTTTGTTCTGTTTTACAGTTCTGTTTTATTTTCCCTCCCCAGTACTGGGGATTGAACCCAGGGCCTCACACATACAAGGCAGGCAATGTGCTACACCCTCAGCCCAAGATCTGTGCCCATATAATTTGCTTGCTCACTTAGGTTTTTAGTTGGACTCTGATGCAGTATTTGGTCTCTGGATTTCTAACCCTATTAATTCTAATAATACTAGTTGAAAATATAATGGAAAAGATAAGTAATAATAATGACTCTCCCAAACACCTGCTGTGCCCAAGAGCCTTCAGGAGATTTGCTCATTCATTACCTTCCAACAGCAGGGTGAGAATGCCATGTAACCACAACCCTGATGAACTTCCAGAGATTTAAAAAACAATTGAGGGTCCACTATGGGCCAGTCTCTTTCCCAGGCCCTAGGCTGATTACTTTCACATAGGTTGCTTTTATTATCATAATTTTCATGGATTAAGAAGGTATAATTGGCCTTATTTTTAGCTATGGAAAATGAGATGCAAAGAATTTAAGTAGTTTGCACAAGATAACCCATCCAATAAATCAGAGTTTGGATTCAGATCACCAAACTGTTTCCTCTGGGAGAGTTTATTCTGCAATCCCAGAGCTGCCTGATTTTTTTTTTTTTAATGGTAACAAGAATTCACAAAACCATCATGTCATTATAAATGCATATTTCTTTTTGCCCAACTCCATAAGAATTTCATGCACACAGACCCCAGCCTGAAGTCCTATCAAGTGTCGTGATTTTGTTAAACTAACACCCCATCTGAAACAAGTCTGTGGGGAAAGCCAGAGTGAGAGCCAAGTTCATGAATGGTGGTGAGCACGCATTCCTTCTCCTTTGGAAATTTTATATTCGGAGCAGAGTGTCCCAAACATATCTGGCTGGAAAAAAAGAGAAGCATCTAATGTAATTGTATAATTGTGGGCCTCTTTTGAAATGTGTCCCTTGCCAATTCTGGGCCTTTAAAACCATGGTTTGTTATTGAAGGGATTGTTTCTTTAAACTGCCAGACTTGTTTGTGGAACATCATTCTGCTAATTAGCAGGACATTTTATTTTCACATTGGACAGATTTAGCCAGTCAGCCCTCGAAAAAAGCCATTTTACTTTTTTAAAAAAATCAATGCCAGCCATTTTTTATTTGTTGCAGTATTTAGGATAATTAATTTGTATGGATGATAAACGTTGGCCTGAATCATAATGGATTTACCTTTTTACTGCGGTTAAAAAAATGCATGATATTAATTTCACCATCTCTGATTTTTAAGTTTGTAATTCAATTATGTTAAGTGTATTCTGTGCAGCGGATGTCTAGAACTTTTTCACCTTTCAAAACTGAAAACTCTACACCCATTAGACAGTAATTCCCTCTCCCTTCAACTCTTGGCAACCTCAATTTTTATTTACTTTCTATGATTTTGACAACTTTAGATCCTTTGTGAGAATGGAATCGTACAGTCTATGTCCTGCTGTGACCAGCTTATTTCATAATGTCCTCAAGATTCATCCATATCCTAGCTGGAACACAACAAGATTTCCTTCTTTCTTAAAAATGTGTGTGTGTATAATATAATAAATATAATATATACTATGTATACTTAATATATGTATTTGTCCCTCAGTATCTTGATGAAATTGTTTCTTACAGACACCCTCTCAGATACTAAAATCCACAAATATAAAATGGTGCAATGTTTGCATATAATCTATGCACATCTTCCTGTATACTTGTAAGTCATCTCTAGATTACTCATACTTCCTAATGCAGTATAAATTTTCTATATAAATAGTTGTTATACTGTAATGTTAATTACAAGAAAACAACATCTATACATGTGTCCTATAGACATGATTTTTTTTTTTTTTTTGCCTGAGTATCTTCACCACAGTTGGTGGGATCTGCAGATTTGGGTATCCCCATGGATACTGAGGGCCAACTCTATATACCACATTTTCTTTATCCATTCATCTAGGGATGGAAGTCTGGGTGGCTTTCCCCCTCATGGTTCTTGTGAATAACATTGCAATGAACATGGCGGGTGGTGAATCTCACTTTGGAGTCCTGCCTTGAGTTACTTTGGATATAAAACCAAAAATGGGATTGCTGGATCATATGGTGATTTTTTTGAGAAACCTCCATATTGTTTTCCAGAATAGTTTCACCATTTCACGTGCAGAACACTGCACACGGGTTCCAATTTCTCTATCCTTGCCAACTTTTATTAAATTTTTTATTCTTACGATGGTGGCCATTCTGATATAAAATGATAACTCACTGAGGTTTTTTTTAATGTGCATTTCTCTCTCTCCTTTGATATGGGATTGAACCCAGGGGCACTTTACCACTGAGATATAAACTCAACCATTTAATTTTTTTTTTAATATAAATTTTGAGACAGGCTGCCCAGGCTGACCTTCAACTTATAGTCCTCCTGCCTCAGTGAGTTGCTGGGATTACAGGCGTGTGCGGCCATTCTTAGGCCATGCATTTCTCTTATAATTGGCAACGTTGAACATTTTTTAATATGCTTATTGGTCATTTGTGTATCTTCTTTGGGAATTATGTATTTTAAAGTCCTTCACCCATTTTTATTTACGTTATTTTGTTGCTGTTGAATTATAAGACATCCCAATATATCCTGGCTATCATCCCCTTACCAGATACATGATTTGAAAACATCTTTCACTTGGGACTATGTCTCACTTTGTTGTGCAGACATAGTCCTAAGTTTGAAATTAGCCCATTTGTTGGCTTTTTTGTTGTTCGTGTTTTTGATCTCATGTCCAAAATATCTTTGCCAAATCCAATGTCGTGATGTTCTTCCCTTATGTTTTCTTTTAGGATTTTTAGGTCTTTAATGCATCTTGAGTTAGTTTTTATATGTAAGTTACAGGTCCCTTTCATCCTTCTGCATGTGAATGTACAGTTTTCCCAACAGAGTTGATTGAAAAGACTGTCCTTTTCCCATTCTGTCGTCTTGGCAGCCTTGTCAAACATAATCTTAACAAAGATCAATATACTGAAGGGTTTATTTCTGGGTTTTCTGTTCCACTGGTCTGTGTGTCTTAAGCACCTTCTTTTGTATTATGGATGGTCATTCTCTGTTTCCAAAGGAATCAAATTCAGGTTTAGGAGAACAAAATGCCTTTCTTCTATATTTGATGGGAGAGCCGACATTCTGGGCTTCTGTAGTTCTTTGATTGGTTTGTTGAGGTGTGTGTATGTGTGAAAGACTAATTTGAATATTTCAATATAATCATCTCAAATCATAGCATTTAAACTATAATGGAGCAATGCCCATGGTATTCAAGCTACCGCACCACAAAAGCTATTTTTTAAATAGTAATAAACTGTTTGGGGGAGTCTCTCATACAACAACTTTAATACATATCTTAATTCCTAATACATTTCCTTAAATTCAATTGAAACATAAAAATTAGTTGAAATTCCATCTTAGAGTTATGAAAGATACATTTTTTTTTCTTTTGGCTTTCTGTTTCGAATGAAGATTGAAGAATAACCTGTGGCAGAAATTTTCTTCATGTTTACCGTGGCCCTTGTACTTGTTTTGGGGTTAGTCTAAATAGAAACAAGAGTGGAATAAATTTGTGGAGTTAATGATATTTGGAAAATGTTATTCTCTGAGGTATGTTTTCATTTTGTAGCATTTCCCCATACAAGTCAGAATTGGGTAGTTGTATATTGAGAAGTTTTGCAAATGCACAATAAATGGCAAAGTATTGGGGGTGACATGGGGAGAGACAGGGATGCCAAATGCATTTTTTTCCCAGAGATTAGCAGGCTTCCAGCATCCTGCTAAACATTCATCTTACCTCATACTTGCCAGAACCCGGATTGAGTGATTTTATTTTGTGAGACCAGGAACATGGTTTCTATATTCCGTAAAGCAACAAAAAGTTTGTAGGATATATCTTTCAGTACTCACTCTTTGTATTATTACATTTTTTTGGACAATCACAAGAATAACTATGATTTTAAAAGTAAACCGATATAACATGAAGTGCTAACGTGAAGTGAGAGTCCACTATGTGTTGAACACCAGGCTCGAAGCACAATATATGCACTGTCTTATTGAATTTCTAGAAACCACTAGTCACTGAAATTCCCTCAGTACTCAAAGCTGAGGTTGATTATGAGAAGTATAAGGAAACATATATACCCTACTTTTAATAATTAGCAAGTAATGGGCTGAATCTTAGGAAAGGAAGACTAACATGAAATCCATAATAGCTTTTTATACCTGAGTAGAGTCCAGAAAACTGGAACCATCAACCAGTAATATCATCTTTATAAGCCAGTCAGCATATATATCTGATCTCAGAAGATCTTATTAAAACCAATAGATGATGGTCAATAGATCACGTGTCCTTGGCTTTTCTTCTCTTACTTGTCCTTTGACAATTACTACTTACCGAAAACCAAAATGGATAAGATAAATAATATGGTAATAAATAATGAATGTAGTTAACTTCAGTGAGCATTTACTATGTGCCAGTCACCGTGCTAAAAGCTTGACATAGATTCTTTAATTCTCTCAGTAATCCTATGAGAGAGGTACTTTTATGATCAACCCTATTATATAAATTGAAGAAACTAAGACTTCAAAATACTGAGTAATATATTCATGGTCCACAAATATCATATGGCCAGTGACATTTTCATGAGATTAATAAAACTGTGCATCTGAGATAATATTTTTATGTATAAATGTAATATTTGTGGAAGATTTTTTGTTTTTTGTTTGTTTTTGTATAGGGTGGTCTGGGGATTGAACCCACATCTGCTCTACCACTGAACTATATCTCCAGCCCCCCCCTTTTTTTATTATGTTCTGATTTTGAGATAGCATCTTGCTAAATTGCAGAAGCTGGCCTCGAACTTGAAGTCTTCCTGCCTCAGCTTTCTGAGCCACTGGGATTTCAAGCATGCACCACCATCCTTGGCTCAATATTTGTGTTTTTAATGAAGACTAGTAGTATGGGACCATAGAGTTCTTTTTATTTACTCAGTCACAATCCAATGTGACTATTAGAATGTTAAAAAAAACTAATATCTTCCTTTCATAGTTGTGTTAGATTAACTTTTTACATAAAAATAAATTGATCTAGAAAAGTTTTGACTGGTACCTTTCTACAGAGTGTACCACTTAAAAAAGAAAATTTCTGGAAACAAATGAGGTATTAATTAAGCTGTAATTAATTAAAAATGCATTGAGTCTCTAATAAACTGCCATTTGTATTTCGCTTTTAGTAGGGATGAACTTTTTGCTTTTTAGAGCCCTAAATATATGCAATTTCTAAAGTCATCTTTTATTTTAAAAGAAATGACATCTACAAGCTTTTCTAGGTATTCTGAATCTGTGTGTGTGTGTGTGTGTGTGGTGTGTGTGTGTGTTTAACAATTTGGTCCAGTAGTACATGCACTCCCAATTGTAAAAGTGAAGGAACATTAACTGCTTTTAGTATAGTGAGAGGGATATAGTGAGTATCCTGATGTTTTAAAGCTTATTTGCCTATTTGAAAGCATTTAAACATTTCTTCTTATTAGAATTGTGACTATGCCTTTTTAGTAAATAAAAGGAAGGCTCTAATGCAGAAAGTAGTGGAACAAGCATAACACCTTTCCTAATCTACTTTTCAGACACAGTTCCAGACTCTTGGCTGAAGTCACTCAGATGTGAAGCTGTGCGCATGCCTGGAATTGAGAGACACAGCTGAAAGACTCCAAATTGCTTTCTGCCTTTTGAAAAGTCCAGAACATCATCCCTTTGGACTCTGGCATTCTCTACATCTCAACCGAGACTGCTCGAATGTTTACATTTTCTGCTCCGTGTCAACAGATAGAGTTCCCATTTTGTTAAAACTCACTCCCCAGTGCTGAGACTTGAGCTTGTTCGGCAAGCCAGCATGGCTGGGGTGAGCCTGGTAGCAGCTGCTTGCCAACTGGTGCTGGGCTTGCTAGTGACATCCTTCACGGAGTCTTCCGTACAGAATAGTGAGTGTCCACAGCTCTGTGTCTGTGAAATTCGTCCCTGGTTTACCCCGCAGTCCACCTACAGAGAAGCCACCACCGTCGACTGTAATGATCTCCGCCTCACGAGGATTCCTAGCAACCTTTCTAGTGACACACAAGTGCTTCTCTTACAGAGCAATAACATCGCAAAGACGGTAGATGAGCTTCAACAGCTGTTCAACTTGACTGAGCTAGATTTCTCCCAAAACAACTTTACCAATATTAAGGAGGTAGGGCTGGCGAACTTGACTCAGCTCACTACTCTGCATTTGGAGGAAAATCAGATCACAGAGATGACTGATTACTGTCTGCAAGACCTCAGCAACCTCCAGGAACTCTACATCAACCACAACCAGATCAGCACTATCTCTGCTAACGCCTTTTCAGGCTTAAAAAATCTTCTAAGGCTCCACCTGAATTCCAACAAGTTGAAGGTCATTGATAGTCGCTGGTTTGATTCGACACCTAACCTGGAAATTCTGATGATTGGGGAAAACCCTGTGATTGGAATTTTGGATATGAACTTTAAACCCCTCTCAAACTTGAGAAGCTTAGTTTTGGCAGGAATGTATCTCACGGATATCCCTGGAAATGCCTTGGTGGGCCTGGAGAGCCTGGAGAGCCTGTCTTTTTATGATAACAAACTGGTCAAAGTCCCTCAACTCGCCCTGCAAAAAGTCCCCAATTTGAAATTCTTAGACCTCAACAAAAATCCCATCCACAAAATCCAAGAAGGGGACTTCAAAAACATGCTCCGGTTAAAAGAACTAGGGATAAACAATATGGGGGAACTTGTTTCCGTGGACCGCTATGCCCTGGATAACCTACCAGAACTCACAAAGCTAGAAGCCACCAATAACCCCAAATTGTCTTACATCCACCGCTTGGCTTTCCGAAGCGTTCCCGCCCTGGAAAGCTTGATGCTGAACAACAATGCTTTGAATGCCGTTTACCAAAAGACGGTAGAGTCCCTTCCCAATCTGCGGGAGATCAGTATCCACAGCAATCCCTTGAGGTGTGACTGTGTCATCCACTGGATTAACTCCAACAAAACCAACATCCGCTTCATGGAGCCTTTATCCATGTTCTGTGCCATGCCCCCCGAATACAGAGGGCAGCAGGTGAAGGAAGTTTTAATCCAGGATTCAAGTGAACAGTGCCTGCCAATGATCTCTCACGACACATTCCCAAATCATTTAAACATGGAGATTGGCACTACAGTTTTTCTAGACTGTCGGGCCATGGCTGAGCCAGAACCTGAAATCTACTGGGTCACTCCCATTGGAAATAAAATAACGGTGGATACCCTTTCGGAAAAGTACAAGCTAAGCAGTGAAGGTACCTTGGAGATAGCTAATATACAGATCGAAGACTCAGGAAGATACACGTGTGTTGCCCAGAATGTCCAAGGGGCAGACACTCGGGTGGCCACCATCAAGGTCAACGGAACCCTTCTGGATGGTACCCAGGTGCTGAAAATCTATGTCAAGCAGACGGAATCTCATTCCATCTTAGTGTCTTGGAAGGTCAACTCCAATGTCATGACATCAAATTTAAAATGGTCGTCGGCCACCATGAAGATCGACAACCCCCACATCACATACACGGCCAGGGTCCCGGTAGATGTTCATGAATACAACCTGACCCATCTGCAGCCATCTACCGATTATGAAGTATGCCTCACCGTGTCCAACATTCACCAGCAGACTCAAAAGTCATGTGTCAACGTCACAACCAAAACTGCTGCCTTTGCCCTGGACATCTCTGACCAAGAAACCAGCACAGCCCTCGCCGCGGTCATGGGGTCCATGTTCGCCGTCATTAGCCTCGCATCCATGGCTGTGTACATCGCCAAGAGATTTAAGAGGAAAAACTACCACCATTCCCTAAAAAAGTATATGCAAAAAACCTCTTCCATCCCCCTGAACGAGCTGTACCCACCACTCATTAACCTCTGGGAAGGTGACAGCGAGAAAGACAAGGACGGTTCGGCAGAGGCCAAGCCAACCCAGGTCGACACATCCAGAAGCTACTACATGTGGTAACTCAGTGGATATTTTGCTTCTGGTAGTAAGGAGCACAAAGACGTTTTTGCTTTATTCTGCAAAAGTAACCAGTTGAAGACTTTTGTATTTTTGACTTTGCTAGTTTGTGGCAGAGTGGAGAGGACAGGTGGATATTTCAAATTTTTTTAGTATAGCGTATCGCAAGGGTTCCACACGGCTGGCAGCAACTCTCGGCTTCCAGTTTGTGTTTGGTTTTTATTCTTATCATTATTATGATTATTATTATTATTATATTATTATTATTATTATTATTTTATTTTAGTTGTTGTGCTAAACTCAATAATGCTATCCTAACTACAGTGCTCAATAAAATGATTAATGACAGGTCGGGGTTCCCCTGTGCTTTGACCAATAGCATGACCCCTTCTTCTGAAGCCATCAGTAGGAAGTTCCGCATCCTCCAAAAAAAGGTAATTAATATACAGTTTTGAAGCAGCATTGAACCTTTTGTAGCAATCTGGTTTACAGACTTTAACCCAAGAAGCTGACTAGACTCGCTACCTTCCTTGAATGACTTTAGTTGACTGTACTGTAATGTTGTATCAACTGAATTGAATGTTTGCCTTTCAACGACCACTTCTCTTTCATTTTTCCTCTTTTTTTTTGTAATAGTTAAAGAGGCTTAGAAAAAGCTAACAGGCAATAGAAATATGTATATCAGATTTTTTAATGTAACAAACTACATGTTAATTGTTACCTTATTCTTTTTATCTTTAGTAGACACTTTTAAAAGAAGAGATAATTTTGTTGTGTTGAACTCACCAACCTGTGGTGTACAAATGAAGACAGAACTATAATAAATTAGTTTTGTTCTGATTTTTTAGAACACTTGCAATAACGTATCATTTATAGTTCTTACCAGCCACAGTGGTAATGATATATTTTTCACATCCATGAAACAACAAATGAAATAAATCAGCTGTCACATGATGTCTCTTAAAAAGCTAGGCCCTAAAATGTTTTGAATTCTTTTTGTACATGAAGAAATAACTATTTTAATTCAGATATTCTAATGAGAAGTGTTTCTATATTTTAAATATTACTGACCAGAATCAAATGGGAAGGTGTTCATATTAAAGAAAGAAGCTGTATTACTATATCCCATGCATACCTAAACAATCTCTCTCTCTCTCTCTCTCTCTCTCTCTCTCTCTCTCACACACACACACACGGATACTTTGGATTTGTCATTCCTTTTCTGTAAGGGTTAAGACCTGATTTATTTTTTACAGTCTCCACATTCTCCATCCAAGTGTGAAGCATGGAGCCATGGACTCTTTCAAGTGTATTTCTGTATCCCTCTTAACAGCCATCTGTATGCTTAGACTCACACGAGTCTGTGAATCAGTGTGGCGATATCTGCTGAGACAAGTAAATGACGGAGAGAAAACAGAACAACTTCTGTACGGTGGACATTTTTCATCCAATACACACATATATAGTTGGGCAGAGTTGAGTGTGTCAAGATCACCCAGGAAACGCCAGTGTGAAGCTGAGAACAGGAGCTAGGTTTAGGAGGAAGGCCAGGAAGGGAGGAGGCGGGAAGGGAATTTGAAAGCATAGGTAGAGGACAAAAGAGCCATTTGAAAATTGAAATGGACGAGGCAGAGACATAAAGAAAGGCTATCCCAGATGGCAGCTCTGACACGGACACACTGTCACATCAGGAGTGATGAGACTGTCAAAAGGGACCAAGATGAAGCAGGTGCCAGAAGGGCCAGAGAAAGGACAAGGGGGCAGAAAGAAAGTCCAGATGAGGCAGGCTGAGAGCCTCCGGTCTTTGCCAAGTTCTTTGTTTTGTGAATCATTAAAAAAATATATAAATATTAGGGAGCTGGGGGTGTAGCTCAGTGGTAGTGCATTTACCTAGCATGCACCAGGCCCTGGGTTCAATCCTAGGGGTGGGGGGTAAGGGGGGAGTCATTTCTTTATATTTCTAAAAGAAGTGGGGAGGGAACTTCAGATGCTGAAACAAGCAAGCTGCAACAGGAAAACAGTGAGTACCTGAGCTAGAAGCATCCTTTCCCACAGCCTTCGTCTGTTGATAAGAAAAACTGAGGCCCAAGGAGGGTTTGCCCCTGATCCAGGTCAGGTCCTCCTGCCCTTTGAGAACTCTGTACCCCACTGATTGCTTCAGGCCCAGCAGCCTTGTAGACTCCCGTGCAGGGCTCCTCAGCTCTGAACAACCTGTGCTGCCCCTGCTTTAAAAATGCAGCACACCCTCAATTCCTGTTGATTCAGGATGACTTTCAGCACAAAGGGTAGTGCAGAGGACCAGGGAACTGTCTGCCTTGCTGGTACTGCCAAGTACATGTGGGAAACAGAAGTGGAAATGCTTTGGATGCAACCAGGAAGCATTTCCTGCTGGGTGAGTCTTGTTTTCAAACATCTGCAGAGTAGTAAACCATCTATCAACAGCTCTGATACATCTGAAAGTGGTGAAAGCAAGCAGCACTGAAAATGAGACCCACAGCAGCTTGCAGCTGTCGGGAGGAGGCACCATTTACCCACAAAGCAATGATTGGAACCTGGCACAGAATAGGCATGGGAACTTTGGTGAAATAACTGAAGTAAAACAGTTCAGCCATGCTCCATTCTGAGTACATAGCAAGCACAAGGAATTCCAAATGTTTTTGCCAACGATATTCTTTGCCAGGTCAGTTGGGAAAATTTTTGTTGTTGTTGTTTGTTTATTTATTTATTTATTTATTTATTTATTTACTTTGAAAAAGTATTGAAGCTTTTTTTCCCCCTGCCCTTGATAATGGGTCAGATTTCACTCAATAGAAAGCAAGATGGCATAGCTCTTTTTCCCCCAGCCGAGTATTTCCTCATTTGTATTTAATTTAATTTGATCAGTTAGACAGGCAGTGAAATTAGACATCAGACTAGGTCCTGATTGATAATGGAGGTGCCATCACCTTTACCAGTGAAGTGGCTATTATAGATCACATTCTAATTTCACATTTTCCCTCTTACTCCCCGTTGCTCTGAGGGCATACAGTGTGTCTCTAACCTGATTTTACAAGGTTATTTTCGGAACATTTCCCTAAAACAGGCATTCCCTAATTTGCTCATCTAATTAATGACAAATCAAATTAATACCATGAATTTTAAAAATGCACGATTATCAGTGTTTCTACTTAGGGCTCTGTGACTGGCAAAAAAGGAATCATCTTCAATTCTTTTGCAAGCAATATCAAAATCCATATTTTCTGTCATTTTGTGTATTTATTCATTCATTCATTTATTTGCTAATAACACCACAGTTACCCCCCTTTGCTTGCTGTTGGCTATCTATCTCTTTTCATTTTTCAAAGCATTTTCTTTTCTTCATTCCTGTTTTCACCATGGGGTGGGGGGAAGCATTTTGTACTTCTAACACTTTTCTGGGAAAAACCACTTTCTGTCTTTCTGTTCACTGAAAAGGAGAATTTAACCCCTTCTGATGAATTCTAAGTACAATTGAAAATTCACCTTACTCTCTTCACCTTACTTCTTTCACTCTTACCCTGCTTGCAAATAGACTTTATTCTTTCCTTAAAAAAAAAAAAATTCTTCTTTTAATTCAAAAGGAATTATTTGGGAGAAAATGTTTCTTTCAAGCTCAGATTTAGAATCACCATTTGATTTGTTACTCTCAAATGAACCTCACCTCTGCAGGACTTGATCTAATCTGGGGTGGAAATGATTTCTCCGTTGCCTCTCCCCCACCAATAATCAGCTCCTCTCAATCAGTTAAACTGGGAATTTAAGGTACATGGTGAAAATAAGGAGCTGGTGAGGGAACTAATGATTTTTATCCTTGCTGGTTAACGGAACTAAAGGGTTTCTTACATTGTAGAACACCTCAGAGACTTGATAGTACTAATAGAAAGTGCATAGCATTGGGCTGCTGATATCTCAGAGGAAAATAGGGGTTTAATTTAATCCTGAAAAAGTTTGGTGAATTGTATATTATTCTTTTCCAACTTACAGATAAGAAAACTAAGACCCATAGAAGTATTTGCCTGGCACCATGCAACTCTGTAAGAAGGTGTCCATCATGGGATCCCCAAGCTCCCAGTTTTCTCTCCCTCCACCCAGGTGGAAGGAGGAGCTTCTATTGAAGGGCAAATCTGGGGGTCACTAGGCACCTGGGGAAAGAGCAAATGCACAGTTGCAGGAGGGACACTGAAGGCTTTCTTCTTGTCTTGAATTTTTTCTCTCCTTTAGGAAACACTCTATGCTGAGATCTCTAATAGTTTTGTGTTTCAAAACTGGGTTTCCACCAGGCTAAATTTTAATTCTACTCTTCAACTGCCCCATGCCCATCCCTGTTACACACTTGTAAAATTAAAATGTTTAAAGCTTTTTTTTTTTAATTGGAGGAAATTCAAAACTCATTTGTCCCTTAGGAGAAAGGGACAACTTACATAAAACTAATGACAAACTCCAAAACTTAAACAGGAGAATATGAAACCCACATAATTGAGCAGTTCCAAGGGTGGTATCTGACATCCTGGAAACACCCAGATCAACCAAACGGCTCCTGCCTAATCATGGATTGGTGGAGTTTGCTGGTAGATTTCTGTTTAGCCAATCCTATGCCCCCCAACACACACCAAAAAAGAAGTCTCGGAGCTGTCAAAAGACATTAAAATGATGGAGATTATTTTAAAAGGGAAATGTAATTGCCCTTGCAATGTACCCCATCTTGTCAGTTATATGCTGCCTAAGAGGAAGCAAAGCCCGTGTCATGTACCTCATGAAAGTATCTCTGGACATAAATTGGGTTTTTTCCTTCTTAAACCATTAAGGTTAGTCTCATTTTAATCATTTCTCGGATCTGCTTTTTGAAGCTATGCCCCATCCACCTTGGCCTTTCACTTTCTCTCATAAGGTTAGACTGACAAAATGAATTTCAGCCTGGACCCTGACAGAGTGATCAAGAATCCCTAATAAGGGGGGTGTCCTGAATTAATAAGGTGGCATTTCAATGTATCCGCCTGCATATTAGCATGTCTCTCCAATGTCCACAGAAGACCTTGTGGCATGAGGAAAAAGGACAGCCATGTCCCTGCTGCCAGGACTGTGTGGTTTGGGGTTTTTTGTTGTTGTTGTTTTTAAGCAAGGACTTAACGAAAGAAAAAGAGAAACATGTACTGTGTATTTAGTCCTGTGCCAGGAGCTTCCCCTGGGTCACTGACACTGACTCCTCCAGGAGATCCATCACTTCCTCCAGGAGATGGTACCTGTATTGTCCCGACATCAGTGAATAGTGGGTAATCTGCCCCCCCAGGGCAGAGCGATATGCCTGGAGTCATACAGCTGGTGAGAAACAGAACTGGGACAGACACTCAGATCATGTGACTGCGACTTGCAGATTTTTAACCACAGAATGATCCACGAGCTACAGCTAGATCAGGAGTGTGGATGCATATCTCCGAAGCACATTTAGCACTTGAGACAGGGAGAGTGGGGGAAGGGCACTTCCCAGCACTGAGCCCAGGGTCTCATTTAAGACTCAGAGCTGAGGTCAATACAGTGAGTCCTCTGCATCCACTCATTCTGTATTTGTGGATTGAACCATCCGTGGATTGAAGATACAGGTTCAGTCTCGCTAATGGGAAATACTTAGAAAGGTTGCAGGTTGCAAAGCTTTTGTTTGTTTGTTTTTTAGATTTTTGGAAAATTTGTTTACTGGTTAAACATCCCTGATCTGGAATCCAAAATGTACCCGAATCCAAAAATTGTTGAGCATTATGTTAGTGCTCATGACACTTTTCAGCACTGATACAGTGCTCAAACAGTTTTGGTCAGATTTTTAGATTAGGGAAGATCAACCTGTATTTTTTTAATGTTTCTGTACTGTTATGGCTTAGATATTAGGTGTCCCCCCACCCCAAAAGCTCATGTTTGAATCAAAGCAAAAAAAAAAAAAAGTTTAGAGGAAATGATTGGGTTATGAGAGTCTTAACCTAACCAGTACATTAATTCCCTAAAAGTGATTAACTGGGGGGGGGGTAACTGTAGGCAGGTAGTGTATGGCTGGAGAAGGGAGATCACTGGGGGTGTGCCTTTGGGGTGTATATATATATATTGTCCCTAGTCTTCAGTGTCTCTCTGCTTTCTGATTGCCATATCAAAGCCATTTTCCTCCACCATAGTCTTCCACCATGATGTTCTGCCTCACTTAGGGCCCAGAGCAATGGAGCTGGGTGTCTGTGCACTGAGACCTCTAACACCATGAGCACCAAATAAGCTTTTCCTCCTCTAAAAGTTCTCTTGTCAGGTCTTTTTGTCACAGCAGCTAAAAACCTGACTAAAACATGTGCAGGACATACACCGGCTTTTCTTGTCATTGTTCCCTAAACAACATGACATAACAAACATTTCTTTAATAGCATATGCATTGCTTTAGGTTTTACAAGTCACCTAGAGGTGATTTAATGTGGAGGAGGATGTCCTGGGTTCTATGTGAACACCGGGCCGTTTTATGTGAGGGAACTGAGTATCTTCAGACTCTGGTATCCCCCAGGGGTCCTGGAACCAATTCCCAGTGAAGGCAAGTGACAAGCATATAGAAGTCACAGCAAGGACAACTCTAAAAAGCTTGAGATGCCAACTTCATACAAACAATTGGAAGAAACCGAAGCTGCAGAAGAAAAAAAATAGTAATCAGATTGAAATTAATAAAAATAAAATGGGTAGGTGGGAGTAAGAGTAGGCTCCATAAATTGAGCAGTAGGCATTCACCAGGGCTGTGCAGAACGCTTGGTAATAGTCCTGTGGAATCCTCTGGAAAGTTGCACCCAGAGTGCTAACCGGGCCCTCTCCTTTAGGAGATTGATTTACTTCTTCAGTGGGCAGCCAGGGAAAGAGTAGTTTCCATGATCTCAGGGGCCTTCTCACAAGAAGTTTTGTTAACGTGGTATTTAATGTCATTGGTAGGTGAAGAGGGGGGAAATGCTATGTTGTTTTTTTCTGCTTAAACCATTAAGGTTAGTCTCATTTTTAATCATTTCTCTGATCTGCTTTTTGAAGCTATGCCACATCATCTCATCAGGTGCAAAGACTTGTTCTGAGGCCCTAAGTCATGTCTACTCTGCAAAATTCCAGGGGTTGGGGTGCCGGGATCATCAACTCACTAGGGAACTGTTAGTGAAGAGTTTTATGGCTAACTCCCACATCTTTGTGATCTCAGTAGCCCTTACTTGTAAAATATATGCTGTTCTATCTTCTGGAGGCAAATTGGTTTAAATGTCTCGTGTGCTGATGAAACTATTAAAAGAAGGCTACTGTGAGCTTCTCTTGTTAGAGCACCACGTCCTCATGAACAATACTTCACCCAATTTTATTCTGACTGCCTTCAGTGTGTTCCCCGTATCATCAGGTGGTTCCTATCAGCTATTCATTTAAACATGTATTCTTTTAACAGTAATATATAAAGCACAGAGAAAGGTATATATTAACAAAAATAGCATCTCATTCTAGGACAAGGAAGAAAAGAAGAAATAAATAAAATGATTTGCGTATAGTCTTTTCTCCCTCTGCATATTTATATTTGTATATACACATAATTGTAAAACGTCACCTGTATGAATATAGAATTAAAATCCTGGTACATATGGTTTTGTATACATTTTTCTATCATGCAAGAAGCAAGCATTTTTTATATCACTAAATTCTCTTGGAAAGCATGATATTAAAGGCTGTATATAGTCATCTATCATATGGATATGCAGTCATTAAACAACTCCTTCTTTTGGAGATATGTCTTCCATGTCAAGACTGGGAGCCATAAATAAAAGCCTATGCTGCTTATATTATCAATGGTGCAGTCATGGAGGAAGATGGACATCCACCAAGAGGATAAAATGACATGAAGACACCAGGAAGGAGAGCCTTGGTTGGTTTGGGGGTGGTCAGAGATCAAATCTTATTACTTGAGCTCAGAATTAAAAGATAAGGTAAAAGTTCCACAAGGAAATGCACAGAGGGAGGGTATCTAGGCAGAGGGAACAAATTACCCTTATGTGTCAGCTTTCCATGACTGTGACAAAATACCTGAGAGATGGGTTACTTATGAGGAGGAGAGGTTCACAATTGCAAAGATTCTATTGAGTCCGCAGTCACTTGGCTCTATGGTTTTGGGCCTGTGATGAGGCAGAAGAACATCAAGGCAGGGAGCAAGTGAAGAAGCAAAACTGCTCACCTCGTGGCAGCCAGGAATCAAGGGAGAGAGGACCAGGCCAGGGTCTGGATTTCCCCTTCAAGGGCATGCCTCCAGTCACCTAGCTTTCTTCCACGAGGCCTGACCTCTCAGAGGTTCCTTTACCTCCCTATGGCACCATGGGTGGTGACCAAGCCTTTACCTTACGGACCTGTGTGGAACATTTAGGATCCATGTCAACACTGATCATAGGGTTTCCAAGGGCACGAAAGAGGACCTCCAAGAAGACCTGGGGATTGAGAAAGCATTTTGCAGAAGGGGAAGGGGCTATTAAAAACAGAGTCACTGAAGAAGAAGCTGAGATAGAAGTTTTAGCAAGTTCTTGTGTAAAGATGAGCAAGAGAGCCAGGTGAAATGAGGCATCCATGGTCCCAGATGAAGTTTTCCTCCCAATTTAATTTTTTTTTAAAAGCTATTCAACATAATCACTGGTGGAGTGCTTTCCTGGTGAGATAAGAGAAGCTTGCATGAGCCGCTTGATAAACCTTTCTGAGCCTGGGGGGACTCAATATGGAATCTCAGCTGTGGTTATATGTAAGACACAAGCAATAAACAGATGTGAGATGGCCCTAATTGCCTCAGTCTATCCCAGTCAGTGGCCTGAAGTTAGTCTAGGTTTCCTCTGGTGTTGAGAAATTAGGAAGTGCATCTTTGGAAAATCAAAATTGATAATGTGGAGTTTTAAACCCAAATTAACTATTTGACTCCTTTGACTACTAAATATAAGTTCCAGTTCACTTGCTTAGACAAAACTTAAAAAAACAAAAGCATTGTAATCAACAAGACCTTTAACTGGGAAAGCCATACTGGAGTATAGCTACCCCCAAACTTATATTTTGCACTCCCTTTTCCAAAAGAACAAATCGAAGGCCTTGTAGCACAAACTAATAGTTCTGAATACAAACTTGATTGTCTTGGTGTCTCTGCAGGGATTTTCTTTGGATTTTTATATTAGATTAATTCCTGGTAACAAATTTATGACAGCAAGCAGAGATTGACAGAAATCTCTCTCTCTTCCCCAGGTCAACTCTTAACCAGTTTGCATTGTGGACCTAACACTCCACGGTATTTTTATCTCTGGGAGATTTGTCCAAACCTGTTTTCAGATTCCACCTACCCATGCTCTGAATTATTACTTCTGTCTGGTGAAAGATCCAAATGACCATCCTACAGATATCTTAATTACAGTCCACGTCACCAGACAGACAACATAAATTATAGTTAGCTTCCCATTAGCCACCTAAATTGAATCAGGCACTTTGCAGACAATGAAAAATACTAGACCATCCAAAAGTTAAAGAGAGGTTTGTCGAATGAATGAAGTTATTCACAACTTGGACTTCAGAGTGAACCACAAACTGTTGCCAGAAGCAAATGTATCTTCTGGTTAGATGTTGTTGTGTCTGGTAATAGATTTTTGGACTGATGCAGAGAGCAAGTTGGTATTTGGTTGATTTGGGGAACAGATTGCATTTCTTCAGTTTTCTTCTTTTTGCTTCCATTTTGAGGCTTGGGAAATTTTTGCCTTCATTCCAAGTTTGTAGGAATCATTCAACCCAGGACATCTGCTTGGGCTGAACCACTTGTGATGATCTGGGATTGCTTGGATTTCTGTTCCGTCCCCCAGGGTGCTATTCTGAACACATGACAAAACGGCTTACGTTTTCTGAGCATATTGCAACTCCCGATAGATTCGGCCATCACACATCGTCCCCATGCAGATAAGTACGTATTCTTTATGGATCTGTGGGGTACACTCACCATTCCCCAAACTCTAGAAGCCTTATTCAAAATACTTCAGCTGCCTTTTTTGACTCCAACAAAACTTGCAGTTTGCAGCTGACTAGCAGGAATTAACACACAATGTCTCTGATGTCTTACAACCACCAATGGCCAGGTGAAGGGAGGTGGTTTGGAAAAAAATAATGACATTAGGAGAGAAATGAAAAGAAAACTTTGCAACTGCTGCAGAAACACCAAGACAGTATAAACTGCTGCAGAAACTATTGCTTAGGGTAGAGTGGCAGACATTTCTCTCTCTCTCTTCCCTAAAAGCCCCAGATGCTGGTAAGAGTTGAGAAATGACAACTTCTTGCAAGTTTGCTGAAAGAAGAGCCTTTTAAAGGGGTCTTTTGTGTCTCAGTTTCCCTTTTCCCATTTTCTGGGAGCAAAGCTGGAATTCCTACAATTGTTCCTAACTTCACGTAGGTTCTCATCTCTAGGCCACATCCATACTGGGGAATGAAGAGAACTTAAAGTCGGCCTGGGAAGGGTCGAGGAAGAGGGTTGGACTCTGAGAGCCCCAGTCTTGCAGTTTTATTTTAAGTGGACCTGGCTAGTTCCCCAGGGAATATGAAAAGAGACACCCAGCGTAGAAGTTCTGTCCATGAACTTGGCACATTTTCCTATGGTAAGTTTGAACATCCTTGATTATTCATCGAGGAGATCAGCAAACAGCTATCAGGGTCTGGAGTGGCCAACATCACCATGGAAATGGTTGGATAATTCAATTCTCAGCTGTATTCCTGGCCTGTTCCGCCACAAAACAAGCAACAACAAAACCATTAAATTGCTTATCTTTTCTAACTCAGTAGAGTCAAAATTTCTGCATCTTTGCTGCTTGTTCTCTGCATTGCCATCATGTGAGGCTATTTAAGACCCTATTTCCAGGTGGGTGAATTAGCGCATGCTTGTAATTCCAGGGGCTGTGGAGGCTGAGGCAGGAGGATGGTGAGTTCAAAGCCAGCCTCAGCAATTTAGCGAGGACCTAAGCAACTCAGTGAGACCCTGTCTTTAAATAAAATACCAAAAAAGGCGTATAACAGAAACATTCTGAGGTGGGGGTTCTGGGTTTTCATTGGTGGGGGGGACAATGAAGTCCATAATTGTGCTCATGGGATGCCTGGCTGGAAGGACACACCCCGCTGGCTGTCCCTATGAACCCTGAGTGTGGCATACTCTTCATGATGTACGAGGCGAGTTCTGCTTTCTTCACTTACTGTGTGGTGTCTCATTGAGGCCAAAAAAGTCAGAAGAACCTTAATATATCATTTAGTTTAACACAATGCTTTTGCAGAGGGAGAAATTGAGGCCAGGGGAAGAGAACAACTTGGTTAAGCTCTCCCAACCACCAAGTGGAAAAGCTGAAACTAGAACTCGGTTTTGAATTTTAGACCTAGGAAAACTTAAGCTTTCTCCCCAAATGTTCTGACCCTGCACCATCAGGAAGATTGTTCAAGCCTTATTATCCTCTCAGTCCTGAGGGAGAATCATCTGTGTTCCCATATAACTCACTGGCTACGGTGAACTTGCTGTGAGTTCCTATGACGTGTGTGGAAAGTTCTTTTCTGCTTTCTCTTTCCCTACACCTTGCCGAGATCTATCATTCTGGACCACAAGTTACACCACCCCAACAGCCCATTTCTGTTCTTGAAAGGGACATTTTTTCAAAATATGGCATATTTCATCTTTTTCCTGCCATCTTGTGAGGGGAGATGATGGCAAGGTAGAAATGATCCATCATAATCCTTTCAAATGCCAGAACACTCTGCTTCCTATGAAATAATTTTGAATCTCTGTCACAAGTGAAAACGATGGCTGTCAGGGACAAGAGAACTAGTAGTAGTTTTAAAAGATTCAGTTCCCACATACAGGATCCCTGAAATCAACTTCAATTTATAAGTTGTCAAAATTTATCCCACATAATGAATTTATCATCCCAGACCAAAAGCTCAGAGGGTCCTTTGAACCTCACTATCCACATTTTCGGAGAACTTTCAATTTAGAATCAAACTAGGTCTTCTGATGGAGGTATACATGTGGTAACCACAGGAAGGTCCTTTCACTGAATAAATATTTATTGAGCATCTACTATGTGCAGCATCTGATCACGGGTCATTCTGTTTATTGGTCAGGGCAAGCAGCAGGGTAAAGGGGTTGACATCGCCTCCTCCCAGAGATTCATCGGAAAGAATGAAACCTTCTCCAGATCTCAGCCACCTTAGGTGGGCAACCAGAAGAGTGTTCTCAGTTCAAGTGGCTGCCACTTTCACCTCAGAACAAGCCTTCAGGGAATTTAGAGAACGGAGCAATCACTTAGAACTGTGGAGAGCAGAAAAGGAAGGAATTATTTTTGTAGGATTTATAGATGAGGTAACACTGAAGCAGGGCCTCAGAAAACAGAAAAAAAAAATTGAACTTGGGAGAGTGAGCACAAGGCAAAAAAGTCTAAAGGAAATGTAAATTATGGAGTATGCAAAAGCACTTACTACAATAAATAACTCCGTTGGTAGGTCAGGAGAGAGGTGGTAAAAATAACAAATCTTTATTGAGCCTCAGAAATGTCCTAGGCACAATGGTGAGTGTGTTATATGCATAATTTAATTTATAATCTTCAAAATAGGCCCATGAGACAAATTTCATTGTTTTTGTTTTTCCATTTTACACAGGAGGGAACAGGAGGCTTAGAAGGTTAAGCAGTTTGTTCAAGGTCACCCAAGATGCAGAACCAGGTATTTAGCCCCAGAACCTATGTTTATAAACTGCAATGCTGTGGTGGAATTGGTTTATGAGGGAAGGTTAAGTGCTGGTTTGAAGGCTTGAGACTTCATTCTGCAAGATTAGGGGTGCCAGGGAAGGATTCTGAATAATGAGGATGACCATCAATGTCAGTCTTCAGGAAGGTCAATGTAGCAATACCATGACCATAAGCAAAGAAATACTCGCCTAGAATTCTCACAGAAAATACATATGCACACATAAGCACAGCTTTCCAGAACAAAGACTATTTCCCAGTGTCCACATATTAGCTTTTCTGGCTATGACAAAAGACCTGGCAAAAACAACGTAAAGAATCGAAGATTTATTTTGGCTCGTGATTTCAAAGGTTTCAGTCTGTGGTTAGCAGACTCCATTGCTTTCAGGCATCATGGCCAAAAGGCATGGTGGAGCAGAGCTACTCACCTCATGGCAGCCAAAGGAAGCAAAGAGAGAGAAAGGGAGAAAGGGGGTCAGGAGACAAGACATAGTCCCCAAGAGTATGCTCCAAGGACCCACTCCCTGCAACTAGGTTCCCTCTCCTGTAGTTTGTAACACGTCCCAATAGTGTTTTAAATTATGAACCCATCAATGTATTAATCCCCAATGATCCAATTACTTCCCCCAAGCTCCATCTCTGAGCATTGCTGTACTGGTGACCAAGCCTTCAACACATGAGCCTTTGGGGGACATTCCAGATCCAAGTTATAACATTCTGCTACCTTATTAAAGAACAGATACCATCAGTAGGAGAGAGACTCCATCCATCCCCCTACCCATTTCCGGAAATGCTCCAGATCATCAGACTGTGTCGCTCCAGCACAAAAGAGGCTGAACCCAATCCTCACAGGTGGCTCTTTGAAGATGTAACTCACAAATTGCCTCATCTTTTAAACTTTTGTGGACATGAAAATCAATTACAGACAGAGGAAGTGTGAAGGTTATCTTTGACCACTTTCTGCCTTCAGTAGTATAAGCCTCTAGCATTTATTTCATTTTTTTTTTTACATAAAACTGATACCTTTTTTATAGCAGTGGAACCCAACAAGATGTGAGAGGGTGTTCACGAGAAAAATAAAACGATAAATTACATTCCAAGCCTGAAAAGAATTCACAGTCTTCGTTATCCACTTCACTGCAACCAGGTAATATACTGAAGTTTCTTAGGAGGTTCACGTTGATGTGAGATATCACTTTTTAAGCATCACGTGCAAACTTCTTTATTTGTGGTCCACAAGTGACATTTAAAAAAAAAAAAAAAACACACATTTGTGGGAAATTGCTATTTGGCTCTGGAAATTCAAATGCTAATGAGCAATTATAAGTATCTCCACAAATTGAAGTTGTACCATAAAGGAATAGCAAGATTGTATTATGGATTTTATAGTTCATTCATTTATCACTAAATAGGTCTTTATTGGGGCCCTACTACATGTCAGGGGACACCAGGAGAACAAGACAAGCTTGGTTCTTACTCTCTTTGAACTTATGTTCTTAAAGGGCAACTGGATAAATAAATAAGTCATATAACTAGTTCAGAACAGCTTGCAAGTGCTACAAAGAAAATAAAAACTAAGACAACGGTAACTAGTGTCGGAGAGGGAAGTCATCTGTTCCTTCATCATGCAAAGTTTTCTACAACACGTTCTAGATCATTCTAATAGGAAAAGACTCAGTCCCTTGGCGCTGGCTTTGTAGCAATAGCTGACTGTTCTCTGATGAGGATGCTTTGTTACTTAAATCTCTCTCCAACAGAGGATTCCCAGCCGTTTGCAAGTGGCATCCCCATTCATCACTGTAACACTCCTGAGAGGCAAGAGGTTCAAGCCTCATTACCTCTCTTTAAGGAAGAGGGGGGGCAATGACTTGAGAACCACCTTCCACCAAATATTAAGGAGCAAAGCGGCTGCGGGGTGATGCTGTTGCCGGGCTGAGATCCCCATGTTCCTAGCCTTTTCCACACGACCATTTGTTCTAGCCTTCAGGGGAGGCGGAGAGCTGCTAACACATGCCCAGAACTTTTGGAAATAAACCAGCTCATTCCGAACTCGGGAAAGAAAGAAAAGCATATTTGTTATGAGATGAAAAACGATTATTCCCAGCCATCATTAATATAGTTTGTTTACCTAAACTTATAAAACTTCCTAGGTGAGGAACAGTAAACCGAATCACACACTAAGACATTTTGTTGAATATTTTTGTTGAATATTTTAGGGGTTTTTTCCTCCTTGATTACAACAAACCAACAAATTTTAAAAGTGGAAATTTCTCTGATGCGAATTCATGCTAGCTACTTTAAGGGGAACTTGCTATAAGACAAAGTCATCATGAATTCTATTCAGAAGAATAGATTGTTATTTAAATGCCCCAAAGATAACAGAGAACCATAAATGAATGTTCTGCAAGGATGGAAGAATTGCTTAGTTCAAACTTTTCCCATTATGGACACGATTTGAAGCCAGGAAAAACGAAATGACATATCAGAGGTCTCACAGAGATGGAGTGAGATTCGGATTTTAGTTTCTTGGTTACAAATCCAGTGCTCTGTTACAAGCTTTTAGAATATTTCAGTGAAATCCACGCATCCTTGGACTTCCCAATGAATGTGTGAAGACACAGTGGCTTAGAAACAATGAAGTCACTTTGTTTATCTCATAATGAGGGGAAGCAGGGAAAACTCAATGACTCAAATGCCTACCACTTTTTACATTCAAAATTATAAGCCAGGCGCGGGGGCGCACGCCTCTAATCCCAGCGGCTGGGAGGCTGAGGCAGGAGAATCATGAGTTCAAGGCCAGCCTCAGCAAAGGTGAGGTGATAAGAAACTCAGTGAGACCCTGTCTCTAAATAAAATACAAAATAGGGCTGGGGATGTGGCTCAGTGGTCGAGTGCCCTTGAGTTCAATCCCCAGTATCAAAAAAGAAAAAAAATTATCATAATTAAAGACATACCAAAAAACTACAAGAATAGTACAAAGAATTCTCAGGTGCTTTTTATCCAGATATCTCTTTCCTTACCTCACTCTCTCCCCTGATCTCTTGAAGGGTAAGATATGGACAGATCTTTTTATCCTTAAATTTTTCGGTGTGTATTTCCTAAAAGTAAGAATTTTCTCTTACAGGACCACAGTAAAATTTACAAAACCAGGACAATTAACAAGGATAGAATACTATTACCTAATTAGAGCTCTTATTCAGATTTTTCCAATCTCCCTGGCAATGTTGTTTATGGCAAAAGAAAAATCCGAGATGATGTTTGGTTTAGTCGTCACATCGTTTTGAGTTTCCTTTAATCTGGAATGGTCCTTGGGTCTTCATATTTTGCAACCATGTCATTTTTGAAGAGGACAGGCCAGTTGTTTTATAGAATGCCTCTCAATTTGGTTTTGTCAGGTCTTTTATCACGATTAGATTCAAGCTATGCCCTCTTGGCAGGAGGACCACAGAACTGACGCTGGGTTCCTCTTGGAGCTTTGCATCAGAAGGCACGTGACACAAATGCATCCCATGAGCCAACTGCATCATTTGCTTAAGGTGCTCTTCAGCAGGTTTCTCTATTGTGAAGTTATTCTTTTACCCTTTGTAATTACCACGTGGGAAAATGCTTTGAGACTCCGTAAATATCCTGTTATTCCTCAAACTCTCACCCATTGGTTTTAGCATCCATTGAATATTCTTACCTAAATCAGTTAATATTATGATGTCTTTCCAAAATAATAATTTGCTTCATACCAAATCATGAATACAGAAATAGACCCAGCCATACAGGACTCTTTCTAATTATCCAATCCCTCTTTCATGCTTTGCTTCTTTTTGCTCCTCTCTCTAGAGGCACAGTAACTCTGGGAGTTGAAAAATTAAGTTTTCAAGAAGAGATTAAAAGAAGGGACTTTATTTTGCCTAAAGAAATACAGTCGAGGGGCAGCAATAACTGTACTATGTGAGAGAAGATGGCAGGCTTCTGGAAGGTACATTTTCAGCAAATCCTGTTTTTCACAAAATGATCTGCAAAGTTGGCATCTTGAAACATGAACCAGAGATGCTCAAGTTGAGAGTGCTGTATTTTAAAATCTTATTTTAATCGCTAAGCTCTCAGGAGTATGAGCTCTGCAGTCAGACTGTCTAGGGTCAAACTGTGGATCTGCCACTTACTAAGACCTCGGACAAGAATAACCTCTTTAAGTCTTTCCCCTCATCTGCAAAATAGAGATAATAATAGTAATTATCATCATGGGATACTACTGCAAAAATTTTAAAGATAATATATGAAAAATAATCAACAGAGAGCTTTCTTGCAAACTATATACCTAACCAACATTTCTTGGGCATGTTTTATTTTTGAGGTACTGCAATAGCCATTAGGGACAGAAGAATAAGTAAGATTTACCTTGTTTCATTAAGAACCAATAAAGCAACAATAAAAACACCTATATTCATGACTATAATATAACATGATGGTCAAAACAAATATAACTGCATGGAGAAGAAATAGTGAATGATTTTAAAAAGATTTTTTTAGTTGTACATGGACACAACATCTTTTTATGCATTTATTTTTATGTGGAGCTGAGAATCACATGTGGGAGGCAAGTGCTGTACCACGGAGCTATGGTCCCAGTCTGTGAATGATTTTTTTTTTTTGACCCAGCTATCCCTCTCCTCAGTCCATACCCAAAGAACTTAAAATCAGCACACTACAGGGACAGGGCCACATCAATGTTTATAGCAGCACAATTCACAGTAACTAAAATGTGGATCCAACTTAGATGCCCTTTAGTGAATGAATGGAGAAAAAAATGTAGCATATATACACAATTGAATATTACTCAGCAATAAAAGAGAATAAAATCATGGCTTTTGCAGGTAAATGGAAGGAGTTGGAGAAGATAATGCTAAGTGAAGTTAGCCAATCCCAAAAAAACAAATGCCAAATGTTTTCTCTGATATAAGGAGACTGATTCATGGTGGGGTAGGGAGGGAGAGCATGGGAGGAATAGGGCAGAGGGATTGGAGGGAAAGGGAGGGGTTAGAAATGATTATTAGGGTCTATAAACAAGTCAAGATGGCACCTGGCATTTTGCCAAAGGGAGTGGTTTGTGAAGTAATGTCAGCGAGCCATTAAGTGTGGAGATTCCTTATTGGTTGACTGCTGTATCTAGTTTATATTAATTAAGATAAGATGCGTGGAATGTATATATACCCCTCCTGTCTTACAATAAATGGCTCCCACTCCTGCTGTATCAATGTACACAAGTTGTTCGTCACCCCCCCCCGGTTATTTTGCTGCAGCTGGACTGTGGCAAATGATGGTGGAATTTAATGGACATTATTATTCAAAGTACATATATGAAGACACAAATTGGTGTGAATATACTTTATATACAACAGAGATATGAAAAATTGTGCTGTATATGTGTAATAAGAATTGTAATGCATGCCGCTATCATATATAAATTTAAAAAAAAATTAAAAATTGTCCACAAAAAAAGAGTTTTTTTCCACAATGCCTTTATTCTATTTATTTATTTTTATGTGGTGCTGAGGATTGAACCCAGAGCCTCACACAAGCTAAGCAAGTGCTCTACCACTGAGCTACAGCCCCAGCCCCATGAATGATTTTTTAATGAGGACAATAAAAAGATTTCAAAAAGGAGATTAATTAATTAATTCTTATGGTACTGGGGATTGAATCCAGATGTGCTGCATCACTGAGCTATATCCCCAGCCCCCTCCCCTCCGACATTTTTTATTTTGAGGCAGGCTCTCACTAAGTTTCCGAGGCTGGCCTCAAATTTTTGATCTTCTTGACTCTTCCTCCCGAATTACTGGGATTACAGGTGTGGCTCACTGAGCCCAGCAGATTGTTTTATTATTGGTCCTTTAAACAAAAGTAGAATTTTGCCACTTGAAAAAGTAGGGCTGAAATTGCAGTAGCTAGAGCGGTATAGTCCAAGATGGAGAAGTAAATACTCCTGTCATGTTCTGGGAAATGCAGAGTCTGATGTGACTGGGGCATGGATTTCAAAGTGGAAACAGTTAGAAATAAGGCTGGAAGGTAGTCTTCCTCCAAGGGTTGGCCATCTGATTGGTGAGTTGCGTAAATCAATAAATACTCACTTGGCACCTACCATGTGTCGAGGATTCTGTTGGGCACTAAAAATAAAATGGGGGATAAGGCCGATATGGAATCTGTTCTTGTGCAACTAACCTTTGAGAAGTGCTAGCTACAGGGGTACCATCAGAGATTTCATCTGAGAGCTACATAAAAATCTCACAGGAAGACAAGGGCAAAAACATTATGAACCCAAATATCCTACAGACATCCGTTTAGTAAGCTGTTTGGGGCAAAACTCATTAGAAATGAATAAAAAGGTTAGTGCTAGTGAAAGCAAGCTCTTCCATTTATATAAATATAGCTTATATAGTCTTGAATTCTAGACTTCTCACTTGTCATTTGATTGTACATACAACCCTGAATGAAGTAGGGGAAGTATAAGTATCCTAATTTACAGACACAGAAACGGGTTCAGAAGATTAAATGGTTTGCTTGAGGTTTCAAGCAAATTTTCCTCCACAATTTTATATTTTTCAAGTGACAAAAATCATGTTCCATGCTGACTGTGCCTGGTGGAAAGTAGAACGTGGCCCTATTTCCTCACCCAAAAGAACCTTCTATTTATAGTAGGGGAAGATAAAAAGCATTTAGAGAGAGAACAAAGTTCTGAGCTAGACTAAGGCTCTGTTCTACTTAAAGACCATCCTCCTACCCGCCTTCATAACACAGCCCAATACCTGGCTGCCACTTACTAATAATCATCCTCCTTGCAGGCTTCTACAGACTCATATATCATTCCCTTTTGTTTTTGGAGATCTTAAGTTTTGATTCACTGTGACTTTCTCCAGTACTACTTCTGTCACAATTCCTGATGGCTTTCCACTGCCTGACATCTTTAACTTTCTTTCTCTCTTCCATTGACCTGTGCCCCACCCAACCTCAGTCACTCACTCCCACCATCATCTAGGACCTTATCATTCCCCCCGACTCAATTTCAAATATCACACTGTGGAAGGTGGATCTACCAAATCCTCTCCTTCAGGCTCAATACTATAACTCTTCACACTTGGACGTCACAGGAGGGCGTCCAAGGAGGTGCCGATAGGGGGACCTTGACTCAGGACAACAGGGTCCCTGATGTACTGATGGGAAAGAACTTTAGCATGTATCAGATAAGGATAAAGAAATTTCTTTAGCAAAGTAAGGAGTAGATAGGCCATTTTAAGAGTTGCAAGTGCTTTTGGAGTTCCTGGGTTCTTCTTTTTTAATTTCTCACATCATTTATTTTCTAATGCATACCTTGACCCTATAATACAAAACACAATGTGGAACAAAACAAACAAGTTGAAGAAGGATAGAATCAGATCACCATTTACCTGATGTTTCAAAAGATGCAGAAGAGCATTATGTATTTTTTTCTGGATGCATGCATGTGTGGTAAAGTACAAAAATACATGTGGGAATAACAATCTTCACATTCAGGACCTCTACAGATTTTAGCCAAATGAGATTAGGAGAATAAACAGAAGCTTAATTTGCATCTATCAGGAGATTTGATAAATGTTATTGAAATGTAATATAAGTAGGAAACTTGGTGAGGGGTGGACATGGAATAGTATGTAGGGATGACATTCATCTGGTGATCACAAGATGGTCTCTGGTGGCTTGGGCAGTTCTCAGAACCCTTAGGTTGACATCTTTTCCATTTTGGGTCAATTCATAATGTTGAGAAAGCACCTTCATTATCTCCTTTTGCTTAATCTACTTTAAAAATACATATATCAGTGGGATAATTAACAGTGTATATGACAATTTTCACAAGTGAGCGAATATCCACTAACTTTAAGATCATGAGTGAAGGTTTGTAGATCTCCCAGAAATTTGTGAAATTTCAGTCTTAGGACAAAGAACTGCCCAGGGGAGTGAACGGATGAGGAATTGTCACACAAGGCTTTCATATTCTAAGTTATAGTTTCCTTGTCTTTCCTTTCTTCTCCCTTCTACCCACTTTTTTCCCCATCCTACCTCAGTACCAGTCCAGGACAAGCAATCCACTGGTCCTAATGTTCTTTACCTACCCTGTAAACCTCCCATGCCTTACTTCCTCCTTATCCAACTTACATTCCTGGTGTATCATCCTTGGTGGGCCTCAGCTCCCATGCCTGGGCCCCTTCTTATTTTCCTACTTTCCACTAAAACCCGACCCTAGGTACAGCCAACTCTCACCCAACTCTGAATGTACCCTTGGATAGCTAAACACAGCTGGGGGTAAAGCTACAACCGTTCATGTTGTATGTTCAAGTCCACGAACCTCATCTGGGCCAGTCATGCCTACCTATCCCATTGCACTTCCCAATCCATTCCCCTTCCCTCTCCTAAGAGAATAATTTTGCACTTTCTCCTCCAATTGCTCTACTCCTCCCATTCCCTCGCACTCTTAGCTAACAAATGACTTTGCTCCTTATTTACTGGGAAAATGGAAGCAGTCGCAGAGAAAGTCCATATGTTCTCTCCACCACTGCTGCCCACGCACTGAATTTGTGTCCATATCCTCTGCCTTCCCTCTCTTCCGTTTGCTTCTAGGACTAACCATTCTTGCTCCTACCTAAATTCGTTCCCCCCAACTGTACACTAGATCCCATCCCTTCTTGCCTATTTTAGGATATTTCCCTAGCAATTGTTTCCTCTTTTTCATGCATAATTAAATATCTTCCCTCTACTGAATTATCCCTGTCAAGTATTCAAGTGTGCTGAAATTTCTTCCACCTCAACAAAATGACACAATCTTGACCTACTTTCCCCCTAGCTACAACCTCATTTCTCAGTTCCCCTTTACAAAAATCTCGACTTTAAGTCCCCCTCCTATTTGAATGGTGAGCAGCATGTGACACAGCTTATGACGCCTCCCTCTGGAAACAGAGTCTTCTCTTTGCTTATTGATTTTCCTTTGAGGATTCCAAAGCTCAGTTCTCATAACTCTTCTCCATCCACACTCCCACCAGCCTCAGGGTTTTAAGTGTCATCTGCACAACCTCGATTCCAAAGTTTAGATCTCCAGCGCAGACCTCTCTTGAATTCTAGACTTCAATACAAAACTGCCTGCTTTACATCTCTCCCCTGATGTTTCTTTCATAGGCAGTTTAAAATGAGCAAGCTCAAAACTGAACCCCTGATCTTTCTCCCCAAAACTCCCTACCTCAAATCTTCCCTGAATTGGTTAAGAGCAACTCCACTCCTCATTTTATCAAGTCTCAAATCTTTGGTTCCTGCAATCCTGGATTCCCCTCTTCCTCTTACATCTCTTGCAGATTTTACTGGCAAAGCCTGTTGGCTGTACCTTCAGTATATAATCAGAAGCCAACTTGCTTTCACCACCATCGATAATAAAACTCAATCTATGTCACCACTAGAATTACTGGTGAATTTTGATAGTTCCGCTTTTAAAATACCCAGAATCTGATTGATTCTCACTTGGATCAAATCACGGTTATCTCTTACCAATTTGACTCTAAGAGTCTCCTAACGGGTCTCCTTGCTCCTGCCTTTGTCCCCTACACTCTATTCTCAATAGAGTAGTAGAATGATTCTCTTAAATTTGAGACCGAGTGTGTAATTTATGAGTTTGAAAGCCCTCGAATTGTTTCCCGTCTCAGAGTGAAATTCCACATCCTTACATCTGCCTTCAAAGCCCAGTGTGAGCTCCCTTCACCATAACTGCTTCAGAGACCTCATGCCCTCCATTTCTCTCCATCTTCTCTTTCTTCCACATCTTCTTTGATCAGAAGGTTTTTGCATTCTGGTTGGTCCTTCTGTCGGCCCAGTAGAACTTTCTATGATGCACGACATATTCCAGACCTGGGCTGTCGGTCTGATACCACAGCCACTGCTGGATACCCGAAGCTACATAGAGCAGTGGAAATTTGACTAGAGCAACTGAGAAAGCAAACTTTAAATCAGCTTTGGTTTATTTAATTTACATGTGAGCACCCACAGGTAACCAGTGCCTACCATTTTAGAGAAGGCCCAACAGATTTCCATATGGCGCATTCCCTCACTTCTTTCAGGGATCTGCCCAAATGTCATTTTTGTGGTGAAGCCTTCCCTAATCAAGCTACTTAAAATGACATCTCTGTTCCCTGATTTGTTTTTCTTAATTTTTCCATGCTAATTATATATGCATATAAGATGCTTTTTAATTTTTTTCATTTATTATTTCTCTCTCCAAGTTCACATTCAAAGGAGGGTCCATAAAACCATGGACTTTGTTGTATTTTCACTGCTATATCACCCATTCCTAGACCAATATTTGGCACACAGTAAAAGTTCCACCAATACTTATTGATTTAACAGTCTCCTGACAAGCATTACCTTCTTGAAGGATCTTGACAGGTCTGATCGATCTCTTGGCCTCAACTTTCCTCTTCCTCCCATTATTCTCTGGTACTGAACTTCAGCTGAAGAAAGTCTTTCTGGGTTGTGAGGTAATAAAGTCTGCCATCTAATAGGTATTCAATAAATGTTTATTGAAGAGTGCATTAATTATTTCATCTTCAAAATGAAGGATTATAACTAGTTGAATGAATAGGTCCTTCTAGCTTGTGCATTCAAGTTGTGAGTCTTCAAAAAGCGTCCAAATGTAGGTCCACATAACCGCACAGACAGAAAATGTCCATCTCTGGCATGACTCAGTCTTATAGGACAGTGGGCCATGAAAGTCCCTGGGGGATGTGAGGGCACTCAGGGAAGGCTGGCACTATCCGCTGTGATTGGGACTCTACAATCTGGCTCTCGTCCTCTCGCTGTCTTGGGTGGTTTGTTGAGGTGGTTGTTTGGTGGTAGCAGTTTTGTGAAAAGGTTCTGGAGGGCATTTTTGAGATTTTAACACAGCCATCTTTATGACACCTGCCAACTTTGGGAAATGACCATCCCTTGCTTAGTCTCCTGCTCGCTCTCAACCCTCCCCATGGCTCCAAGGGGGCTGTTCCTTTTAATAGGTCCTTCCATTCTTTACTGTGTGAAGCTTTAGAAAGTGGCAGAGACAGGAAACTGGCAGTAAACGTGTCCATTCACCTTTAACATTCCAAGTCCATAAAATATGCTGTGATACTAGCAGAGTAGGGTAGTCTCCTTCTTGCTTAACAGATTTTTTAAAATAGAGTTTTAACATTTTAAAGAAGATATCCCCTACGCTCCCAACAGATCTTCCAGATCACAGAACCAAAACCCAAGATTCCTGCCTTTGTTTGGAAATCCATTTTATCAGGATCAATATTATTACTTCCTTTGTTATTTATGAAAAATGTGAAAGTCACCTCCTCGTCATGTTACTGTAGGTAAAATTACACTGGACCTTATTTAGGTATCTACTGAAGTTATTTTTCTTCTTCTTGTGACCTGAATGCTACCAAAGATAATCAATAATCAAATAGATATTTGTGGCCTCATTTTATTCTAGTCAAAGTGTCAAAATTTAGGTTTATTTTATAAGTTGGAAATTTATGTTTCTAATTCTGAATTGAGGCTCTCACTTTCGGTTGTTAAATCATTCTCTGTTGGGGGGAGGGCTACATTTTGTCTTTGAAGCTCTACTAATGAATTACAATGTAAATAACAGTTTTCAGAGATGACAAGAAACGGCCATCACTTACACATGTCCATTTGGAAAGGATAATTTCTGCAGCCTTTCTTGCTCATGCTGAGAGACCACTGAGTGACAGACAGCCTCAGTTAACCAACCCAGGATTGGTTGATGGTACTTCCAGTGATTTACTGTCCCTACAGTGAGAGCCATCTTTAAAACTGTGCCCCTATAAATCTTAAGAAATATCTAAACTTTGCAGTCTCCTAGTGGTCTCCTCCTGAGTCTTCTCTGATTTCTTCTTCTGACAAATTACTGATAGCAGTGTACTAATTGAATTTTTAGGGGAGGAAAAACCATTAATGATGAATTAACATAAGATAACAGAGTTCCTTTTCTAATTGCTAAATCTGCAAGGAAGACACAATGGCCCTAGAATAAATTTAGCATTCTCACTCACTGTTGATAACCCTCACAGAGTGGAAATCTTGGTGCACAGAGCGAATTTGAAATACAGAAATAGATAAACTTGTAGAATATAATGAATCATTGGGATCTTCTTATTTTCAAGAGTAGTTAATGACACAAATTGAAGTTCCAACAGCATGCCCAGCAGTGAGTGGATTAAATCTACTGTAATGAGGGGCATGGAAAAGTGTGGGATGGGAGAGGGTGATTCAAGGGCACAGCGATGAAGGTGGAGAGGAGGGATGACTTCTACTGTTCTATAGCACAGGAAGGTGATAACAATGAACTGAATATTTCAAAAGAGCTAGCAGAGAGGACTCTCGGTGTTCATAACACAAAGAAATGATAAATGTTTGAGGTGATGAATATGCCAATCATCTGAGCTGATCATTACACATTGAATTCATGAACCCAAATATTGCCCTGTTCTCCATAAATATGTACAATAATTATGTGTCAACTAAAACTTTTTAAAATCTCTTACAATAAAAACTCAAGAATTGCCTGTTATTTGAAAATATGTTTTCTTAGATCACATAGAAAACTCTATTCTTTTCAAAGTACCAAAACTCATCACAGACTCCTTAACTGGTGGGGACAAATGACAAGTTTTTACTATTCTTTATATTAATTTCTGGAGAGGTTTCCTTATTGGATTGGCCACCTAAGAGGCATGGGTGCACCTTTAGCTGATCTCAGAAAAGAACAGAGGTGGTAGGAAAAGAGTGGGAGTAGGGTGACTATAAAAGAGATTCATGTTCACCATGGCTCTCAGGTTTTTCTAGTTTACATTCACAGAATACAGCAGGACAGGGTCAGGAGAGATGGTGTGGTGTCGGGAGTCCTTGATTCTGACAGCTGACAGCCTCCAACTATCATGTGACTCTGTGCCAATGTCTGGCTGCCATCTCCTTCCTCTACTTAATTGGGAGGTGGGTGGAGAAACTGTTCGATAAAGAGCTCTTTCAACTCTAAAATTCTATGATTCGATGAAATGTAATGACTTTTGTAGGAGTAGACACATAATCCATTCAACCAAGTCATATTGCCACAACCTGAATGCTTTTTTGTTTGTTTGTTTTGTTGTTGTTGTTTCAAAGTTCAACTGTAATTACAAAGAAATGAAGGGGACAGAAAGGAGTTGCCACTTAAGGCTAACAGGCATCACAAGCAGCAGCTCACTTTCCTAAAATGCACATTGACAATTAGCAATTAACATCTTCTGGAGACAAGCAGATAATCAGGAAGGCTTCTGGCTGAAGGGAGTCATAAAATTTCATGGTACCACTTAACAGATATTTTATCACATGACAAATTAGGTACCTCTCCATCCACTGTAATAAGATATTTCCTACAATCATTAGAGATGATTCAAGGCTTGATGCCCTCTGGCTGGTTCTGATCCTGAAGAAATTGCTTGTTCAATAAAAATTTGGTAGGTTTGTGACACACACACACACACACACACACACACAAAGAGAGCAATGATGACCTCCTTTCATATTTTTGGTGGCCAGTAACAAAACAATTAACCCCCAAAAAGGAAAATGTTGGCTCATTTTGGCTGGGCTTCAGGTAAAGCTAGATTCAGGCGAACACACAAGGTCACCAGGACCCAGTCCTTCCCTCCTTCAGCTCGGCTTCGCTCTACTCTGCCTTCTGTTGATTTATTCCCAAGTTCCAGAAGCAGCAACATGGCTGACTGCTATCAGCTCTGGATCGCTATCTTCACAGGTTGTTTCAATGCAAGTGAATGCTTGTTTTCCCCCCAAAATCAGGACAAAAATTCCTGAGCATGATTATTGGCCCGAATTGAATCCCCTGGCCAAGTCTGAAGCAAGGACTACAGCCCAGTGATCTAAGATTATGACAACCTTGGTCTTGGGTTGGTGGGAGTTGATACATCAGGGTGGTGGGAGAAGCATCCTTTCTTTCTCCCCTGTGAAGTAAGAAGGAAGGAGAGAGATGTTCCTCAGGGGAATTGGAGCAATGTTGGCTAGAAGCTGGGCGATAGTGTTAGTTTCATGAATGACAGACACCAGTTTCATGCCTGAAATAACATGAGATCCTAGAGTACAGTCAGAAACTTGAAAAGTTTCCTGGACATCCAAGTTCCAACTCTTTATTTAAATTCTGATACTTAAAGTAATGGAGGTCATAAAGCCTGATGGCTAAGCAGATAGGCTTTGGAACTGGACAGCCTTTGCTTTGAGTTCTGTCACTTACTAGCTCTGGGACTTGAGCTAGCGGCTTTAATGACAAGAGCCTCATTTTACTCCTCTGAAACTAGGACTAGTCATAGACTCACCTTGCAGAGGTGTTATGGTGATTAAATGAGAACAATGAACATGCACATTTAGCAGAGTACCCAGTACTTTGTCAAATAAATGGCAGCTAATATTATTACAGACAGCAAAGGACTTGTCCAAATTCACAAAACTAATTAGCGGCAAAACTGGGAACTTTTTCAGTGAAGGAGTCTCTTGACTTCTTGCTCAGAACTAAAATGAACCAAGGTGGAAATTGAAGAGCACACAAGTCAATTATATCCAAAATAGCATGGGGGAAAAAATCAGACTTTATTCCCAAATTGCTACCTAGAACCTCACAGATCACATTTCACAACGCTCCCTTGAGAAGGGTCACTCACTATGACTAGGCAGATTAGAGAAAGACAAAACTGAACTAAGCAATTCCTGAGATCATCAGAAAACTGAGCTACCTGTCTTTATCAACCAAGTGTTTGCTGAGCATCCTTGGTGTGTCTAGGATTGTGTAGAAAAATTAAAATAGAAAACACATTCCTTGCATTCAAACACCTTACCCTTTGGGGGGAGGTAGAGACTAAAAGTACTGAAAGTGGTCAGGCAACAGGGGATCACAATGGACAGATTGAAAACACATGACTAGTTGGGACAGATTTAATCAAGGCCCAAGGGAAAGGGGAATCCAGGTGAAAGGTTCAGCATGAGCAAAGACTAATAAAGCCAATCAAATATAAATGAATGAATGAATGAAAGGAAGGCTAGCAGGGTGAGGGAGGGGAGGGAAAGTGGAAGGGAAAAGGGGATCATTCATGCATGAGTTTGTCAGTATGAACCCAACTACTATGTGTAACTATAAAACACTAATTAAAATCTAAAAAAAAAACCTTTCCATAAAACAATTTAAAAAGCCATACAGAACATTTCAACATATGTAATACATATCTGTGTACTAAATGTATGAGTGTGTGTGTGTGTGTGTGTGTGTGTGTAGTTTAGCACAGTAAAAATAAAATTAAAAAATGGATAGATGAATCTGCTTTTGAAGAGAGGAGGAAGGGGACTATGAAACATAGATAAAGGAAAAAAGAAATAAAGCCAAGCAAGACAAGGGCAGCCCTGGATTCAGGATTTAAGAGGCTGCATGTAGGTGGACGCAGGCTCAGGAGCACAAACCTGTAAGAATGATGATCGATGATCCCAAGTCATTACGTTAGCCCTCAAGGTCTTCCATGCCATCCCCACTTAGCTCTTCCTCCTCCTCTGAACACACCTCACGTTCTTTCCCAACTGCTCTGCTCATTATTTGCTAAATCCTCCGGAAACACTCCAGTCTCTGCCAATTTCCACGTGCCCCTTCTTACACTTAGACTGCCTTTCCTGTCTCACGTCTGCCTGGCCCAACTCTAGACTAACGCCCATGTCATGTAACTATATTCAAGACAAATCGTTCCTTGAATTGGTGATAGTTCAGTTGACTAAGTGAGGCAGAATGGTAGGTCTCCCGTAGGCAGACAGGATAAAGGCCTTGGAGAAGGGACGGTGGAGAGAACATCATGCCATCTTGGAGGGAGACATTGGATTGGGAGAACATTCTGTTACTTGCTGCTTTACTTGCTACTTCCTCGAAGCTCTGACCACATTGACTCTTTAGAACACTTGTTACTGTTCCTAACAGCTTTAAACATAGCATCCTTTCCTTAGTTACCCTTACCCCTACCTCTAGCCACCACTGACCACAAAGTAGACTCCTACCTGAAGGGCTTCCTCTCCCCAACAGAATTCCCAAACCCCGAGGTTGGACCTGTCCTCTTGATTATGTAAATAAGGGATTAAACGTATGCACTTCTGATTGGTTTATTAAGCTGAGGGCTTCAAGAGCTTGATCGGTCCATGCTTCACCCCACCAATCACCTGTGCTGAACCATCAGCTATACCTTTAAAAACTCCTAGACAACAGACACCCATTGGCAACCTTCTCTTAGGACCTCTATCTCATTGGGAGCTCTGCTTTCTTTCTGTCACTCTAACAAATCCTGTCACTTTGCTGTCACCCGTGTCTTTGTGGATTTCATTCTTCAAGTTCATGAGACAAAGAACCCACCCATCCATGCTCCGTGTAGCATAAGGACATCTACATGCACCATTTCATGTCCTGACACTGTTCCTGGAGCCTATCACAATTAGTTGTCATCTCTCTCTTCTCTGACCCTCATGTCGGAGAAATAGGAATTAATGCAGTATTGATGATAACACCACCCCCTTAATAGATACTAAACACGGTACTTGTATTATCTAATTTAGCAACTCCATGAACAATTCTGGAATTCTCACTTTATAGTTGAGAAAACTGATTGTTACGGTTTGTGTCTGAAATGTCCCCCACCCCACAAGCTCATGCATTGAAGGCTTGGTCCCCAATGAAGCAGTGTGGAGCTTTTGGAGGTGATTAGATCGTGAGGGGTCTGAATCCATCCATGGATTCATAGCTAAATAGATTAATGGGAGGTTGTGGAAACTTGAGGAGGAGGAGCCCAGCTGGAGGAATTAGATCACTGCGGGTGTGCCCTCGAAGGTTATATGCTGTCCCTGGATAAGCTGACTCCTCTCTAATGGCCTTGAAGGTCACTTATTTATATTTGTGTCAATCTCATGGGACTTCAAGCTCCTTGCTGGGGTGCAGCATCATTACACATATTAATAACAAACAGCATTTGTATCCTGACTCTGTACCTTATAAAACACCTTAACAGACTTAGTGTGTAGAACTGCTACCACCATCTTGTGAAGCAAGATTCCTTGCTTCTGCCTTGCACGAAAGAAAATATCAAGTTCAGATACCCTCATGGGTGCACGGATGATAATACCACCTACGGATATTATCAAGGATTAGCATTTCTCCACCAAAATCTGCTAGCAGTTATTGGAGTCGTTCTAGATAAATGCCCTGGTTCTCTTGCCCTGCAGTGGATAGCACAGAGGCATGTGCTACACACAAGTTCCCAGAGTTCTCCATCAGGAATAAGCTCCAGAGACCTGCAATAGTCATTTCCTTGATCACCTTTATGGTCTCCTTCCTTTTATCACTGCCCACATCTAGACCAGTGTTTCCTGAGACCACTCCCCAAATAAATTGCTTTCATTCAATCCCTTTTCTCAGGGTTTGCTTTCAGGAAAACCAAAATTCAAACTTCTTCTAGAAGTACTGTTTTTCCTAGTGGATTGAAGGAGTGAGATTAAGGAGGTAAAATAATCGGGGATTTTTAACTATGTGACTTCCTCTTTCAATTTTTTGAAACAAAGGGGAGAGGAAGAGTAGTCATTTAATAACCTGCAGCCTATTAATTCATTACCAAGTCAACTCATGCTTAAAGGGGTCTGGTATTAAGTTGACAGTTGCCTAGGAATCTAAAACAGAATTAGTTAGAAGGGAATAGAGAAAGACTTTTTTTTTTTTTTGCATTTGTCTGGTTATTTCCATTACAGACAGAAATATTCTGACACCTGCTCCTTTGCTCTGATTACAGCTTAAGGCAATTTCAAAACTTCTTAGGTTGAATATACACCAAGAAGCATAGCTCATTCTCAGTGTCTCAAAGTCTTCACACAAAATCAAGGATCTTGACGGGGCCAAAGGGTTTCAATAGAAAAATAAATGGATACAATTTTAATTTGATGAAGGAACACACCGGGAAACAGAGCAGAGGCATTAATGCATACACAGCAACATAGAAAGCCCACAGAACAACTCATGGTATTTTGAGCTCACAGGGCATTTTTTCCCCCAGGGAATTATATAAATCCAGTGGTGACTTCATTATACTTATAACATCTCTGGCCTCTCACCAGGGAGAAAACTTGGAACATGGACATTTTTATCAAGAGGCAGAACAAGGTTGAGGTCTTCATACCTGGTTCATATCAAACACTTCAGGTTTGGGGAAAGCATGTTCCTCAAAGTCTTAATCTTCTCTTAATGAATAAGGAAATGGTTTTATATCTAAAAAGGTGCTCTTCGGGTATAAATACTTTTACTTCACATTTTTTTTTTTTAAAATCATCTGTTCAGGTAGAATTCCAGTTTAAACTGGAGGTGGGAGCTGGTTAGGAGACCTGGTTAAGATGTCAAAGATGATGGTGCCTCATTTAGAGAAGAGGCCTGGCTCAGAGTTGAGAAGTGCTGTTCAGCTGGCCCTTTGGCAGAGCCAATGACAGAGCTGAGAGTCAAACCTTCCAGTCTGCAGAAATCTCAGGGATAGCCTGGCACCAGAGAGGGAGGGGTTTCACACACTGACTTCATATTGAAACTCTGAATCCTACCTAGAGTCTCAGAGATCTTTGTTTGGAAGATCATCTCAGCAGGAGGTGGCTTCTTACCTTAGGATATCCCCAATGGGTGAATGCTTGGTAAAGGCGCGGAGGGCTCCCAGGGTCTTAGAAAGAGGAGACAGAGAAGAGAGAAAGCAAGAAAACTCTCATTCATGGTCTCAAGTGGTAGAGTGAATTCATAGAGAGAAGGGTCAGAAAGGTTCCTTCAAGTGCTAAGACTCTGGGTCACCACAAAGCAAAATTTGAATTAAGAAAAAAAAAAAGGAGGGACTTGAGAATTTGGAAAAGTGAACATCAGAGAAAAATATTTTTTTTTCCTCTTTGCATTTCTAGGAGAATAAGGAAGCTCAAGCAAATTTCACCTGCTCCAGGCAAAGGTTTTGGTAGTGGGTGTTCTGCCACGGCAGGCTCATTGTGGGCAGAGCAAAGCCTGCATCTTGAGAAGTGTTTGCCTTCTTGGGTACATCTGATAATTTCTCTCACTCAATTGTTCAGGCTACCTAAAGGCAACCTGAGGCTTTTCTCTTCTCAAGTAAGACACTCTTCATCTTCCTCCGTATCCAACCGAGACCTGGGAGGCAAGAGTCATCACTGAAATAGTCTAAAATACAACTGAAAGCTCTTCTCATTAAAAGGAAGCTCCAAGAGAGTACAGATGTTTCACTTCAAACCCAGAAGGGTCTTCCCACCCTTAATACTTATTAAGTTTTTGTTGTTGCTGCTGTTGTTGTCATTTATCATGAGGAAAACTGGGTAGGTGGTAACATTCCATTCCAGAATATTTTCATTAAAAGATACAAAGTACTTTATCAGGTTTAATAACAACACCTAGTTCCATGGAAAACATGATTCACTCCAGTAGGGGAAAAGGACCCCTTTTAATGGTCCACTGATGTTTCAACCAGAGCAGGCAGTGGAATGGCCCTGATGGTTGACAATGACGTTTTCTTCTCCTCAGACGCAGTGCGGCTCACTCTTCCCATCACTGAATTCTCCATCGTTTTCAGAGACGGACTTGTGATGGTGATAGTAATTGCCAAAGTAGTTCCTCTATTATTACTCTGCTTTTCGGGTGCCCTTTTCCTCAGCTAAAGGTCATTGCACCCACTAATCAAAAGTAAGGAAAATGCCCTGGAAGGTCATTTTTGAAGCCTTGTCTTAAAAGAAAATTCCTTTTGCAACTTCGGATCTTTTGCTAGTTTTTTTTTTTTTTTTCTCAAGGAAAGTGAGTTTCATGAAAATTGTTCTCAGATGCAAAAAGTTTCTGATATTAACCGGAAGATATGAGGCAGCAGGGAAGCTGAGCTAGGAATCAGGAGGCCAGGTGCTCTATGGTATGGAGGTGTCCCTCCCCCCAAATTCATGTATCGGAAGCATGATCGCCAATGTAAAAGTGTTGGGAAGTAGAACCTTTTGGAAGATGTTTAGGTCTCAAAGGCTTTTGTCCTTGTGCAGGTTAATGCCCATTAGAAGAGGGCTTGAGCCGGGCAGTGTGGTGCACGCCTGTCATCCCAGCAGCTGGGGAGGTTGAAGCAGGAGGATCGCAAGTTCAAAGCCAGCCTCAGCAATTTAGCGAGGCCCTAAGCAACTCAGTGAGACCCTGTCTCTAAATAAAATACAAAATAGGGTGGGGATGTGGCTCAGTGGTGGAGTGCCCCCTGAGTTCAATCCCTGTTACCAAAAATAAATAAACAAACAAACAAACAAATAAATAAATAAGAGGGCTTGATGGAGGGAGTTTGGTTCCTTTCTGCTCGTCTGCCCAGTACCCTGTGAGGACAGCATTCTTCCCCAGAGGACACAGCTTTCAAGACTCCATCTCAGACGCAGTGCAGCCCTCACCAGATGTAGCACTTGGATCTTGAACTTCCACCACCTCCAGAATGGCGAGAAATTGATTTCTGTCCTTTATTAATTACCCAGGGTGTGATACTTTTGTATAGCAGCATAGACTGAGAGGCCAGAGCTGGAGTCTTCCATCTACCACTAACAGGCAAAGCATTTAATGACTCCCGTCACAAAATCCCTCATTTGCAAAATGAGGGAACTGGAACAGATGGTCTCTGGGGCACATTCCAAACTTAAAGTTATTACAATTCCATGGCAAATAAGGTTGGGTTATTTTCAAAAAAAGGAAAATATTTTACAGCGGACTCTAATGAAATATTGAGATAAGGAGTCACTCACTGCCTGTCTCTTGGGCTATAAAGACTTTTTCATCAGGATCTGGTTTTGTCCCACAGAGAGCGAGGACAGGAGCTAGGAAGAGTTTGGGTATAGATAAAAGGAAGATTTATTTGATTCACCTTGGTCACTAACCCTTTAATGAGTTGGTAGGTGCTTCATTCATTCTGAAAATCGTTGGTTAAAAGGCAATTATTCAGGGCCACACATGATCCATCTCTTGAATAAAAGATGGGATACTTTGAAGAAGGATGCCCGGTTTCCCAAATGGGAAGATTCCTAACCCTTTGTCAAAATTGGACGTCACATTTTCTCACAGTGGTCAGGGGGGGAGGAGAAGGAAGTGGCCCCGGCACATAGGTATTTCCAAAACCAGCTATCCCCAGCCAGGATCTAAAATGGAGATTTACGAGAGAAAGCTGATATTAATGAAGGCACCCTGCAAAGAAGAAATGAAGGAACATAGTGATGGCTGTGTAAGAGAGCTCAGGCTTGTGTCTTCATATTTGGGGCTCCTTCCAGGTCTAGAATCCGATGATTCTGTGGCTTTGTGATGTGTCTCGATTATTTATGATATGTCTAGATAGAATCCTTTGAAGCAATGCCAATCTAACTATAAATCCCCTGTTAATTCAGATGCAGGCCTCTTTGCTGGATTTCTTTTTTTTTTTTTTTTTTGATGGCTTTAAATCTCTAGAACAAAAAGACAATAGGCTTAATCCAAATATATTAATATCTTGAATTTTCAGGTTATTCTCTGTAAAGTGAAGTTATATGGAAGAGTCAGTCATCGGCCTGAGTTTATTTATCACATCTACGAATACCAGTGATCCATGTTACAAACCATTTTTATCCAGTATTTTAAAAATCCAGCTGGTCTGAATAGTATTTTCCTTAATTAGTTGCAAATGCAAAGTTAGATCTCCAAGCAAATCCTCGTATGTTGCAACAGCTTGCTTTTCCAAAATCGAGTGGACAATTGTCCTTTGGATACTAATTAGCACGAACTCTGGTCCAGCTTTTCTCTACTCAGTTCTAATGAAGTGAAATAGTTTCGGCTTTTTAGTTTCCCTTGGTGTTTCTTGGCTTTGCTAATACCTTTCTAAGTGGGCTTTTAAGGATGAATTTTAAAAGTGTTTTACAACTTTAAATGCAAAATGTATAAAAGAAATTGCATTGCTGGGTCAATAGGCTGGGATTAAATTAAATGTTTGTGAAGGCTTATTGTAAATGGTAAAGTACTTCACCAATGTTAATTACAATAATAATAAACATGGAAGCAACGCAGATTGGTGGTTAACAGCATGGGCTTTGGAGGCAGAACAACTTGGGTCTGAATCATGCCTTGTCTCTTACCAACACTATAATTTGACGTGTTTTTCCACTCCTGAGTGCCTCCTTTGCTGGCCTATGAAATACATATCATATCAATATCTACCGCCCAGGGTCATTCTAAATGCTATTTTTAGAGAGCATGTAAAAGACTTACATAATGTGTGCTCAATACACTTTAATATTATCATTAATTATATTAACTCAATAAATGGTTGTTAAGAACAAATGTATTAATTAATATATTAATATATGAACATATAGATCATTGTAAAGGTCAAATGAGAAAAGGTATATACAACAGACAGCACAGAGCTGAGGTCCTACTTCACTGACTCTAGGAAATCATCCATTAGGAGGTTCACTATTGTGGTGTGTCTTTCTAAGAAAGAAAAACATTCTGTCAATTACAAGATGCCATCAACCTTGAGGCACACTCTTATTACAGAAAGGCAAAATTCAGAGAAATGAAAGTGTGCCTTAGAACTAGTGATATAAGTTTCAAATGCATAGTACAACAATAAAAGATAAGGGAGGAAGAGGAAGGAGAGAATTCTCATCAGGCTCATTTTGATGTGGCCTCAGTGAACTTTTCTTTCATACACGTAGAATTATAACTTCTTGTGAGTGAGGAAGAAACATTAAAACCCACAAAGTTCCAGGTTTTCAATTCTGCAAATATTTTGACAAAATTGACACCGGTGCATTAAAAGGGCTTGGAAATCATAATTTATAGCTTACTTCATAAGTTTTATCCTCATTAAGACCAAAGATAAATAAATGAAGAAGGAATGTCCTGGGGGACTGGGGTTGTGGCTCAGGGGGAGCGCTTGCCTAGCACGTGTGGGGCTCTGGGTGCGATGCTCAGCACCACATTAAAAATAAATAAATGAATGAATAAAATAAAGGTATTGTGTCCATCTACAACTAAAAATATATCAAAAAGAAAAAAAAAAGAAAGAAGAAATTTCCTAGAACAAAGGAACTGGCAGAAAACACTGCAGCTGCTGCTCTTGGGGAAGGGAAGGGACTCCACAATTACTGAAGACCACGGGCCTTTTTACCCTCCCGGTCAGCATGTCCATCTTCAGCCAACCAAGCAGTCCTAACACAGTGGTTCCCAAGCCAACCCTGCCTTAGAACCATCTAGAAAGCTGTATAAACATACCAATATGTTAGCCTTTCTCCTAGGGATTCTGATTTAATTGTCCTTGAATTGTGCACCAGGCAATTAGTGGTTTTGGAAAAGCACTCATTTTTCTTCTCTCAAGTGATTCTAATGAATATTCAAGGCTGAGCACCTCTGATCTAATTCACACCCCTCACTTCACAAGTAACGCCAGGAAGGCCACAGGGGTACAGCGACTTCCCCGTGGGTGCACAGACAAAGCCTCCAGCAGTCACAGTTCTGCAGCAGAGCCAGGCATTGATGTCAGCTGCTCACTGTTCTGCACCTGCAATGTACCCTCACTGAGGCTTCATGCTGGGTGGAGGGTCTGTCCCTGCCCTTGGACTTGGACTTGACCATGTGACTTTTCTAGCCAATAGGACATTAGCAGATGTGGCCGGAACAAGGGCTTGAGATGGGCCTGCATGATTGGGTTTGTCCTCTTGCACTCCTGTCTTCTGCGATGAGAAGAACGTGCCTTCAGCAACTAGCAACTGATTCAAGGAAAATGAAAACCTCTTGGCATAGACCTGAGCCCAGCCAAGCTCAGCTAACCCAGCCACGTGTGAGTCAGAAATAAACGCTGATTCTTATAAGCACTGACTGTGGGTAGCTTGTCACGCATTGTCATTGTGGCACGAGCTCTGATGGAGATGGACGCAAACCCAGGTTTTCTAATATGGCTTGCTTCATATTAGACTTCAAACGGCTTATTCTATGTCAGGTTACCCTGACTCTCAACTACTGTGTGATTCAGGCCCCACCTCGACTTCTGTGGTCAATACTGACCATTCATACTGGTTAATGGGGCAGGAAGGTACATCACCCCAGTAGGCTATTCAAAGAGAACTGTTTTTTCTTCAGGCGTTATCTTTGTGCTTTTTTTTTAGTTGACACATAATAATGCATATTAATGGAGCTCGCTGTGAAGATTTGATACATGTATACATTATGTTATGATCTGATCAGGGTAATCGGCATATCTATCACCCCAAACATTTGTTGTTGTTTTGTAGCAAGAGCTCAGATACCTCTCTGCTAGCTATTTTGGAATATACAAAAATATGATTGTTAACTATGGGAGCTCAGAACACTAGTGCTTGTTCCTTCGATCTATTTATAACTTTGTACCTGTTCACTAGCCTCACCTCCCCCTCTCTCCTCTTCTCCCCTCCCTGTCTCTGGTAACTACTATGCTACCTTTCTACCTGAATATGGTAGATTCTGCATAAGATTGAGGTTAGAGAGTGTTTGTCTTTACATAATATCCTTCAGGTCTATCCATGTTGTCAAAAATGTTAGGATTTCATTCTTTTTAATGGCCAAATACTATTCCACTGTGCACACGTACCCCATTTCCTTTATCTATTCGATTTTTAGATATTTAGGTTGATCCCAAATTTTGGCTACTGTGAATAGTGCTATAATAAACATGGGAGCTCAGTTACTCCCTCCCTCTCTCCCTCTCCCATTTTCTTTGCATTGACATTTAACTATAGGATGTCTATAAAAACTGAATACACAAATTATATATGCATGAACCGAAGTGGTCCTTATTGGCATTATGTTCATTCACCCATGCTTCCAAACTTACGGCACCCTGTACTTTTCCCTGAAAGGGAGGTGCTATGCTGTAAATGGAATTTGGGTGTAGGGGAAAGTGCTTGATTATAACACTAACCTTCAAGAATTGTAGTCATTTGGAAAATGTCAACCACTGTAGAGTAGTTTTCTACTTTTCTACAGAGTAAGTTTTCTTTGATTGGCTATGTGTTTGTTCTGCTTCTAATTTTCTTCAAGGACGAAAAGTTCTAAGTTGGGAGTCAACAGCACTGCAGTGCCTTGACTGGGAAGTGAATACTATTTATTCCACTTTTTTTATATGAAGGTAAACAATAACTTCTCTAAAATTTGCACATCAACCCTCTATAGCTAGCTACCATTAGTTTAGCAGGTAATAGGTGCCATATTATTTTCTAGAAGACGGTTATCAGCATTTTTGTTACTTACTGTGATAATACTTCGTCAGAACCCCTTTTCAAAGATTGGGGTGTTGCTCAGTGTATGAGGGTAGGCACAGGTTAAAGATTGCCTTGCCTGTTTGAGGCTAGAAATGCTACCTTTTTCTTTTTCTTAAGATCCCTTCCTGCCAGGGCACGGGGATGTGACCTTGACTCTGACAATTAGATGCTGGTGCAGAGGCCTGTCCCTTTTCATAAGGAAGATGAAAGCTGTCCTTCAGAAGACCTCAAACCATGGAGCACAAGTAGGACACATGGCCATTCCGGACTGCAAAGGAAGACGAGATGAATACGGAACGTTTTAGCCTCTGCCAGTGGATTTAGCAGCAGGGAAGAAAGTTGGGAATGGCTTTTATATAACCCTTTAGCAGGTAGGTATTGCTCTTTCCAATTACGTATAAAAAAACGAGGTTCTGAGAGGAGAGGTGACTTGTCTAAGGTGATACAGTTAAGGAGAAGAAGAGCTATGGCTTAAACCAAACATCTAGCAGACTTCAAAGTTCACACTCTTTTTACTGAGCCTCAGTGGTGGACTTAAAACATGTCCACAATTATCTGGTAGCTCCCTATCCAAGAAGTGGAATTTAATCATCCTCCTCTGGACATCGTGACCAGTTCCTAACAAATAGAGGAAAGAAGAAGTGAGGGGCCAGATTCAGCCAATACAAATAAAGAGCTCACAGTTAACTCTGAATTGCAGATGAACAATGAATATTTATATCCAAATATTGTATGGGACATACTTATATTAAAAAATTACTTGTTGTTTATCTGAAATTCAAATGTAACCAAGTATTATGAAATGTATCTGGCAACCCTATTAGAAGTAGCAGCCTGTGATTTCAGAAAAGAGGTCATAAAATGTACTGCAGGCCGGGGTGCTGGGGTTGTGGCTCAGAGATACAGCGCTCGCCTAGCATGCATGAGGCACTGGGTTTGATCCTCAGCACCACCTAAAAGTAAAATACTAAATACCTAAAAGTAGAATACTTTTGGGGAAGTTTGCTGACATTTTGCAGAGACATTGAAACAACCTGTGTAGAGGCAGAAAAACTGAGACTTCTACACAACAGTCAGAAAAGAAGTATAGCTTCTAACCAACAGCCACGCTCAAATCTTCACATGATTGTGACCCAAGGTGACATATTAACTGACAGGTCAAACTCATGAGAGACACCAAGCCAGAATCAACTAAGCAGTATTCCTGACCCATAGAAACTATGACATGAGTTTTCAAGCTGCTAAATTGTGGGGTAATCTATTATTGGGCAAAAGATAACAAATACAGCCATACTACTTAAATAGATGTACACCTATTCAGAATTCTGGTTAATCATCTCTCTCTCTCTCTCTCTCTCTCTCTCTCTCTCTCTCTCTCTATATATATATATATATATATATATATATATATATATATATAATCATTTATAAAATGATTTATATAAATCACTTTATAAATATATATGATTCTTTATATATTAAAGAATTATAATTATTATAAGATTATATATATATATATTCCTTAAATCTATATAAAGAATCTTTTTTAAAAATTTTTTAGTTGTCAATGGACCTTTATTTTTTATTTATTTATATGTGGTGCTGAGAATCGAATCCAGTGTCTCACACATGCTAGGCAAGCACTCTACCACTAAGCCACAATCCCAGCCTCAAGAATCTTTGTGTTCAAAGGAAAAATTTGTCTTTTGTTTAAAAGTATCACATCTCCTATGAAATATTTCTTTACCAGGACTGCCAGAGGCAGCTCTAATATAGCACTGACTGAGTTCTTTTAAGGAACATTCATCAAGAATGTTTTCTGAGCAAATTTTAGGCAGGAAAAATATTGCCATATACAAGAGATAAGCAATGTGCTTTACAGAATGCAAACTTTCACATTCACCATGTTATTTGGTCATTGAAATAAAGATTATTACCTATCTTTATATGTTTAAAGAAACAAAATAAGGCTGGGCATGGTGGCATATGCGTATAAGCCCAGCAGCTCCGGTGGCTAAAGCAGGAGGATTGCAAGTTGGAGACCAGCCTCAGCAACCTAGCGAGGCCCTAAGCAACTTAGTGAGACCTTGTCTCAAAATAAAAAAAGGTCTGGGGATGTGGCTCAGTGGTTAAGCATCCCTGGGTTCAATTCCTGGTACCAAAAAAATAAAAAAAGAAGGGAGACTTTAAGAGGTTCCATGATCTGCTCAAGATCACACAGCTCATCACACAACAAGGATTCTAACACAGATGGTCTGACGCTCAGTAGCTTCTATGGCATTGCCTCCCTAATCAGAAAGTGTCTCTTTCTCCCTGACACTGGTCACTGAATTTAAATGGTGTTCTGTTGCAGATGTTTTTCAGCATCAGAGATGTTAAAACGGAGGATGGGAAAAAGGGTCATCAATCACCTAACATCAAATCACACAAGTGAGTCTGGCTTGACCTCTGAAAAATGAGTTTTAATTTTCCTCATTAATTCAGCAGCCATGGTTGACAATGCCAGTGGTGGTCAAGAGTTGAGTCAATCACTCAGTGAGTCCTGTCACACTATTTGACTCGACATTTCCCATTATGGGAAAGTGCCCTCAACACAACAACAAAAGGACAAATCTGTCACAGGCAGGAAATGCAAGACAAAGAAAAGCAAGGTTAAAGGTGGGATGCTTGTACTTTCGGTCATGCGAATCTAATGCATGACACCTCAAGTCCCTGGTGTCCCCGTTGAAGAAAGGCAAACGGTGTTAGTTTTTCTCTACAACTCATCATTCATTGTTCAATTGTCCTACCCAACTTCATATTGGAGTCCATGTTGGAATCTTATTTTTGAAGTTGATTCCAGAAAACGTTTGTTTCTTTTCTAAAAGTGTCACATATTGAATAAGCAGCATTCTAAGTAAAAGGAAAATGAATTGTACACAAGGAGAGAAAGATATCAAAGTTAGTAAAATTTTAAAAGTAAGTCAACTCAGGAAGATACATTCAGTTCAGAAATCATGGTGAAGAGGGAAATCATGCAGTGGGAGAAACCAAAGAAACTTTGGAATGGTTTGCAGCCTTTTGACTAAAAGTGTAAGGAGGAGATGAGAACAGAGCAGGAAGCGGCACAAACGGAAGTGTACCCTTTGCTAAATGCTTTACTCGGATCCTTTATTTCCACTTTGTCCCAGTCTAACTTGAAAAATCCACATGCAAACAAAGCAAACAGTAAGTAGAAGTAGAGCTGCAAGCGATCTAGTATCTTCATCTTGCAAAATGTCTAAGGGGCATTTTTTGAGGTTAAAAAGAAAATCACAAAGAAGAATTTATTTATGTACATTTTTTTTTTAAAAAAAAGTTAACTTGAGATTACCCCATTAAGCAGATTTGTTAAGTGTATAGACCACTGTCTCGCTGATGTTGATAAAGTCATTACATGCAAAAATAATACGATTGTTTGTTCCGATTCTGTCACCTGCTCTACTTGGTAGCCATGCTGCTTAAAAAGGAAAAACCACAGCACTAGAGTAAAGTGAGCACTTACTCAGCTGGTGTCCCATGGATGACAGGGAGCACCTGCATACCCTGCTCTTACCACTTCACAGGAACTGATGTCTGCTCTAAGGTGGGGGCAGAGTCAAGGCTGGCTTCTTCCTGACAAGGGGAATTATCAAATGGTGATAAAACCTAAATTTCCTGCCAGTTATAGTGTTCTCTTTTGAGAAAATTACCATGGGAAGATGCCTACCCAGATGTTTACAAGCTCTTTTCCATTTGTCCAAAGCTCCAAGTAGCCACCCATGTTTGAACTCGAGTCCTAAATGCTAGAAAGTAACCTCTAGAGGGATGTAGGCTTGAGAACTGTGCTCAGTAGAAATGCTTCATTCATGCTGGGTAGTGACCAATCCATTCTCCTCTTCTGGGAAACTGAAATGCAAGCAAGGTACACCTAGAGAACTTGGCAACCAACTCAGTAAATGATCTAGAAGTTAATAGGTAGAGAAAAAAAAATGAGCCATGAAAGCAGCTGATTTAATACTTGTTCTTGGGTCACAAAAACCACTGCAAATATTTGAGCTGCAAATGAAGCATGGCTATACAAAAGATTCTACTGTTTCCTTAACTCCTGGATTATTTAATGGTAAAAAAATGCTATTGCCTAAAGTCAAACATATATCTTTATTGCTACTAGAAGGAAACTATTTAATAAATACAACTATGTAAGTTTTAGTGCTTCCACTTTTTTCCTGGAAGCCAGGAAGGTCTTAGATTATGTTAGTAACTATAATAACTCCAGTGGTTAGAAATTTGTTTCTTCTCCCATCCCTTGGTGCTGATTATTACTACATATAAATTTTACTACATGTAAACTTTACTGCATGTAAACTTTACTACATGTAAACTTTGTGAATGTGCATGCACATTATACTTTATATGCACTATGCTTTAGAAGATTCTTGAAACTCATCTGGGAGTTTCAAGTCTTTGGGAGGTCAGGTGGCCAATAAAACAAGACATTGGCTTAGAGGAATCTTCTAAATTCTCTTTTCTCCGATATTTTTTATGGTGGCCTTTAGATCTCCAAGTCTTTGAGTTTCAGCAACGTCTAATTCATTTCAAAGCAAAGAAACTGAAGTAAAAGTACCAAACAGCTGTCCAAAGTTCAGAAACAATCCTTCATGAACAATTTTGACTCCAGGCACAGATGGATGTCTCCAAAAGCCATCAGGCATGGTGTCTGCTTTTCAAAAGCTGATGTGGAGATATTATTCTCTTCTAAGCAGGAAAAAAAATATCTGTCTATAGTGAAATCTTGGTATAGATCCTAAAAAACACCTCATGTTCCTCTATGTCATGAACTTTATCTCCAAATACCCAAGAGGTAAATGGAATTAAATTGATGGAGGAATAAATGTACACCCAGAATCTATTCACCCTATCCTAATTAGGTATAAAGCATTCACCACATGGTTCTCCACCCTCTCACTGCTTAATTGTATATAAAAATATCTCGAGAAACAAAATTGGCAACAATTGGTTGGGGGGATGCATTGCATATTGCTATCTTCCCCTCTTTCTACAACCAAGCTGCTACCTATACCAAATGTTCTTTCACTGAGTACGGCCGGTGTTCCGGGTGGCATGCTAGGCACAGAGAATGCAGTACTAAGCAGACATCGATGACGCCTACCTTCCTAGAATTCATATTTTTTCTATTGGTACTCAACCAAGAAAAATATCCAGCCATATAGGACACTAGAAAATGTCTGGCAATATCTCTAGTTGTCATATGGCTTGGATGATCTCATCTACCAACATTCAGCGAGCAACATATGGGGATGATTTAACACAATGAAGAATTGTCCCCCAGCAATATGCCCAAAGCTCGCTGTCTTGAGAAATAAGCAATTACAATAGAACATGTTAAGTGCAATTATGAAAGAAGCACAGGATAGCTTTGAAAGCACAGGTCAGGGGCACCCACACAGTTTTTGGAGGCAGAAGGACCCAGTTAGCAACATTTAAGCTGAAGTCAGACTAACAGTAGTGCACCAGGTGGTGGCAGAACAGGGGAGCTACATTTTATATAATTTTCCAAAAAGGGATAACTAAATACATGAATAAAAGATAGACATTTGTTTACATCTCATTCTTACCCATTAATTGTTGAGATCAAAAACTCTCTGTCATGCTCTTTTAGTTATAAATATCACAGTCAGTGCATAAGTTTACATTTATATTATGCATTATTTTAGGGCAGGAGTAAAATCTCAGGGAAGTTTAAGTTTACAATAAATGTTTCCTTGGCCTGGACTTGAAGTTTCCTGGTTCACCTTCCTTTTATCTTGGTTGTGTCTTTGCACTTCATTTGATTTCACATACCATTTATTAGAGGCCAGGCAGGGCTCTATCACTCTCCACTATTCACAGCCTCCTCATTAATAATCTAACCTGAAGGGGCAACAGGCTAAACTTGAGTAAAATTTCGCCATAGATTCACCATAGTGTGCTCCCCAAAACTCACAAATTCTCAAATGCTTCTGTTTGCAAGAGGTCAGCTATTAACCTGTTTTCCTCTAGCATAAGCCCTAACTTGACTGACAACATTCTGCTCAACACAACTAACACCTTGCTTCAACCATGACTTGTCAAATGCCCACAGAGAGCCGTTCTCAGACATCACTGTAGGAAAGGGTGGGTGTCCCTGGGGCCAGAATCAAGCAGAGAAACTAGCAATGTGACATGTATAAGTGATCTACTTGGGTCAGTTTAAAGTTTTTTAAAAAGAAAGAAAATAAAATGCATTTATATGCCATTCTGCAATTCATCCTCAAATCATTTGAGGGAAAGTCAAAGGAGAAAAGAAGCAATTGAAGAGATAAATTACATGTCTGTGGGTTCTACCAATATTTTATTTGATAGAAAGCATTCAACATGTTGAAAGTCATAGAATTTTATCAGGAGAAAAAAAAAAACTTAGAGACCCAGGTCAACACCTTCAGTTTATAGATGGGGAGGATGAGAACAAGGACCAGGAAAGAACTAGTCTAGGCCACTGTACTGGTACAAGGCAGAGCACATGGTGACTGAGTATGAGCTCTGGGGTTAGGTAATCTGGAGTCAGGTTCCAACTTTTCCACTTATTTTATTCCACTTAGCTTCAATTTCTTCCCAGATAAAACAAGGATTTTAGCAGTGCCTAGATCCCAAGGTGAGTGTAAGGATTAAATAAGGCGTGCACACAAAGTGCGTACCAATTCTTGGTTTGTCATCAAGTGCACAATGAATATTAGCTATTAGAATGATTACCTATGATAGAGAGGTATCCTAAAACACAAATCATATCATTTTGCTGAGGAGCCAGCTGTCATAGTTGGGGAATATGTCTCTCCTCAGTCCTCCTCCCAGTCACTGGGCAGGAAAGGTCCTTAAGGACAGAGTGGCCCTGGGGGATGGGCTCTGGATATATCTCCAAACTCCTCTGAGTACGCAGGCCTCAAAGCCCAAACCAAATGCTTCACTATTTGTTTTAAGTCCCATGGAGGTATTAGAAAGTAACAATCACAATTTTTTTAAGGTAAATAGACCATGAATCATAGACTTATATGCTGAGTAATACCTCAGATAGTTTTTAGTCTAATTCAATCTTGGTGATGGAATCCTCAAGACTAAGGTCTTAGTCCCTCATTGTATTATTTAGTGTGGGGAGGGCTAGATATCCCATCATAGTGCTATGTCAATTTCAGATGAATACCTGTAGAAGATAGAAAGAGAATCCTCTATTGGCCTTTGAGCCTTGTTGTTGTTACGTGGGATTGGTCTATGAATTCTGTGAAAGGCATAGTAACTTAAAAAAAAAAAAAAGAAAAACGCAGATTTTTTTTTAATATTTATTTTTTTTAGTTGTAGTTGGACACAATATCTTTATTTTTATGTGGTGCTGAGGATCGAACCCAGGGCCTCGCATGTGCTAGGCAAGCACTCTGCTGCTGAGCCACAACCCCAGCGAAAGGCATGGTATCTTATAGTGCATTCTAGTATAAAGCCCATTGTGACCTCAAACTGATGATAACATTAGTCAACATGAAGTGAGCATTTTCTAATCAGGCAATGGGAAGACACTTAACGTGGATCTTCTCCACACAAGTCAGGGAGAACAAGAGTCTTATCATTGTCACCATTTCACAAGTGCGGGAACTGACGATCAGATGTTGCTTACCTGATGTTATGGAAATAGTAAGAAGGGATGCCAGGATTCAGTCCTAGGAAATCTTAGGCTGATCTCCTACTCTGAATATACTTGGGTCTCCAAATATGACAAAAAGAATTTCTCATTTTCCCCATGTCCCACTATTAGGGCAATCTTCTACAGTTCCTGTGCATGGACCAGACTTTTTAACCTCCACTCAATAAAAGTTGGTCATCTAGGCTACAGTCTGGGCTGGTTACTTTGAAACACTTGTGTATATGCACACACACACACACACACACACACACACACCACAACATATGGGGAAAATGAGAACAAAGAGAGAATGCACTAAAACAGGTGCCAGATCTGTGAACTATCCTTTATCCAAGGAAATCAGCCAAGTTGAGAGCTCTTGGAAGAACAGAGCAAAGCTGTTTGTTTACCAACACTTGGGAAAACTGAAGTTTAAACCCAAGACCAGACATTAAATATCATTATGTAAGGCACCAGTGCTGTGTCAAGTCCTTGCAAGGCTTAACAGCCAAATTAGCAATAAATTCTGACAGCCCATCTATCAGCTCTGTTCAGCCAATCCAATGGCAGCACCGCCTTTCCTTGCAGGCCCAGGGAACACTCACTTGCCGAAGGGAAAAAAAAAAAAGCACTTGATTACATTTGGTTTTGAATAATTGGTTCGCTGAAATTCTTGAGCTGAAGAAAAATGGCATTTCTAATTTATAGAAATCACTATTTGAAATATAGTTATGGCTGCTCAGAGAACCCCTGGAACTAAATAAATTTAAATCGGCACATTTAAGAAAGCCATTAAGAGGTACCTAATGACAGCCCCTCCAATTATCACTCCAATAGAGCTGATGTGGAACCCTGCCAAATGGCAGCTCCTCTCCTCCCCCCACTGAGGTTGTGTGTGGCTTGATGCCTGGAAGCCCAGATGGGGTGTATCAAGGCCTCTCATACCCACCAGGCAAGCTCAGGAGCCTGAGGAGACCTGTAAAGGAGAATAACACATTCCAGGCAGAAAAGAAGAGACGGAAAAAAAGAAAAAGAAAGAAAGAGAACTTCCACTGGCAACTCCAATACCCCTTTGGGAAGATTCCTTCATAAATGCATTTGTTCGCTTGCAAATATCCCTTCTAACCTGCACCTACCCGAGTTTGCCTTCCCATTCAGAGTGACCCAGCATCTTAGAGAGCCAAGAAGGGCTATTGCAGACCTGCTGGTGATTGCAAGGAGCCTGGAATGTTATTACATGTAATATCTGAGTGAGAAACAAGAATCTATGCTTCTTCCCAGCCCTGTGGTCCCAGTACATTAGTAAGGTTTAGATTTTATCATGCTTCTTCATTGTTATGCAGAAATGCAGGCAGGCCGCATGTAAAAGAGAACCTCCCCAGGTCACTTTGGTAACCAAGTCCCCTGAAGATGAGTACAGGAAGCCTTTTGTGAACCAGCCAGTAATTCCCTTACCTTCCAATTTTAGAAATCCAGCAACTTGAGAAAAACAGTGAAATCTGGTGACCTGGTTTGGCTGCAATGAGAAAACATGGCTCCTGTCTTGACATAGCATGCCCCATTTGTGAACTTTCTTCTTTGAGAAAGTAAATGAGACGCTGGTTTGAAAGAAATGAGGACAGACTGACAGATAATGCAGGATGCTTCTGCAAACATTGCAGCAACGGAGTTTCATTTTTGGATTTATCACCCCTGGACTCTGGACCCATTTCACTCAACTACGGTCCTAGTTAGCTTTTTTAGTAACACCCACTAGACACATATTAGGAGAAGGACCGAATTGGGACCTGAGCAAAATCGGACAAGGGTACCTCTGTGGTAGACACAGATCTGGCATGGCCCAGATCCCCTTCGAGAAGATTTTGCTTCCCAGTTACAGGAACGTTAGCAGACAGCATCCAGCTGCCAGTTCCTACAGGACCTGCCATAACTGCAGAAAGCCAGCTCACAGGAGCGATGCCCTTCCCAGGGCCACCTATATATCCAGAGCCTGCTATTCAGCCTGAGGGAGAACGCTTCACAGGGCAAACTCTTATTCCAGCATTTTCTGCAAGGCAAGCCAAGACTTTGTTGGGCCTGTATCACAATGTAACTTCTTCCTCTGCCCAATTTTGCTTTCTCTTCCCCTTTAGAGAGGTTGGTGCCAAAGAATACTTTATACCTAAAACTTCATTTTAGCATCTGCTTCTGGAGAACCTAATCTGTGACAATCACCTATTTCTGTTCTGTGGCTTCTCTTCATTGTACCCCCCCCCCTTGCCCAATACCCAACAATGAATTAGGATAATAATAAAAAGACTTGATTGATTGGCAGTTTCTTCTCCTGCTTTCATTTACTGTCCAAAGTTCTATGTATTGGTAGAATAAGAAGAGTCTTTGGAAACAGAGAGTTCTGGGTTCAAACCCCACTTCTGAATGATCTGGGGCACAACATTTAATCTCTCTGAGCTTCAGTCTTCTCTTCCATCAAGTGGAGATGTCACCATCTATCTAAGAGGGCTGCAGCGAGAATTAAATGCAGTCACATATACAAAGCACCTAACAATGCCTTGCACACAGCAGGCGTCTGATGATCAGCTATTTACAAGGGTTCCTTTGGCATTTGACACATACTTTCCTTGCATTCTAGTTTACCTTTTTAGGTATTTATTTCTTGTTTCTTCTATGAAACACTAAGTTCCTGAAGAGCAAGAACGGTGCTGTTTGCTTCATCTGGATTTTCTATATGATGCCAGGAATGGATACAAACAATTTTTATTCATCAATTTAAATAAATCAATAAGGTAAAAGAAGAACCCATTGAAGTACATCAAAGGTGTCTGAAAGTGGGTTCTGGGTATGTTGGCTTTAGGCCTAACCATATAAGTAGGTATATAAAGGCTTCAGTGTCAATGGTGCCTTCTATTCACCACTACAAACCTAAGGCACAAGGGTTGACAATGTAGAGCAGACAAGGTAGTTGGGACCCCAAGACCAAATGCACAGGTATTCAATAACCTAAGCAGCCAGCGCAGTTGACACTCAATATCTATTCTCCCCCAGACTATCAATTCAATCCAGTCACCCTGTTCTAGTCCTCAGGTGGTCCAAAGACAAGAGCTCTAGTCCAAACAGACTGCAGAGAAGGAATTATATTGTATGGTTGTCTCAGAAGTTTTCTTCTCTGTCCTCCTCGGATGTGGTAAAGGAAGCCTGATGTGTCCGTTCACAAACAGCCACCAGTAGAACCAGCAAAGGAATGAAGCTTTCGCAGAAGATCAGAGAGCAGAGAGACGGAAACCTACTGGGCTGAGCTGCTAAATGGCTGAAATCCCAAGTCTGCAGTACATCTCATCTTCCTGTGAGAGGATAAATGTCCTTATTGTTTAGGACCTATGACTCTGGGATTCTGTTACTTTTTGAATCTGCAACTCAAAGTATCCTGAGAGGTAGGACAATCATTCAATATGCAACTGTAACTACCCAGGGAATCTTTTATACTTAGAAAAGCATAACAGAATTATTGCCTTTAAAATTTTTTTTTTTTTTTTTTAGCAAAAATAGGCTAATCTGAGCTCCTCATTTTAAGATTAAGAAACAAGACCCATAGCTTCGCTATTGTGAATTGAGCTGCTATAAACATTGATGTGGCTGCAGCACTGTAGTATGCTGATTTTAAGTCCTTTGGGTATAGGACTTAAAAGGAGTGGGATAATTGAGTCATTCCAAATTTTCTGAAGAATCTCCACACTACTTTCCAAAGTGATTGTGCCAATTTGCAGTCCCACCAGCAATGTATGAGTACCTTTCCCCCACATCCTCACCAACGCTTATTGTTACTTGTATTCTTGATAATTGCCATTCTGACTAGAGTGAGATGGAATCTCAGTGTAATTTTTATTTGCAGCCAGCGCAGTTGACACTCAATATCTATTCTCCCCCAGAGGATCAATTCAATCCAATCACCCTGTTGTAGTCCTCAGGTGGTCCAAAGACAAGAGTGCTAGTCCAAACAGATCTCTAATTGCTAGAGATCTTAAACATATTTTCATATATTTGATGATCAGTCGTTATCTCTTCTTCTATGAAGTGCCTGTTCAGTTTCTTTGTCCATATTGATTGAGTTTTTTTTTTTCTTGGTGTTGTTTTTTGAGTTGTTTGTATATCCTGGAGATTAATGTTCTGTGTAAGTGCAGGTGGCAGAGATTTTCTCCCACTCTGTAGGCTCTCTCCTCATGTTCTTAATTATTCCCTTTGCTATAAAGAAGTTTTTTAGTTTGATATCATACAATTTATTGATTCTTGATGTTACTTCTTGTGCTATAGGGGTCTTGTTGAGGAAGTCAGTTCCTAAGCCAACATGTTGGAGAGTTGGCCCTACATTTTCTTCTAGTAGGTGCAGGGTCTCTGGTCTAATGCCTAGGTTCTTGACCCACTATGAATTGAGTTTTGTGCAGGATGAGAGATACGGGTTCAAATTCATTCCACTAAATATGGATTTCCAGTTTTCCCAGCACCATTTGTTAATAGACCATCTTTTCTCCAATGTATATTTATGGTGCTTTTGTCTAGTATGAGATAACAGTATGCATGTAAGTTTGTGTCTGTATCTTCTGTTCTGTTCCCTTAGTCTTAATGTCTGTTTCTGTGCCAATATGATGCCACTTTTGTTGCTATAGCTCTGTAGATAATTTAAGGTCTGGTATTGTGACACCTCCTGCTTCACTTTTCTCTCTAAGGATTGCTTTGGCTATTCTGGGTCTCTTATTTTTCCAAATAAATTTCAAATTGCCTTTTCTGTTTCTATGAAGAATGTCATTGGAATTGTAATAGGAATTACATTAGATCTGTATAGCACTTTTGGGAGTATGGCCATTTTGACCGTATTAATTCTGCCTATCCAAGAACATGGGAGATCATTCCATCTTCTAAGGTATTCTTCAATTTATTTCTTTATGGTTCTGTAGTTTTCATTGTAAAGGTCTTTCACCTCTTTTGTTAGATTGATTTCCAAGTATTTTATTTTATTTATTTATTTTTTGAGGCTATTGTGAATGGGGTAGTTTTCCTAAATTCTTTTTCAGATGATTCATCATTGGTATCTAGGAAGGCAATTCATTTATGGGTGTTAATTTTATATTCTGCTACTTTGTTGAATTTGTGAGTTCTAGAAGCTTTCTGATGGAGTTTTTTGTCTTCTAAATATAGAATGATGTTGGTCTTGGGTTTAGTATATATAGCTTGTACAATGTTGAGGTATGTTCCTACTATTCCTATTTTTCTTACTGTTTTGTGCATGAATAGATGCTGAATTTTGTCAAATGAATGGAAAAGGAAAATGTGAGATATATATATATATATATATATATATATATATACACACACACACACACACACACACACACACACACACACACACTGAACTATTACTCAGCCATAAAGAAGAATAAAATCATGGCATTTGCCTGTAAATGGATGGAACTGGAGATTATCATGCTAAGAGAAATAAGCCAGTCCCAAAAAACCAAACGCTGAATATTATCTCTGATAAGTGGATGCTAACACAAAATAAGGAGGGGAGAGTAGCCATTTCTTGGATTAGACAAAGGGAAAGGAGAGGGGTTGGGAATAGGAAAGACAGAATGAAACAGATATAGCTTTCCGATATTCATATTGAATACACAACCAGTGAAACCCCACATCATGTATAACCACAAGAATAGGACCCTAATTATTATAACTTATTATAAAGTTATATTATGAAATTATTATAACTTATTATAAAGTTATAATCCGTATATGCATGTCAAAATGCACTCTACTGTCATGTATATGTAAAAAGAACATATTAGTAAAAAGAAAAAAAAATCTAACCATAGCCATTCTAATCATTTTTCAATTACAGGTTTGGTTCTTCTCTGAAACAGTAACAAAAAGATGCATGAAGAGTGTGTAACATATCCTCTCAAAGTTGATGTGGTTTAAGGTTTCTTTGATTTGCTCATCCATCTACACCAACTTTAAGGGCTATCATACTCTTTGGAATATTTGTTCTGAGTCTAATCTAGTTTGAAAGTGCACTTTAGTCCAACATAAATATTTTGTGTTATTTTACTACACTACAACTGTTTCACTTTCTGAGCCAAACATTTGCCTTTTTATATTTTTGTACTAATTCACCTCTGGTTTTGCTTGCTTAAATTAATATACTTTTGTTTTGATTTTTTTTTTTTTGCCTGATTGTGGGTATTTTACCTTTCTCTTTACGTACGTGCTTTTTCCTACTCTTTTTATTCAGAAACCAGTTATTAAGGTTTAACTCTCAATTTCACTTCGAACTGAAAGAAAGATCTTCCCATTTGAAGGGTCCTAAGCAGTGATATAAACAGTAGTTATGGAGGGCAAGGTGGTCACCTTAAAAAAAAAAAAAGACCCAGAAAGGCTGAGTGAATTGCTAGAGAAGACAGAAATCACAAATAGTGTAAAATCTCAACTTAACCAGGTCTATATGCCAGGCTTCTGGGAATGCTCCACACAGCAATTAATCCATTGTTCAACAGCAATTATAGGCATCAACCATGTTCATTCCCCAAACACACAACAGATATGAACTCTTACTACAATATCTGCAACTTGAGCCAAGAGACAATGCTAAATGTTTCATAGGCCCTGATACCACAGAGACATTTGTAGACTACTATACTCATCACCAACCAAAAAACAAGAGTGACCTGAGGAAGAGATAGGAGGCATGTTGATCTGATTGGAGAGACTTATCAGATACAAAAAGAAATTTCCATATACGCTTAGAGAAGGGAGATTAACAGGATAACTTATGCTTGCTCACTTATTCTGACAATAGTAAAATGTATTCTTATTATAATCATACAGAGAAGGAAAATAAATTTATATTCAAGGCATATATACCTGGGCTCAGTCAACCCAACCAAAGCACAGTCTTTACTGGAATTTAGGAATATCTGAGGTGGGTTAAAGCAGGTATCAATCTTTCACCAAAAGTATGGGCAAAGGTTCATGTGGACTTTGTCCGTTTTGTTAATAATAAACAGTATTTAGAAGGCTAAGGTGCCCCATTGGAAGGAGGCAATTAAACCATTGTTGCATCAGAAAAATTTTAGTGGCCTGGAGCAAGGGAGTGTCTAAGACCTGAGCAAGGGAGAGCCCAGATGGATGCCACTGAAAGATGGGTCAGTCACAGTGATTGCCATAGCACAGCCCCTCTGGGGAAGCAGTTTGAACAGTGAAGGTTGTCTTGTGTATATCTGGCCTTTCCCCAGCTCCAGCTATTTAAACTTGACTCAAGGGCAGCCAGCTCAGAGCCTGGTCATAGGTCCCTAGAAGTGGTTGAATGCAGATATCTCTGCCAAACACAGATGCAATCAGATACTACTGGGAAGGTGTAGGGAATAATGGTGGGAGGGGAAAAAACAGCACCATAAAGGTGACTGTATGAGAATGTCAGGGGTCTTTAGCAGATGTCAGTACCTTGGGACTTTTAGACAGAGGTACCCAAGGGGCTGCATAAATGCCAGTGGGTTCACAGTGTAGTTCATGGACCACCCGCCTCAGAATCACCTGAAAAATGCAGATTCCTTTTCTCTACCCCAGGACCACCCATCAGATCCCATGGGAGCAGATTCCCAAACCCACATTTCGACAAGCTGATTATCATGTGCAAAGATAAAGTTTTAGAAATATTAATATAATTCAGAACCATTATCTTACAGTTGAGGAAACTAAGTCACAGAGAGATAGTTTTTTTAAAAATCTCATTTCTCACGTATCCTCACCTTTTCTATTAGATGTGTTGACACCCCCTCCCCTTTCCTGAGTGGTGGTTCCATTAGGAGACCACGTTCTGCTTATAGTGCATTCCCTTCCTGCATTACCTTTCACCTGCATTCATTCAGTGCATACTTATGGAATACTCCTTAAGGATGAAGTCTTTTCTTAGGTTCCAGGGAAACAGAAATGGAATCCCAAAATCTGTGATCAAGGCACTATGTGTTGCCTCCATAAATTTAATTATAAACAACTTTGCTTTCCAACCATTTCTATCAGTCTTCTTTTTAAACACCCAGGTGCTTGTTATGTGTTTACACAGCAGTCTTTCAATAACAATGATTGACAGAACAGACCTAGTCCCCACTCCTATCCTACTCCTGACAAAGGTCTTCTCAAGTCAAAAAACTAAACCTTGCTTGGTTTCTCATCTAGAAATGGGCAAAAACATGCTTTCTTACGATGAGGTCTTAACTAATACAGCCAGATTTCAAACGGCTCACCCAAATCTAAGATGGTCTGAAGTTCTAACAGTGATTGTCACTAAACACTTAATAACCACTGGCACCTGAGGAAGACCATTAGCCAAGCAAACTGGCTCACATCCAACAAAGACAATCTGAGCACCGGGCACTGTTGGTTTCATTTTGAATATTTCTCTTTCATTGTCTAAAACCTGTAATGAAATGTCACCAAAAGGACAAAAAGGGCCACCATTTTTATTTAAATGGGGTTAATAAAGACCCCCCCCCAGCCCTTCACAAAGAAAACAAAGTGCCTCCTAATGAAGGCAGGGAATAGCACTCAGAGAACACTGGGAGAGGTAGGTAGCCTACCAGGCGAGGATGATGGAGTTACAGCTCAAATGGAAAGTTCTGAGCATGGGAATGATGTGGAAGCACCCGGCAAATAGGTTACCACTAACTTATTTATGTTTTAAAGGGGAGAGAGGAATATGAAAGGGCATCAGGGAATAACTCTGCCCAGAACTTCCAGCCACCACTCACTGGACCTTGTCCTTAGAGGTAGAGTGGGACACAGTAAAAAGAGGGCAAAGGTGGAAAGAAAAAGTGATGGAAAAACAAAACCCTATCCTTTGCATAATTTCAGAGAAAGCCCAGGGAATTTAAATGGGTAGGGCAAGAAACAATGATAACAGTGTCTACAATCCTTTAAAAAAAAAAAAAAAACAGTGCACAATTTTCAAAGTGCTTTGATGCTATTTTTATGGTTTCACTCCTCATTCATGGCCTGCAGCTCTGGGTGGTGACATCCATTGTCAAGGGAACTGGCAGCACCTTGGTTCTGCCTTCCCACTTCTAAATTTTTTGTTCCCCAAAAGAAGAAGCCACAGAAGAGCTGTAAGGGTTGAGGGAAGCAGGCAGGGCCTGGGGATTTGTAGTTCTACACATAATAAAAGACACTCTTCACACCCTATGTGCTGGGATACCAACACTGGAGCTACAAAGACCTAATTCTGCAGATATTCCTAGGATATCTGGAGCACAGTGTGGATTGCCAATACAGCGCTCAGCATCGCTGACAGGATAAACACACAGAGAGTCAACCTACGTGGAGGTGGGGGAGAAGTCTCTCTCACAATGGGACTCAGTAAATGTAAAAGTCACCATCAGCACGTACCCAAGGAACCTGAATCAAAATGAGAACCGGGCTGCTCAAGAACTGTGCACTGTGAAGCAAAGCATGTAAATGTTTAAAGATGGAATGACATTTCCCTTTTCACTGATATATTCTGATGCTGCCAAGAACATCATAGGATTCCTTAACAATGGCCGAGGGGCTTTCCTTGAAAATAGGTCCTCCCATCTGTAGTAATGCAGATATTACTGGCACAAGTCTTATGTTCCTCATGTATACAAAGCTTACAACCCGCCGGCTTCTGCCCCCATTAAAATGATAGATAGCTACTTTTTTATATAATTGTCATAAAATTCCCTGCCTGAAACTGAAATGCTTTCTTCCTATTTTTCTACTTATTCTAAGTGACCCCATTAATGATATTTCTCTACTTGAAATAATTGGATAAGCTAAAACTGAGAAATAAGCACTTTCCTTTTCTCATTGTTTTTCCTTCTTTATCTCTAATAGCCCCAGGAGATCAAAAACACTTGTCCTTAGGGCAATATCAGCAGTTAATGATTCATGTTCAAAGGCTCCAAGTTGTCTAATTAACAAAAGGCGATGTTTGGCAGAAGCCATTTTTGCTTTCAAGTTAATAGCACACAGTGTATACAAATGCGGGACTGCATGCAGGTCTTCAAAGCTGGCAGTGTGCCACTCATTCAGAAGTCTCCAAGTTCATTTTGTCTGACCCAGACTTCATGTCATTAGAAGTGGACCATTTTCATTTATTTCATTCTGATTTATTGGTGCTTTTACAGAATAGGTCACACATCACATCCTTCTATAATGTGCTCATAAACGTCATGTTTCAGTTTTTATTAAAAAACACACTTGATTAATGAAAATAATATGAACATATTTTCTGTAAAGTGTATCCTTAATAATATCAGTCACTAAAAAAAAAAAAAGAATCATTAAAATAATCCAATCATCCTCTTAATGTAAATGGTGTCATGGGCTAGATATTTCCTCAACAACAGACACTTGGAAGACTTCTAGTACTATACATATCACCATGTCATCATGAGATTTCTATAGAGAGGAACTGACATTTAAATCATAAATATTGACATTTCCTAAATCATGGTATGTATATGTTTCTAATGTCAGTGCTTTTGAAATTAGCAGAACCCCAAACACATCAGATAATGTTGCCGATTCATCATGATCTTAGATTTTACAACGAACTTGATTTCAAGAAGCCAAGTGCTAGCTGCTCTACAAGGCCGGGACACTCTGCAGGACTGGTTATTTCCCTTGTTTGTGTCCGTTCTAGTAAAGAAGGCATTGCCTCTGCATCTTTATAACACAACACAGTGGTTAAGAACCTACGCTCTCAACTGAAGGCTGTCTTGCTTTGAATTTTGCTTCTACTTTCTGGTTTATGGAAAAAGCAACTTCAAAGTGCAGCTTCCTCATCTGTAAAATGGACACAATGCTATTTTTTCTTATAAGGCTGAATAAATATAATTTATTCAGAATGGCTTGTGATTAGTTAATACTCACCAAATGTTAGCTATTATTTGTGTTCCTTGCATTCCTCCCCAGGGATGAGAATATATTAACTAACTAATGTTTATGAAAAGAGCAAATGAGTGAGTTAATGAGGGTGCTAGTATTCCCTTTTACAGATGAGTAAAACCAGCTTCAGAAAAGTAAAGAAACTTGTTCCATATTATCACTTATTAAATAGCAGGCTCGTTTCTCAAATTTGGGTCTATTTCTAGCTAAATTATAGCAGAAGACTGCTCTCTTGCACATAGGGTGAGCTTCCTACTAGTTGAGATTACACCTAAGTTTCAAAAATGAACCAAGTGATGTTTTGTGTGTGTTAGGAATTATTAAAAAAAAAATTATTAGGCAGAAATGTCACAATCTTTTCTCCGGAGTCACTGCCAATTAATATGCTAAGGAGCAATAGCTATGAAATTGGGACTTTGTTACCAAATACTCTCCAAAACTCAAAAAAAAAAAAAAAATGGGGAATAGCTGATATTCTGACAGCTAACTTTGCCACTTAAGTGCCTGCCGCTCTCAATCTTTGTCAAAATGGGTTTCTCCTAATTAACAATCATGGTTCTCAAAGGAGACAAGTGGCAACTCAATAGCTCAACAGTTGCTGAAAAAAAATTCCAGTGCTTACTGAAGTGCCCACACACTTGAGCATCCATACCCATCTCCAATCCCAAAGGCTTTGCTCAGTGAAGACAGCAAGGAAGCCATCTATTCAAGGACACTTTGAGTAGGTATTCTCATTCTTCAAGGATAATTACTTGAGTTACTTACTACCTTACACCACTGCTATGAAGAAAAGGAAAATTTTATGAGAAGGAAATGAGGTCATTTCTCAACTCCAGGTAGGTGAAGTCCCTTGTACTTGTTCATCTAGTAGAAGTTATTACTAAGATATATGTTCTTAATGCACACATGGTTAAGTAAGATCCAGTTTTCGCCTTGAAACCCTCGTCATTTTACCATCCGAAGAGATACGTGACTTTGTCTCCTAGTGTTTCAGACAGAAAAGGAGGCTCCAACTTACATGTAAGAATTTTTAGTTGTGCCTTATCTATCTACATTTTGAAGAACTTCATTCTCTAAATACATGCTTATGACATTTATCTTTCTCTTTCATGCTTTGTATTCATAAAAGGGAATTGGATTTCAATTTCCCAGAGCTAAAAAAGATGACCTAATTTGAAATATTAAAGAATTAGCCATTAAAGAGCTATCTTAAAAAAAAAGTAATGGGTGAGGTTCATGCATTCCATAAGTCTGCATTTAGCTGCGGTAACACGTCTGGGCATGTCCTGGAGAAAATGAGACCTTAGCCCTAAATTCCTCTATAACCTACATATTCAAAAACAGCAATATTGCTAACCATTTGGAGATTAAAAATAAAGAATAATTCTGGCCCAACCTGATGGATTTTGTTGAAGTCAACACACCATAAAAGAAGATTCTTAAACATTCAGATTTGAGAAATACACTTGGCAGGTATGCTGATCTTAGAAGTTACCAGAGAAGTCACAGCAGAACCAATGTTTAAAAAGAATGAAAAAGTCATATATAAAAAGTATGGCAAGACTGGTAGCCTTTTAATATCTGTATGCTCTCTGTGCCTTTCTTCCTCTTAATAATATTCTCACCCCTAAAACCACCAAACTTGTCATCTTCTCACAGACATTTTTCTACAATTAATGTGTCTCCTGCACTATTTCCAGAAGTAGAGAAGCATAGCTTATATCAAACGCTCTCTCCACATTTCACTCAAACTATTCTTATCAAGGTATCTGCCATATTTCCAACTCAAAAGATCTCTATCTCTATCTCAGCAGCATTGGGCATGGGCGTTGGGCTGGAGTGTAACTCAATAGTAGATCACTTGCTTACCCTGTGTGAGGCTCTAGGTCCAATCCCCAGCACCATGGGAGAAAAAATGGCATGGCTGTCTGCTCCCACCCCTTGGTTTCTTGAAATATTGAAATATTCTTGAAATATCCCCACCCCTTGGTTTCTCCCAGTTTGAGTTCCTCCTGACTGGCCATTACTTCTCTGTAACTCTGCGACTTCCTGTGACTGAAATGTGAGTGTACCAAAGTCTGCAGTAGGTCTTCTTAACCAGCCATTCATTCTCCAAGTTAATCTCACCTAGATCTTCTGTTTAAGCACATTCTACATGACAGTGACTCCACCCTAAACTCTCAGGTTAGCTCAAAACTCACCTATTTAACTATCTACTTGTCATCCCCATTTGGGTTTCTACATGCATTTCACCATGAACTCTGCTAAAATAGGACTACTGTTGTTTTTTTTGTTTTGGTTTGGTTTGGTTTCGGTTTTGGTTTTTGGTTTTTGGTTATTGTTTTCCTACCCTATCGATCTGGTCCTCCCATAACCTCCTCATCTCAGCGAATGGCATCACTCTACACATAGTTGATTCTGCCAAAAACTCAGATCAGGATGATATGAGTCCAAGCCAAGGAAAGACGAGAATTGCCAACCAACCACCAGAAATGAGGGAGGAGGCATTCAACAAGGTCTTCCTCACTGTGCTCACAGTAACCAGCCACCCTGAGACTTTCCTGACAGACTTCCAGCCTCCAGAGCTACTACATAACAAATACCTGTTGTTTAAGATACCAGTTTGTGGTACTTTGTTAGGGCAGCTGTAGTAAGGTACTACAAGTCCCTATCTGGACAACTTGGAAGGCAAGTCGCCCTCAACTTTTATGGACATCGCCCCATGCGCCAGGGATGTCTTCAGGTTCCAGTGTGAAAATTGGGTCAAGCCAGGGGACAGACCCCAGAGAAGTAAGCGTAGGAAAAGTGACCCCTTTGATCTTCTTACCTATGGATCCCACTGTCTAGGCACACAAGAATTCTCTTCAAGATCCTGTCATTGGCATGCTGCCAAGCTTTGGGGTTTTATTGGTCTCCTTCCACTGGAATCCACCATCCTCTATCCCATTCACAAATCAAGGAATCTCTCACTTGTCTTGCTTCTGCCTCTTTCCCTCAATGACAATCACAAAAGCAAATTAGAAAGACTGTGCAGTTGGGGGAGCTGGGTCATTGAGGGTGTGCCTTCAGGGTATATATATTTGTCTGTGGCGAGGGGACCTCTCTCTCTGCTTCTGATAAACAAGCCTACAATTTTTTAAATATCACACATATAGCTCCCAGCCATTCTTATCCTTTCACGTCAGTCAAACAAACAAACAAATAAAAAACCCATGAACTAATGTCGAAATAACTTATCCTGCTAAAACAGAGATGTCCAGACAAGATTTATTTTAAACCAGTTTATGACTTCATGATCCACGGTCACCCTGTGATGAGCTCATAGCTAGAATCTCCATATTTGAAATAGCAACCTAGCTACCATGAAGGAAAACCTTCAACAATTCAGCAAGCTGGGAGGCAGAAATAATTCCTGTTGTCCTGGACACCCAGTCATTTGTCCCATCTCCTCCTGTGCTGTTTTTCCTCCCTCATAGTCTCATGTTTCAGCTGTTAGAAAATAGTATACAATTATAAGAGGTCAAATAGCATGGGCTGCATCAGCAAGCTCCTGAGCTGTTTTAATTCTCTGCTCACAGGAACGTCCTACTTATTGTACATTTCAAAGCTCCTCTGTTTCAAGTCATAAATTTGCTTGCTGCCTGGGAGTGCATCCATTATAATGCTGTCGTTTCTGAGAATAAAGGTGCTCTAAGGTAATTAAATAAGAGCTAGGTAGTTTTCTATTGAAACAGAAATAAACAGCCCACTGCTCCTTCTGTGATACATGAAATTCTTCTCAATAAAACAATATTGTATGGATGCTGCACCTTGAGTCCTTTTTGTGCTCATTGGTGATCTTCTGAATGAGTCTAGATGTTATTATTTCCCTTCTTTATGTAGGTACACAACAGTCCGTGTTACAAAAGAAATGAAATATGTATTATTGTCATCCAGAAAAAAAAAAGGCTTTTGGATAGGTGTTTAATGCATGTTCTTAGCAGTATCACTGACAGATGTACTATGACTACTATGTAGCACAACATCAGTTGTATTTTACAGCTCTCCTTCCCACTTCTAATAAGTAACTACATAAAACCTACAAAGTACATATTATTATTTATGTAAATGCATTATGAATGGATAAACAGGGAAGATTATTGGAAACCTACATATTCCATCCTGCAGGACTGAACTGCAGGAAATTTGATGATTATTCCTACTTTGCAGAAATAAAAAAAAAAAAAAGAATAAATTCTGTCGATTCTATAATAGCCCAAGAAGAAAAGTCACAGTATTTTCATTGTAAATTGTTTACATGGGGGGTCCTAACTGCTATAAAACTTTTCAGAATTTCAAAATCCATCATCCCCCCAAATATGATGAAATTACAAGTGTTTTGGGTTTGGAGGTGGTCAGTTAAGGCCACATATCACTAGAAAGATTGGGTTTCATGGGTTTAAAGGGGAACTAAAGAGCCTATTCCCCATACTAAACCATTTCCTTTATTCATTCACTCCACAAATATTCATTATACCCGACATAGAGTGCTCTGGGTGCAGAAGAAACTTCAGTAGACAAGATGCCACTGCTCCTATGGAGCCTGCATTCTGTCCAAGACATCAAGAAGTATAAAGGGGACTTTTATTATACTTTCATCTTCAAGGTATAAACAGCACACCATGGAATGAAGAATTTCCATGGTTAACCGAAGACATAGTCTGAGTTTGTTTTCTTTCTGTCTGTGGTTGAAGTTTGATGTTAACAAACGAATTAGAAAGAAAGTGCAAGGAAATAGTAAGCTTTTCTAACAATATCATGAACCTTAATAATAAGCATGGGTTTTAGTTCAGATTATTTTCTTCAAAATAATGGTTTCAATTATTTCAAACTGTCTGCTATGTAAACACAGAGTATATATACTTGTGTTATGGTTTAGTTATGAGCTGCCCCCCAAAAGCACAGGTATGAGAAAAATGCAAGAAAGTTTGAGGTGAAATGATTGGGTCATGAGAGTCTTAATCTAATTAGTGCATTAATTCACTACAGGTAACTGTAGGTAGGTGGGGTGTAGCTGGGAGAGATGGATCATTGGGAATGTGCCTTTAGGGTACATATTCTGTCTGTGGTGAGGGGACCTCTCTCTCTCTGCTTCCTGATCATCAAGTCCTGAGCCACTTCCCTCTCTTCTGCCATGATGTCTGCCTCACCTTGGGCCTAGAGCAATAGAATCAGGTGTCTGTGAACTGAGACCTCTGAAACCATAAACCCCAAATAAAATTGTCCTTTTCAGAACAATGGTAAAAAAGTTGACTAAAACAGCCTCACAGCAATTACCCATTAGTATCTATTTTTTGCTTTTCACATACCTAGAAAAGAGTTCATTTTCAAAGTGATACCAATAATATCATCACTGCAGGAGGCTCTAAAGATATCTGTGCTGCATGCCACGTTGGAACTGATGCGACGGGGAGCAGTAGCAATGCAGCCTAACTCTCAGGGTAATTGCCAAAGCATCAACTTGCCTGATGAGTCCAAGATTCAAGTTCATTCTCTGCAGACAGCAGAGCTCTATGGGCTTCTCCACTAGAGACATGATGTCATCCAGAGGACAGAAACTCCCTACACGCTATTTCCTCCTAACCATCACTCCCCAGGATACTGAACGGCACCCCATCATGGAAGGTTTTAGTATCCCCACTTTACAGATGTGTAAACTGAGGCTTGGAGCTGTTCAGCAACTTCCTGTGGTCACTGATAAGGCAGAGCTGGGATCAGAATTTAGGTAGCCATCAGTGTTCCACTAGTTCAAGTCGTTTCCTTACCCCCCTCATTGGAGGCATGTTGCAGATGGGGTGGTGCTACACATGAGAGGCACAACTGTAAGGAAGCACAGTGTCTCCTTCCTTGTCCTCTGGTCACTTTCAGATTCTCCCAGCCCTCCAACGGACCACTCTCTCTTTGCCTACTTCTCCCTTCTCCTCAAACCCATTCTAAGAAAGCATACGACATCTACTATGTTTATATTTGCATGAGTTTGCATCACTGCTTAAAGTGCAAAAGGAAGACAGGAAATGATCTTTCCTGAACTCAGTCATTTCACGGATGCACAGAGCAAGCCAAAGAAAGGTTATGGGACCTGCCCAAATTCAGGGAGCTCATCGTCTCACAACAGAGGCAAGGGTTCTGTCTCGGGACTCCCAAACAGAGCTCTATTTTACTACACATTCATGAAGGCGTTCTGCATTAGAGTTTTTCTTTACTTTGAAGGAAGGGTTTCTGACCCCAGACGACTTTCATAGATCAAGACTAATGGAGAAAGCACACGGAAAGACAGGAGCCCCCCGTATGATTACTAGAAGCAACATTTTGTGTGGGACCAGCCTTGCCAAGGGAACCCACAGGTGAGCACTGGAGACTCTTTTTCTTCTAATAATTGTATGTGAATAGTCCTCCCTGCCATAGTAGCCACAGCCCTCCTGCTCCCTTTACAAACAGCAAGCCCCTCTCCCCTCCCTACTTATCCCCAACAGGAGTCAACACAACCATCGTATTAAGGCTCCGCTGGAAGTCACCACCGTGTAAAAAAACCAATAACGTTCCAAATTGATCATTTCTAATTGCTAAAGAAGAACAGACTTTCCTTTCCTGATTATGTTCATTATCATAGATTTCAATTTGTTTCAAATTACAAGGAAAAATAGATTGAAATCTATACCTGGATCCCCAGGTGTAACGTTTCATTTTTTAAAATCAATAGGACAGGGAAGCCATTTTGCATTAAGTAATCTCTGGCTCCCACCCTCGAGCGCTGAGGCTTTCAGGCCGCATTTAGCTATTCAGATAGTGGATGGTGTTCAGCCTCCGCTCCTTTTTCCTTTCGATCTTTATGTCCTACATAAGCATGAGGCTCTGGCTGTCAGGCTTTGGAGAGTTTCTTTCTTGTGAAAAAAGCCATGTGAAGGCTTCTTGGTCTGGGTACTGATGGTTGGCTTCTGTGTCTGCGCCTACGTAGATGACTCAAGATGAGGCAGATCATTCAGATACTTGGAAAAACACAAAGATGCAGCATAGGTCTAGTTATCCTATGGCACCTGGGGCCCAATACCTCTGGACACCATCTGGAATCATCTAAATGCACCTAAATAAAACATACCTCCACGGGATGGAAGGTCAGGATGATTATCCACCCATTCTGTAAGAGTCGTCCCAAGAGGCATTAACTTCTCTGAACTTTCTGGCTGCTAAAGTCTTTGCTAAGCAAGCCCAGTGATTTGAGAGAAAGCCCAAGGATAGGAAAGCAGGGTATCTGAATGGGCCACGTTAAGACACTTGAGCCACAGCCGCAGCTGAAGTCAGGTGAAACAAGGGGCGGGTTTCATAGGCCACGGAAGATCTCCTTCAAGTGTGTTTTTCAACTGTGTCGCCTAGAGTTTTGGGGTTCTTCTACAAAGAAGCCCCAGGGAGGACGGGGAGAAGCTTGGTGTATCAAGTCAGGGTTCTCCAATATTTAGTTTAAAACATAAAATGGGATTCTTATGTGGCGCTTGGCATTTTGCGAGAGGGAGTGGTTTGTGAAGTAACGCCAGCGAGCCATTAAGTGTGGAGATTCCTTACTGGTTGACTGCTGTATCTAGTTTATGTTAATTAGATAAGCTGTGTGGAATATATATACCCCTCCTGTCCTACAATAAGCGGCTCCCACTCCTGCTGTATCAATCTACACAAGTTGCTCGTCACCCCACCCCCTGGTTATTTTGCTGCTGCCCGACTGTGGCACTTATGGAAACTGGCTCACTTGATTATGGAGGCTGAGTGCCATCATATGCTGTCTGCAAGATGGAGAACAAGGAAAGCTGGTGATAAAATTCTATCTGAGTCCCAAAGCCTGAGAACCTGGAGGGAACGAGGGATCAGTGATATAAATCTCAAAGTCTGAAGACCCAAGAACTTAGAGATCCTCCCTTCTAGAATTTTTCAATCATAGTAAAGGACAGCCTTGCTTTAGTTCATTAATCACCCTGTGAACCAATCACTATTGCCTAGGAGGACGGTTATTCTAAAACTTCAGCCAGTTATCAAAATTATCTAGAAGGTTTGTCAAAACACACTTATCACGTCCTATCTCCAGATTTTCTGATTTTGCAGAAATATGCACTTTATTAACAAGTTACAGGTGATGCTAAAATGCTAGACCACACTTCGTATACCCCTGGCTGCAGGGAAGAGGGACTTTTAGTCAAATCAAGTCACAAGCTCCAGTTCTAAATGGGCACAGTAAGGGGAGAAATAAATTCCAGCCTTAGATGGGAAGAGTGGCAAAGAATCTGTGTCTACCTATCATCTACTACAGGAGACGTGGGGAAGAGATCTAACATAAAGGGTAATTGCATTCAAGAAGAAAAAAGGAAAGGGAATAAATAATCAAACCTTTAAAAAGTATTTAGGGAGATGAAAATGCTAGCTGCCTGATGAGATCATACTGTACACATGTACTGAATTATCGCTATGCCCCCAAAATATTTATGATTTAAGTAATAATTAATAAAATAATTTTTAAATCAAGCAATTAAAAAATGAGTGCCAATGTATGTGAAGAGATGATTGCTGAAAATTTTCCAAGATGAATGAAAGACTCCAACTTCACAGATTCAAGAAGCACTACAAACCCCCAGCAGGAAAATCTCACTCAGTCACATCATGGAAGGAAAGAAGGAGCAAAAAAAGTCAAAGGGAGAAGCTTCAGACCTGCCAAGGAAAGATGACATACTACCTTTAGAGAAACAACAACATTTGTAGGTGACGTCTCAAATTAAGTGATAAAAATCCATAAAGAAAATAGGGTGACATACTTGATACATTGCAAGTAATCAAACCTACAACTTAGAATTGTATTGAGAGTAAAAATATCCTTCAAAAAGTAAAGCAAATTTAAAATATTCCTAAACAAATAAAAAAAAAACAGGAGGGAGACAAAGCTGTGTTCAGAAGAAAAGTTTCTGATTAAAAATGCACTCATTTTAAGATTATGACTGAACATTAATAATCTAATAGTCAAAGAAATTAGAAAAACAACAAATAAAATCTAAGAGAAGTATTAGGAAGCAGTAATGAAGATAAAAACAAAATGGACTAAAAAACAATTCAACATGCAAATTAATAAAGCCAAATAATGGTTCTTCAAAATAATGAATAAATTTAATAAGCACCTATCCAAAATGACTGAGAAAAAAGTGTACAAACTCTGAACATTAAGAATAAAAAGGGGACATCCCTAGAGACACTACAAATATTAAAAAGGAATCAAGTTGATATTATGAAAAATTCTATGCTAATAAATACAAAAATTGAAATGGTTTATTTTAGGACTGCTTTCTAGAAGGACACAATGTAAAAAAAAATGAGAAATGAAAACCTTAGAGTTTCCTTACTACTTTTCCAATATTGAATCCATAGTTTATTTATTTTTATTTTTTATTATTTAATAGCCAATACTAGCCAATTTCTATCAAGCCCCAGGGATTGAACCCAGGGGCTCTTAACCACTGAGTCACATCCCCAGCCCATTTTTTAAAATTTTATTTTGAGACAGGGACTTGCTAAGTTGCATAGAGTATCACTAAATTGCTGAGGCTGGCTTTGAACTTCTGATTCTTCTGCCTCGGCTTCCAAAGCTGCTGGGGTTATAGGTGCTCATGCTTAGCAGAATCCACAGTTTATACAGCTTTCCACAAGAATGTCCAGCCCTATATTGGCTCCTTTATTAAATTTTTTTAAACATTCAATAAAGAAATAATATGACCTTACACAAAGACTTCCCAAATATTAGAAAAGGAGGGGAAAATACCAACTCGTTTTATGAAGATAACGTAAAATTATCCTAAAATCTAGTGAAAAACTACTAGCCAATTTCTGTTAATAATGTACATCCGTATATATCAAGAAGTTAAATCCAGCAATTTTTTAAAAGGCTAATGCATCATGATCAAGTTCAATTTCTTCCAGAAATGTAAGCTTGGCTCAACTGTCAAAATGTTAATTCACAAAATCCACCATATTAACAAAATGGAAATAAATCATCGAATCATTTCAACAGATGCAGAAAAAAAGATTTTATGAAATTTAACACCTATGAAGATTAAAAGCTTAGCACACTAGGAATAGGAGAAAAATATCCTTAATCTGACAGATGCTATCTAAAAAGGGAGGAGGGACTACAAAAATATTATGCTTCCTGGTAAAATACTGAAAGCTCTTTCTCTGAAATCAACCTTATGAACAGAATCGCTACTATCATTACTTCTACTCATTATTGTGCTGAAACTCCTAGACAGTTCGATAAGAGAGGAAAAGGATGGTAAAATAATTGAAAAGGAAGAAATACAAGTTTTGTGTACAGATGGCAGGATCATACATAGAAAAATCCAAATACGTCTGTTAATTTTAATACTAATCAGTGGATTTAGAAAGTTCACCAGAAACACATTAGTTTTAAAAAAATGATTGCATTTTCATGTCAGAAGAAAATATTATTAAAGAAAGTTTAGTGTTGTTGTTTTGGTTTTGATCTGTGGTGCCGGGCAGCCAATCCAGGTCCTAGCCAAAGTTAAGCAAGTGCTTTACCCCTGACCCTCACCCCTGGCCCAAGAGAAAGAAATTTTAAAAAGAAGACCCCTTGTAATAGAATCCACGAAACCCAAATATTTACAAATAAGTCTGTGTAAATTTGAGTAAAATATCAAGCTGAAAACTTCAAAAAGTGATGTGAAGAAGCCACCATTGAAAAAGATCCTTCAGGGGGAGATCCAACATGGCGGCGGGCGCAGAGAGATCAAGTCTCTGACCTCTTCAGCTGCGAGGGCATAGGGAGTCGTAAACCGTCTAAATGCTGTTTGCTCAGGATCACTAGGCAATGCTGAGCTGACGTGGATCTGGGGCGAATAGTCTGGGCCTCTCAGAACACACACCGAGCCTGGATGGGCTGAATTCAAGCTCCCGTTTGCCTGCTTCTCGCAGACAAACTGCTGTGACTCAGCACTAAACTATCCCACTGAAACAACTAGTCGGCCCTTCTGAATCTATGGAGGTTAATGCCAACCGAGCCTTCATAGGCAGTGGCCACAGGATTGAAACGGGGCTTGGGAGAGCCAGTCAGGACCCACCCGTTGCATTGGTCATCCAGCAAAGGGGACGAACTGTCGCCATTTGCATGGGATACCACCATGGCAGAGAACTGACGTCATCAGAATGCGGTGGAGGAGATAACTCCATTGAAACCGGCGGCGACAGTGACTTCTTCCCTTCCCTTCTAATACCTTTCCTCCCAAGCATCAAATAAATTTATAGGAGTAAACAGTAACTCAGCAGTCAAACAGAACAAGAAGTAAAATGAGCAGCATGAAAAAGCAAGGAAGAAAAGGAGTACAAACAATGCAGGACAGCCTAAATATTCAGGAGGACCTAGAGGCATCAGAAAAATGGTCAAATAAAGAACTCAAGGA